>NC_133705.1:16782804-17475304 GCF_048934315.1 Petromyzon marinus
CCCACAGACTCAGAGGGAGACACACACACACTCAGAGACCCACAGGGAGACCTCGGACCGACAGCCGCCGTCTCTCTATAAAGTGACGGTGTCCACTCGCTCTGCACAGAGTGGTGACGCGCGGTCGCCTCGCAGGCAGAGTACAACACCCACACTGTCATTCGTCTCCTTCCAGTGCACAACAGCAAGAAGGGTACCATGGTGGTGAAATGCTAATTACCTCGCCTAGTATGCAGGAGGTCGTGGGTTCGATTTTGACCCTGACACCTGTAGTGTATTTGGACTTTCTACGTTCTCCCAGTGGTCGCGTGGTTTTCTCTCCCGGTCCACATTTAGCATCAACATCACGCGTTTAAAGTATTTGGCTGATAGATATTTCCACGTGATAAGCCACTTCGTTGAGCTATCCTTTGTTATAGCCAGGTCGCTTATGAAAAAGAGATATACAGCTCAGTGGGCCTTAGCTGGCAAAATATTTTTTATAGTTTTAGTTTTTATCTTGTGTGCGGGTAAGGGGCTAAGCGGGAACATCGAGGCTCGTGAGCCACGGCCTAACCGGCCCATCGCCCCTTGTCGCCCGGTGCCGATCGGCGCGTCGCCCACCGCGCCCGCCGCGCCCCCCGCGTGCCCCGTGCAGGCAGTGGGAGGATGCCGAGATGCTGCTGCTGCTGCAGCTGATGTTCCTCGACCTGGAGCTGGTGTCCGAGTTCGGCGTGGAGCGGCGCGCGCTGCGCCGTCTGCTGCTGCGCGTCTACGCGCGCTACAACCACATCCCCTTCCACAACTTCCAGCACTGCTTCTGCGTCTCGCAGATGGTGAGGCAGGAGCCCACGAACGGCCACGGGAGAGGCCCTCTATCCTTGTTTGAAGGGGTCCACGGTGCAGCATTTGGCTGGAGGCTCCCCCGTCCAGTGACGGATTATCCTAGTAGCAAAAGTAGCTACGTATGCTAGGGGCTCTGCACTTTCAAGGGCCCCGCGCTAAATGCTTTCAAGCTATCAATTCCGGTTCAGTGATTCTGCACTTGCTCTCTTACTATAGTATTATACTGCCTTCAACTTTTATGAACGACTGGGTGTTTAAGGTTAGCGATGTGTCGTATTATCTGGCTGTATAGCAAATGAAAACATACAATTACTTTACGATGCAAGTAAAAAATGTGTGTTTTAATATGTATGTGTTTTTTTATTTATTTTATTTAAAGCCCCTTTATAACATCATGCTACAGGCCCTGCACTAGCTTAATCTGGCACTGCCCCCCCCAACCCCTTCCTTTTCCCAATCTCCTCCCAAGTAGATTGTTTTTTTACTTTTCTGTTTGTAATTTGTTGAGCCGCAATGCCGAGTCCTGGGTTTAAATCCGGGTTTCAGCCGCCCGTGATTAAACTCTCAGCTTACAGAGTCGTACGTCTTTGACAAGTATTATTGAAGGGTTTGTCTGATACTCAATAGATACAATTAGGCAACTATTCAGGCGCCAATTTAAAATCAGTTAATCAGGAAACAAACAACGATCGTGCTGATGGCGACGGCGATGACGGTGACTTCACAGATGTACGGACTCATCTGCATCACGGATCTGCGGAGCAAGATGGAGCACATCGACCTGCTGGCCATGCTCACCTCCTCGGTGTGCCACGACCTCGACCACCCGGGATACAACAACGCCTACCAGGTGCTCGCACGCCGCCACACCCATCGGGGGGTCGGGGTGGGCGGCTTAGCAGGGCTTCGTTGTCGCACAGAGCCCTGTGGTGTCTTCTCTCTGCGTGGGACTGGCACGGTTTAAGTTGCTCTGCAGTGGTGATGGTGGTGGTGATGATGATGACGGTGATAATTATGATGGTGATATTGTATGCATGTTAAACTTCTTTCACACCGTACGTAGCCAACTGTGCTAATCGGAGGTGCGGTTATGATGTTGATTGTAATGACAATGACCATAAATGTTGGGGATGATGGCATTAGTCACTGTTTAACTTTAGGTAAGAGGGTGAGTGAGTGGGTGAGTGAGAGAGTCAGTGAGAGAGTGAGTGGGTCAGTAATTGAGACAGTGAGTGGGTGAGTGAGAAAGTGAGTGGGTGAGTGTGAGTGAGTGAGTGCGTGAGGGAGTGAGTGGATCAGTAGGTGAGAGAACGAGTGGGTGAGTGAGAAGGCGAGTGGGTGAGTGAGTGTTTTCCATCACGTTATTGTTTCCAGATCAACGCTCGCACTGAGCTCGCCCTGCGCTACAACGACATCTCCCCGTTGGAGAACCACCACTGCGCCGTGGCCTTCGAACTGCTGGAGGAGGTGACGCTCCATCCATTATCGATCCATCCGCTAGCCTCACGACAGCAGAGGCCGTGCGAGTCAACCACCCACGGGCCCAACACGAGAATGTTTCACGGATAAAATCAAGAGCGCTGTACTTGTTAAGCCAGGGCTGTGGAATCATATTTTTGTTTATGAGGGGCAATCAGGCCGTGACTGCCGTGCGGTGACCTTAGCTCGCTGTTCCTGCAGCATGAAAGCAACATCTTCCGAAACTTGACCAAGGAGCAGTACAAGAGAGTCCGTGAGGGCATGATCAAGTGAGTATTCATTCCACACATTCAGGGTACCGTGTAATATGTCTGCACATTTTTTTCTTCCATAATACAGGTTTTTTTGGGTTAAATAATGTGAATATAAATGCGTCGTTAAACCCGCCACCACTCCAGACAGCCAACTAGTAAGGTTTGTCACGTAAATAGAACATGCCAATTCGTTACAAGTACAGCACACCGGTGTGTTGGAGAGTCAACCCACAATATTTATAATTCGAGTATGACGTTTCGCCAGTAAATACAACCAGCCTAATAAGAATATTTAGGTCTTATAAATATTCGGGATGTGGGCGTCGCTGGTAATCCAGAATTCATCGTCCACCCTGAGTCGCACTGAGAGGGTGGTGCTGGTGCTGGGCTTTTCCCTGGAGTTCCAGCAGCCATTGTAGTGGTGGTGGTGGCAGTGATGGTTTCAAGCTTCAAGTTTCATTATTAGGTATAGTCCTGTGAGCCATGCGGCTCTTGAGTCGGATGCAACCGCAACAAACAAAATATGAACAGAGAACATCTTAAAGCGACGACGCGCAACAGAAACATCCTGCATAAACCAGCAAATCTTCCAAAAAAAACCCACCGTATTTCAACGCTGTGTGCAAAAATCCCAGTGTGATGCAAGTCAAACAATAACAACCATAAGACAATTTAGATTAAAGTTATCAGGCCAATTCCGCACTTCCGCAAGAAACATGGCTTAACCACGTGTTTTCGAAATCGCCAAAATAAAGCTATAAAAACAATGTAACAACAGTAATCATAGGAACTGTGATTCAAATTTAACAATAAACGAAATACATAACATGTATGACCAAACTTGCAACCATAGCTGGCAGCATGACACTCCCAGTGTATGATGTGTGAGTGAGTCAGTGGTAGTGTGAGTGAGTGTATCATGTGTGAGTCAGCGTATGATGAGTGAGTCAGTGTATGATGTGTGAGTGAGTCAGTGGTAGTGTGAGTGAGTCAGTGTATGATGTGTGAGTGAGTCAGTGGTAGTGTGAGTGAGTATATGATGTGTGAGTGAGTCAGCATATGATGAGTGAGTGTATGATGAGTGAATCAGTGTATGATGTGTGAGTGAGTCAGTGTATGATGTGTGAGTGAGTCAGTGTATGATGTGTGAGTCAGTGAAAGATGAGTGAGTGTATCACGACATCCTCCCCACCATCACGGCCTCCTCCCTGCCATCACGGCCTCCTCCCCGCCATCACGGCCTCCTCCCCGCCATCACGGCCATGGTGGTGGTGGTGATGGTGGTGCCACCACCGTACCACCTCCCAGCGAGTTCCAGGATTCTGACCCAGTGACGGTGAACGAGCGGCGGTGAACGTCAAAGTCCGCATGGGGTGCACGGCTTGCATTGCAACTTAGGGGTGGTGGTGGCATTTCCACGTCCCCACCGTGCAGCGGCCGGTGTCCTTGTTTTTCTCGTGGACGGAGGTCGCGGTGTTTCGGGGGTGCTTCCAGAGCAGCCGAGGAGAGTTGATGCGCCGCATCCCATTGACCATCCTTCACGAGTGGACCGTACTGTGCACCGTTCAGTGAGGTGCCGATCAAGCGGGCCGCTCCGTTCTGGATGACGTCAAGCTCCTTCGGTGTGCTTTTTTTTTAGAAATGATGAGAGTGGATCGTAGAAATTGGCCAAACGTTCCTCGTCAGCTGTCCATGCGCTCGACCCCAGCGTTTCTCAACATTGACGGTGGTGAATGGGCTTCTTGTAAGTCAGCGCCGGTGGCGTCACGGTGAGACGTTCCTCAGCTCCGCGGGGACCGTCGACTCAGGCAGCAAAGACGTCAAGCCTGCACTGCCGAGGTCACGAACCACCGCGTACTGGATCTGGGTCTCCCTCCCTCTCTCTGGATCTCCTCTGTCGCCCCGTTACCGCTGCCCCCCGCCGCCCGCAGGTGCATCTTGGCGACAGACATGGGGCGACACAACGACATCCTCGCCTCCTTCAACGCCATCTTGCCCACCTTTGACTTCCGCAACAGGGAGCACACGGACGTGGTGAGCGCTGCGTCGCGTGCCCCGGGGTAACGCCACGAGCCCTCCGCAGCGACGAGCAGAAACAACGACGCCGGCGGCAGCGCCATTGTTGCGCTCGCACCGCAATGCCCGTGTCAAAACCCTCAACGCTCTTGCGCTGGTCAGGGCAGCATGACCCGTGCAAGCATTGGTATACGTTTAGCATCGTAAGATGTATTTACCTTCATCTTCTTTCACATTGTACGTAGCCAACCTTGCTAATCGGAGGTGAGTTCGAAGGACAACAAACTAACGACAAAAAGCAGTTCTTCAGAAATGAGTTTGTCAATCTAGATGATTTAAAAGTGCATAGCTCCAGTGGCTTCCTAATATCGGAAGAGCGTTCCAGACGATCACAGAAGTGCATCTGAAAGTGCACAATGCAGTGACCGTCTTTGTTCGATGGTTAGCCAAAAGCCGGAGTTTGCGTGATGATTTAAGCTCCTTGACGAGATCAGCGAGGTAAAGAAGTTAAATGTGCTCTGTAAGCTCACGCAAGAGCACTTTTATTGGACCCAGGGCTGCATCCTCGGGCAAGTAAAGAATGAACGGGCGAAACGATTGTAAAGTCAAATTAATGTTTCGTCCATTAATTTGACTTTCCATATCACTGTTGTCCAGCAGCATCTGTCAGTACCGTATGGCCTTTAACAGACTGTTGGGGTACGAGCAGTTAGCGAGCACCTACGAAGGCCGGCCTGGCACGTGAGGAGGTGGGTGGCGAACGCCATGCCCAGGGCACACACACATCCAACAACAGCCACCATTTGTCACTAAGTGGCGGTGATGCCACCACGGCGCCTGTGCCAGGCTGTGTGCACTTTAAGGGGACGTGAAGTGTTGAACGCCTGCTGGCAGGTCATGGGACAAACCCAGGTGCCACGGGTTGACTGACTGTGATGACTGACAGATGCACCACACATTCAGGCACACAACAACAACCGCCATGCGCCAGTAAGTGGCGGTGACGTCACCACGACGCTTGTGCCAGGCCATGTGCACATTGAGGCCACGTGGTGTGTCGAACGCCCGCTGGCAGGAGGTCACGGGGCAGACCCAGGTGCTACGGGTCGACTGAGATGACTGACAGATGCACCACACATTCAGGCACACACACACACGTGCCTGAGTGCATGCTGACACAAGCCGTCTGTCCGCAGCTCATGATGATCATGATCAAGGTGAGCGACATCTCCAACGAGGCGAGGCCCATGCAGGTGGCGGAGCCTTGGCTCGACTGCCTGCTGCAGGAATTCTTCTCTCAGGTGAAGCCCGCGGCTCGTCACCGGCCGACATCGTCGTCGTCGGCGGCGGCGGTCGCGGCACGCGCGGAGTCTCGCCTCGCTCGGGGTCACCGTGGAGCCAGGGGCGGCTCGGAGGTCGGAGCACCGAGCCGCCACCTCTGAGATCCCGGCTGTGAATCCAGGCAGCCGTCGCCTGTGATTAAAGCCGGGTTCACGGGGCTGGCGAGGCGACGTTCTAGGCCATCGGTTGGGAAAGTGCCGGACGCGAGCGTGGAATCGTTCCGGGGTGGTGCTCGAGGCGGAACGTGGCTACTGCGTTTAACGAGGACTCCCCCAGTGGAACACAGAGCACTCGGCCCCAGGCATCCAGCACTCGGGGACTCGACCAACAAGTGTACACCTAACCAGCACCGCTCACTGCTGCTGCTGTCACTAAAACACTTCTGTTTCTCATGCTGCTGCCGCTGCCCCTGCACGTGTGCCTCAGAGCGACGTGGAGAAGCTGGAGGGGCTGCCCGTGTCGCCCTTCATGGATCGCGACAAGGTGTCGCGCTCCTCCTCGCAGGTCAACTTCATTCGCCACGTGCTGCTGCCGCTCTTCGTGGCGCTCGCCACTCTCTTCCCGGCCCTGCAGGTCGGTGGATCGCACCTCAACGCAGCGGACCACGGGCTCACAATGGCCTTGGTGGCTCTACTAAGATCCTGGGTTACAATCCGGGGTCAAGCATTGTGCCTGGTTATCTCTCTCATGTTGGAGACACTGAGCGAGCAATGCTGAGAGCTTAGTTCAAGCCCTGGGTCCTCGCAATCGCTCTTCCTGAGATTCACAATGCCATGTCTGAGACACTGAGGCGGCACTACTACGAGTCCTGGGTTCAAGCCTCGAGCCTGGGTGTCTCTCTCTCTCACACTGGATTCATAATGGCCCTGACAAAGACAATGACATGCCAGGTTGAGAACCAGAAACCGGTATATATATAATTTAACAAGATCGTGTTTACGAAAGCCCAGGTGTGATGATAATGAGGTGTATTTTATTTTTGCTTGCCATTAATTGCCGAGACTCATTAATGGAGCACATCTTTCATGGGGCTAGGCTAATTCGCTGGACTTCAGCAAATTTGCTTGGTGCATTGTGTCCATGTTTGTTTTGATGTGAGCAATATAAGAGGCTCATTCATAATTCATGATGAAAAAAAAATTCCCAATCATTTGTCACTTTTGTTAAATGGCTATTAAAGAAGTCTAAAGAACTAATTTCGTAAACATGAAAGCAAACCGCAGGCTAACATTAAAGACAACCTTTGCATAAAAATAACCAGGAGCAGTGCCACCGGTAAACACGGCCGGCAAACACGGCCGGCAAACACGGCCCAGTAGACGCGGCCGGTAAACACTGCCCAGTGAACACAGGCGGTGAACACGGCCCGGTGAGCACGGCTGGTGAACACGGCCGGTGAGCACGGCTGGTGAACATGGCCCAGTGAACACGGCCGTTGAACTCGGCGCGGTGAACACAACCGGTGAACATGGCCCGGTGAACACGGCTGGCGAACTTGGCCGGTGAACACGGCCCAGTGAACACAACCCAGTGAACACGGCCCAATGAACACAACCGGTGAACACGGCCGGTGAATACTGCCGGAAAACACGGCCCATCATTGAGGACTATTGCCGCTCGGCTCCCGGGCTTGCGAGCACGGAGGTGGCCACCGAAACCATCCACACGCGCGGACACTCGACGGATTGTCACGATTTGGGCCGGTGTGGAGAGTAGGCCAAATACCCCGTAAAAGGGGCTTTCTTGAGCCGCATCATACGCAGAGCTACTTGAACACAAACATAGCAGCCGGTACACAGCAGATGACAACACATTGACTTAAATAAAAATAGGTGATGGAATAAACTGTCTAATTAGTTTGTTCCCCTTTAGTTATTGTTTAACAATACAGTTTTACTGTACACTTTGTAGTCACCAGGACATTACAGTGACCCCATTCCCTGCCATATTTAATACATTACTGTTACGTAAAATTATGTTTAACATTTCCCTTTTTTTTAAAACGGCTCCCCGCAAGGGGGCAGCCAAGGAGCAACAGGGCGGCTCCGGAGCCGCAGGTTGCCGACCCCCGTTCTAGCAGAAGCCCTTGGGCTAGCCGTGGCGTCGGGCCAGCAAGGGTACGGCTGCCCCTTCATCTCTTTCCCTGCGTAAACTTGGCAAGACCCTCCTGAAAAAGAGACGCGAGGTTTCGTGAGGCTTTTCTGGCTAAACAAGCAGAGTAGTAATAATAATAAAACAAGCCATGTTCCACTGTGGTGGTGGTGCCACCGTCGCTGCGTTCCCGCGACCGTGTGTGAGCGCGCGCAGGAGCAGCTGGTGGAGCCGGTGAGCAAGGCGCTGGAGTATTACTCCACAATGGAGCAAGCGCTCCAGCAGCACGGGGGCACCGGCCGACAGAGCGTGGCCGCGGGGCTCCAAGCAAGCGCCGGAGAAGCGCCGGGGAGCCACGGGGGAAGCGAGGGGGGAATCACGGGACCACCACCTCCAGCCGCGCTGAGTGACTCGGTGATTGACACACCTCTGATATAATTGTTCCGTTGATCTGTGGGCATACCCGCACATCCAGGAATCTCCCACTCGTGAACACAGTTGCCGACCTCAGATGTTGTGCCTCAGCAAGACTCCTCGTATAGATAGATGCACTTGTGTTCATTATTACTGTCATAATATGGAGCGATGAATTGGTTCACGTGCAGGTGTTAAGTAGGTTACATATTGTGGTCGTGATGGCGACGGCTCGTTGGGGGCTTCATCCAGCAGCAGATGGAACATGGCTCGTGATAGGATTGCTCCTTGACTAAGCTCCACCAAGCAGCGTGGTGAAGAATGGTCAACCATCTGCGTGCTGTCACGTAGGATCATGTTACCCATAATTCTCCAAGTGCTATGTCGGGTGTTCATAGCATAGTGCGCTATGAACCCAGGGAGCACCGGAGTTCAATTCCCAGCCATGGCTAACATTAGCTACCAAACGGTCATTAAGTTTGTAATTATTTGACAAATTTTCAGTTGATTCAATAATAATTTATTTTCTATTTGCTACCTCGTGCAATTTTCCAATACAATGTCTCGTATGTAGTATTATTTTGTTCCATTAGTCTCCATGTAACATTTGCTTATAATATACATGCACGATTATCGATTCCGTGCACGCATCAGATTGTCAGTGAATCGATGCATCTTTACATCCATACAATTGTGCAAAAGCATTTCCATACAAATGCCATGTTTCATGAAAATTCTAAACAAATATTAAGTGATTAAGGCCGTGCTGGGACAGGTTCCCTCCAGACGAAGCTGTTGCAAGACACGAATCAATGTCTTGTGAAACGGATTATACCATCGTAACATTTTGCTTCAACTTCGTTTTGGTTGAACCAGGCCGAACGGCGATGAGCAGCGCTGGTGGCAATGCCGGATCGGTCCGAACCACTCGGATCCCTGCTGCTCCCAACTTGCACCAGCAGCAACCCTCCATAGCCTGCGGTGCACACCCCCTGCTCGGATCGTAGCCTCGTCGGGCACGCGGTAGCGTGCGTGCAGATGGTCTGTAGAGATGTGTGGATGTGCGATACAGATACGAATGGCGTTGTATCTGGGTTGTAAAAATGTGTTCCAAGGGTTTAAATGTCCAGTTCAAAAAAGTGAATATTGTCGAGTCTACAGAAGTTTCGGACCATCTACAATATCCCTCCAGTTTAATAGACATGTGCACACACACATCCACAAATAATTGCATTATCAACTGTTTATTTTTCACATTTTTCATTTTCATAACATAAAACATGAGGGTTTAAAAAATTCATATCGATCTTGATTTGAACTTGATGTGAGTCATTCATATCGATGTAGCATTTTCATGTTTACAACACGTGGGTCTTCGTTTACATCTCCTAGCCAACGCAATAAAACTCCGACAACTACCTTCGGCGGAGCCATCTCTCCTTCCTTTGTATGTTTCGTTTAACGTTCTGAGCGAGTAGCAATGTTCACCTACGCCAAGCATCAGTTCACCGACCACACGCAGACACAACACCGCCTCACAAAACTTGCGTGCCATCAACAACTCACATGGTTCCCACAACACTGGCCAACGTGGTGCACTTACCACCGATCTCACACCGAATCCCTGCCGCCGGTGAGCCTCCGTCAATGAAGACTTGTTAAGAGCACAGCGAGTGGTACATTGACTCATTGACCCGACATCTGCAGGCCAAAATTCAGAAACTTGCAAGCCAGTTCAATGAGCCAACCCAATCGCAACTGGCAGTTCAATAAATCAGACAACACAGCTCTGCCAGGCTTCTGACAGTGAGTTAGCAACACCAAGCTAAGATTCCTGCTCAAACAATTCAACATAGAACAGAAGTACACAAACAAGGCGTTGTTCGCAAGGTGTGGGCCTGGACATGTGTCTCTAAGTGAAGTAGCAAGGCTTCTTCACGTTGATATTGTAGTCGCCGAGTGCCGGGATGAGATCATCCATGGTCAGCGTGCACTTCTTCTCCTGTAGCACAAACGAACGCGTTAGTGAGGGGAGGGGACATGCGAGGCATGCAGGTTTGTGAGAGGAGGCATGCAGGTTTGTGAGAGGACACACCTTGCTCTTGCTGCGCGAGGTGGTGGAGGTGGTGCCCTTCATGCGACAGTGCTGCAGCGCATCGTTGGCGATGTCCGAAATGAACTTCTGCGCAGCAAGAGAGATGAGACGGATTCTGGAAACGGCAGGAAGGACAGAGACGGTTCGAGAGATCAATACAAGTCGGCACATCGAAGTAAAAATAGACACGAATCAGAAACGTCAAACTGTTCACTATGAAATAGCGCTACCTACGCAAGACACGTTACCACAAAGACAAACAGAATGGTAAAACAAGTGGAGTATGCAAACTGCAACAGTGCTAAATAGTACTGGTGATGAGGATACCTGTCTCGTTTGTATTATCTCATTCACTCGAAGTAAAACTAATGAGGAACTATACAAACGAAGTACCAAAGAGTTACTGAATCTAATCACGACTAATTTGTAACAATTCATTGGCTCACTAAATGTGAAGGACATCTGCTGGTTGTTTGTGGAGTTGCAGGTTTGTTTCATTGCTTTTAATATTGGTGTAGGCGATGCTTTGATTCCGTAATAATTCATCATTTACAGCCCTTTCTCAACCCACTGCTGGATGAAGGCCTCCCCGTGCATTGTCAGTCATGAGGATTGTTTGACCATACTTTACCAGTACAAAGCGTTTCATTAGTTTGTGATTCTCGTGCGTCAGGACATCGGTCTCAAAACCACCAAAGTCCTGAGTGACAATGCCGAAAGCGGTTATGGAGTGGTGTGTCACCCATACGTACATCCGGGGATCTGTAGTCTCAAATCCAGCACGATTAAGGTAATATCCCGTGACTGCATCTGGAACCTGAACATCGAAAGAAATTGTTAATTAAACCTTCAGTCACTGTGAAGCAAAAGTACTGTGGTACACAATCATCACCAGCCATATTAATCCACTGCTGGATGAAGGCCTCCCCAAGGTTTCCACGCTTCATTAATGTCCTACGATACAAATTTATGAAACTCACACTTACTTACGTAAAAAACATTTAAGAGGCTCACATTCTACAGTTTAGTAGAAATATTGGCGGATTTTAGTTGGACAAACCGGGAAAAAGTTGATTTTTTTTAAAATGGACACGTGAAGAGTTTTCAGCAGCCGCCACCGAATATCACGCACAGCCTTAAATAGACAAGGCATCCCGGCTGAAGTCACGCGAACCGCAGGTTGACTTTTTTCTGTCTTGACACCAAACGCACCTCTATGGGTATCACTACTCAAGCCAATTCGTAGGTCAAATGGCCTCGTTATATCGGCACTGTGGGTGGTGCTGCGGGCGCACCGTGGGTGTGTAGTCCTCCAGGTTCTGCAGGAGGTCGTTGAGCGCTGGGAAGTCCACGTGAGATCGGTCCCCGTTGACGTGGGCCGAGGAGCCGCCTCCGTGCAGCCCATCGATGATCATCGCCTTGGACTCGGACTCTGAACAATCACCGTTTAATATCGCCATCAACCAATACCATCGCCACCAACGTCATCGCCATGTATCAAAGTCAGACGATATCCTTGATAACCAGGACCGGTAATAAAGTTAAATCATTACAGTGTAATGCTAAGGTAGCATCCAATAAGAAAACACACGCATCAAACCTGGGCACAATTACGCAATTCGTAACAATGCTCCTGTAATTGGATCAGACCTAGTATCAATTATTTCAAAATATAAGCGGGTGCTAGAGGGTGTTAGGACAGACCTGGACTTGCCAGTTTTCAAGACGAGAAATTATCTGTCACACAAGATGTTTGAGGTAGCTATCAAACACGCAAGCTGCTATATAAATACGCTTTGTTATATGCAAGTGTTTTTTATACACACAAGCAGTCACTGGGCTGCATTATTTTATCTGTTAGCTGCTGTTAAAACGTAGCTATTGTAGAAGCTCTGTGTAATCACGTTAAACTGTTCAGATGTTAGCTGCTGTACACGTCCACAGTGCTATATATAATGATCTGTCACACACACACCATGTGTCTGTGTTTATATTTACACGTTATAACGTATCGGCACCGCTACCAACATTATTCAATGGGCGCCTACGAGGGCCTCGTGGCCAGGCTTGAGCCAGGCGAGGCTACCCGCACCCCCGACTCGGCCCGCAGTCGTTACCCGCATTGGAGCTGCACGGGCTGGCGTCGGAGCGCGCAGGATTCATCGGGGCACGCACTACCGACGGTTCGAGACTGAACCAACAGCGGCGGCGACGATAACAGGATCACAGCACCAGACCCAGGCAACAACAACAGCAGCAGCGGCGGCCGCTCCAGTGGTGCCCTGTGGGTCGCAAAGTGCTTCCAGAAGACGTGGGCGCGTTTTAAAAGGCCCCAGGATGGCGTCTTCCGGAATATATCTTCCAGAAGATGTCACGGCGAGAACATAATTATATATTCCAGAAGATATCTTCCGAAAACTACTTCCAGAATTAATCATGCGGAAGATATCTTCTGGAATATCTCTTCCATACGAACCAGGGCCCGGTTTTCATACAGGCCGGAAGATTGCTGAAACGACTGAAAAAAATTGCTTCTGGAAGATTCAGAAGAACCAGAAGCGTGCAATGTCCCACCGAGTAAAGGCCGTAGAGCTAAGAAGCTTTTTACAAGGACCACTCGGCAAAGCATTCTGCAATTACAGACATTAAGATTCGATGCTGGAAGTGACGCTGCAGAAGAAATATTCAGGAAGATTTAAAAAATCATGATTTAATAAAAGCTTCGACGTTTCGAAACCACCGGCAAACGCAGGACGATTGCTCTAGTAGCTTTAACCTCAGTCGCTTTAATTGGTTAAATAATTGGGCGCCAATCACAACGGATGGTGAATTTTGCAGATGACACGTTATTGATTACTGCTGGCCGCTCTCCGGATGAAGTGATTGCTAAGCTCCACGGTGATTTCAACAAACTACAACGTCAGCTAGTTGCTCTTAAACTAGTCCTGAATACCTCCAAAACTAAGGTGCTATGCTTCTCACCAGGACTAAAGCAGAAGTTATTTTTCCCCAATTACATTCCTTAAATAATTATCAAATAGAGCAAGTCAAGATCTATAAGTATCTTGGAGTCATCTTGGATTAAAACTGAATTTTGAAGATCACATTGATTATATTGGTAAAAAGACAAATAAAAATTGGTTTTCTGTATCGACACAAGCACTGCTTCCCCCTATGTTCCGTTTGGAATTGATAAAAGCTACCATACTGCCTCTACTTAACTACTGTGACATCGTGTATAAATCAGCCCCCAGTTCTGCACTGAAGAAGCTTGACTCAATTTATTACTCGCCCTTCAGATTTGCATTGAACTGCCCATATAAGACTCACCACTGTGATCTCTACATTGGGTCAAACTTAACATCTCTTAATGTTCGACGGCTTGTGCACCAGGTCTAAAAGCAAATGCTTCGCTCCGGATGACCGCTGCAAAGTATGATCTTGTGTTTTGATTTAGTGTGCTGATCTTTAAAGATGCATTGAAAAATGTTGATACTTCTACTGATGCTCCTGCTGTTGTGGAGTGACTCATGCAGCCAGCTATGGCTGCAGGGTTTGGTGGTACATGTTGTTTATGTCGTTTATTGTGAAATTTCGGTCACAGTTCCTATGATCACTGTTACATTGCTTTTATGGCTTTATTTTGGTGATTTCGAAACTTTTTTTGGTTTGGCCATGTATGTTTGTTGTAGTACGGATTTAGACCGATGGCCTTAATCTAAGTTGTCTTGTGGTGGTTGTTGTTGTTTGACTTGCATCACACTGGGATTTTTGCACACAGCGTTGGTGTACGGTGCTTTTTCTGGAAGAGTTTTGCTGTTTTTTTCTGAATTTTTCTGTTTGCACTTTAAGATGTTTTCTTGTTCATGTTTTAGTTTTTTTTGTTTGTTGCGGTTGCACCCGATTCAAGAGCCGAATGGCTCACAGGGCTATACCAAATTAATGAAACTGAAAACTGAAACTGAATCTCAAATTTCTCCCGCGTGGCCGTTTAAAGGCCGTCAATCACAGCAGACGGCCGGCAGATCGGTGGGCGATCGTCTTGGGTCCAACCAAACCGTGCCCAAGTAAGGGACAGGCTTCGTCGCTGTTGAGACGCGCGCGCCGATTGGCTGACAGCGCCGCACGCACGAGAGGCGACCTCTGATTGGTCGCCTCGCTCCTATAAAGTCGCGTGCAACCTGCACACTCTTCGTCAGTCGCGCCGTGCTTGTCGACTCTCATCTGTTCATTGTCAGCTCCCGCCTCGACAATTACACTCGAACGCAATGGCACCAAGCAGGAAATTCTTCGTCGGTGGCAACTGGAAGCTGAATGGCGACAAGGCGAGCCTGGGCGCGTTGGCCGAGTCCATGAACAAGGCTTCCCTCGACCCCAACACTGGTAAATCGCCCTGCGCAACTCTCCACATACCAAATGAATACGCAAGAGCCTACACAACTGTCATGCACACGTTCACATTCTCGTGCATATTTATACTCGGGTGTGCAATCTCAATGGCCTAGCCCCATGGGTCGGCAACCTGCGGCTTTTTAAGCACTTAAGAGATGTCATTTATTAAGGACCAGCGTCGAGTATTCGCGTGCATTGCTGCTCTTGAAATAGAGGGGTTAATTTTTACCCAATTTAAAAAGAGTGGCTCGTGTTGTTTGGTTGCTAATCCCTGGGCTAGCCTGACTCCGCCGACTCGTCATTTGAATGCAACGCAGCTGCAACCGACCGCTGCAATGCCGTCGGTTAAACAAGCGTTATAATTTTTGTTAACGTGTTTTTATTTTTTAAATCTTGTTTTTAGTTAACTATAGTCGAGTTTTTTTTTAAAATTTGACCTAATTGCTGAGGGGATTGAGAGCCGAGGGCTCAGCCTCGGCGGCCATCGCCATTGCGGATCTGCGAGGCGACGCGTCCGCGAATGTCGTCACTCGCCGCGCTGACGTGCGGGCATTTACAATTAATAAACAGATATATACATGCGTCATTTATTAACGCGCATTAATTGGGACGCCGTTAATTCACTACAGCGTTGCAATTTGCACAGCCGTCATAATTTTCCGTGTTAATTGAGGTGGAGGTCGCGCGCTCGGTGAAGGTCGCGCGCGCGGTGGGGAGAGGCGGGGCTGGGAGGGGGTCGTCCCCGCGCATGCGCACTGCGCCTGACCCAGCGCTCTGCGGTAGGGGCCGTGGGGCGCGTGGCCCGTCGATTTGACCCCCCAGCCCGCCCGCCAGTGGCACAAATGGACTCGCGGTGCCGCAGTTGTGTCCGTGAGAGAGGGACCCGTCGGTGCGGTTACCACCACCGCAGTGCGCGTGCACCCGCGATGACAACGTAGCGTTGCTGGAGCGCAGCGGTTAGCGCGGAGGTGTCTGCCCAACAGTACAGCTGTAGCGTACACGAGATGGGTACGCGGTGAAGTAATATCGGCAGGTCGCGTGTGGTGGGGCTAAGTGTGGGTACGCCCACCATTTCCACGTGTGCACCAGTCCAGTTTAGCTTTCAATGCAGCAATGGCGGTTGCCGTCATCCAGCAGTTGATTGGAGAAAAAAAGTGCACATTTACACCGTCAGTTGTGATCATCAGCCGTGGTCTATCCACTGATGGATGAAGGTCATCGGTCTGCAATGCCGCAATCCGGCGCATGAGCTCATCTCATTGATTCGTCTCTGCAGTGGTCACCCTCACTGGATAAAATCTGAGAACTCGCAAGTCACTACTAGCCTGTGCTGGCTAGTAGGAAAATGTCAACACCAATACTTTTCGCATAAAAACTTAACAATAATGACGGTCCAAGGATTGGTTAGTTGACCCACAATAGGAAGTTCGTTTAAATTCAAAATCTGATTATTATTTTTTTTTATCCTGGAGAATCCGATGAGCTATGAAGCTCTTTTTCACAGATGTCCAGTAGAAGCAGGTCATAAAGTTACAACTCTTTTTCAATCGCTGCAATATCAGAGCATGGTTGGCATTTGCCTGAGTGCAAAGGATGCAATAGGATCCCGTGTAATAATATCACTGCCCTCCTCAGGTCTCTGAATGCTGGTGGCACGTCTTGTACACGCATGTCTCAATGGAGAGTCGTCTTGGTGTCACTTGAGCAATTGATGCTTGCACACACCCACAGCAATCACAGACACCCAAATGCACAACCTGACATTGCTACCCCTTACAAATCTCAACCATCTGCCCCCATTCTAGGTGATTTCCTGTTCCACATCCCTGCGTTGCCAGGTGCAGGGGTGTTGGAACATTTGCATCTAGCTTGCTCAAATCCTATCGTTTCTTGCACACAGTTTGTTGTGTACCTAATGAGAGTCAGATTTTTTTTGTTCAGAGGCGGTGAGCCGTCGCTTGCCTATATCTTACTCGTTTTGAAAGAAGTTCCCCTGTAATTCACTCTTTTATGCCATCACAGGTTTTACCAAAATTTATTCTGTGGCCTGTGAAATGGGACAACGGACTAACAAATCAAACCACGTTCGACCGACCCCACTGCCCTTGCCACGTTTTGGCTTGTGCTCAGTCGCCACTGGGCGCAGGGAGTGGCTCCATCGTGGGAAGGCAGAAGAAAGGGGTTGGGCAATGAAAAAAATCCACACACAAACCCCGCTCTCTGCACGCCATTTTGTCATGTAACGCATCATTCCTGCAAAGACCCACATTGGTGTCACCTTGGCACCCTCGGCTCTCCCGAAATATACACAACTGGCACTTTGTTCGACCCCACTTTCGCCTCCCCGTCTATGCCACGGGCAAATCGCGAAGAAAAAAACGAATGCTATAATAAACTAATGCTGATCCATGCCTTCATTGAGGTTGCAGCTCGATGCACAAATAAGGAAGCTGGTACTGATTGACATTTCGTCTGGCCTGGTTGGCGTATCGCACAGGCTGCATGGGGTTTTGCGGTGGTTAGTAACGAGACACCGTTCATTGCATTTACACCACTCGTGCGCACTGCATTATTGAACGCGTGGTGAATGTTGTACGTGCAGAGGTGGCTGTGCAGAAAGCACATTCACTGTGCAGTAGGCTCCCTTGAAACCGGAGTAGCCACCAGGCTAATAAAAGGACATGGCATTTTTTTGTAAAGGGCAAGTTGGGGTTATTTTAAGACTCCAGTAGCCTCTGCTGTAAATGTACAAGATTCCTGTAAGGTCACCGCTCATAAGCTCAGACGCTGACTCGGGAGGTTCTAAATTTGAAGGTGACATCTCATGCCCATCATGCCTCTGATGACCCTCCAATCGCTGCAATAGTTGGGTAGACAGCAGGGCAGCTTCTTGCAGATTGGGTGGAGCATTTCTACTGTCTACTTCAGCGGTCCTTTTAATTTGCGGAGATGAGTGTCATGATGAATGTTTACTTGGCTTTGGTTTTTCTTTTTTTGGGTCTGCCTTTTAGTCATATGGCTTGTCGCCTGTCTTTTATTGATCTGTCTTTATGTCTAATTGTCTGCTGGTGGGCTGGCTTAAAAGGGTGAGCAGTAATATCCCTCTGCAGGTCATCGTTGTCTGAAAAAACTTAAATTGACGATCCCAGCTCCCGAGCAGTGCACGTCTCCTGTTTGATCAGGGCTGCTGTTGGAGGGTCACTGCTTCACGATGATTGTGACAGACAGCTCCTTACCATTTGCTTACTTAATTTTACACCTGAGCCCGTAAAAACATCACACGGCATGCTTACATTGTTTCATAACGTCTCTTGCCTATGTGGGTACGTACTGAATTATTAATCATGGTGGTTTGCTCAGCAATGGTGTAACGCCCTCCTTAAAAGCTATGCCTGCACTCATGAAAGCCTCTGCAGGTGTCAACAGCATGGGAAGTGATTTGGCATGGGCTCAACGACTGAATGCGCACCACCAGCTCAACCCGGCCACTCGTCTGTATCTCCAACGTTGGGCAGGAGTTTAAGTTACCCGTGTGTGTGTTGTGTACGTGTGCTTGTAGAGATCGTTTGCGGTGCCCCTGCCATCTATATCGACTTTGCACGCCAAAAGCTGGACCCCAAGATCGGCGTGGCTGCACAGAACTGCTACAAGTTGGCCAAGGGGGCCTTCACTGGCGAGATTAGGTGAGGAGACTCTCGAGTGTCCGAATTAAAGTGGAATTTCCTTCACTGGCTGGGACCAGCCAAACGTGCTTATAGTGCCCACCGCCTCATTGCCATTTGAGCAGGGAGAGACCCTTTGACTTGATTCCTGAGTTGTGTTTTTTTTGTTCAATTCATTTTTTGCAATTTTTTAAAGCGCACTAACAAATGAGGTCACCAATTTGACTCAACATTTCTGCCCATGGATGAGATTGCTTTTCACCCCGGGTGTGTAGTAAATTTACTATATTAATTCATTAATCGTTTGGTTTAACATTCACCCGGATGTTTACGTGGTCTTACAAAGTTGTTCCAGAAAAGCATGCCACAGTATGTTTCATCTACTTGTTCAAAAATGTCCATGAAATAACCACAATGTCCTTTCCATACAAGAAAGTTTGACGGAGTTGTGACTGTTTAGAAGTGCCCCACACTCGTACGTTTCACGAGTGTGGTTGTTTAAGGGTTTTTGCATGTGGAAGGAAATTGGATTACCTGGCACGAACCCACACGTACGAAGAGAATAATACTCATAGGTTCGGATATCACTCGCCACTAATGTTAGCCGCGGTCGGAAATCAAACTGGTAGCTAGGTTCATATCGCGATGTGCGCGAACCGCTCCGGTGTGTTACCAGATTTTTATTTTGACTTAATGCTTGAAGGAGCATCGCACGATGGAACAAGAGGGTCCACTGTCAAGGCGCGATGCCAAATCTCCAGCGTCCTCGACCATCATCCCCCGTCATCAAGATGCCACAGCAACAGAGGAACGATTTGACACTTGCCGTGTAATGTGGTGTCTTCCTCTTCCCTATGGGCCGTGCTGTGCAGCCCGGCTATGATCAAGGACTGTGGTGCTCACTGGGTCATCCTGGGCCACTCGGAGCGCCGCCACGTGTTCGGGGAGACCGATGAGGTAGGGCCCCCCCCCCCCCCACCCCATTCTGTGGAATGAAGCTTTCTGGGGTACCCCCTCACTCCCTCACCTCTGAAAAACGTCTGAAGAAAATCCTCCTTCCCACGCATGGCGTGCGTCTTTCTTCGCTGTGCGGCTTTCTTCCATTAGTTGTGTTTAAATGAATTAGACGTTCAAATTGTATCAGTTCCAACGGAATCGGTCCGATTACGATCTGACCGGCGTTGCGTGGGCCCCGCGCAGGGTATTGTGGGTGTCCCCCGTGATGCCCCGCGTCTCGCCCTCGCGCACGCCGCGACGGACGAGCACGCCGCCGCCTGTTGAGCCGTCGTTCGTTGCCGCCCCCCCTGCAGCTCATCGGCCAGAAGGTGGCGCACGCCCTGAGCGAGGGCCTGGGCGTCATCGCCTGCATCGGAGAGAAGCTCGACGAGAGGGAGGCTGGCGTCACCGAGAAGGTCGTCTTCGATCAGACCAAGCACATCGCAGGTGCTGCCCCTCCCCACCCTCACATGGCCGTGCGTGTGTGTGAAGTACCCTGCATGGTTATATTAGTTGTTAACGACGCATTGATTGCAATGGATTGTACTGCTCATGGTTAATGAAGGTGATCTCGCTCGTCTGTGGTCACAATGTGACAAGTCTCCGCTGTGCCATGCTTTGCCCCCCACCAGACAACGTGAAGGACTGGAGCAAGGTGGTGTTGGCATACGAGCCGGTGTGGGCCATCGGCACGGGCAAGACCGCTTCGCCCCAGCAGGTGAGATGGGTACCACAAAGATAAAGATCCCCCGTGTAGCCCACATTCATGCAAGAGCCTTTTAGCAAACACCTATTAAGGCCGACATATTATACCATTGGTTATTTTCATTCCCAGGCATGTCAACCTTCACTGGTTTAACAGAGTTGGCTCCCACCATGCACCTACAACATAACTGCACTGCTAGTTCCTACAATTCATTGCGTGTTTATGATATAGTTTTAGTACTTGCTCCCACAATGCACTGTGCACCTTGAAGTAGAAATGTAACAGGTTTGCCAGGCACACTCCAGTAGTGCGAAAAAATGCGCTGTGGCGGCACACAATCGATTTTATGGTTGTCTCTCCAAAAACGACGTGGTGATATGCGGATTTGTGTTTTGGTCCCCACAGGCCCAGGAAGTTCACGAGAAGCTGCGCCATTGGCTCAAGAAGCACGTGTCCGAGGCTGTTGCCAACTCAACCCGCATCATCTATGGAGGCAAGCGGGGGGGGGGGGGGGATCCCGCTCGTGGGTCTGGCCCCTAGCATGAAGCCTCGTGGCTCTCCCTCGATGCCTGTGTGTGGCTCGTGCGGAGCACGCAGAGGCATGTGCGACGCACTTGGGGCAGGGCTGTGCTGGAGTCCAAACCGAACGCTCGGGGCCTGCAACACATGGGGCCACGGTGGCGAGATGTTATATACCTTGCCTGGTATACAGGAAGTCGTGGGTTCGATCCTGACCCTGATGCCTGCTGTATATTTGGTTTGTGTCTCTCTCCCCGTGGTCACGTGGAGTTTTCTCCGGTTTTTCCCTCCATTTTAGAATCGACGTGCGTTGCTATAAAGGTCCACACGATAATCCACTTCGTTCAGCTATCATTTGTGGCCAGGTTGCTTCTGAAAATAACTATATAGCTCAGTGGGCCTTATCTGGTAAAAAAAAATAGTTTAGTTTTTTAGTTTAGATAAATGCTGCCCCATGTTTAGTTCCGGCATGGAGACCCTTTGACTTTGGATTGATAAACATAAGCATGATGGATTGTCTCGTTTTAATGCTGATGTATCGATGACTTGATGCAGCTATCGCTTTCACAGTTGCACAACGAAATGCAAGCCAGGTGGCTAGAGGTCATGATGGTCATTGTAACACTGCAGTTGTAGGCTTGATTGAACAGAAACAGATGCTAAATTGAAATTAAGTTCTTGAAGATGTGGCCACTTGGTGCCACTAATCTACTGCCACACAATGCCGTGTTTGTCACTGGGGGTTTTGTAGAAAACCTTTATTTGGAAAAACTCCTTGGAATTAATGTTAGTTTTGTAGTCCTATTGATATATATTTCAGTTTGCTTGTGGAAATTGTGTTAAGTACCCCTGCGTGTGTGCATGAGTATACTTTTGTACGTATACTTCTATGGAAGTGTCTGATTTGGAAAGCGAGATGCAGTGGTTCGTGCTCTGTGCTCTAAACGTGTTTACCCGAATGAATTTCCCATCCACAGCTGATATCAACGGAGAGTGATATCATCGTGCTGCCCCACAGCACACCCTCGTGCGCCGTGCCAGCCTTCATAGGTGCTTTGTGTGTTTCCGTGCAGGCTCCGTGACGGCATCGAATTGCAAGGAACTGGCGGGCATGGCTGACCTGGATGGGTTCCTGGTGGGCGGTGCTTCCCTCAAGCCCGAGTTCATCGACATCATCAACGCCAAGAAGTGAAGCAGGCCTGGAAAGAGGCTCGCATGCCCAAAATGTACACAGCCCAGACGAGGAACTAAATCTATCTGTACCCTGTACTAAACCATGCTGACAACGATGATTTGAATGTTTTCCTTCATCTGCGGCTGTGCCGTGCGGGCCTCCTGGGACTATAGTCGAGTGGGGCCTGTGTTCCGGGTCCTCGTAGCTTTTGTGTGCGTTTGCATTTGTGCGTACGTGTGTGTGTGTGTGTGTGCGTACGTGTGTGTGTGCGTGCACAGTGCCGGCTTCACTCCCGTTTGAACCATCGCCACCGTGTTCTCACTCCGGGTTTTAAAATTATGCTCCTCGGACTCCCAAGTGCAGTAAATTGTGCCGTAAACATAATTGAACAAGAGGGCCTATGCACACAACATTGAGTGTGGTTCTGCATATTAGGATTGATTTAGACAACAGAGTGCTCAATTTAGCCACAGGTCCTGAAAAACCTCCTGTGTGACTAAATTTTATCCTTTTGTCAGCTTGATTACGCCTTCCACATCTTGGCGGCCGCACACTTCCCAACAACCTTTAAAAGGTCGGTGTCTGCTCAAACGACATCTCTGTTGGCAAGTCTGAGCGAGCGGTGGAAATTCCATATTCCCATGGGATTAGCCACTTTAATTTGATTTATTTAGCAAATCGCGTTGTGAAACACTGCGATTTAAATAATGTAGGAGGGATGGCGACTGGCGTGAACATACTTGGACCAACGGACCGCCACCTGTTATCCACCCACACCCAAGCGCACACTTTACCCACGAGCAAAACCCGGAGTAGAGCGCGTGGCACATGGCTCTACGGCGCTCGCTCAACCGGAGCAGAAACGCACTCCCCGTGTGCACCATCTCAAAATCTGCACGCTTCCATCCACTGTAAAAATAACTATATCCTGCAGACGTTAATATATATGACTGTTGTGTATCGGTGGTGAGCTTGCACGTGAGGTGTGGCTCAGGCTGGAGTCGCTGGCTAGCACTGTGTGCCTGTATTGTGTAGTAACGTGTGCGCGAGTGCCTGTTCCCTCCAAAACAAACCCCATGCTCTTAACAGGTGACTCGCGCGTGTGTTCCATGCCCTGTGGTGCCCCTGTAGAACATTTCACGCACTGTGCTAGTTTCAATAAAGTGCCACTATGATATGAAACGCCTTTAGGCCACAAGGTATCATGGAAATTGACCTACATTTTTTGGGACGCCAAGAAGAGGAAGCGTGTGTTCGTGTCAACCATTCTGTCTGCCCTTTTATTGCAGCGAGTGGTTGTAAAGAAACCTTGCAACTAAGGGAGCGTCAATATCATGAGCTCTTGCTATACAGTACCCCACTGTTTGAAAGAGTATTGGTTGCGAAACGGTTTTTGGAACATCACGGTTGGTTGGGCACTGGATCGTAGTTGAAAGTGATTGTTTTGCAGTCTGGTTCCTCGTTTCAGGTTCCCAACGTCGATTTCCGTGCTGCCCAGGGCGTCTGCACGTGATGTGTACACGGCCCATTAATTTAATGGGCCCTGAGAGCTTCCCGTTTATTGGGGCTCACGGTGTGGTCACCTTTGGGAATCGCATTGTTGTCAAGTATGTGTGTGTGTGTTACAATGTAAGTTCATAAACTGATTTTCAGTGGCTTGTCTGTACGTCTAAATGGTAAAATTGGGCTGCACGGAGTCGGGAAGAACTTGAAAGCAAAATCGTGTGGCGTCTGGAACCTATTTAAAAATTATCTGCCTTTTGACCTGTCCGATTTTTCAAGAAGGGAAATCTGTTTACAAAACACGATAGTTAAAAAAAAATTAACAGATTTTATCATTCAGATGGCCTGCTTGTGATTCTTATTTTTTTCTCAAAGCCAAACAAACTTTGAAAATGCGTGGACACTCAGATGTTTCGTTTACCAGTGTGCTTGTTCACTGCTATTGATGTCAGTCTGTGTAAGTCCTGTAGACTGTTCCGATCACTCTAGAAACCGTAAGCTTAAAGGAAATTAAAGTCTCGCACTGCAGCTATGTGATTGTGCCCTTGCTGTTATTGTTAGTATTAAAAATGCTAATTTAATCTACAAAACTGAACATAGGAGATGAACAGTACAAAGGAGACCCAGAAATATTTTTTTTCCGTAAACCGAATCGTGTCATTGATTGGTGGCAAATAACCAAAAACCCAGCGTTGTATTAGTGAAACCGTGAGCATCCCTTCGTTCTCGTCGTAAGAGTTGGTTGTGGACCTGCAACGGACGCGCACCGGCTGGGAAAGGGAGAGTGGTGTGGAAATTTGGGTCATCAACGTCAATCCCAAATGGTTACCCCCCCCAGCTTAAAATGAAGGCACACGCTGCGTGCCATGTGCTGACGACCGCAGGCGGAGGCTTTGATCCTGCGTCAGATTTGTAAATGCCCTATTTCTAAACGAGGCTTTCTTAATAGATGGCATCGCATTTTAAAATAGCCGCAGTAAAAGTGTGCATGTTTCTTTGCAGATTGAGATTGCTCTGGCAGTATTCGTTTGGTCACCAGCTATTGTGGGAATCCATTTGAAGAGCTACACTTTGCGTTGCCAGTGAGTAAAGGGATTGGCCTCGACTTGAAACGGTGAATATTTATATATACATACAGTATATAACCACGCAATGCGTGATCCACATACGAAGGAGACGTCAGAGCGGTGATTACGCGACTCCTGACGGTTATCTGGCTTGTCCACCTGAATGAAAATGTAGTTGCTTTGCATCTACATCCATGCGAAAGAAGGAGTGGGGCCTTCTTTACCTCGAACGGCCCTGTCCGTCTCCTTCACTAAAATCTGCTGAACGGTAAATTTATATCTCGCCCAAAAGAGGATTTTTGGAAACGGTGTAATGACAATGGTGTCACTCGTCCATTGTATATTTTCCCGGTAAGAGGTCTGACTGCTGTTTGTAAATGCGAGTCATTGCCTCTCGGGTTGTGTAAACCGCCAGGTACTATTGCATTCTGGAACATTGTGCACGGTTCCTTTTGTGGGTTGTAGTAGCAAAACAAACCCCACTCGACTAGACAAAACGGTAAACCGGCCAGGTGTATTTTTGGCTTTACATCCTCATGGAGGAGGAGAAAGCTGCTCATCTGAGCGAAGTAGCGATGCTCGCGACTCGGAGCGACCCACCTGGCCACCTGGACTGACAACGGAATCGCGGGTGCACTCGGTCGCGTGCGAATCGGTTCGGGGGAATTGGCAGCTGCATCGCAGGGTGCGTTTGGGTTTCTGCAGCATGGTTACCGAGCACTGGACAGCGATCCCTGCTCGTTGGGCGACCGCCACCCACTCCTCTCTCCCACCAGTTCTCCACCTCCTGTGTCTGCTGTACCTCCACGCCAGCGGAGCGCAGGCGGTCGATTGCATTCACGGGACCATGGACCAGCGGCAGCCTGCGGCCGTGGTTCCTCCCCCCCCCCCCCCTAGGGTGTGATAGCCAAGATCAGGATGGAGAGGGCATCCGTGCAGTCAGCTGGACACTAGCGGCCTGGCAGGACAGGCTGAGGCAACTCGACATCGCTTATCTGTCCAGACGCGTGGCAATTTCGCGTCCGGGACCCTCGGAGGTGTAGTGTCGCTGCTGCTGCTGTAAAGGCAGCCATGAACGAATGCGGGAACTGGCTAATATAAGGCTGTCCTGTAAACTTGAACCCGATCTGCTGCCACTGCGTGGTGGCGCTGTTGGGCCACATTCCTCCCCCGGCAGACGGTGGCTCGCTCCTGCCGCTTGTCGAGGCCATCCCAGGCGAGTCTGAGCCGAGTTTTGCCACCGCAGCAGTACTCCTCTGCCTTGTGACACTGCACAGCGCTTCTCACCTGCACTGCCACGCGACACCAACATCGCCTCGGTGTTCCCAACCCGGCTCCCAATCTCATCCCAAATTAATGACGCAACATCTTTACGAGTCTCCGTGGCGTGCGTTCCCGCCTTCCTTCCCTCCACTATCCTGCCTCGAGGAGCGTCTCACGTTTGTGTTTGTAAGCCACAGCCCAGTGCAGCCTCGTCAGCGCGCTGTGTGGCCTGTTAGAACAGACGCCGAATCTCGATTTCAAGCTTTCGCGACTTCAATGAAGCGCTGTCGTCTCGACAGTTCTGTTCCTTCACCTGCAGAAGGCTACTTGTGTTGTGGCCGAAACGTTAGAATTTTATTTTATTGTTTTATTTTATTTCCATTCTACGTGACTTTACCGAAAGAACCAAGAAGAAGAAGACGCCGAATCATTCTTGGTGTTGTGGGCCTCCTATTCAAGGCGAGGACTCTTAACAAGCTCAGTGAGAGCCATTCGGCACAGCAAAGTTGTACAGACCGCATTACGTGGCGTGCTGGTGGTTATAAATCACACGCATCCACGAGTCTATGTGGTATGGATGTCGAATAACTTTCGCACCGCACGTATCCAACGGTGCGAATCGGAGGTGGGGGAGAGACGACAACATACAACAACAATCATGGACATCGGTCCAGATAGCCCCGAGGTTGATTACAACAATCATGGCCATTGGTCCAGATAGCCCCGAGGTTGATTACAACAATCATGGCCATCGGTCCAGATAGCCCCGAGGTTGATTACAACAATCATGGCCATCGGTCCTGATAGCCCCGAGGTTGTCGGACAGAAATGTCAAAACAGAACGTTGCTTTCTAACTGGGTCAAAACTAATCTGCTTAAAGTCCCGAGGAGTGTTTGCAGCTCGGGAGAACGTGGGCTCGTTGTGGAAACGGACTGAAGTTCGTGAACGCGCCACTGGGGCGCCACCAACGAAAGTGGCGTAACTCGGGATACGTTCCGAGTTACGTAACTTGGGATACGTAACTAGGACGTGTTCCGAGTTACGTAACTTGGGACACGTAACTCGGGACACGTTCCGAGTAAGAACAGGGCACCAGGAGACGCGGTGGAGACGAGAGCGCGCGTGTCATTTGCCATCGAGTGCGACAACCCATGAGCGTTGCATAAAGATTTTAGTTTATTAAGACATTTTGTACAGTCGCTAAAACAAACGGGCGCGCACGAAAAAAAAACAACTCGATGTGGAGAGAGAGCGAGAAAAACCTCCCCAAAATGAATGAACTGTCGATGGCAAAGCAGTCACGCGGAGCCCGTGTGGAGGTCACGGCCGAGACACGACAGGCATTCCGTGGCGTCGGGAGTGTCGCATAGCACAACCTCAGAGGCTGGGAGTAGAAAGGACCCCACATTTTTATTTAGCGACTCCATTGCATCTCCTCGGGGTCCACCCACCACCAACTCCACACCGCCGCTATTAATTCCAGACGTTCAATTTTACAGCCTCGAAACGTGGACATTGAAATGCGCGAAAATGAAATGAAAATGATCACGGATGGTTGAACTCTTTGATGGCTGCCGTCGCACGTGCCGTGCTGACAACTGCGGCGAGAATGGTGGTGAACCCCGGTTCATCAGTCCTGGGGCAAAATGCCTCGCCTGCTACAACGTGAACTTCTGTCACATCTCACCGATAAATACCTCCCAGCGCTTGCGTCACAAACAACTTGCCCCCCCCCCCCCTGCCTCCCCACCTCCCAGAGACGACAACAACAACAATAAGTACAACCTCGGGGTGAATATCCGTGACGGAAACTGTAAGCATGCGCTGAAGTTAGGAACGTTGCGCGAGTCGAACAAGGAGCGGTGAGCCCAACGAGAGGGAGCGGTGAGGCCAACGACTCGGAGTGGTGAGCCCAACGACTCGGAGTGGTGAGCCCAACGCCACGGAGTGGTGAGCTCAACGACACCGAGCGGTGAGCCCAACGACACGGAGCGGTGAGCCCAACGACACGGAGCGGTGAGCCCAACGACACGGAGCGGTGAGCCCAACGACACGGAGCGGTGAGCCCAACGACACGGAGCGGTGAGCCCAACGACACCGAGTGGTAAGCCCAACGGGAGGGAGCGGTGAGCCCAACGACACCGAGTGGTGAGCCCAACGAGAGGGAGCGGTGAGGCCAACGGCTCGGAGTGGTGAGGCCAACGACTCGGAGTGGTAAGCCCAAAGAGAGGGAGCGGTGAGCCCAACGACACCGAGCGGTGAGCCCAACGACTCGGAGCGGTGAGCCCAACGACTCTGAGCGGTGAGCCCAACGAAGCGACGAGGGACGCCTCGCGGTGGCTGTGAACCGCAAACGAACGACGGCCGCGGGCGCTTTCGCCGCCCGTGAAATGAAGACGACCCCAGAATAAAATAAAAAATAGAGAACTTCTGAAGGCGCCAGCCAAGGCTCCACAGACGCTCGGGTGGAGTGGGGGAGAGGAGGAGGTCACACGGGGGCCCGGGGTAGCGATCGCGAGCGGTCAAAGAGGAACGAATGCGAAGGGAGAGGAGCAGCAGCTGCCGGGCTAGCCAAGGAGAGGAGTTCATGAATAAAAAAAGGCACTCGTAGCGATTATGGCGTTTCCTTGCGGGTGTTGTGTGGTGCCCTCAGGGTTTGCTCCGTGTGACGTTTCGCGAACCACCACCTCCACCTCCCCCATGCCGTACAACCAAAGATCGGTATTGATAGTGCATACAAGTGTACAGCATTGGATTTCTAGTGCACATGGGTAGGCATGGGGGTAGGGTTGGTACTGTGGTTGAGTTGCCACCTGAGGTACAAACATCCAGGAGATGCGAGGGGAATAAGAATGATATCTCACAATGCTGGAAGGATACCTAGGTGTAAATGTGTTGAGTTGGAGTGGTGTATGAGGAAACTCACAAAAACTGGGACTTTTCATGCCCCGGGAAGACTCCCTGGGGCCAGCAGCTACCTCAAGAAGAGGATGCTCGTGGTGAAAGGTGGCAACCCTCGCGTGTGGTGGCAGTTGTGGTGGTGAACACAACAACAGGCTGTGTGCACAGGCAGACAGCAGCCCAACGCCTTGGGTGCTCTTTTGGAGATTTTTTGTTGTTGAATTGGGTGGATTCTGAAATGGAAACGACTAAACAGGAAGGCGGAGGGTTGCATAATAGGCTGGCGGTAATTCGAACCATTTTAAAACAAATTTTGCAAAAAAAAAAACGTTCCCACTCCCTAAGAAAATGTCATCATGCGGTAAATCTGGAACCGGCGTTCGCTTGCCATGCACGCTACCGGCAGGCATTCACACGCGACGGGTTTGGACACGACCTCACAGCTGTGGTTAGGGCCCTGTCGCCTGTTTTAAAACCGCCAAGCCCAATGAAGGCTTCACCGTCGTTGGCACAGCGGTCGGTGAACTCGCCATCCACAAAGAATAACGCCGGAGCTCCTGAAGGTGCGTGTGGGATTTGAGAGTTTAACCCCAGTGGGGATAGAGGTCGAGATAAGGCAAAATGTCTGTTTGCGAGTCCGTTCACCACACTCGGATGCTCTTGGCAGCGTAAGCATACGAGTTGTGCCTGCCATGAATGATGTAATTGCGTCTTTGTTTATGGCTTTTTTTAGTAGTTTGTAATTCACCGTGAGAATAAGCAAAACAACCTGTGAAGCCTGCATGGCCTATTTGCTTTTTTCCATTAGAGTATAGGATTTACAATTTTGTATAATTTGGTTACACGTTTGTCTGCTTTCCAGCGAGGTAGAGGACCATGCCGAGAGCATTACATGCAGCAATGTGGTGGTGACGTGCATGCAAGGCATAGTGGGAGTTGAGTCCTCCTGCTGTTTGTGAGTACACATATGTGTGCCGTTGCATCGAGGTCATTTACATCAAAATCAACATTCACTTAAAACTGCGCAGCGAACCGTGCCGTGACCCGACTCCCTCTCTCTGAAGAGAGAGCTGGCGCTCAAGTGGGAAGTGTGAAGGGATCGGCGCTCAAATGACCAAATGACCTTCGGCAGTGTTGTGAGCGGACCCCGCCGAGGTTTGGACATGGCTCCCCCCCCCCGCTGCTGCCCACCGTGGCCTGAAATCGTCCACGGTCGCCGGCGGTGGCTCTTGAGGAGAGCGGCTGGCCGCTTACGGTCCACGTTTTACTTTTCGGTGCCACCTTGAGATGGCAAACGCCTCGCGGTTACGGTTTAATTGTAGCCAAGAATAGTGGGCTATGTGGTAACCAATTTAATCGAGTGTGTTATCAAGTAAATACCTGAGGTGGTGTCGCATTTCTGCTCTAGGCCCATGGACTATAAGAACGTGTTTCAGAAGACCGCTCGCTCCAGCTGGTTGTAGCTAGGGGGTCGGAGTACCCACACTTTACCCCACCACACGTGACCTGTGGATCGACTGTGATATAACCATTTAAAACTGCTGGGTGGACAGAGGCGTGGTTAATAAACTTGCAGCATTGTTTTAACTGTCGCGCCAGTGACCTTTGGATTGCTCGTCCAGTGTGCTACCGCCACACCACTGTGGCAGCATTTTTACCTTGGGAGGAATATTTTATGCTTATAATGATAATTAAAGACTTTTAAAATCATATTTGAACGATGCATTGATTTGTGTCTGACCAGTTTTTTTTTACGGTCGCGATAAATGCATTGAATCGTGCCTGTGAGAATTATTTCCGATCCGTGAAAATTACAGGCAAGTGATATGGCGAGCACTACAATTAGGCTCATGGTGTGATGACGGTGCTATAAACCACGCAGCAATCAAATGAGTGACGGTAGAATGGGGATGGTGGAAACAAGAGGACCTCCAATCACGAGCCCAAATCAAATCACATGGCCAGCACGTGGACCCTTCTCTTATTAGCATTCCGCTGATTTCAAGGTTGTTTATGTTTCTCTGCCAAGATGACATCCTCTCTACGCTTCCATAAATTTGTCAAGTCCAGGAGGGCGCAGACCACGGCCCAAAGTTATTACGCGTGTCTGAATGAGGATGTAAGTCGAAATATTTTTAACGGTTCTCCTGAAATGTAAAAAAATATGGCTCAATATGGCTGGACACGGTTCTTGGACGTGCGTTTGGGTCGTAACGCGCGTTCGGCACGATGTCTGACGTGTCGCTTCAAGTCGATGCTCCTGGCGCGCGGAGCGAAACATCGGGTGTCGTGCGGAACGCCGTGCGACACGACCTCAAAAAGACATCGGGAGAGCTGCAGAACACGATCGCCAACGGCCTCCGCGGTGACGTCCCTGTAGGGCATCTTGAGACGTGGTCGGGCATCTTGAGACGCGTTTACGAGGTCGAGGCCGTGCCGCACTCGAGCGCGCCATGACACAACGCGTTGACACCGCCGGGCTCTGGCGACGAGCTCGCTAGCCGCACGTGTAAATTGTCACTTTGTCGGACCGAGGCTCGAGACGACAAGCGTTATCTGCCGATCGGCTCCGTGAATTTACGGCCGCAGCAGGAAATCCTGGGAGTGCAATCGGCAAATCCCCCACCACCCCGCCCCTACCCCTGAGTAAACGGTCTCCGTACAGAAATTGTGTAGCAACTAAAAACATAATAAACCATCGTAAATCGTACAAAATGCTCGGGCAGTGCCAGTCGCAGACTGAGCCGGTGGCTTTGCGTCCTTCATGCCAAGCTCGCAGCGAGGATATAAATATATTATTTGGTAAATAATTTCGTACATCTGCGTTATGATTGCCGACGGCCGGGATCACCGCCACGATCGCCGTGCGTTTCATTGCCCAAGGGGGAGCGGCCGTGGAGTGAGGTCTCCAGGGGGGCAGGTACCAGCCCTTTACTTTGACGAAATCTCACGCGCTTCAGTCACCAAACCTATAGGCATGACGATAATGGATTCTTTTTTAATTATACATTTTGCTTTTCAATTGTTAACTGACAGAGCCACCGCCAATATTCCCCACATCTCACTGCGACAACGCTGCTGCTGGCACTTGCTTAGCGACTGCGTTGGGTAAGCCGTTGCCGTTGTGCTCGGAGTTCAATAGGCGGCTCGCTAACCGCTTCGGCCGCTGAGACGGCAGCGTCGTCTCCGCTCGGGCGATGCAGGGGGACCGTGCTCGGCGTGCCGCCGACTCTCCCGTTTTACCGTCGGCCGATCCACAGCTGCCACATCGGCACCTTCCCCCCCAATTACAAAACCCGGCCACTGCCACCGCTGACGAGGCGACAGACGCCTTCTATCTACGGGAGCGGGAACCCAAATAGCCGCTCCTGCAGCGCGCAGCCCCCTCCTGTCTACTGCCGCCACCACCGTCGCGACACTGCTCTCTTAGGCACGTGGCTGCGAGCGGTATATTCTGTACATTATTATTATTATTTAATGCAAGCGGTTAGAAGTTGGGTGCCTCCCCAGCTGTCGGGAGGGCCGGCGGGCCGCTCCACTGGCCCTGCCTGATGTCCCGGACGGTAAACGCCGCCGGTCGTGGCGTCCCAAATCTAGGGATTAGAATCCACCCTTCCTCGTCCCCGACCATCGATCTCATCGTGCCTGCTGTGTGAACATCTCTCTGTGGGCGAGCGGCGATACGCGCGGCACGTTGCCAAGTTACCCCAACCACCAAAATGTGACCCTCGCCAACGTAGTTCGATTTCCTACGATGTTCTCTTTTCATTCATCACGATCTGGGTTTTCCTACAGTGTCAAGACTGTCAAAGCACGTGCAAGGAGCAATTCTCTATCCAGACCCAGGGACAATTACAACTGATAATTGTGTCACTCCTAGTGAATTGTTATCGCAGTGTTATACTTATTGTAATTCCAGCTAAACAATGCTGCTGATATTGTGATTATAATTGAGCGCAGGTCTCTTCTCTATCCACTGCTGGATGAAGGTGTGAGTCACGTTCTCTCCAGGCAGTGTTGAGGCTGCCCCCTTGGTGTCTGTCCCAAACACACGGCTCCGACTCCCCTGACAATCGATCCGTCTCTTGACCTACATTACCACTGAGTTGCGTAGTGGCAGAAACCATTCAGGGATGTGAAGTCTCATTTGTTCAAAAAGTTAATGTGCCCCCCCCCCACCCCAAGCCCGACCCCCCATGTATTTTACAATTGTGCTATTCGCGTCAAAATCACGAGGTGGAGAATGCGGTGGGAACCGTCGAGGAGCAGTGAGCCGTCACATCGCCCTGTGATCGAGAATGGCCGCAGAAGGAGATACCGCAGAACTGCTTCCGAAATTCCTTCAATCCACACCCGGGGGTGCTGCTCTTCCCCACACATCCCTGCTACAGCAATGTTGATTTATGATGTCGGTGGCATGAGTCAAACTCAAGTTTATTTATTATAAGTCCTGGAATTTTTTGCCGAATTGCATGCAAAATGCAAGAGCAATGTGATGGGGGTTGTTTGTGTGATGATCGGTAACGGGGCCGGCTCCATCGACTCGGCACTATGATTTCAGTACCCGGTCTAATCACGGACAGCTGAAACTCGGCATCCAACCCAGGACGTTGGCGGTGCCGGTTCGAAGCTCCGACCTCCGAACGAAGCGGCCGCGGCAACTCGTGCGAACCAAACGGCGACTTGCGTTCACCGTCACGACCGCGGCGTGGGTAGCGGTGGCGACGGAGAGCGGCGAGAATCGTGGAGGCAGATTCGAACCCTGGATTGAACGTCTCTCCCAGCGCCATCCTTCCTCGCGTCCCCCGTGGTTCTCGCGAGCGCGCGACGTCACGCCGGGCGCCTCCGCGGCCGCCGGCTTCGTCGCAGCCTTCGCGATCCGGCGCCGCGTCTCCCGCGGGGGTCCCCCAGGACGTGCCACGCCGGTTTCCCGAGCGGCTCTCGTCGAGACCCTCGACGAGTAGCGCTCCCCTCCCGCCGCTCCTCGACGGTCGACGCCGCCGCCGCCGCGGTGAGGAGACGGCGGGGAGGCGGCGCGGGGCGACGGCCTCGTCGCCCCCCCCCCACGCCCGGCGGGTCCACGCGGCCTCGACGACGGCGCTCGTCTCCGCCCGGCACCGCGGGCGGAGGGTGCCGGCGAAGCGTCGAGCCGGCGCCGATTGAAATGATCGGGACTCGCGGGATGAAAACGATCACCAACAATGCTCATGACTGGCTGTGATGATGATGATGATGTGTTCAATCCTGATGAGGATTATGCTAACGGTGATAATGACCCGATGACGATCGTGACGATGATACAGAAGATGGAAATAACAGCGACCGACTTGCGACGGCGATACTCGTGGTCGTGGTGACGCCGCTGGTAATTGTAGTGCAGAGGTGGCGGTGGTGACTGCTGGTGGCAGTGCTCGTGGATCAAAGCGCGGTGGCGGTGGCAGTGGGCGACGCTGTTTTTGAAACCGCTCGCGACGTCGACTCTGCTGGCGATGCCGGCGTAGGCGGTGTCGGGGCCGGCGGCGGCCGCACCGTCAGTGGTACAGGAGGTAGCTCCTGAGCGCGGCGGGCAGCGGGAGGGCGTCCACTTCGTGGAGCCGCTCGTGACCGAGCGCGAGGCGCACGGCGCGGCGGCACAGCTCCACCAGCGGCAGCGGCTCGGCTGTGGCGACGGGCGATGGAGACGGACGGACGGAGGAGGAGCGCCGAGAAAATACACACGCACGCACACGAGCATCGTGAGCACGCGGGTATACACACACACACAAACGTGCCTGGGTCAAACTGAGAGCATGAACACACGCATGCACACACGCACATGCGTACATAAAGACAAAGATCCCCCGTAGAGCCTTAACAGACTGTTGGGGCAAGCGCTGTTAGCGAGCACCTTTGAAGTTCGCCACGGTACACGAGGGGGTGGGTGGCCAGCACCAAACCCGGCCACCTTTGTGGTACTCTTGTAAACGATGCTACGTGCTCTTTCACGTGCAAGATACAAGGAACACCAAAGAATCTCCTTTAGGTGCGCGTAGACCGCTTAGGAAGGTGCCGTTAGCAAGCGCCGGCTCAGCGGTCCGACCTCTGAACCAAGTTGCCGTAGCAACTCGAGCGAACTAAACGCCGGGCTTGCGTTCACCGTCACGACTGTGGGGGGCGGTGGGAACAGAGAGCGGCGAGAATCGTGGGGGCGGATTTGAACCCATCCACGGTACAAGGAACACTAAAATGTCCCCTTTAGGCGTGCGTAGACCGCTAAGGAAAGTGCCGTCAGTGAGCACCGTCTGGCAGCATCATAGCCAACAATGAGGTGGCAGCCATTGGTCTCAAATCAATAATAATTGACGATGGCGACGACCGATCCTCATCATCAACGTTGTTGAAAGGTACGCAGAAAAAATGTCGCGAGAAGAGAAATCCCAGGGCCCAAGCGGTGATGGCGGCTACTGCGCTTGCCTCTTTTCGGCCCCGTGCACGCACCACCGCGCTCTCCAATAATCCCTGGATACGCCGCCACCACCGCCACCACCACCGAAGTCATCCCAGCCCCCAGAATTAACGACCCTCTCCCACCTCCTGCCAGCACCCCACATTCTTAGCCGCCTCCTAGAAACGTGGTTGCATCTCATCAATCCTCCTCCTGCCTCGCAAAACCTGACAGCCGCCATCGTCACCCGCCCGCCCGCTTGGACGTTCTCCCGCGTTACGCTGGAAGGCGACGTGGGAGGACGTGGCAGCGTTGCGCGAGTTTATGACAATACCAAAAAGAGCTCCACGGTGGCTGAGAGTCACCCGTCTCTCCACGCTGAGTAAACAGTTTTGTGCTTTGGTGTAGCCTCAAGTCTATGGTCAGTGGTTAGGAGGCGAAGGTTGGTGGATCACGTAGAGATGTGCAAAACTCCCATAACCGCGGGGTTGTGCGGTAGTGGCCAGGAGTCAGTAGAGAAAGTTTACTTCGCTTGCGTACTCGGCGAGTCTCCACTCTTTGTCAGGAGTGTCCTGCTAAGTTTTCACAGCAGGGGGCGAAGTGGAGTCGGTTCGTGAACTCATCCCAAAGCAGCTGGGCAGTGAGGTGGGGCAGGAGGTGGCCAGCACAGCAAGTGGGACGTCAGCCTGTCTGCGAACCTGTTGAGCATCTCCCCTCGTAGGCGCAGGGAGGGGGTTTCCCCGGGTTACTCCGTTCGCCTTCCACTCGCGAGACGCTTGTTAAATATTATTAAAAAACACCCAAACTGACCCCAGCGTGCCAATTCAGGGCCTTCCTGGAAATTCGCCATGAGACTCGAGCGAGCTCTCCTGGATCATAATCCGGGTAAATAATCGACGTCGGGCATTGCCATGCGCCCCGGTTACATTGGGTTGCGTGCCTTGGCAACAGGGCCCCTTGATTTCTGGGTTTTATTTCCCCGGGGCGTAATTTATCTGGCGCTTTATTACCAACGCCTTTTGCTTCCCTCGTCCCGCTGGCTCTGCCGCTGCTCTTCAGCCCCACCGACCCTGCCTCCCACTACCCTCGCAGGCCCGCCCAGACTCTTGTTTCTCTTTACATTTAAATCAAATCCCAGGACAAAAGACCTAAACTGTTCTGCATGCGTGCACAAGTGTGCACAAAGACGAGGATCCCCCATATAGCCTGTCACAGGCTGTTGGGGCAAGTGCTGTTAGCGAGTAGCGCTTACAGTGAAGGCCGTCACGCCTCCACGTAATCGGGACGGTGTGGCCAGCACCGCGCACGGCCGCCTCGGTCTCCCCGGTGGCGATGTTTACACACCGAACCAGGTGCTCATTTAAGGCTGAGTCGACCTTGGGGAGGCTCAGGACCGGTTCAGAACCGAACTCGGGTCGCCGGGCTTGTAGTGCAGTGTGCTAACCACGACGCTACTGCTCGCTATTCAGTCCACACGTACACACTTGCACACACACGTGCGCGCACACACACGCACACACCAGCACTGTCAGTTTACAATCTTAGGCAACTCTGGTCGCAACCAGCTGCACGGAATGTGGCTTCTCTGCGTCTTTGGCTCATGTGTGTGACTGTGTGTGTACGTGTGTGTGTGTGCTATTGGGCAGTAGGAGGCAGTCATCCCTCAACAACAATTGAGGACAGAGAAGCGACAGCAGCAAAAGCAAGACAAGTTGACACAATGAGGAGCACAGGAGGTGCATCTGCCAGCCATCTCGGGCAGTTAAGCCATGGAACCTGGGTCTGTCTCGTCACCTCCTGACAGCAAGCCTTCGACACTTCAAGAAATCTTAAAGTGCACCTAGTATGGCACAAGTACCATGGTGATGTCACCATCACTTCGTGAATGGAGGATGTTTTTATCTGCGGTGTGTGCTGGTGCAGTGGCTCACCCATTATACTGCAAACCCCGCACACCCAGTTCGATTCCCACTCTTGGCCAATATCAGCGGCGATTATCTGAACCGATCCTGGGGGCCTTTTCTAGGTCGGCTCAGCCTTAAATGAGTACCTGGTGCGGTGTGCACATTTCATCACTGGCACGCAAAGGTGGCCGGGCGCCATCCCCTCGTGCGCCACGTCGGCCTTCGTGGATGCTCGCTAAGAGCACTTGCCACCGAAACAACCATCGCCGTCAATGTGTGGAATGTAAGTAATAAAATAAACGGGCGCCCGTCTCTCCACCGACGCGACTCACGGTCCAGGCCGTTGACGTAGCGCATGGTGATCTCGCAGTGGCCCCACACGGCGCTCACGACGGGGTAGAGCTTCTTCCCGCGCAGGCCGCGGAACGCGACGCCCAGGCAGCGGCCGCTGGCCACGAAGCTCAGCGTGCCCTCGTCCATGTCGAGCACGACGAGGAACAGGTCCGGCACCTCGAACGTCCCGAGCGGCGCCGGCGTGTCCGGGTAGGCGCGCCCGCCGCCGCCGTCGGCCCGGTTCCTGCAGTCGTGCAGGAGCCTGTTGCGGCCCAGGTCCCAGCCCCAGGAGTCCGCGGTGGAGCCGGTGAGCGCCGCGTAGCCGACGGAGTGGAGCGGCGCGTCGGACGTGGCGACGCCGACCACGGCGTGCGTGCCGCGCTGGCGGCTCGGCCAGCGGATCTCCCACACGTGCAGGCCGCGCGTGTAGCCAACCTGGGCGGCACGGGCGATGCACGCACGCGGGGAGGAGTTCCAAGTTTAATCAGCAATCTCGTCATTGTGGTCATCGTTGTCACCATTGTGTTGAACGTTGTCGTCCATCATCATTCAGATTTTCCATCATTGTCATCATTTTCACAATCATTATCAAAGTCTAGGTTCACCAACTTTATCGTCATCAATCTAGATTTTAATTTTTGGTGACTGCAGGGATCCATACTCTTTGGTTCTTTCGGTAGTCACATAGTAGGTATCAAATAAAATAAATTAAATCACGACGTTTTGGGCGTAACACAAGCGTCCGTCATCAGGTGGGACAACCACAGCAAGAAACAATTGCTGAAGTGGGCAAAAGGGCTGCCGTGACAAGAGGTTATATAGGTTAGAGAGGGGAGGAGCAAGGGAGGAGAGATGGGGGGGGGGGTAGAGATTAGAAGACAAGCAAGGCAAAATTCCAGGGGGGGGGGGGTGGATACAAATTGAGCAATCATTGGAAGGATGTTGTTAGCCAGGTAAAACCTTAACTGCTTTATGGTGTTGCCTTCATATCCGCATCTCCAGTTTCTTCAGCCTCCCACTCCCAGCCCCGCCCACCCCCCCCCCACGGCATTTTGCCTTGCTCACCTTCTAATCCCTCTAGCAGCGCTCCACTCCCCCTACCCGACAAACCCCCCTCTCTATCTCTCCTCCCTGGCTCCTCCCCCCCTCTCGTAGCCTATATAACCTCTTGTCACAGCAGCCCTTTTGTCCACTTCAGCAATTGTTTCTTGCTGTGGTTGTCCCACCTGATGATGGACGCTTGTGTTGCGCCCGAAACGTCGTTATTTTATTTATTTTATACCCACGTGACTTTAACGAAAGAACCAAAGAGTATTTATCGTCATCGCTAGCCCAAACCTCCCATAAATCACCCCGACTCTGAACCCCTCCGCCCTCTCCCCGCCCACTGTGAGAACAGACTCCGCTCCGTGCAGCGGAAGCAGCGTCGAGACCCTGGTGCAGCATCGAGACCCTGGTGCAGCATCGAGACCCTGGTGCAGCCTCGTCGAGACCCTGGTGCAGCCTCGTCGAGACCCTGGTGCAGCCTCGTCGAGACCCTGGTGCAGCATCGAGACCCTGGTGCAGCCTCGTCGAGACCCTGGTGCAGCCTCGTCGAGACCCTGGTGCAGCCTCGTCGAGACCCTGGTGCAGCCTCGTCGAGACCCTGGTGCAGCATCGAGACCCTGGTGCAGCATCGAGACCCTGGTGCAGCCTCGTCGAGACCCTGGTGCAGCCTCGTCGAGATCCTGGTGCAGCGTTGAGACCCTGGTGCAGCGTCGAGACCCTGGTGCAGCATTGAGACCCTTTTGCAGCATCGAGATCCTGGTGCAGCATCGAGATCCTGGTGCAGCATCGAGACCCTGGTGCAGCGTCGAGACCCTGGTGCAGCGTCGAGACCCTGGTGCAGCGTTGAGACCCTGGTGCAGCGTTGAGACCCTGGTGCAGCATTGAGACCCTGGTGCAGCATCGAGATCCTGGTGCAGCATTGAGACCCTGGTGCAGCGTCGAGACCCTGGTGCAGCATCGAGACCCTGGTGCAGCATCGAGACCCTGGTGCAGCCTCGTCGAGACCCTGGTGCAGCATCGAGACCCTGGTGCAGCCTCGTCGAGACCCTGGTGCAGCAGCGTTGAGACCCTGGTGCAGCATTGAGACCCTTGTGCAGCATCGAGATCCTGGTGCAGCGTTGAGACCCTGGTGCAGTGTCGAGACCCTGGTGCAGCGTTGAGACCCTTGTGCAGCAGCGTTGAGACCCTGGTGCAGCGTTGAGACCCTGGTGCCGCCTCTCTTCCTCCCCATCCTCATCTCTCCTGATCCCTTTGCTCCCGTTTCTCTGTTTCTCTCAAATCCTTTTCCTCTCATTTCCCATTTTTTTCTCTTCCCATTCCCATCACATTGCATCCTTGACTCTTTCTCCGGCAATGCAGAGACTGGCACGTTTGTTCGCGTGATAGCTTTTTTTAATCTGCCGTGGAGGGTGAAGGGGGGGTGGGTAGTGTACGTATGTTGAACTTCTTTTGCACCGTACATGGCCAACCGTGCTATTCGGGAGGTGCGGGGTTTGCGACACGTTTTACTCGCACGACCTGACACAGAAATCTATGATGAATTCCTGTGCCACCACACTCTCCTTAATAGGCGCTTGACAAAAGGGCTTTTTTATCCGGACTAACCGGGGTCTCTCTCCGCCTCGATGAACAGCCACAGAGCGCGCGCACGGCGCATGCTCCATACGGCAGACGCGCGTATTTGAATTATGCATGTTAAACACAGTGGCAATGACGTGCAGAAGAGAAAGATAAAAAAAAAATCGAAGGCTCGGGGTACGGAGGGGGCTGGCGTCTAAGTGCACGATGCAATATTAATGCCGGAGAAGAAGCGCCGCCGTTTCGAGCTCACCATGCCACCGTGCCGGCCTCACCGCACACTCTCGATCAAATCGTGGAGCGCAAATTTGTGGCCAGAGCCACCGAGAGACGTCTGGCCGGCATGGGGTCTCACCGGCACGCACGCAGCTTCACCGGCACACACAGGTTCTCACCGGCAGACTCAACTGTTTGTTTCATTGACAAGCATGGTTCACTGTGGTCAGTTGGTTTAATTATTCAGCAGTGGCGGCATTATCAATTTACAGAATTATTAAATGTATAAAAAATAAATAAAATACTCGTTACTAATCATGTACAGTACCATTAATAATGCGGTGGAGTACTGGTTCAGTGGTTAGTGCACTGCACTATGAAGCAGGCTACCCGAGTTCGATTCCCGACCACGGCTAACACCAGGGCGGCGCTTCCTTCACCAACCCACACTGACCGGCCTGCTGAAGCACGGTCAAACCAACTGCGTGACCGACATGGCAAGGGGAGAGGCGTTCAGCCAGCAGTGGATAGATCATGGCCGGCGAGAATGATGATGATGAACTGGTGCCGATGTCCCTGTACCCCAGGTTCCCATGGCCCCTTCATCATTTGCCCCTCTCTTGCCATGCTCCCTTTCCCCTGGGCTCGAGTGATTCTCATGGACTTGTGCCTCTCACTGTCTCCATCGTCCCCTCTCTCTCCCAGTCCCCTCTCTCTCCCAGTCCTCTCTCTGTCCTAGTCCCCCCCCCCTCTCTCTCCCAGTCCCCTCTCTCTCCCAGTCCCCTCTCTCTCCCAGTCCCCTCTCTCTGTCCTAGTCCCCCCCTCTCTCTCCCAGTCCCCTCTCTCTCCCAGTCCCCTCTCTCTGTCCTAGTCCCCCCCTCTCTCTCCCAGTCCCTTCTCTCTCCCAGTCCCCTCTCTCTCCCAGTCCCCTCTCTCTCCCAGTCCCCTCTCTCTGTCCTAGTCCCCCCCTCTCTCTCCCAGTCCCCTCTCTCTCCCAGTCCCCTCTCTCTGTCCTAGTCCCCCCTCTCTCTCCCAGTCCCCTCTCTCTCCCAGTCCCCTCTCTCTCCCAGCCCCCTCTCTCTCCCAGTCCCCTCTCTCTGTCCTAGTCCCCCCCCCCTCTCTCTCCCCGTGCACCCCTCTCACCTTGCCGCGGATGGCGTCCGTGCTCTGCGCGACGGGGTGCCGGTGGAAAGTCAGGGGGTCGTCGTCCTTGACGAACACGTTGAGCGAGCGGTCCTCGGGGTTCCACGCGTGCCTCAGCGCCACCTCCGGCGGCGCCGGCGGCAGCTCCAGCAGGGAGTCGAGGCGCGCCGGCCAGAAGAGGTCGGGCGCGCGAGCCGAGGCGCCGCCGTGGCCGTGGCCTCGACGAGCCGGGTCCGGGGTCTCGGTCGCTTTCGCTCCGCCCGCCACCTTCTGGCCCATGGCCCGCTCGCTCCGGGGCTTCCCGTAGCGCACCACCGGCACCGCCACGGCCACGACCGGCGTCAGCGCTGCCGGCAACACCAGTGCTACCGCCGATAAGAACGCCGCTACCGCCAATGCCACCGACACTCCTGCCGTCGATACCACTTCCAATCCTACCACCGATCCTGATACCACCGCTACTACCAGTGCTACCGCTATGGCCACCGCCGCTACTGCTACCACTACTGCCGATGCTAGTGCTACCTCAAACCGCGCTATCACTGACAGTACTCCCACTACACTAGGAGCACTGGCACTGCCAGTAATTACGTAATTATAAATCCTTTATTAAGCCGGCAAAGGCTCAATGAGTCTTATGGTTTTTTTCAGGAGGGTCCTGCATTGCGACGTTTCGCCGGTTGCTCGTCGATCGTTACGACTGCTGCTGCCCTGGAGCTGAGATGCTGAGACACCGGCGCGAGCCGCACTCTACCGCTGCGCGAGCAACGATGCCAACCGGCTAGAGCCGTCTTCCGCGGCCGAGATCAGGGTCGCCTTCTGGACCAAACTGCTGCAAGGCAACATTCAGCGTTCAGGCGGTGAGACACTCAACTGCTGTGAGGCGACGCTCCGTGTCTTTCAACAACCCCTGGACGGACTCAGATGTATTTTATCGGTAATTGTTTTCTGTTCTAAACCAGGGCCCCTTGCCAAAGCATATTGCACTGTCTGTGTCTGGCTCTGACCTGGTCGTGAATGCATCGAAATTTTAGTTGTGCCACTCTTGACTTTAATTCTGCGAGATTTTTTTGGTTTTAAGCTTCAAAGGTTTGAGGCCGCGCTCTTTGTTCCTGTCGTAGCATAAAAGTTTAAATCCACCGCGGTTGCCCGCCCACCCGGATTCCTCCACCGACTCCGGCGCTCAGTCATCCGCTCTGCGATCCGGAGTGAGCAAAGTTTGCCGCTTGCTCGCCGTGGCAGGACGCGAGGATGCCCGAGCTCATCGCCAGACCGATGGTCTCGCCAGCACAGAAAGGGGGCGGCACTTGGAGCAGGGACCCCGACGAGTTAAACGCCAACGAGGGGGCGCTGCGACGACGATGACGAGAGGAGCTGTCGATCCTCTGCCGTCGTTCGGTCCCTGCGGCTACACCAATGAAGACCCCTGACCCCAGAGGAGGCCCGGCGTGGGAGGCCCCACGGAAGCAGCCATGTTGGCGGTCGCGGCCGTTTCAGGTAAGGGGCCGCGCTCCCGTGGAGTTTCTCCCGGAAAGGAGAGCTGAATCTCAACGGAGGCGACGATGTTTATCTCCCGCAGGGGCAGCCTCTTGTCCGCTTCATATGCTGTGAAACACAAACAGAGCGAGCGAATGCCACGGTGTGAGACTTTGGGGGCTGCGATTGCGCGATCGTTCTGTCTGAACCGAGCTCTCTCTTTACGCGGGATCAGGGTCAACGAGGAATCAACAACAAACACCGCCTGCTGCGAGGTGGACGTTGCAGTCCCTGCGATGTCCTGCAAGAGACCACAGCCCGAACGCACAGCCTCGCGTAACCGTCAATACAATTCAGCACAATGTGGATTAATGTAGCGTCCACGTGCGACCACACCTCGAGACGCTGTGCAGGAACAGTGGACATTATTGTTTCAGAGAGACGCAGTCGAGTATTCCGGGGGAGGGGGGGGGGATAAGGAAGGTCTTGAGCCTGGAATTGAAAAGGTGGAAGCAGTCGACAGCACAGATGACTAGGGTAAGAGAGTTGCAGACCATAGGAGCGGAAAAATATAATGAGCGACTTCCCACCGAGCGAAGGCTGACTGGGGGATTGACGGAGAGCCTCGGCTGCTGGAGCAGAGAGTGCGTGCAGGGGAGTGGAGCGGCACAAGGGGGGGGAGAGGCAGACCGGCACGAGTCCGTGGACGATCTTGCAGACGTCTGCCAACTGACTGCTCAACCCACTCCTACTGCCGGGTGGGCAGAGGCGGCGGTCGATTCATCATCAACCACCACCGTCATCCTCGTCACCACCGTCGTGTGCCTCTTCACCTCCAAACCTCCAACGACATGTCACGACTGTGTGTGTGCGTCCGTTGCACGCTTGCCTCTTCTCTCGCTTCCACCAGGCCCGGACTCCAACCCAGCGCGCGTGCACTCCGCGGTCACGGTTCAACGCTGCCCAAAACGTACCTCGGCTGTGCACAGCGATACGGCACGTCCACAAGTCACTGCTGACGTGCCTGCTATCGCTTCCTTCCGTCTGCTAGATCCCACGACCAGATGACCGACCTTCTAAGTCTGCTCTTAAGCTATCACATCATCTTCTCCTTGCTACACAGGCAACACATCCTCCAAGCACCGCTCTTGCAATTTCACCACCACCCCCGTGTGGCTTGAGGTCTTCCCCTTTCGTCTCCGACCTCTGGATGCCCTCCTCCACGCTGCACACCGTGCGTCCCACCCATCACAACCTTCCTGCTCACGCCTCACGCCACGTTCTATTCCAAGCTGCTGCTTATCCCCTCCTGCCACGGCATCCCCAACGACGTCACGACCATCCTCTCGACCACTCTGCCCGTGCCGTTCATCGGTACGAGGCCGGATCTCGGAGGTAGCTTTGTAGCATCCGCTTCTGCGGGCCGTTCTCTGACCCGAAGGGTCGTGCCGCTCTTCGAGAGATCCGAATGGAAGCTTCGTCTCACGACGTGGCACCGATAGCGCAAACGGGATACATTTGGGGGACAAATAGAAAACAATCAGTTCGAGGCCAGACGTGCGGAATGGGCTCCGCCAAGGGCGACCGGAGACTCCACGCTCACTCCAGGGGGCTCGGCACCGTGGCGGCGACTCCGGACCACGTGCTCCCCGCTCTCTCGCGGAACGCGTCGGCGTGGGCAGAATCCTACGACGGAGCAAATCAACGCCCGACTCTGTCCCCCCAAACTCCACCCCCCCTCCCTCCTCGTTCAAATCACGTCCACTCACCCCCATGAAGGGAAAGCAGATTGAAAACAAGAAATTCAAGCTGAGGTTGTGACTCCTGGAAAACAGAGTGGCTGGCGCAAGCAGTTTAAAAAAGGCACACCCGGTTTCATTTGCTTAATAGATTATATCAATTTACAGTAAACAGTGCTCGCACGTACGCACACGTGCGTACACGTGCGAAATACAGCCCCGGCGCCAGAAGTCTCTATCTGTGAGCCCCAGTCGCACTACACTTCGGTGATGCTGGTAACTAAAAATTGTAAAAATTTAATTAGCTTTCAGTGTAACTGTCTTCTCCGCAAGTGTTTGTCATGCTGACAAACGCCAAACCATCCGACGCATGCGAATCTCTCTTCAGACAAATTAGCGACACGTTTGGCCAACGGCGAAGCGAAGGTCCCCGGTGGAAGGTCGGGACCCTGGTCTGTGGCCGACAGCCTTCTCCCACAAGTGAGGGGCAGCACTGCCTCCGATGTCACTACATTCAGATAGCACTCTCGACGAGTTAACACGTTTTATATCTATCAATTTATTGCGTCAAAGCTATTGGGCGACCCTATAATAATTACAAGCTCCGTCTAGCCACGTAAAACAATAGTTGAGTACGTTAGCCTATGAGGATTCTGGACCAATGTTTTACAGCGCCATTTGTTAAACAGACCAGACTCTGCTGATGAGACTCGAAGAGTTGAAACCAGTTCAGGATTTGCTGCTTAAACAAAAGTTACTGGACAACACAGCTCCAAAATGACCACCAGGCTGACAGTCATGAATGCTATTCTAGTTTTATTTTGTTTGTGGTAATACAGACCCTTTCCTGTTTATATTATAAGTTATTACCCACAATCCAACACAGACATTCCTTTTAGCCCGTGTTTTGAGGATGTTGTGCCGCTGTCTCCATCGCCAGCAACGGCACAAATCGCCCAGCTGGCACGGTGAAAAAGAAACACACAAAGTGTAACTGAGATTGGCCAAACAGCCGAATGCTGAAAGATCACAAAACAAATTACTCAATTGGGAGTACACAGAGCATCCACGTTGCCCTCGACTGCAGAAACTTGGCAGGACCCTCCTGAAAAGTTGCTCGAGACTCGGTGAGGCTTTCCTTGGCGAAGGAGAGCAGTCAAATAAAATATAAATGAATCGGAAGTTCGTGTTCATTAAAAAAATGTCTCCCTGTGCTTGGCCGCATGCTCCGTAAGCCATGACCTCTGTAAGCCACGATCTCTGTAAGTCACGACCTCTGTAAGTCACGACCTCTGTAAGCCACGCCCTCTGTAAGCCACGATCTCTGTAAGTCACGACCCTCTGTAAGCCACGATCTCTAAGCCACGATCTCTAAGCCACGACCTCTAAGTCACGACCTCTGTAAGCCACGACCTCTGCACATGATGATCAGCACCGCTGGGTTTCTCCGTCAGCTGCTGTTTTTCTTCTTCTTCTTGCGTCAAACGTCTTCTCAAGTCAAAACGAACGTTCATTGACAAATAATTCGAGATTTGCATTTGTTCATCAAACCGTCAAGCAATCGGGTTGTTTGATGATCGAGCACTGGCTAATTCACTCCAGCCACTTGCACGCCGAGGGTCAATCACCTCCTTATCACTCTTCTATCACTACTGCCATGGTTACCATTTCCATGAACTTCACTCCTCGTTTCCTCCGCCTGTGTTGGAGACTCGGTCGACCAGACTGAGAGTTTTGTCTCAACCACTACACTTAGTAACAACAGCCCACTCACCGACTCATCCACTCACCACACTGCAGGTCACAACAGCTCAGTTATTCATCCACACACTCACTCACCACGTATATATGCATGTGTTGACCTTCTTTCACACCATACGTAGCCAACCATGCTAATCACTTCTTCCCTCGCACTGCTGCACTTTCGAATTCCCTGCCATCGCCTCTTGTCCCAAACTCTTAAATAATAACCTTGCTCAATTCCACAAACGTGTAAACTCTTGTCTATTACAGCTTTGATAGTGCCGTTTGTTGCCGGCCATATAACGGTTCGGGCCTTCAGGACAGTGCTTGCCGTAGGCTGTTTCCATCGCAGAACGCGGTCCTCTGGGAGCCCAGGAGAGATTTTTTTTTAATAAATGGGCCAATCGGCCGTCAGCGGAGAGCGAAGCGAAAACGAGAGATGGAGGAGGGGTGGAGGGCGGCAGCGTTGGGGTCACGCGGAGGTCATCGGCGATGCGGGGCAGAGCGCGGGGGGAGGAGGCGTCTTTCTCCCCGTTTATATTTTCTGAAAATTATGCGCCAGCTCGCGGCGCGGGCAGAACCACGGCGAAGGTCACCCATCGGACAGCAGTCCGACTCATCAGGTTGCATCTACAAGTTGTACAGAGTGTTACAAAAAAATAACAAGACTACAAATTGGCACAAACAAAATAAACTAAAAGTGACATCCAGGGCAATCAGCCTGTGGGTCCCTTTTGGACCAATGACCAATAATCATTTCTGGCAACATTTGTTTTGCAGCGGTGCGCAAGCGCAACTCAACGCGACTCCCCAGCAACCATGGGACGTTGGGCCAACGTTGGAGCAACATCGGTCCAATGGAGCCAACCGCACGCGGACGCGGCCCAGCGCTGCAAGTTAACCGGGTCGCTGTCTTCTCGTTATCGACGCAGTGATGACAGAAAACAAATACAGCGGGTTCACAATTCTGTCAGTGGCCCTTATGCAGAGTGACTCTTAGTTGATTCCAAAGTACTCGTAATAATAACAGCAGACTCCTCTTTACCTTTTGATTTAAAGCTTTCGTGACTGCAGGGATTCATATTCTTGGTTCTTTCGGTAAAGTCACGTAGAAGGGAAACAATAAAATAATAAAAATATAAAACAATAAAATTTTCACGATGTTTCGACTGCAACACAAGCAATCATCATCAGGTGTTAAAACCACATCAAGAAAATGTGAAAAAAGTGGTGTTTTTTTTAACGTTAGCACCACGGAGAGAGATTTGACAGTTTGTTCAGATGGATGAGTCCATCTATGTTCGGAAAAGAGGAGGGGGGAGACGAAAATAATGGATGCGGTCTGAAAGCCACCTTAAGCGTGATCAATCAATTAAGACCCGAAATGGTTAATCAAATCCTTCAAATGATTGCTAAGCCAGAATCCATCTTCTCGGTTGAAATTGTCTCTGTGTTTGTATATGTGGATAGCCTCATGAACGAATCTCTCATGGTAGCCAGATGGCTTGCAAAGAACCTCTGTCTTGGAGAAGTCAATGTCATGTGAGCCTACTGAATTATAACAGTGATCTGCCACGGCCGAGGTGTTGATCCTACCGTGTTTCAGGTCTGCTTTGTGTTCACGAATGCGGTCTGAGACATGTCGTTTGGTTTCTCCAATGTAACTACTACCACAGAGGCAACTTAGTTTGTAGACGCCAGGGTACTGTATGTCCGGAATCACATCTTTTTTGCAGACGGAACCAGATCACGGATTTTATGTAATGTGTTGAATCAGACCTGGATCTTGTGTTTATTCAAGATTTTGGAGATCTTTTTCGTGATCCCCGCAATGTAGAGTAAAGTGATGGTTTTGAAAGGCTCCTCAAGAGGGTCCTTCTTCATGGTTGGAGTGATAGCTTTGCGGATTGTGTAGTCGGAATAACCATTAGCCTTAAGAGCTTGGTGTACGTGCTTGAGTTCACTGGCTGTATGTTCCTGGTCGGATATGCATTGGGCTCTATGGTACAGAGTCTTGATGAGGGAATTCTTCTGGGATGGATGGTGGTGGGAAGCCGGTTTCAGGTAAGCATCCGTATGGGTTGCTTTCCTGTAGACAGAGTGGCTTATTGAACCATCAGGTCTCTTTTTTATTAGGACATCCAAAAAAGGTAGCTTGCCATCTTTTTCGACTTCCATGGTAAATCTGATGGCTTTCATCAAGACTCTGCACCATAGAGCCCAATGCATATCCGACCAGGAACATATAGGCAGTGAACTCAAGCACGTACACCAAGCTCTTAAGGCTAATGGTTATTCCGACCACACAATCCGCAAAGCTATCACTCCAACCATGAAGAAGGACCCTCTTGAGGAGCCTTTCAAAACCATCACTTTACCCTACATTGCGGGGATCACAAAAAAAATCTCCTAAATCTTGAATAAACACAAGATCCAGGTCCGATTCAACACATTAGATAAAATCCATGACCTAGTTCCGTCTGTAAAAGATGTGATTCCGGACATACAGTACACTGGCGTCTACAAACTAAGTTGCCTCTGTGGTAGTAGTTACATTGGAGAAACCAAACGACATGTCTCAGACCGCATTCGTGAACACAAAGCAGACCTGAAACACGGTAGGACCAACACCTCGGCCGTGGCAGATCACTGTTATAATTCAGTAGGTTCACATGACATTGACTTTTCCAAGACAGAGGTTCTTTGCAAGCCATCTGGCTACCATGAGAGATTCGTTCATGAGACTATCCACATATACAAACACAGAGACAATTTCAAACGAGAAGATGAATTCTGGCTTAGCAATCATTGGAAGGATTTGGATAAACCATTTCGGGTCTTAATTGATTGATCACGCTTAAGGTGGCTTTCAGACCGCATCCATTATTTTTCGTCTCCCTCCTCCTCTTTTCCGAACATAGATGGACTCGTCCATCTGAACAAACTGTCAAATCGCTCTCCGTGGTGCTAACGTTAAAAAAACGCCACTTTTTTCAAATTTTCTTGTTGTGGTTTTCACACCTGATGATGATTGCTTGTGTTGCAGTCGAAACGTCGTGAGAATGTTATTATTTTATATTTTTATTTTTTATTATTTTATTGTTTCCCTTCTACGTGACTTTACCGAAAGAACCAAGAATATCCTCTTTACCTTGTTCTGGTTCATGAGTTTACTTCCCCTCCCCCACCTCCTCCCATGAAAATGCCTTTCATACAGCCAAAACAAAACCCTCAACTAACACTCGCTCGCCTTCGGTGAAACGTCACGCTCGACATGACCGATGGGGCCCCAAATATAACTTGTGTCCGCAGAGTACTGATGATCCTTAAAGATCGAATTGGAACTCAATCAGCACGCTGCTGTGCAACCGTAACATTTGAGCTGTGCGATCTTGCCATGCGGTGGCTAAAAGGAAGCGAGTTGGCACAGTGGGGGTGGTGCATCTGCCAGTCATCTCGGTCAGCCAACCCGTAACACCTGGGTAATTCCCGTAACCTCCTGCCAAGCGATCCTTATACACATCACGTGACAGCCTCAAAGCGCACCCAGCTTGGTACCCACCACTGTGGCGACATCACCTCCATTTAGTGACGAATGTTGGCGGTTGTCGTGTGTGTGTACGCAGGTGTATATTACCACTCGGGAAACAAAGGTGGCCGTACGTGGTGCTGGCCACCCACCCCTTCGTGTGATGTGCCGGCCTTCATAGGTACTCGATAACAGCACTTTCCCCAAAAGCTTGTTAATGCTATACAGGGGATACTTGTTTGTATATTTTATGGGGGAGTGGTGGTGCAGTAGCGAGACAACTACACTATGTACCCTAGCGACCCAAGTTCGGTTCCCGGCCACGGCTAACATGAGTGGGGGATTCTATTTGTCCCAGTCCTGGGTCTCCCCTAGGTCTACTCAGCACTGGGGAGACAAAGGCGGCAACCGGGAATGGAGTTGGCCACGCCACCCTTCCGTGTGTCGTGCGGCCCTTGAAAATCGCTGCCCACCCGCCAATCAAGTCTGGGCCTGCAGGCGGGGGAGAGGTGGTGGCGGTGGTGGGGGCTGATCCCTATGGCTCGTGCACACGGCCAAGATTTGCACACTAAATATACCACGATCGCCACCCGCCGAGCTTAAAGGTCAAGAAGGAATTGGTGGTAGGCTCTGACAGGATGGGCAGATTGTGTAGTACGACAGGAGGGTGGGGTGGGTGTGGGGGATAACAGAGTTCAAGTGGTCGTGCCACCGCCCCCGTTGGGTCGTCAAAGACATAATCGTGTCACCGTCTCTCCAGGTGTCACAGTTCCTTGTTGCGTCATTGAAACACACGGGCCGTCAGGGATACACGATTGTGTCACCGTCACGTGTCACGTTGCAACCCCGTGTCGAGCCATTAAAAAAACACATTACACGACTGTGTCACTGCCCCACTGCGTGGCACTGCCCAGCATTGTTGGTCTCAGAGTGTCCATGGGTCAGGGTCAGGAGAGCCCCTCCCCCCGTGGGGGGGACGAGGCCTCGGTGGGGGCCCGGGCACAGTAAACAGTGCGGGGCATTTATCAGCTTCCGTGTTTATTCTCAACTTGTTTAACAATCCATTCGGTTTAATACTCGCACACTCGAGACAAAGATCCCCCGTATAGCCCTCGACAGTTCAGGCAAGTGTCTTTAGCGACCGGCTTTGAAAGTCAACGCGTCACATTTCGGCGAGTCGTGGCCGGTACCACGCCCAGCCACCGCTGTCTCTCCAAGGCCGCCGATGCTGTACACACACTGCACCAGGCACCCATCTGAGTCCGAGTCGAACGGGTTCAGATATTCGTCACTGACGTTGGCTGTGTGAGCGGGAATCAAACTCGGGCGGCCTCGTTCATTGCACGCACTGCGCACACGCGCACACCCATCCACTTGCACACCCACCCACCTACCTACCCGCACACAGCCACCCACCTACCTACCCGCACACACGCACACCCACACACCTACCCGCACACACGCACACCCACACAAGCACACCCACCCACCTACTCGCACACCCACACAAGCACACCCACCCACCTACCCGCACACACGCACACCCACCCACGCACACCCACACAAGCACACCCACCCACCTACCCGCACACACGCACACCCACACAAGCACACCCACCCACCACCTACCCACGCACGCACACCCACACACGCACACCCACGCACGTTTTACGATCCGCGGGACGACGACGACGACACTCGGCCGAGCAATCGGCAGGCAACAGCAGCCCTAATGGATCTATAAACGTACAGTGTAACGCGCGTGGCGTTAGGTGGCCAAATCCGGATCGATGGAAACCGCCGACTCCGATATCACCCGGTCGGTGGTCACTCCATCGTCGACGCGCCGACACCAGCGCCATGCCCACAGGCGTCTGCCTCCACAATTCTCCACTGCTAGCTGAGCGTCGGTGGAGCTCATCTCGGGCTCCACGTCTAGAGCCTGCGGTGGGAATTCACATTCTTATGACGGGGGCCAAAGTTCTCCCGCGGCACCGCTCCTGTTGTGTTTCCCCTACGCCGAGCGGCGATGCCTCGATAGCCAGTGATAATAACCCTTGAATAAGAGGGGATGACACACAAGTCGCAGCACAGGTACATTCAATAATCCATTGTACTGCCACCTTCTGACCACCTCGCACCGATGGTCTGTGAAAAGTGAGACACTTGTTTAAAGTGTCAAATATCTGTTAAATCATAAAATTGTTGGATGTACATTCTGATAAAAACGGGACATATTTATCATTACCACTGTTATGAACAACATCAGCCTCCTGCGTAGTTTCCCGTCGTAACGCTGTACTCACGACGAGCACAGTGCACTGGTGCTCACTGGTGTTGATGCTCCACTGCCAATGCATTTGCTACATATTTTTTTTATTTCACTTCCAGGGAGGTGAGACTTCATCTGAAAAATGTCACCGCGAAGATAAACAAATGTGTAATAAAAAGGTCAACATGTCAGCGACGAGAGGTGGTGTCGTGGCATTTCATGTCAATATTGGGAGCAGGGCGGTGACATTGGTTGAGATTAGGCTCGTACGGATGTCATGGTGTTTTACCGATTTCCCCACGAGGTCGCAGCGCAACGAGCAGGCATCCGCAGCCCTGAACCCTGCCTGACCCAGGCAGGATGAGCGAAGATGAGTGGGGGTGAGCAGTGATGAGAGTGGCCTTGACCCTTTACGCGAGACTCACGCGACCGGATCACGGAGCCGAGACATCGCTCAGGTTTGGCGCTCCGCGATAGCCGCTTCCGTTGCCCTTCACGAGCAGCGTCGCACCGCTGCTCGCGAGATCCACTCGGATCCTCCGTGTCGCGACGCCGAGGGCACGGTCAGAGTAAAACTGCGGTGGTGACGCTCGTAGCCCAGAAACGGGTGTAAAAATTACACATTTCCAGGCGCCACAGGACGAGCATTTGAATCCTAACCCTAAACGTTCTCGAAGAGTGACGAAACGCGCCGTGCGTTGCGTGACCACTGGCGCTGTGAGCGCGTGACTGAACATCGACGAGCGGAGCGTTATAAATGACTCGCGGCACGCGGGGGGAGACTGCGACGCGGTGGTCGGCGCACCGTGCCGTGAACCCGGCAAGACCGAGTTCAATTCCCAGCCGCGGCTAATGTCGGTGACGCGCGATATCTGAACCGGTCAATGGGGTCTCCCCCCCTTCGCCAACCCGCACTGACCAGCAGGGTTAAGTATGGTCATACAACCCCCACAAACTGAGATGGCATCGGGGGACCTCCATCCATTAAGGCCTTGGCAAAGGGCTGTACAATATAAAACTCGTTTTTATTATCACTCTGTGCAGGATAAGTTTTGCTCATTTTCTCCGTTAACGTCTAAAATAATGTTGCGGCAGTCAGCAAATAACTTCTCTGCGCTGATCTTCACTCCCCTCTCGCTTACAATCTCATCGATCAGGGTTCACTGCCAGTAAAGAAACGCACCACTTGGACCACTCATAAAGCCACTGAACGCAACTGCGTCGGAAGCACAGGGTGACGCTGCGTGTCAGGGCCGGCGCTACTCCGTACCCGATTGGTAAGCACGTGCGGATCACTCTCCCGCACGCCACTGAGCTCAATGAATGATAGATTGGCCGCGTTTGTTCACGTGACCACGTTTTTCTTTTACCTGTGGTGGAGGAGGGTGCACGACACGACCTTGGCATTTTACTCGCGCGACGATCTGACCCAAAAATCGATTACGAATCACGAGTTGCCTGCAACAAAGAATCCCGAGTGTTAAATTAAGTGGCTGAAATATTACACCATGCTGTAAGATTTTAGACACGTTAACGTCAGCGTGATTTCCCTGCTCAAATGAGCATTGAGGCATCGGTGCTCAACTTCTGCTTACAGCCACGACCCAGTGGTGGAAACCGCACATTCTTATGCTCGGGGAGAGTCTATCCAGAGGCCAACGACGATTTACATCAACACAAAGTGGCACGCCGATTGTCACCCCGGACGCTCGACAGGAGCTGCCTCAAAGCCCTCTTTGGCTAAAGCCGCGTTCCCGTTACTCAAGAGAACAACCACGTGCTTGCGATAACAAAAACCTATTAACTATTACTGGGTCTGCTGCCACAGCTGATTGAGGGCAATACAAAGCGTCTGTCTCACCACGAAAACATAACATTCCACTTGAGGCCATCAACTTCTTGTCAACCACTGCACCGTTGTGTACACCTCTTCGAGCATAAAGATATTTCTACAGCCCTTCATCGATCCACTGCTGGATGAAGGCCTGCCCACACCGTGTCTGTCTTGGGGGTTGCTTGACCATACTTCACCAGGCTGGTCAGCGCACGTTGAAGCGTGACCCCAGGACCAGTTCCGATGTCGCTCGCCACTGATGTTAACCGGGGTTGGGTTCGTTGTGTAGTGCGCTAACCACAGCGTCACCACTACCCACCACCCTCTTCTGGTACAGTATATCGCTTGGCAAATATTAGCATCGGGTGCTAAGGTGTTGAGGATTCTTGCCTCGAACACCTGGCAAACAGGGCTCAGATTGTTTCATAGGCACCATTCTGCTGATGAGACTCAACATATCAAAGCCAGAAAAGAGTTGTCCTGCTTAAACCGAGTTTTCATGCAAGGTAGCCAAAAGAAGGCAATTCAGCGATGGATAACTCCACAAGGCGAGTGTTCTGGTCTTGTGTGTTTTCTCTGCGCACTCCACTGCCTCACGTGTGTGGCACGCATGCATGGAATGGGTCCCTCCTGAGTCTTCATGCTAGGTGAGACTCTTCTCCTGGATAAAGTTCACTACTGATACGATTACGAGATGCAACAATTGCAAGTGAAAAACAGAATAACGCCCAAAGGGTGATGCGCTGAAATGGTACTCTGACAGTCTGTTACACTCTAATCGCAGACGCAAACAGGATTTGTCTCAATCAATGATTTACTGTACTGTACATTCCCCAACTCCCTAGTGCTTTGTTGTGTCCTCACGCGGCCTCGAGCTACGAACTCGGCGTCCCGAGTTCGATCCTGGCCAACAGCGGTGACGATTATCTAAACCAGTGCTGGGCCTCCCCGAAGTTTACTCCGCCTCAAATGAGTAAGCGGCGCGGCGGCGTGGAAACGTCTCCAACTGCAGAGACAATGGTGGCCGGGCATGGTGCAGGCCACCCACCGTTCCGGCCTTCGTAGGTGCTACTTGCAAACAGCCCTTGCCCCCCCCCGCCCGCAACAGTATTCGTCGAGGGATTGTGTAATTGTTCCCGAAGTGAAAGACTTACAGGGAGGGGGGCCTGGGGGTCTGGGCACCGAGCCTGCACAGCTGGACACGTGGTGTTGTCTGCGGGCTCTCGAGTGTCACGAGTTGATTGCAGCGACGGGAATCACAAAGGAGCCATGCCCCCCCACCAGAGAGGAACCACCGAGAAGAAGTCACGAGGCTCCGGGGCGGCCCGCACCGGCGCGTCTCTCCGCTCCGACTTCGATGGGGCCCTGAGGCGGCGGAGAACATTCCACATTCCCAGGACGGAATGAGTCGACCAATGGCACCGCCAGTGTGTTTCCTGTCTACCGTTATGATTGAGCCCGCAGGGATGGATGTTTGATGGTGTTGTATTGCTTCCCTGCTCGGGTTTCCACTCACGACATGGGGGCATGCACACGTACAGCAATTCTGTCGATCCACTGCTGGATTAAGGCCTCCCCGTGCCGTACCAGTCATGGACGGGGGGTGGTTCTATTTGACCGTACTTCACCACGCTGGTCAGTGGGCGTCAGTGAAGGTGGGCAGGGTAGACGTTACAGCACAGTACAATACAATACACAACGCAGCCACACCAGAGTCTATAACACCTGTTTCATGCATACGGTGCTCAGCAATCCAAGTACTATGCAGGCTCAACCCCTGCTCAGCCTTCGAGATCTGCCAAGATCGGAAGCATTCGGAATGATTTGGTCATTGAACGTTTATTTTTTTAACAGTTCATGAATTCTAATCATCGCCGAGGGCCAAAATGTTCATCTCGCCTTTTTTTTTCTCCATTAACGAGAAGTCGATAAGCCACGAAGTAAGATGACTAATGGGGTGGTGATTTTAGAGCGCGCAGCGCATCAGAGCCGGTAATGTGCGGTGCTCGCGGGGTTCCGCGCCGCGCGACGTCACCGCGGCTCTCGGCGCGATGATTTATCCGCGATTGTCGACACCCGCGGTTTATGTTGAGAAAAACGCCGCGAATCGCAATTCGCACCCACGGTGGCAACTCGTACCCCCCCCCCCGTGAGCCCTGCGACGCAGCACGGAGCGCTCCACGGCAGGGATGAAGGGGACGACGAGCGGGAGGGGGATTCCTGCGCGGCAGCTCCCACAATCCTTCACTAGACGCGACCCGGCACGCGTGCTGCTGCACCGCCGTGCAGTGGGGGTGGTGCAGTGGTTGGCGCGCACTGCGCCGGCATCGTTCCCTCGAGAGAGAATGTCTCTCACCGCACCAACGTGGAGTTTCCAGCACTGGCTCGGAGCCACCAACACCGCTATGCTGCTCTTTGTTGTGGCGAGACACGGATCCTTTCGTTCATAATGATGGTCGCCATTCTAGTACGCAGGCTGTTACACATGCAAACGGAAATCAATATTTGTGATTAGTGGAACGTTTTATCATTATAAAACGGCGGTACAGCGATTAAGGTCACTGCACGTTGAACCCAGCCACCTGAATGTGTTTCTCCTCGCCACGGCTAACATCAGTGGCGAGAGATAACTGAACCGGTCCCGGGCCTCACCCCACATTCAATCCGTACACTGACCACCGTGGTGACGTACGGTCAAACAAACCCTTCATCCCGCCGTGGATTGACAAAGCGCTGTGGATTACTGCCGCACAATAACAGTAACAATGATGAGCAAATTCTGCACCCTGTGGGCAATATCACACGAGAGGTCATTGACAGCCAATACCCTTGATGTCACCGCTGTTCGGCATGGCTTCCTTCCTTTTGCTCCATTCTGTAGCCGGTGCAGAGTTGACACACACCATTAAAAGGTTTGCTCTTGCACTCTTTGCCACCGCAAATTGGCTGCAGGTTTTTAATTTCATCACAAACTCGGCACGTCCTTCCAGAGCCGCTCTTACACTTCCACCACCTCCACCACCCCTGTGCGTCTTCAGGTCCCCCCCCCGCCATGCTCGCGCACCGGTGGGCGCTGCCCCTGCAGGGCTCCTCTCGGTAACCCACCCGGCCCTCCTCCACCACACACACCACGCGTCCCACCCATCGCAATCTCCTATTCCCGATGGCACCTCGCAGCGCTCCACAGCCATGTTCTAATCCCAACCTCCAAGTTGCTTACCCTATCCTCCACCTTTTTCAGCGATTTGTTTACCTTTCCTATACTTTGCACTCCTATCGTGTTGTTTGTATTGTTTGTTGTAACGTTCTGACCCCGTGCCACTATTGGACCTCTCTGAAAAAGAGCTTTATAGCACATCGGATTCCTCCTGCAGTATAAATACAGATTCTGATTCTGACATGTGCCACACACCCTGCGACCTCTTCGTCGCATCTAAGATGCTTTCTGAGCACCGCATTCCCTTCCGAGCACCCACAGTGCTTCCCCGAGCCTGCCTGGCACGCCTGGCACACGCCACATGCACCGGCTTTCAAAGGCACAATGACAATGATGCCGAACGAATTTCGCGTGCTGCAAGGTCAATGGAAACAAAAAAATTTGTATCTATCAGATAAACATTATATAGTGTGTGCTCGCGAAGCTTGTATATTTAATGCATATTGCATCATTTATAGAAGTGTGCGGGAGGAGGTGCATGCCAAGGTGGAGACCGAACATGGAAGGGTACGTGCAAGTGCACTTAGGAGAAGCCACTCAGAGGCACTCCGTGGGTGGGGTGAGGAGGGGTGAGGAGCGGTGGGGGGGGCGTGGGGGGGGCTGTCGGAGGAAGGTGAGGAGGGAGAAAGATGACGTGGAAGCTCAAGGCCTGGGAGCGACCACACGCGAATATTCAGCGAATGCATCACAAATCCAAAAAACACGTCCGATGGTGTCGCAGGCTACCACCACAACCACCACTAACAACAACAACAACAATAAAGTCCGATTTACGGTGCTTTGCGAGCAAACATTGGCTTTCAATGACTTCTTCGTGCATTGCCCCAGGCGAGAGAACGGCCCGCAGAAACGAACGTCGCAGAACTACATTCGAGACCTCACGTCAAGGATCTGTCGTACGAGGATCGGGCTGCTCATCTATCAACGGACGCTGGTTGACAAAGATGGAGCAGTCAACATCCAATAAGATGGACGGCGAAGACAAATACCCATGTTTCTTGCCATAGAGGTGCTTGTCTCGTGCCAGTCAAACCGATATTTTCATTCACAGAGCTGGAGATGTAACCGAATTCAGTGAAAACCCCAATTTGAACACGGGGGTTTGTTGTGCAGTCATTGGGTGACAGGCTTTAGACCATCGACTCGTAGCACTTTAAAAACCGGTTACATCTCAAAAGGCGACTGAAACCTGGACCGTAACCCAGGATCTCAGCGGTGCCAGTTCAGTGGCCTGACCTCTGAGCCACGCGACCTCCTCGACGTTCATTCACGTGTGTGTGTGTGACATTTCCAGCCTGCACTTTTCCATCGAGATCTTGTCGGACGAAACGCACGCACGCTCGCAGCACCGCGCTGCAACTGGGGTGCACCTCCTGTGTGAACGGGGGGCCACGTTGGCAGGTGGCGACACACAAAGGTTTCTGATTGGGGCGCCTCGGACGTGCCTGAACAAACGCAACAGTCGAAGAGGAAGTGAGTGAGTGAGCGATATGAGGCCATACACCTGATAATCGAATTACTCACCACTCAACGAAACGGTTTGAGAAATGAAGGCAACAAAATAAAACACACAAGGGTCCGAAATACAGCGTCCAAAGAGCAGCATGATTTAACGTATGGACAGACAGAGTGAAGGAGGAGCTGGGGGGGTGAGGCCATGAGGAGTAAGAGCAGCGCACGTAAACCCACACGGTATTTTCATGCGAGCTCAGCTGCGTGGCTGAGCCAAGCAGGAGATGGGATTCGTCCCGACGTGTTGCCCTGTGCACCACCTTGTGCGTGCGTGCTCGCTTGGCCTCACGGGGCCGGGGGAGGCGATCGTGGGATGGGGTGTCGTACAGAGTGGTTTGCTGTGGTTGTGAGTAGCTGTGCTACTCATTCAATGGGATTGAGTGCCACAGTGACAAGATGTTAACTACCTCGCCTGGTATACAGGAGGTCGTGGGTTCGATCCCGACTCTGATGCCTGTATATTTAGAGTTGGCATGTTCTCCCTGTGGTCGCATGGATATTTCCCCGGGTCCTCCGATTTTTCCCTCCACATCTAGAACACGTGTTTAGTGTATTTGGCTGCTATAAATGTCCACATGATAAGCCACTTCGTTCAGCTATCATTTGTGGCCAGGTTGCTTATGAAAAAGAGCTATATAGCTCAGTGGGCATTACCTGGTAAAATTAAAAATAGTTTAAAGTCACCGGCCTGGTGGCTCAGCGGTGGAGCAAGCGGCTCAACAACTTAAGGTTTTGAGTTCAAATACCGGTTGGGGGTTCACTCAGCCCCATGATCCCTCCCTCTGGGGTCGATAAAATAAATACTACTTTGTGGTGAAGTAAACATCACATTGTGGTATTGAGAGGAACGTGGAATTTTCACTCCTGGCTCAGGGCTGCACACAGGAAATGAGTGCTGCCTCAATACTCATTTGAGCAGGAAGTCACTTCGACATTTGTTTAGCACCTCTCTGAGCAACAGCATCAGCAGCGTGTCCCACTGCTGCAAAACTCCTTTTCCATTTTTGCTCAACGGCACCGAGAGTCAACCCTCTAGAACAGCGGTGGCCAACTGGCATCTTCCGAGCCGCACGTGGCTCTTTAATCCACCACATGCGGCTCTACCGACGGGGCATAACGGAGTCCGTTACAGGTTTCCCACCCCTGCCCTAGAGAGGTCCGTCTCGCCCAACGGCAGCAACGCAGCAACAACCTCCAACGCTCCCGAGCGCCCACAAAGCTCTCAGCCCACGGCGATCGCCCCCCGCCGCAGCGCAGGGCCACATTTTACAGTGGGGCAATCACAAGCAGCGACTCCGCAGCGGCGGCCTGATGATGGTCAACGTTACGAGTCCCTGTGGCGCGCGCGGGGATTGAGCGCCGACGACGGCGTCGCGACGAGCGGGCGCACTCGGGGCACTCAGGGCGCTCGGAGCACGATATTCGCTTCTGCCGTGACCTTCCGCTCCTCCCTCGAACATCTTTACAGCTACTCTCACTACGACGATTATCAACTGCTTTTTCATCTTTAGTGCACGGCCCTAATTTAGAGCGGCAATTTCCACCCAGGGTTAATGCCATCATCACCCGCGTGCTTTCCCCGCACCAATGCCAATGCACTTCCCCTTGCTTCATCGATCTGCATCGTATAAATATATTTATCAGGCACGCGCGCGTATTTCAGTGTCGGTGGGGGGAAACGTGGGCACGCGCGCACACACATGCGTGCGCCCTCCGTGTGGGACGCTTGCCGGCAGGGCCTTACACGGCGTGATTTGTGTCCACGCATGAATTATGTATCGGCGCGGTGCGGCAAACACCCATTTCGTGATCGATCGACCGGCCGAGCGAGCGAGAGGAGCAACCGAGAGGAGGAGGGCAGCCTCGGCCTCGAGAGCTGCGGTGCCGTCGACGCTGTGATCTCGTTCTGTCGGTCGATAAGTTCCCGATTAGGTGCAGGAGAATTGCCACCACTTACACGAATAGCAACGTCTCCTTCCTCTCATTCATGTACAGTACACACGTGCAGCCCCTTGTCACTCCACTGCTGGATGACAGCCTCCTGACACTGTGTGAATCATGGGTAATGGGGGGGGGTTACCATACTTCACTACGCTAGTTAGTGCGGTATGGTTAGGTGGGTTGACCAGGAACGATTCAGATATTGCTCGCCACCGATGTTAGTCATGGCCAGGTATCGAACTCAGGTTGCCGAGGTCATTGCGCAGTGCAATGACCACTATGCCACCATTCCACCCGCATGTTGAGTTCTGTAAACGTTTGTTTTGGTCTTATATAGAATCGTATTCCAATTGCGCTATCGGCATCATCTCGTGAGATGAAAAATCCATCCGGAACTCTCACAGAACGATTTACAACCCTGTGTACTACAGCATGGCCCACGCAAGAGGAGATCATAAAACTACACCTCAGAGTATTTTTTTCGAGCCGTGCATCAAAGTCAAATAGAAAAAGAAAATAATCAGAACTGCAAATGTTTCCAAATAGAATGTAATGGTTTTTGTTCCATTAATGGTGATAGGCTGAGACCACCAACTCACCAATACTGTAATTGAGAAGGCGGTTCTATCATCGGTGACTATGTGGATTCAGATCCAGGATAGCAGTGGTGCCAGCTTAGTGCTCTGGCCTCCTGGGCCACCAGGTTACCTTTATTATTGTAAGTTAACGTGTAATAACCTTGTCAGTGGTAACCGCATACACATACTGTACTATTATTATTATCTATCCACTGCTCGATGAAGGAATCCCCCAAGCTGTCCGTATGTCTCACAACAACAAACCGTGTTTCGGTGTAGACCTTTAAAAACATAAAAAATTAACGTTGCCACCAGAGTTAGTGCACACATCCGAGACAGGCGGGTCTCGCCCCGTGATGTACTACTGCAGGCTCTCAGATTGGCCCTGGGGCTCATCGCAGCCAGCTCTGAGCCTCCCGGGCAGCACGCCATGACCGTGGTCACCCTAAACGCAGTCAACATCCCCGGACTGTCGGGCACCGTGTTCGACAGCCACCGCGTGGGAGTTGGCAATGACCCACGCCATGGCAATAGCACGTCTAGCTTTTCACAGCCACGTGCCATCATTTTGGCCCGAGGTGATAATTTATAACGACCGCGACACCGCCGACTCCACATGCGCTCGCTCCCCCAAACGCTGCGGTCTGAGAGTTCATCGGGGTTCAGTGTAGGAGTCAGGTAACTCTGGATAATGAAGAGGATGACGGCAGTGCTATGGGCAACACCGAGCTGTTGATGGGTCTCGCTCAATCAAGAGGACTGGAACCAAAGGACCCTGAACGAGCCCGATCAGATTTACGGAAAGTCTGCGGGGAGCAACCTGGTCGAGGCTTGCCCAGGCGGTGTAGGTGTGAGGTTGTGAAGAGGCCAGGAGATAGCACGGTGGGTTTATTTTCTGGGTAATCTGGTTTCCTCCCATATGAAGATAAACACTCATTGTTGGAATGAAATTTGGCCAAGCATCCAAATGTAGGAGCAGCGTCCTCCTGAAGAGAGTCTGGAAACCCAGTTATGCCTCCTTGGACAAATAATTGGCATTATGCAGCTTCTCTGCATGTACACACGTGTGTGTGCCTGCATGCAAATGTGTTTGTCGTGTGGACCCCTGGGACAATTATGAAATAATGGGTTTTATTCTCTTCTTGCACATGATGGCAATATGCTCAGGAGCTAAATGACAATGTTGAGGTCTGCTAGCCACAAGGGTCCACAGTTTAGGCTGCATGGCCCACAGTCACAGTGGGTTGCATTTATTTTTTCATTTGTAAAGGATTGTTGATGTTCTGATGTGGTTGATGATTCCACCACCAGTGTTCTTTGAGGAATGTCAAAGCCAGGAGGTGCGACGTTTTGGTATCGATTGAGATGTTTATTCTGAACGTCCGCATTCCATTCTGTTCACAAGCAGCATTTGTCTGGATCTGGGTGAAACTCTAGGATGATAACAGCGCGATCCCAGAAGGGAGATCGGTGTGACTAGTCGACGGCGAGGTACACCATTGAGGTCTTCGTTGACGGGTAGGTTGTTGTTGGCAAAAAAACTTGAAACTCCCTTGCAGTTTGCTTGTGTCTGCAGATATTTTGTGGTAGAATGTTCGCTAGAACAGGGAGCCAGGGAGTTGGTGTCAGTTTCAGTGTTCCGGTGATGATGCGCACTGCGTTATTTGACTGTGCCTCTGGCAGCTGTGTGTACGAGCTCCCGCGCCAGGCTGGAGCGCAGTGACTCTGCCACTGAATTTTGATCGGTGAGAGGGTGGCAGTTTGCAGCACATCAGCTGAGGATCGCCAGGTTGTTCCTGCAAGTTTCTGCAGCAGGGCGATTCTTGATTTGGTCTTTTCACGGATCTAATTTTGTGGGGCTAAATAGTCCGGCTTTCTATCTATTGTAGGTAATATACACCGATTAAATTATTGTCTCAACAGTGTATAGGCTATACGAAGGATCTTTGTCATTCCATATTTGTGTAAATGGGGAGAAGCGTGGCAGATCGTGCACTACTCCAATCCTAATGCCCTGGGTGAGATTCCTGGCCACGGTCAACATCTGTGGCAAGATGTATTTGAATCTGACTCTGGGTCCCACGATTGACTCCTTATGAATGAGCACCTCGTGCGGTGTGTGTGAACATCAGCACTGGAAAACAAATGGTGGTCCCTTTTGGTTCCTTGTTGGCCTCACTAGGTGCTCACTATCAACACGAGCTTAATGTCTGTAAGGTTGACGGGGGTCTGTGTGTGTGTGAAAGGTGTGTGCTGTGGTGGGCGAAACGCAGAAACCCAAGTCAAACTCCCAGCAGTGGTTAACATCCACGGTGAACGATATGAAAACCGGTTCTGGGCTTCCCTAAGGTCGACTCAGCCTCATTAGTAACCGGTGCTGTGTGTGTACACGTCAATACTGTGGCAACAATGCAGCCAGACGTGACGCTCGCTAACAGCATGTCTCAACAGTCTATGTACGATACACGGGGAGATTTGTTTTTGTTGTGCAGTGTATGATGTGTTTTTGTTGTGCAGTGTATGATGTGTTTTTGTTGTGCAGTGTATGATGTGATCAGTTCCTTGAGTGCACAGGGAAAACCCCAGTCGCAAGGTTATTTCAGGAGAGTCCTGCGTCGCACTGACCATAACGTTCAGAGGTGTGTGCACGTTTGAACTAAGCACCATCCTCATGTGCGCTGGCACATCCTCGTACACACGCTGCACACACACACACGTGCACACGTGTGTGCACGCACACATCAGTGATGCTGACACAGAGTGGCACTGCGATGTCTCCCCGACGTCCATGCTGTCCGCCTACACCGACTGGCATTGACCAGAGTAGTGAAGTATGGTTCGGTCACCCCCACGACCGGTGTAATGTGGCGAAGTCCTCGTCCGGAAGTGGATTTACAAAAGTGTAAACTGTGTATTAAATACTGAATGGCAACAATGCTAAAATAGTCCACGTATACACGTACACACACACAGAACTTAGATATTTTACGTGAATGTATCCCCCACTACAAATGCAAATTTTGCATCATTTTCTGATTTCTCTCCAGTAAACATGCAAACGTTGGGTCTACGTTAGCCTCTGGTTTAAAACGTGGGACCAGCGTTGGCCCAACCTACCATGTTCACTGGGTAGACATCAGCAGGCGTGGTGGCGGTGGCAGTCTTTAAAGACGGGCGGCGCTGGTGAATAATGAAGAGGTCCCAAGCGTGAGCTGTGAAACTGAAAAACAAAACCCCACTGCCACTAACTTCCAGTGAGATGGCCGGGAAGATGTCAGCACAGCGGTTTCGTGCACCCATCTGTGCGTTATTCTCATATGGTTGGCACTCACGAATGTTTCTTCTCACTCATTCAATATCACCGAGACAAACGTCCCACGGCAGGACCCTCCTCCCAACGAGGGTGTTGAGACTCGGTAAGGCTTTTGCCGAGTGAATAATTATGAAACATTATACAGCACTGCACTTTGCACACGTATATTGCACTTACAACATACGTGGTAGATGCGTGTATCGTACGTATACCATAGACTCGTATATGCATGAATCGTAGATGTACTTTAGTATGCGTGTGGATGCTGTCTGTAAACTGAATGTAAAGAGGGCGCTACAATTGCAATCGCCACGTGTGTGATGAACAATAGACGGAATCGCCACGTGTGTGATGAACAATAGACGGAATCGCCACGTGTGTGATGAACAATAGACGGAATCGCCACGTGTGTGATGAACAATAGACGGGATCGCCACGTGTGTGATGAACAATAGACGCAATCGCCACGTGTGTGATGAACAATAGACGCAATCGCCACGTGTGTGATGAACAATAGACGCAATCGCCACGTGTGTGATGAACAATAGACGCAATCGCCACGTGTGTGATGAACAATAGACGCAATCGCCACGTGTGTGATGAACAATAGACGCAATCGCCACGTGTGTGATGAACAATAGACGCAATCGCCACGTGTGTGATGAACAATAGACGCAATCGCCACGTGTGTGATGAACAATAGACGCAATCGCCACGTGTGTGATGAACAATAGACGCAATCGCCACGTGTGTGATGAACAATAGACGCAATCGCCACGTGTGTGATGAACAATAGAAGCAATCGCCACGTGTGTGATGAACAATAGACGCAATCGCCACGTGTGTGATGAACAATAGACGCAATCGCCACGTGTGTGATGAACAATAGACGCAATCGCCACGTGTGTGATGAACAATAGACGCAATCGCCACGTGTGTGATGAACAATAGACGCAATCGCCACGTGTGTGATGAACAATAGACGGAATCGCCACGTGTGTGATGAACAATAGAAGCAATCGCCACGTGTGTGATGAACAATAGACGCAATCGCCACGTGTGTGTTGAACAATAGAAGTAATCGCCACGTGTGTGATGAACAATAGACGCAATCGCCACGTGTGTGATGAACAATAGACGCAATCGCCACGTGTGTGATGGACAATAGACGCAATCGCCACGTGTGTTGAACAATAGAAGCAATCAGGACACCATTCCCCTCTTGTGTCGTGTACACGTTGTGTACACACAGGTGTACAGTACAACACACCTGTAAACATGTTAAATCAGCTGCTACAGTATAAATGCTGACAGTATGTGGGCTGTAGAACACTACTGTATTGCACATATCGCAGCACGTTATAATAAAAAAAGTGCATTACAGAAGCTTCTCTCACTGCGGTACATGACACTAATATCGCTCGTTAATAATTCACAAACCCTTTTTTATTCACTTTTGGATGAAGGCCTCCCCACGCGTCATCGTCAGTCGACACGTAATAACAGAAGCGAGTAATCATTCGCTAAGTGCTTGTGCCAGGCGAGGTGCACCAAGTGTATACAATACACGTGGCACACGGTGTACACGTGTGTAGAGAATAGCCATGTGTACACGTGCTTACACGACACACCACAAATACAGTACACATGAATGCAGTACATCACACATACAGTAGCACTGTACAGTACACCGGGAATACAGTACACCACATGGCGGTACAGTCTGCAGTTGCTGTGCCCCATCGATTAATCGTTACAGTATAGAGCGCGGACAGTAGAGACTCCGCAGAGTATGGATTTACACTGCACACATATATACTGTACACAATGTACAGTATACTCAAACTAATGGAAATGTACGGTATACAATACACAACACAGTCAACACGGTACACGCATAGTATGTACTGCATGCTGTACACAACACAGTGAACACACAGTGAACACACATACCGTTTACACAAAACAGTTGAACAGAGTCCACACACGTTACATACACAACATTTATTGTAGTGCACACAGCACACAATTGGTACACACGGTACACCGACATTTAAACATTACACACACAGCACAGCGTGTGTGTAACGCATCACACAGCACACACACACACGCGGACAGTACACTACAGTGACTATAAAACACACACAGCAGTCCACATACAACACAGTACAGACGCTATACTGTACATCAAATACACAATACGGTGTACACACCGAGAACACAGGCACCACACCAACTATACACAGTGCCTACACATTTCATACAATGCAGTACACATACCGAGTACACACATACAACACACACGCAAACAGTACTCGCATTATTATACAACGCAAACCACATCGCACAAACAATACAACACAACATGCGCTCTCCCATTAGGGTAAGAGTACCTATCACACACACACACTGTCCTCTCTCCCATTAGGATAACACAATACATAGCACACACACACGGTACACACAGCACACACACACACACACGGTACACACAGCACACACACACACGGTACACACAGCACACACACACACGGTACACACAGCACACACACACGGAACACACAGCACACACACACAGTACACACAGTACACACAGCACACACACACACGGTACACACAGCACACACACACACACGCGATACACACAGCCCACACACACGCGATACACAGCACACACACACGCGATACACAGCACACACACACGGTACACACAGCACACACACACGGTACACACAGCACACACACAGTAAAACACAGCACACACACACAGTACACACAGCACACACACACACACGGTACACACAGCACACACACACGCGATACACACAGCCCACACACACGCGATACACAGCACACACACACGGTACACACAGCACACACACACACACGGTACACACAGCACACACACACACACGGTACACACAGCACACACACACACGGTACACACAGCACACACACACACACGGTACACACAGCACACACACACACACGGTACACACAGCACACACACGGTACACACAGCACACACACGGTACACACAGCACACACACACGGTACACACAGCACACACACACGCGATACACACAGCCCACACACACGCGATACACACAGCCCACACACACGGTACACACAGCACACACACACGGTACACACAGCACACACACACGGTACACACAGCACACACACACGGTACACACAGCACACACACACACGGTACACACAGCACACACACACACACGGTACACACAGCACACACACACACACACGGTACACACAGCACACACACACGGAACACACAGCACACACACACGCGATACACACAGCACACACACACACGGTACACACAGCACACACACACGGTACACACAGCACACACACGGTACACACAGCACACACACACACACGGTACACACAGCACACACACACACGGTACACACAGCACACACACACGGTACACACAGCACACACACGGTACACACAGCGCACACACACACGCGCGATACACACAGCCCACACACACGGTACACACAGCACACACACACGGTACACACAGCACACACACACACGGTACACACAGCACACACACACACGGTACACACAGCACACACACACGGTACACACAGCACACACACACGGTACACACAGCACACACACGGTACACACAGCCCACACACACGGTACACACAGCACACACACACACGGTACACATAGCACACACACGCGGTACACACAGCACACACGCAAACGGTACACACAGCACACGCACACGGTACACACAGCACACACACGGTACACACAGCACACACACACGCGATACGCACAGCACACACACACACGGTACACACAGCACACACACACGGTACACACAGCACACACACACGGTACACACAGCATACACACACGCGGTACACACAGCATACACACACGCGATACACACAGCATACACACACACGCGATACACACAGCACACACACGCGGTACACACAGCACACACACGCGGTACACACAGCATACACACGCGGTACACACAGCATACACACACACGCGATACACACAGCACACACACACGCGATACACACAGCACACACACACACGCGGTAGACACAGCACACACACACGCGGTACACACAGCACACACAGCACACACACACGGTACACACAGCACACACACACGGTACACACAGCACACACACACGGTACACACAGCACACACACACGGTACACACAGCACACACACACACGGTACACACAGCACACACACACACGGTACACACAGCACACACACACACGGTACACACAGCACACACACACACGGTACACACAGCACACACACACGCGGTACACACAGCACACATACACACGGTACACACAGCACACACACGGTACACACAGCACACACACGGTACACACAGCACACACACACGCGATACGCACAGCACACACACACGGTACACACAGCACACACACACGGTACACACAGCACACACACGCGGTACACACAGCATACACACACGCGGTACACACAGCATACACACACGCGATACACACAGCATACACACACACGCGATACACACAGCACACACACACACGCGGTACACACAGCACACACACGCGGTACACACAGCATACACACGCGGTACACACAGCATACACACACACGCGATACACACAGCACACACACACGCGATACACACAGCACACACACACACGCGGTAGACACAGCACACACACACGCGGTACACACAGCACACACAGCACACACACACGGTACACACAGCACACACACACGGTACACACAGCACACACACACGGTACACACAGCACACACACACGGTACACACAGCACACACACACACGGTACACACAGCACACACACACACGGTACACACAGCACACACACACGCGGTACACACAGCACACATACACACGGTACACACAGCACACACACACGGTACACACAGCACACACACGGTACACACAGCACACACACACAGCACACACACACGCGGTACACACAGCACACACACACACGGTACACACAGCACACACACACACGGTATACACAGCACACACACACACGGTACACACAGCACACACACACACGGTACACACAGCACACACACACAGTACACGCAGCACACACACACACGGTACACACGGCACACACACACGGTACACACAGCACACACACACACACGGTACACACAGCACACACACGGTACACACAGCACACAGACACACGATACACACAGCACACACACACACGATACACACAGCACACACACACACACGATACACACAGCACACACACACGGTAGACAGCACACACACACACGGTAGACACAGCACACACACACGGTAGACACAGCACACACACACGATACGCACAGCACACACACACGGTAGACACAGCACACACACACGGCACCACACGGTCCTCTGTCTCCATGAGGATAGCCACACAACAATAAAGCGACCACCGCTCCGTGCCGCACGCAGCACGGCTGCTGTGCACGGCTGCTGTACTCACCCCGCTGCTGTCCGTGCTGCTGCTGCTGCTGTCCGTGCTGCTGTCCGTGCTGCTGCTGCTGTTTGTGCTGCTGCTGCTGTTTGTGCTGCTGTCCGTGTTGCTGCTGCTGCTGTCCGTGCTGTTGCTGCTTCTGCTGCTGCCCGTGCTGCTGTCCGTGCTGCTGCTGCAGGCCGCGGTGGTGGTGAGTACACGTGGTGGTGGTGGTGAGTACACGTGGTGGTGGTGGTGAGTACACGTGGTGGTGGTGGTGAGTACACGTGGTGGTGGTGGTGGGGAGGTTAAGTCCCTACCCAAACGCGCACACACGCCGAGGTTGTCGTTGTTGTTACGTCCGCACTTCTGACTGAATGGACATGTCAAGAGGGCAGTGCTGGGCAAGCGGTAGGGGCTGGGGGCAGGGCTGGGGGTAGACGAGAAGGGCAAAGCGGGGAAGAGACGGGGACAGGGAGGGGACAGGGAGGGGGCAGGCCGGAGCCGAGGAGAGCAGCAGCGTCTGTTCCGCTTTGAACGAGAGCGCGCGTGTGCGTGTGTGTGTCTCGGCGTGTGTATGTGTCGGCGTGTGTGTGTGTCTCGGCGTGTGTCTCGGCGTGTGTGTCGGCGTGTGTGTGTGTGTGTGTCGGCCTGTGTGTGTGTCGGCCTGTGTGTGTGTCGGCGTGTGTGTGTGTCGGCGTGTGTGTGTGTCGGCGTGTGTGTGTGTCGGCGTGTGTGTGTGTCGGCGTGTGTGTGTGTCGGTGTGTGTGTGGGGAGCGGTAGCGTAGTGGTTAGTGCGCTACGAACCCGGCGACCCGAGTTCGATTCCCGCTCACGGCAATCGCCAGAGACGAATATCTTGAACCAGTTCTGGTCCTCTCCTAGGTCGACTCAGCCTTAAGTGAGTACCTGGTGTGATGTGTAAAAATCTCCACTCGGGAGACAAAGGCGGTCGGGCGTTATATTGATCACCCCCCCCCCCCCCCTTCGTGTGCCGTGACAGCCTTCAAAGGTGCTACTCGCTAACAGCACTTGCCCCAAAATAAAGTTAACGCGTGTGTCACTGTGTGTCACTGTGTCACAGTCTCTGTGTCACTGTGTGTCACAGTCTCTCTGTGTCACTGTGTGTCACTGTGTGTCACAGTCTCTCTGTGTCACTGTGTAAATGTGTGTCACAGTCTCACTGTGTGTCACTGTGTCACTGTGTGTGTGTCACAGTCTCTCTGTGTGTCACTCTGTATTACTGTTTCACAGTCTCTCTGTGTCACCGTGTATCACTGTGTGTGTCACTGTGTGTCACTGTCTCTCTGTGTCACTGTGTCAATGTGTGTCACAGTCTCACTGTGTGTCACTGTGTCACTGTGTGTGTGTGTCACTGTGTGTCAGTCTCTCTGTGTCACTCTTTATCACTGTGTGTCAAAGTCTCTCTGTGTATCACTGTGTCACTGTGTGTCACTGTGTGTCACTGTGTGTCACAGTCTCACTGTGTGTCACTGTGTCACTGTGCGTGTCACTGTGTATCACTGTGTGTCACAGTCTCTCTGTGTCACTGTGTCAATGTGTGTCAGTCTCACTGTGTGTCACTGTGTCAGTGTGTGTGTGTCACAGTCTCTCTGTGTGTCACTCTGTATTACTGTTTCACAGTCTTTCTGTGTCACTGTGTCACTGTGTCACTGTGTGTCACTGTGTGTGTCACTGTGTGTGTCACTATGTGTCACTGTCTCTCTGTGTCACTATGTGTCACTGTCTCTCTGTGTCACTGTGTCAATGTGTGTCACAGTCTCACTGTGTGTCACTGTGTCACTGTGTGTGTCACTGTGTGTCAGTCTCTCTGTGTCACTCTTTATCACTGTGTCAGTCTCTCTGTGTATCACTGTGTCACTGTGTGTCACAGTCTCTCTGTGTGTCACTATCAGTGTCACTGTGTGTCACTATGTGTGTCACTGTGTCACTATGTGTGTGTCACTGTGTGTCACAGTCTCTCTGTGTGTCACTGTGTGTCAGTCTCTCTGTGTGTCACTGTGTGTCACAGTCTCTGTGTGTCACTGTGTTAGTCTCTCTGTGTCACTGTGTGTCACTGTGTGTCAGTCTCACTGTGTCACAGTCTCACTGTGTGTCACTGTGTGTGTGTCATTGTGTGTCACTGTGTCACAGTCTCTCTGCGTGTCACTGTGTGTCACTGTGTGTGTGTCACTGTGTGTGTCACTGTGTGTCAGTCTCTGTGTCAGTGTGTATCACAGTCTCTGTGTGTCACTGTCACTGTGTGTCACAGTCTGTGTGTCACTGTGTGTCACTGTGTCACAGTCTCTCTGTGTGTCACAGTCTCTCTGTGTCTCTCTGTGTCACTGTGTGTCAGTCTCTCTGTGTGTCACTGTGTGTCATAATCTCTCTGTCTGTGTGTCACTGTGTGTCAGTCTCTCTGTGTCACTGTGTGTCACTATGTGCGTCTAGGATCTTTGTCGTTGGGAGCGGTGGTGCAGCGGTTAGCACTGCGCTGCGCTACGAACCCGGCAGAGACCCGAGATCGATTCCCGCTCACGGCCAACACCGGTGACGATTATCGGAACCGGTCCTGGGCCTCCCCTAGGTCGACTCAGCCTCAAATGAGTACCTGGTGAGATGTGTCAACATCGCCACTGGGGAGACAAAGGCGGCCCGGCGTGGTGCTGGCCACCCAGCCCCTTATGTGGCGTGCCGGTCTTCATAGGTGCTCGCTGACAGCACTTGCCCCGTCAGACTGTTAAGGCTATACGGGGGATCTTTGTCTCGTGTAGGAGGCTCATTGTCTCGTGTAAGGAGTGAGAATACCTGGGTATGTGTGTCAGTGTGGGTATGAGAGTGTGTCACCGTGTGTGTAAGTCGGTGTGTGCGTGACACCAGCGGTGTCAAGATCGCTGTCGAGATGGAGGCAGTCGCCCTCCAGCAACAACAACGGAGGGCAGAGGAGCCACGCTCACAACAACGAGCGGAACGCCGGGCGGATAAAACGCAGAGTTGGCAGAGTGGGGAGCACTGGTGGTGCAATCTGCCAGTCATCTCGGTCAGTCAACCTCAGGTTTGTTCCGCGACATCCTGCCAGCAGCGAGCCCTTCCACACTTCACGTGGCATGAAAGTGAACCTGGCCTGGCACAGGCGCTGCCGTGACGTCACTTAATGCTTCTTGTTGTTGTGAGAGTTTTGGCGTTGCGTGAATGCATTTGCAGCTCAAACAACAACCGCGCGATCTGAACGGCACAATGTTGGCCAAATCCCCCAGCGTTGATGGTCCACCTGCAGACGACTCACCTGGGATCACAGCATCGCCCACCCCACTTCTACCTGGAGCACCACGTGGCAGGACCCTCCTGGCAAAGAGTGTGTGGGTATACACGTGTGTGTACAGTGTGTGTATACAGTGTGTGGGTGTACACGTGTGTGCACACCTATTCAAGGCACCACTTTGTCTGATGCCCAATTTGTGCTCGCCCCCTGGCGGACTGAATGTGAAAACACTGATGGAAAGTGACCCCCGACTGGAGCCACAGCCACACCAAAGTCTGTGCGCCCTCTCACAGTAAGTGTAAATTCCATACTCATAAGGCAGAGACGAGTTTTTACAAAGGACACACACTGTTGACCTCTCACGAAGTCGTTTTATCGACGCTGCGGAGATGATAGGCCGAGGTAACGCCTGACCGCGAGAATTGAACTGTCCACCTGACGATTGTGACGTGGTCACCCGTGTCAATCGCTAACGGATCAATTCGGGTGCACTTTTTAAGGAGGGGGTTACTTAATCATCATGGTCATCATCAGCCATGATCTATCCACTGCCGGATGCAGGCTCCTCAAGCCGTCGGCATCTCTCGCGGTCTCGCAAAGAAAATATTCCATCTGGCTCCTGCACAAGCGCTCGATCCCATTGCTCCATCCGCGGGAGAGACGCGTTCCTCGCCACGAGCCTCGCCACGAGCCTCGCCACGAGCCTCGCCGCGAGCCTCGCCACGAGCCTCGCCACCGTGCCGTGTACAAATATTAAACGCGTGAAGGTGAGAATGTCCCGCGGTATCCCAGCAAGGAGGACAACGATACAAGCCGATGTGTGTTTTATTTAGAGAACTACTTGTCACTTTGTCACGATTATTAGATACAGTAAGTGTATACGCTAATATTAAATAAGTTACATCTTCATGATCAAGCTTTTTACATTATGTATAAAATACCAAGCTCACATTTACATGTTTTAAAATGAATTTTTACACTAATGCTTACGTTTCAGAGCATTGACACATTCGGTACTAAACTCACATTTGATGGAACCCTCCGCACCACTCCCGTCGACTCCGCTCACGTTATCCATAAAACACCGCGCTTCACGTGCGCCATCGAGACCACTGCGCGTTATAAATAGTTCGCTGCCATTCCACCAGAGTGCCATTGTGTCCGACAATCCACTCCCAGTGAGATTGACATTCCTTCCGGATCTGCCAAACGCAGCAAAAAACATTCAACTGAACAAAAGCAAACATAAGTCAACCAAAAACACGAACTTATTTTGATACATAATACATTTCTTTTGGAATAGATCGTGTGGATATGTCAATATCTAACTATAACCCTTCAGTACCTGACAGCCAATCAAATCAACTTCTCACGTGGGCAAAATATACCAATTGATTTTATTTTTCAGCTGACCGGAATTTTGAAAAGCGAGCAAAATTTTGACGAGATTTTATTTTGTCTGGTAGATATATTCCTTGGCTGTGTGTCCATGGCTGTCAAACACGAGTGTGTATCGTTGTTAATGGGAGGAATGTGCTTCAACGTTAAGTCAAGCGTGTTGACGTAGCGTACTCTGGCAGCGATGTCACACATCGGGAGCTCACATTCTCTTCTGCTGCTCTGCTCCCAACAACGTTTGGAACTCCCCGATCCAGCGACTCAAGACCTTCTTCCTCTTCTGCCTATATCTACTGTTTTTTGTACAGCGTCTTGAGATGCGGTCATATTTTCGGGAGCTATATGAATCTACATTGTGTTGCATTGCTGCAGACTATAAAAATGTACTGGAGTGACATAATTCGCGATATATCTTTGCTTCACTACTAAGATTCAAACTCGTGCTGCAGAGCCTGGGACACACAGACTAGGTACATGTCTACTACAAGAGATGAGAACGGTCGTATGTTTTTTGAGGTTCAGTCTCTCCTTAAAAAAAGGTATTCTCAATACTTAAGGTTGGTCGAATTGCTCATCGTAAACCTTTACTTTTATCAAACATCGCAAAATGTGCAGTGATGGCCACGGGATTATCTTGCTTCGAATAAAGAGCACAGTCCTCGGGGCAGTGCATTTGTTTTGTTTCTGCTTTTGTTACCGTGGTGACCCAGGTCACCCTTGCAAATGAGACTTTGGAGTTCTCACCCAAGTGACACGAAATAAACTCGAACTTGAACTCGCCCTACCTTTGCAAAAAGCTTGCACAGAATTCTGTAAGCAGTTCAACTAAAGCAGGATCCCGGCAGCAGGGGTCCATCTGCGGTTGACATCGACCAACCGAAGATTCCAAGCTGCCACCCATCTCCTCCCCCCGTCATTTTGAGGAATGCGTCTTCTTGTGGTAGTTGAGTCCCGCGTACTGCGAGAACCCACGGCCGCAAACGGGACACACGAAGGGCTTTTCGCCCGTGTGCATGCGCATGTGCTGCGTTAGGTACGAGGCTCGCGCGAACGCCTTCCCGCACTGCTGGCAGGCGTGCGGCTTCACGCCGCTGTGCACCGTGCGGTGGCGGGCCAGGTGCGACGTGTGGGAAAACGCCACGCCGCACTTGTTGCACACGTGCGGCTTCTCGCCCGTGTGGATGCGGCGGTGCTGCCCCAGGTAGGCCGAGTTGGCGAAGGCCTTGCCGCACACCTCGCAGATGTACGGCTTCTCGTCCGAGTGCGACTTGCGATGCAGCGACATGGACGAGTACTGGGTGAAGCGCTTCCCGCACACGCCACACGCGTACGGCCGCTCGCCCGTGTGCGTCCGTCGGTGGATGTAGAGGTAGGCCGAGCGCGAGAACGTCTTGCCGCACTCGTCGCACATGTAGGGCTTCTCGCCCGTGTGCTTCAGCTTGTGAAACTTGAGCGACAGCGAGTAGTTGAACTTCTCCCCACACACGTCGCAGGCGTAGGGCATGTCGCCCGTGTGGATGCGCATGTGCTGCGCCAGGTACGACGACTGGGCGAAGCTCTTGCCGCACTGCAGGCACAGGAACGGCTTCTCGCCGTTGTGCTTCCGCATGTGCTTGGTGAACGCCGACGACTGCATGAACGCGCGGCCGCACACCGCGCACTTGAACGGCTGCTGCTGCTGCTCCCCGTGCATCCCCTTGTGGTGGTTGAAGTAGTTCAGCGTCTTGAAGCCCTTGCCGCACTGCTCGCAGCTGTACGGCTTCTCCTTGGCTTTGCCGGCTCGCGACGCTCGGGTTTTGGCGCGCCGCTTCTTCCCACCTTTCCTCTTGCTCTCGTCGAGCACGCCGCTCGCCGCTTCCCGCGACTCGTCCCGGTCGGTCGGTTGCGGCGCCCCCTCCTCTTCGGGCGGAACCTTGTCGTTAGCGTCGCCAGTGCCTTCCTGGGCCGGGTCGGGTGGAGGGGCAGCTTCCCCCCGCTCCGGGGCATCTCCGCTCGGCAACCGGCGCTCGGTCGAGCTCTCCCTGGACGAGCAGTCCCTCGCCGATGACGACGAGGAAGAGGTGGAGTCCTCGGCTGAGGAGGGGGCTGCCGGGGACGGGACTACCGGGGACGTGCTCGAAGCGACGGCCGCCGCGGTCACCGCCGCTTCGCCAGAGTCGCTCTCGGCGTCGGAATTGGAGTCATCTGCTGCATCTCCTGGGCTCCAGCAGTCTAAACAGAAGCCGAGCAGAAGCAGAGCACAGCGACACAACGTTCAAGTGGCGGGGGGGGGGGGGGGGCGACGTGCTCTGCCAAGCATTGCGGTGGAGTAGAATGCAAGTGAGTGGAAGAATACACTGGTAGGGCCCAGCAAAAAACTATTTGCCTGGTGGAGTAAAACACATCATTGAACATCTCTTCTAGCCCATTTTGCAAGCATAGCAGAGTTGGCCAAATACCCCCTTATATTGGTACAAGCCTCACGTAAAATGTCACATTTCCTTTCGTTCCTGATGGCGTTATAGCTTTGAAAGGTGTGTTCGGGCGGTACCGCGTGTTTTGAATGCTGTCCAACGTTTCGCTCCACGTGCCGGAACCGAATTAATTCCGAATCGATCTTCAAGAAGCTCCCAGCACGCGAAGCGAATCGTCCGACGTCGTGAGAACTGTGCGGCACAACCGCGGAAGCCTGCGCGGCGGTGTGACCGAGAGAGCTCCGCCGGTCCCTCTCACCCTCGCAACTCCGCTGCTCCTCGTTATCGTCACCCTGCCCGGCCTCTTCGTCCTCTTCCTCCTCGTCCTCCTCCTGCTTGATGGCTCTGAGAAGCTGCTTGAGTCCGCTGACGCGCTCGGCGCGGTAGCGCGCCGGTGGGGCGCTCGTCGCTGCACCCCTCAGGGGTTCGCTCCTCGAAGTGCCGGCCATGTCCTGCTGGCAACACCACCATCGATGTCCTTCATTTACTCAGGAAAGCCTCTGTGGCCACACATCCTGGACATCGGGATGTTTAGCCATTTCCACTAATGGGTATTTGGCTGCGTGTGGGAGGAAACCGCAGCGCCTAGAGGAAGCCAGCTTCACACAGGAAGGAATCACAAAGTTCGCCCTCGGTCCACAGCAATGGGGACACGAACCCCACTGACTGCACTGCCGCCGCCGCCGCCGCCTTCTCCTGCCCACCTTACAGCCGAAGAAGAATGTTGATCAAGTGACCAGTGTAAGTTCCTGTATGTTGAACTTCACCGTGCGTATCCAACAGTCCTGATCGGAGGTGCGAGAGGAGGGCAACAACAACAATGAATGAACGCGTTCCTATTGATTACCACACTATACTCGTTCCGCGTTTGCATCTCACAAGCGCGAGGCCGCGCGTTCAAATGGCACGGGCGGTGAAGTTGACGAAGCCTCCCCATTAATCTGGGCTCCGTCAAATCGGTACCACTCTGTGGAAAGCAACTCGACTATTGCCTGGTGGACAGACCGGCCCCTGCCATAGCAAGATGTAATTCCCGGCAAGTTGTGTGTTTATCGTTCATGCCGAGTTTAAATCATCAACAGACATGACTGTGCGTCTATGTGCAGCCTTGTCCACATTTTAAATACGTTGTCCGTGACCCCTTTTTACAAGTGAGAATTTTACCAAGCCCAAGTTAAAGTGTCACCTTGCCATCATATTCAGTCGGTGGGTGATGATTACGCATCGCAGGATCACTGGAGGTGGTTGGCGCCAGTGAATTGACCACGCGGCTGCTGCTGCTGCCTTGGAAGATAAGGAAACCTCCTTTCGACATTCGCCCTCGTTGAGACAGCGGTCACATCGTGGGTAGAACGCAGACCCGGGGGCCACAACTGTGCAGGGCCCTCCCCGGTAAACACGACAACGGGCAACGTTGACTGAACGTTGGGACAACGTTGCCCGAACGTTGGGGCAACGTTGACCGAACGTTGGGGCAACGTTGACCGAACGTTGGGGCAACGTTGACCGAACGTTGGGGCAACGTTGACCGAACGTTGGGGCAACGTTGACCGAACGTTGGGGCAACGTTGACCGAACGTTGGGGCAACGTTGACCGAACGTTGGGGCAACGTCGGCAATGTTTCCGGGGGCTCACCTGGTCACAACTCGGGAGGCCGTGGTGGAAACCTGGTGGGGGGGGTGGTCGGGGAGACGCGAGGTCCTGGCCTTCTGCTGCTCCTGCTGTTGCCCCTAGGCCCGTGGCGTCTTCTCTACGGGACCGGGGAGACCACGGCCAGCTGCGCGGGGAGACGGAGAGAGAGGGAGATGGTGGTAGAGAGCGAGAGGGAGGAGGAGGAAGGAGGATGATGAGCGAGGTTGTTGATGTAAGAGAGCGATGGGGAGAGAGGGGCAGGTGGTGACGCGAGGCGGAAAGACCCCGACGCGACCCGGCAGTGATGGGGCGGGACGGGGACGGGGAGGAGGAGACACGCGGCCCGGCTGACATCACAGGGCCATCATCATCATCATCACGACCGATATCAGCATCATCACACAACCCTCATCACTACCGATATCGCCACTGCGCTTACTTAACATCGTTTCATCATCAACAACATCACCATCGCTTCATTGTGACTGAGCTGACCGCATCATCTCTGAGCCGGTAGTCCAGTCGACTTGCACACAGTTCTAGACGTGCTGTGTACAATTCCGCGTGGTTCTCACCGATTCCCACTTGTAAACTAAGATATTGAAATCATCACTTCAGTCGGAGTACAGAACGGTTTTACGACATCGCAAAAGTCGGCCCGAGTTGGCGACTTAAGTTAACGCGGAGTGGCGATAACGAAGGGGAAGATTGGGACGCCGTGACACCCGTGCGTGAAGTGGTGACGATCTTCATTCAGCTAGCTGCTGCCTGGACCTCGCTTGCGTCCCCCCGACCCTCTGTAAGGGGTCACCTGGGGACACCTGGAGTCACCTGGGGTCACCTGGGGACACCTGGGCCCCCCCCCAGGTACGAGCGTTGTCGGCTGCGAAGTCTCTCCCACTGATTGCTGCTTTCACGTTGGGCCCCATGCGACCGGCACGCTACGTGGGGCCGTCCTTGTTTTATCCGACTCAGAATGTGTGTGCAGTGACCTGCAGTGTGGTTAGTGGGTGAGTGTGTTGTTGTGACCTGCAGTGTGGTGAGTGGGTGAGTGTGTTGTTGTGACCTGCAGTGTGGTGAGTGGGTGAGTGTGTTGTTGTGACCTGCAGTGTGGTGAGTGGGTGAGTGTGTTGTTGTGACCTGCAGTGTGGTGAGTGGGTGTGTTGTTGTTGTGCAGTGTGGTGAGTGGGTGAGTGTGTTGTTGTGACCTGCAGTGTGGTGAGTGGGTGAGTGCTGTGACCTGCAGTGTGGTGAGTGGGTGAGTGTGTTGTTGTGTCCTGCAGTGTGGTGAGTGGGTGAGTGTGTTGTTGTGACCTGCAGTGTGGTGAGTGGGTGAGTGTGTTGTTGTGACCTGCAGTGTGGTGAGTGGGTGAGTGCTGTGACCTGCAGTGTGGTGAGTGGGTATGTTGTTGTTGTGCAGTGTGGTGAGTGGGTAAGTGTGTTGTTGTGACCTGCAGTGTGGTGAGTGGGTGAGTGTGTTGTTGTGACCTGCGGTGTGGTGAGTGGGTGAGTGTGTTGTTGTGACCTGCAGTGTGGTGAGTGGGTGAGTGTGTTGTTGTGACCTGCAGTGTGTTGAGTGGGTGAGTGTGTTGTTGTGACCTGTAGTGTGGTTGGTGGGTGAGTGTGTTGTTGTGACCTGCAGTGTGGTGAGTGATTGAATGAGTGTGTTGCTGTGGGGAGCGATAGTGTAGCGGTTAGCGTGCTGCGCTATGAACCTGGAGACCCGGGTTCGATTCCCGCTCACGGCCAACACCAGTGACGATTATCTGAACCGGTCCCGGGCCTCCCCTAGGTTGACTCAGCCTCAAATGAGTACCTGGTTCGGAGTGTAAACATTGCCACTAGGGAGACAAAGGCGGTCGGGCGTGGTGCTGGCCACCCACCCCCTAGTGTACCGTTCTGGCTTTCATAGGTGCTCGCTAACAGCACTTGCCCCTACAGTCTGTTAAGGCTATACGGGGGATCTTTGTCTTTGTGTTGCTGTGACCTGCAGTGTGGTGGTTGGACACGGTGCTGATGTGATGGAACAGCCGGTGTGGTAGCCCAAGGTTGCCGCTGACTCAAGCTGGTGCTGTCTCGTTCCTGTCGCCGCAGGATGATGAACGAGATGAACCTCAACGTTCCGGGGATGGAGCCGATGGGAGGTGGTGGAGGCGGGGGGTCTCACCTTGGCCTGGCCTCGCCGTCGCACAGCTCCATCACGCCCACGGGTGAGAGCTTCCAGGCCTCGATACTCGACGTGATTTGTGGTTCAGTCGCAGTGGCCAGCCTCGCTGAGGGCAGAGACACTGTGCAGTGATCGCGCGTCACAGCAGTGAGCTGCTCGTGGTGGTGGTTGGTCGAAGTTCACTGGACTCTTCGATGTGGTTCTCGCTGTCGGTCACGCTCTTTTACGGGAAAGTAACGCAGAAAGTCATTCAAAACCTTAAATTTTAACCCATTATCATCAGCCATGATCTATTTACTGCTCGATGAAGGCCTCCGAGCATTTTTGTCTCTCAGTGTCTCTTGACGCAACAATTTGACAAACTTCTCCGCACGATTTGATTTCTTTGCTCCAGGCATGTTCCCTCCACTCCACCGTTAGCCTCAACCATCGGCCACCGTCCGGTGATGTATCCTGGCCCACTTTTCTTAACCGTCCAGAAGGCATCTCTAGCTTGCGTACGTTCTCTAATCCATGCGTTCCTTTTCCGAGCTTCTTTTGCCCACTTTCGGTGGCGGTGTTTCCAATCCGTATGTCACATTCAATGCAGCGATTCATTGTTGTACGCCTACTTTGAAAAGCCCCACTTCAGTGAAAGCGTGTGGTGTGGTGACAAGATCTGATGACGGGTCGTCGGTTACGCCGTGCCGTCCGCGCAGGCATGGCGGTGTCCATCCCGAGCCTGCCGCCCGCCATCGGCTCGCTCTCCTCCGCCCTCTCGCTCGTGCTGCCCCTGGGCCTGGGGGACCGCGGCGTCGTGTGCAACGTCCCCCCCGACAGGAACTACCCGCTCCCGCCACCGTACCCGCACGTGGAAAGCGGCTACATCCGGCACATCCTGCCTGGTGCGCCTCCATCCCTGCCTCCCTCCCTCCGTCGGTGGTGCCACTTGAGAGCGTTTCGGCAACGTGCCCTGTCTCCGGAACAAAAAATGGCTTGAGCCAATCAAACGCATTCAAGGCGTAATTGTTGAGGTTGAGCTCCCCAGCGAGTCTATGAATCGCCACGATTCATATTTTCCATCTCATATGCATTGTTTTACGATCATGTTTGGTTCTATAGTGGTCTGTTCTGGTCTTCCACATCATGGGTACACAATTTAGAATCATTGATTCTCACACGCACAATTCTACGCATTGTATCTTGTGCAAAATAATTTCTCTAGGGCAGAGATTGGCAACCTGTGGCCCCGGAGCCATATGTGGCTCTTTAAGGGCTGCTTTGTGACGTGATTAATTAAGGACCCACTGTCTCGTATTCACAGGTATTTCTGCTCTTGAAATATTGAGTTTCTTACAGAATTCGAAAAAAATGGCTCTTCCTGTTATTTTGTTTTCCGACCCGTGCTCTAGGGTGACAAAGAGCGCACGGTTATATTATGCCTGTTACAAAGCAAATAAAAATAAGCAGGCGTGTGTCATTGCTTGTGCTGTAGAGCCTATTGAGAGGGTGGCAGCCAGAGGGTGATGCCCCCACCGTCTGTCCGTGCGCTCGCGCTCCAACGTCGTGGGAATCCACGTCGAGTCGTTTAAAGCTGCCGCCCTGGCCCCTCGCCACAGGGATCCTGTCGTATCTGGCAGACCGGCCACCACCGCAGTACGTGCACCCGGGGCCCGGCGCCGTAGAGTCCGGCGCCGCGGCCGTGCCCTTGGCCCACAGCGTCGCGGCGGCCGCGGCTGCGGCGGCTGCGGCAGCGGCGGCCGCCGGCCTGGACCACTACCACCCGGGCGACTCGCTCGGCCTCGAGGCCGCCAAGGCCCAGCTCGACGCGGCCGCCGAGCGGAGCCCGACGCCGCCCGGCAGCCCCCACCGGGCCGACGACGCCAACGCCGCCGCGGCGCAGCAGCAGCAGCACCACCACCATCGGCACCATTCGCCGCACGGCCACCCGCACCACCCGCACAGCCACCACCTCCCGCTGCACCATCACCACCACCACCTGCACCACCACCACCACCACGGCCAGCACCACCACGCGCAGTTGCATCACCACCATCACCACGTGGAGACGCACATTGCCATCGACTGCGTCTCCAGGTGAGCTGCACGGCGGTGCGCGTGGTTATATTGCTCGGGGTTTGTCTCGATCGTTGTAACGGAGTAAATTAGGAAGGTTGGTGGCAGCAGGCAATTGGATCTAAGGTGGTGTTGTGGTGTTCGCGTGCGTGCATGTGTGCGTATACGCGTGTGTGTGTTTTTCGGGGGGGTGCGGATGTGTGTTGTTCGTGCATGTGAGGAGCGATGACCGGGCTGCGCTATCGGGCAACTTGAGTTCGATTCCCAATCACGGCTAACATCAGTGGCAAGTGATGTCAGAACTGGTCCTGCACATTGTTCAGGCCGCACCACCCCCTCGAACACCATTCGCGTTTTCTCAGGTGCTCGCTAACAGCATTTGCCCAAAGTCTGTTAACGGCTATGCGAGGTGTCTTTGTCCGCTGCTATGTGTGTGTGTGTGTTCCGCATTTCAGATCGAGCAGGGCCCCGAGCCCGGCCTCCCCGAGCTGTGGAGTGGCGATGGACGCCGCCGCCGACTCGCTCGCCATGGAGGGTGTGACCCATGACCCCGACACGCCGGGCCTAGGCGGACACTCCGCCTCCCTGGAGCTTCCAGTCGTCATCGACGCCAGCGACTACCAGGACAGCTGCCGAGACGACGAGGACGACGGCGATGACGACGAGGACGAGCGCGATGAGCAGCAGGCGGCAGTCGTGAGCAGGTGCTTGGATGAGCAAACCCCACACAGGTTTGACATGCTGCCAGCGTCTGCAGTAAACAAATACTGCGTTTCCACGACCCCCAATTTGCTTCTTTTAATGTCAATGTTGGGCTCGAGCGAAGAGGCGGTCCCTAAATGTCAACCAAAGATATTGTTGGTGGCACCAAGGTTTAATTTCACATTCTGCTTAACAGCTATAACGTTCCACTTTTAACGTTGTCAGCAATGCTATTTTGACCTTTTAGCTCGTAACCTGCCCAACTTATGCAAGAGTCTGTTAAAGGCTGCACGGAGGATCTTTGTCTTCGTGGTCCTTAAGGCTGAACTGAATCTTTACCTTTCTGTATGCATGTGCGTGCGTGTGCGTGCGTGCGCACCCATGTATGTGCGCGCATGTGCATACTTATGCGTTCCATGTGCGTGCATGCGCGTGCGTGTTGTTACAGATGCGGCGCGGTGCAGGCGCTCCAGGCCGTGACCTCCATCGTGCTGGAGCCCGTGGAGTTACCCCCGGGGCTCCACCACGGCGGCCGCGCCCCGCTCGCCGCGACCGCCGACTCCGCTGACTCCTCCTCAGAGGGCGGCGGCCACGTGGTGGGGCTGGCGCTGGCGCCCGCCAACTCGGTGCGCCTCGCGGGGGCGGGGGAGGAGATGCGCGGGGCGGCGCGGGAGGACAGATCCGTGTGTGAGTACGTCGCGCGCGTCACGTTTAACGTACCACCCTTGGCGGCTTAAAATAAAGTGCAACGTCCGCATATCCGACTCACTGGGGACTGAAGTGCAGGCAGAACTGTGTCACTGGACACCAAGCGCACACTGCTCTAATCGTGGGGAAATGCTTTCCTGTGCTTTAGCAGTGAGCAGCTATGCAGCGGATTAAGAAAAAAGAACTATATTTATTTTACCAGGTAAGGCCCACTGAGCTCTATATCTCTTTTTCAGAAGTGACCTGAGAACAAATGATAGCTCAACAAAGTGGCTTATCACGTTTTTAAATGTGGAGGTAAAACCGGAGGACTCTGACTCTGTGGAAGGGTCGGATTTGTTCAAATCTGTACAAAATGACACACCGTCATACATGCATACTGCACCGAGCGTGGGGATAGGCGACAGCCGGACAGGCGACGTTTAACCGTAATCGACTCGTCACGGCCGCGGCGTCCGTCCAGAGCCAACGTCTCGCCCATGCCACCAGGGTGCCCCGTGTGTGACGACGCGTTCGAGGACGACTGCCCGACCCACGGGCCGCTGACGCTCATCCCCGACTCGCCCATCGAGACGCGCGCTCGCCTGTCCCTGCCCAAGCAGCTGGCGCTCCTCTTCGCCTACGACGGCGGCGTCTCCGGTTCGTGGCCCACGTGGCGACCGCGGTTTTTCCCCGTCCGGCACGCGCTCCGTCCGTCCTCCCCTGCCTGTTGGATTTGTCCACGGCTCGTTTCGTCTGTGCTGTCGAGCTAATTCATCTCAAGCGCACGGCGAAAATCCCGAACGACGGTGGAGACGAAGATAAAATAATGTAAATGCGATGACACTCGGTGACCTTGCAGAAAAAAACAACCGCAGCATCGTCGCCACTGAGGCCACACACCGACCAGTCCCAGGATGGACCCGAGGCTGGTGGTGGTGGTCACGGGGCTGGAGGTGGTGGTTCAAAGATTTCATGTGCTTGTTGTTTGGTAGTGATGGGCGGTGACACGGTTAAAATACCCGTGCGAGTCTTATTTGTTTATTTTTTGTGTTATCTTTGCATGTGTCGGTGCGCGTGTGTGGTTTTGTCGCTGTACGTCCACACCCCTTGCCGGTTTGAATGCGTGCGTACGTATTTGTATAAACGTTTGTGTCTCGTGTGTCTGTGCGCGTGCGTGCTTGTATGTGTCTGCGTGCACGCGCGTTTGCAGGCGTGCGCACGCTGCAGGCCCTGCCCGTGCGCACGTGCTTTGGGCCGCTCACGGGCCGGCACGTGCTGCCCCAGCAGCAGGAGGCGTGGGCGCGTCTCAACATGGGCAGCCCCAACGTGTGGAAGGTGCCCGACCCTCCTCCTGCACCTCCATCATCGCACTCAGTCGCGCGCACGCCCGCGGTCCAGCACTCTAGAGGCAAGGGCAAGGGAATGGCATCGAAATTGAAATTCACGAATGGGGCCGTGAGTTGGCCGGGATACTCCGGTTTCTTCCATTATTTAGCTGAGTGTGCAGCCATGCCGCTGCTTGCGTGTGTGCTGCCTTGTTGAAATGACGGAGCCTTGTGCTTTACCTACAGATTTTTCGGGATGAGCAGCTGCAGTTCTGTGTCTGTACGGAGGACGAGGATGAGTCGAACTGGCTCTCCCTGGTACAGAGAGCCAGGTACTTGGGCCCCGCGTGTGTGTGTGTTCATGCCTGTTTAACACGTAGGCTTTCGCAACCAATATCCATAATAGAGGTTTTTTGGGTTAGACCTCTTAAATATATAAATGTGTCGTTAAAACCCGCCACCACCCGACACAGCCAACTAGTAAGGGTTGTCACGTAAACAGAACAATGCCAATTCGTCACTAGTACAGCTCACCAGTAGGTTGGAGAGCCAAGCCACAATCTGAGTACGACGTTTCGCAGTCCGCCTGCTGGATTTTTTCACCTGAAGACGATTGCTTGTGTTGCGATCGAAACGTCGTGATTTTTTATTTTATTATTTTTCTATCTACGTGACTTTACCGAAAGACCCAAAGAGTATGAATCCTTATTAGTTCGCTGTGTTGGGTGGTGGCGGGTTTTAACGACACATTTATATATTTACACAATCTAACTAAAAAAACCTCTATCATGTGTTCATGTCTCCGTGTGTGTGGTTGCAACTATCAACCGCATCAGAACATCAACAGGCCGATGCGCACATCTGCTTCATGAATGTAAAATTGTGCGATTGTGGCCACGAAACCCACACGATGGACTGTACAGTAAACCACTATAGTGTGCACTCTTTCAACGGAGGAGGAACAGCAAAACGACACGAACTCTCTCTCTCTCTGCTGAAGCCCTCTCGTCGTGGCCAGCAGGCCTCTACATTGGCATCGAGCTCCTGAACCACATCGCTGATGCCATCGAGCGCAAGAACAGAATGCCGACGCCGTACGCGAGGAGCCCGAGCGCGTGCGTGCGTCAAGGCCGTTGGGTGTGTGTCGTCCGTGCGTCCAGGACGTCAGAGGAGCAGAACCTGGTGGCGTACCTGCACGAGGGAAAGGTCTACCTGTGCACATCCCGTGATGTGGCGCCCTTCTCACCCCTCTGCTTCTACTACTGCAGGGACTACGCACGCCAGCTGGGTGAGCTTCCCTTGCACCACCCCCGCCCCCCCCCCCCAGACACACCCCCCCACACTGCATCCACATGCTGGCTTTCTAAGAGGTGACTCGGGTGTCAAGAGCATTGAGCACTCGCCCCACCATCTGTCGAAGGCTATACGGGGGATCTTTGTGTGTGTGCAGCCCTGCCCGAGTCGCTGCATTCCCCACGCTACGAGGAGTGCGGCAAAGACTTCCCTCCAGTGGGCGGCCTGCAGGGCGGCCTGCAGAGCGGCCTGCAGGGCGGCCTGCAGAGCGGCCTGCAGGGCGGCCTGCACGTCCGCGCCAGTGCCGCAATGTGCCCCGACGTTGGCAATGGAGACGTGGGGCCGGGGAGCGCGGCGGCCGTGGGGGAGGCCGTGGGGGAGGCCGTGGTAGTGACGGCGGGGGAGGCCTCGGCGGACGTGGATGCCGGCACGGCGGCGAGCGAAGAGCGACCCGGCAGAAAGTTGCTGTCCTGCACCGTGTGCTCCAGGGCCTTCCCCACCAACTCCAAGCTGAGGCTGCACATGCTGGGCCACATGGGCGTGCGGCCGCACGCGTGCCAGTACTGCGGAAAGACATTCTGCGACCCCAGCAACCTGCGCACCCACCTGCGGATACACACGGGTACCAAAACACGAGATCCTCCGTATGGCCCAGAACAGACTGTCGGGGCGAGTGTTGTTAGCGAGCACCTATTGAGGCCGGCACAGCAGACGAGGGGGTGGGTGGCCAAAACCACGCCTGGCCGCCTTTGTCTCCCTGGTCGTAATGTTTTACACACTGCACCAAGTACTCATTTAAGGCTGAGTCGACCTAGGAAAGGCCCAGGACCTTTTCAAATATTCGTCAGCGATGTTGACCGTGAGCAGGACTTGAACTCGGCTGGCCGGGTTCATAGCGCAGCTCACTAAACCGCCGTGCGCTACGTGCGTAACACACGGTTACGCACACGTACACAGGCACACGCGGGTACGCGCGTACCTGCGTTCCCGCACGCGAGGCTCACGGCGCGCCCCCTCCCCGTGCCCCCAGGCCAGCGCAACTTCAGCTGTGAGGTGTGCGGCCGCAGCTTCACGCAGAAGGCGCACCTCACCTCCCACGCGCAGGTGCACACGGGCGGCACGAAGACGCTGCGCTGTGACGCGTGCGGCAAGCTGTTCGCTCGGCGCCACGACCTCAAGCAGCACTCGTACATGCACACGGGGTGAGACGCACGCACGCACGCACGCGGGGTGAGACGCACGCACACGGGGTGAGACGCACGCACACGGGGTGAGACGCACGCACGCACGCACGCGGGGTGAGACGCACGCACGCGGGGTGAGACGCACGCACACGGGGTGAGACGCACGCACGCGGGGTGAGACGCACGCACACGGGGTGAGACGCACGCACGCACGCGGGGTGAGACGCACGCACGCGGGGTGAGACGCGCACGCACGCGGGGTGAGACGCACGCACGCGGGGTGAGACGCACGCACACGGGGTGAGACACGCACGCGGGGTGAGACGCACGCACGCGGGGTGAGACGCACGCACGCGGGGTGAGACGCACGCACGCACGCGGGGTGAGACGCACGCACGCGGGGTGAGACACACACATGTGCTTTTCGCTTTGCCTGGCCGTCTTTGTCTCCCCAGATATTTACACACTGTGTGAGGTATTCACTTCAGATCGAATTGACCTAGGGAGGTGGTCTAGGACCGGTTCAGATAGAATTTAATTCAGCTCGACAAATCCTTAGCGCACGCACTGTCCATTGCACCACCGTTCCCACAAATGACACACGCGTTGCACACACGTACACTCCACTCAAACACAATATATACACACACGTACACAGTCACGCGCGCGTCATGCATGCACACCGAGGTTGCCCTGTGACTCCGCGCGCCCCCACCCCCGCACGCGTGCACAGGGAGCGCACCGTCAAGTGCCCCGAGTGCGGGAAGATGTTCTGGCGCGCGACCCACATGCGCAAGCATCTCAAGACCCATTTGGGTCGCCGTGAGTTCACCTGCCTGCGATGCTGCAAGGCCTTCCTCACGCGCTACCACCTGGCACGGCACATCAAAGGCTGCCGCTGCGGCCACAGCGCCCCCTCTTCCGCCGCCGCCGCCTCCTCCTCCTCCGGGGTCGTCATCGTCGGTCCCGTGGAGGCAGCGGGGGTCAGAGTTCACGACGGGGGCGGGGGTCACGACGGGGACGTGTCCACGAGCGGCTCGGACGAGGAGACGCGGCCCGCGGAGGATGAGCGCGACGAGTGAGGTCTCGCGTCCCCGCGACGTGGAGGCCACGTGGCGGTGGCCGTGTCAGGGAGCGATTCCCCGCAGATGCTGGCTCAACGCGCTGCTGCTCCTGCTGTGACCGTGGCTGCTTCTCGCTCCAAGTGTCGCCAACTCTGCGATTGTCACTTCATCTTGTGACCTTTGGGTTTCCCAAGCGGCAACATGTTGTCAAGCCGACTAGCGGAAAATCTCCTGACTTTCTATCATGACATTCGGAGCGAGTCCAGGTTTATATGAAGGATCCTTCATCAGTTTTCAGCGTTTTCTGCTCGGTAAGTTGTCCTCTGGCATTTTTGATGATCAGCAACCGGTCCGTCTCGTGATGTCTCGCCACTATCTTGGATGGTGAGATGGAACGTTCACCGCCTGTTGCAGAAGTTCACAGTTGGTGTCCGTCGGCCGCCCCAGTTATAATTTGCGCCGTCTGCTTGACAGTGGACGTGAAAGATCCCCGTGACGATATTCGCGAGAGTAGGCCATTGCGTGCCGGCGTCACGGTCCGCATTTGCCACATTCGAAAGTTAATTCTCAATTGGGATTATGCAGCTGTAATCATGCCCTCCTGGTGGCAGGCTGATGGCCCAGGCGACTCTTGGAAATGCAACGCTATCCTGGTCACTTGAGTTCTCACCTGGTCAATCAAAATAAATGTAAACTGATATGAGGTTAGTCGTCTCGTTTCCTCGTTGCTGTGTGTGGCTGTTGCACTTGCAAAGCATCGATGATGAACTGTCGTAATTTTCTGTCACGATAAAAATATATTTTTATTGAGTTTACCCAACTCGCCTGAAATTAATAACGAATTTTCATGTGCGTATGTACTGTAATTATAATATATTACAAATTATACATTCTTCCAACCACTATTCCACATGTCGTGCAAAATAATTTAATTTTAAAGTAAAATTGCATGAATCGTGAATTCCATCACCTTAATAGCTGTGCCTGAACACGACAACTCATCTCAGAGCAACTCAACAGTGCCTGTCTATTCCCGTGTGGTGACAGTCAGGTTTGGGTTTGTAAGGTCATCAGGTCTTGACCTCCTGGAAGGGGTCACCCCGTTTGACACACGGCTATCATTGCATCTCGTGCTGCCACAAAGGCTCGGCTGTCGTACTGCTGCCAACGACAACCACGCTTATTTCCAAGTGATTAATTCTAGGAAGCAGACACACTTGAATAATCACTTAATAATTACAAGAAAATCCCGTGCTTTTTCAAATCGATGTTATAATCACACCATTTTGATAAACGTCTACAAAGAGCCGAATTAGGTGAATGTGTCACCAGCCTCTCGGCAGGGGACAGTCCAGAAATATATATTGTACTGTGCTTCGATGCTCCCCACCACCAAGCCCGTCTTGTATGGCATAAAGGAGTTATTTTTGTACCAAATGTAATTGGTTGAAATGCAAGTTTTGGTGTGCTTCGTGTAAATGTCGTTTTTGATCCTATTTTCACATTTCCACCCTGTCACGTTCCTGTAGCTGTTGCCACTGCCGATGGTCTTGGGCCGTGGTCGTCCTTACAAAAGAGCTGCTTAGCTCAGCGTGCCTTGAGTCTAGTTGCTGGACCAGTCTCAATAGGTAGGGTGCTAGGGTTGCCACCTCAGGGGTACAAAATCCCAGGACGTATCATTGAAAGATTATCTCACAGTACCTGAAGGGAAGAGAAAACTGCATGTCAATGATTTGTCTTGAGTGGTGCATTACTTCTTGTTATTGCTCTTCGCTCCCTGTGGCGCATAAGGCTGCAACAAGCCCACACTATGCCGGACAAAAATCGGCACTTTTTAATGTCCCGGTAAGACTCGCAGATTTCCCAGGACAGTAACTTCCTCAAGAGCTTGATCCTGGGAAACCTGGGACAGGTGGTAACTCTAGCTGGTGATCCAATCTCAGGAGAGTGGGAATTCAAGGGGCCTTCCCCAAGGACTCACACCTGGTTCAGCGTGACCGCCACCATCACGTGGACTCAGCCCAGAAACTCACCTGGGCATTCAAAACGCAGGCGAGTCGGTGCGGGAGATTGAATCTTGCCGCACCGTTTACTGGGCGTGTAATAATTTAAAGGGTTCTGGGATAACTTGATAACCTTTTCTGATGAACCCTGCTACCTTCATTACAACACTGTTGATTTCTCAACGGCAATCGTCATCAACCATGATCGTTGCCATTTCAGGTCACGCTATGCAGTCATTCACGTAGTTCATGCGCCCAGGCTGATTTCCTTGCTCCATCTGCACGGTGGATCCTCTTGGGCATGTTCCCTCCTTAAGCTACCGCTCCGTCATTAGTTTCGACCACTGAACTGCATCCAACACACCTGCACGAGGTAGTACACGTGAATAAGCATAACCACTTTATTACGTTATATAGGTTTACATGATATAGGTTTACGTCATATAGGTTTACATTATATAGGTTTACAAAAGCAAATGTACATGCAGGGCAGGAAGCGGAACGAGCAACGTGGACTAGAGTCCGGCCAGACATGTTAGGTTGTGTCCGTTCTTTCAAAACCACAGCTATAGGCTAGGTTTGTTATTTAGCACCTGAAATTACACTTCATCAGGCATTCATACACAGCAACTTAAGTGAAATCGTCCGGCGCTTTGCACTAGAATCGGTGTAAACGGAGGGGAAACTCACGAGGCGTTTGTGAAACGCGAGCACAGAATCGTGGGGCGAGCTGACCACCCGAGGCACATTTGTGGGCAGTTCTGCTGAATAAAAGAATCTGTGCTGCTTAATACTGGCCAGAGAGAGGTGTCGGGAACCTGAAGTTTACCCTCATAGGTTATTTGATTACCACCAGCAGGAAAGGGTTCACAATAAAAATCACCGGCTCCGAATGCCCTGCTGCTGTGCGAGTTTCAGTTGGATGCGAATTCGTGTTAATGACGATGCTGGTGGTAGTGGTGGTGAGCTGGCCTCCCAACCCCTCGTGCCGTGCTGACCTTAATAGGTGTTCGCTAACAGCACTTGCCCCAACAGTTTGTTAAGGCTGCATGGGGAATCTTTGTTTCTGTTGTCACAGTGATCTGCTCAATTGAGCACTGAGGCGGTGCTTATCTTCTGTTTACCACTCGGAGCCATTAGCGGAAATTCCTACGGTGGGGGCAAGTTAATCCATACGGCAGCCACTGTTGACTTTTCTACAAAGTGATACTCATTTTATGGACCCCAGTAGCGATGAGGAGTCAACCTCCAGCAAGGATTTGAAGTCACAAACTTCCAATTGCGAGCCGCTCGCTCTACCGCTGAGCAAGATTTCTGCGTTACGCAGCAGTCGCAGCAGAGGCGCACAAGTGATCATGATCCCAGATATAGTTTTGGAATTCCATTCATAATTGACGAAAAAAAAGTAACTTTAAGGCATTTCATTGAAATAAAGCTGCACCTCGTGGACAACAGGAGTTGTGTAGGTGGCTTGTGGAACACGCCGACCATGTGACCGAAACCCTGCCGGCGTGAACCTAACAAACGCCGTTCCAGCACGAACACTGGGCCGTTGGGCCGCACCTCTACTCGGGGCGAGCGCCAGGGGATCTATCGTCAAGGCAGGTCATCGGAATGTCCTGCAAGCGCGGCTTGAAGGGCTCTCTCGAACACGATACACGTACACGCGACGACCCCGTTATCCCACCGACCGCCGGACATTCTCGGGTAACGAACCCACGGCTTTGATGCGAGATGACCCGTTCTGTGCCGTGATAATGCCGCAGTAGGTGCAGAGCCGTACGGAGAAGGCAGATAGCACGGGTGTTCTGCCTCCAGTCATTCATACAACACTCCTGGCAAATTCACCGTACCCTGATGTCAGGTGTTTAAGGACTACGGAGTTGTGGAAAAAGCTTATGATCTGTGAGCAAGAAAAATCATTTAAACCTTTTTTTGCGATTACAGGTGTAGAAAATATCTTAATAACGCCGTCATGCAAAACTATAGCGCACATTTAAACTTTAAAACTATTTTGTGATTATCATAAGTAATGTGGAGCGCAATAGTTTAATATGGTTGCTCAGTGCTAAACCAATAATTGGCAGTGGGCCGGAGTAGTCAAGAGGCATGTGATGATTTCAACTCGCTTCTGCCCCCACGAAATAAAGGCTGGTCTTGGTTTGGGGTCACAATTCAAGAATCGGTGTTTTTAATATTGCAAAATGTTTTAATTTATAAAGCATTGGCGTCAAGCAATGCTGAGGAACTACAGACACGGAAGGCAGCCTGACAGTGAGCCGGCACCAAAAATTGCCCATGTTCTGGAGTCCTCTATTATGTTAAACTGGATTTCCAGGAGAAAATCACACGTACGTGGGGGAAAACATTATCCAATGCAGAAGCAACGTGATAATAGTCCACACTTTGCTGTATCGCCTTCTCCAAGCGAGAAAATGTTTGGACTTAATGTGCATTAAAAATAATTATCCATATTTTTACAATTCAATGCAACTATCGGGAGCGTAAGAAGGGGCTTTGATAAACGGATGTCTTGAGTTAGGATCCTCATATGTTGGACTCACCGGGTGGGGATGCAAGTGTGTGGGTGGATTTTCAAGCACTGCCGCACTTCCAACCTCCACGTTAATAATGAAGCTTTGGGAAATTGTGGTCTTCAAGTGACCGACTTGCTCGTCGACACGAGTAATTGTCCATTCTGTCAGCAGCGTGCCCTCCCACACGCTCACTAGCCTCGGAACGAATCTGCCTGTGCAACAGCGAGGTCGGTGGGATGAAAGGGTGGCGAGGACAAATATGTGGCCACCTCCCAGAGGAATAACTTTTACGAGCAACATCACCGTTCCGCCAAACGATTATATAACGAACACAACGGTTAAAGACAGGTTTGTGTGTTTTACAAACAGCAGCTAGAGTATTTAGTGAAAGGCACTGTGGGTCTGGCAATGACAGCTGGACATCAAGTAACTACTGGCACTATACAGGGGGTTCCTGGATGCATCGGCCAGGAACCCCCAAGAACTGACAAGGCCCATGAGGCAATAGAGAGCCATAGCCGGTGTGACAGGAGGAGGGAGCCTTTGGCTGGGTGCTGGCTGAGTGCTGGCTGGATGCAGGAGATGTGGATCTGTGGGTGGGACTGTGGGTGGCTGGGACTGTCTGGAGAGGACCCCAGGGTTATCGGCCAGGTACTACTTGTTCTTGGCCGCCAGAGGACGGCGACTGATCTTCTTGGTCTTGTCGTTGGTCTTGGGTGGTGGGGATGGATTGGCCTGCATGTGCCGGCCGTATAAACTGCAAAGGAAACACACACAACACATAAACATAAAAACAAACACAATCAAGTCAAAGCCACACAAACATACGCATGTAAAGACACCAAGCCATAAAACACAGGTATTTAACCAACATTCCCCAACAGCGACTGCCTACACATGGACATAAGCATGTAGCATGCACAGGAGCATGCAGTGCACACACACACGATAATCGAGCACATACACGAGCATGTACACACATCCACAGAAGTTGTTATATATGTAACCTGTGCAGATTTCACACAACTGCAACAACACACAGACACATGCGTGGTCACAGGTGTAGGCATTAAGTGTGCTTGCTGCACTGGGTGAAGCGGTACTCACTACTTGTAAGTCTCGGAGCGGATGTACTCGAAGACGTGGGACAGCCCGACCTGGAACTGGTCAGCGATTGGGGCCACCCAGGGATTATTCTCAGCCTTGAACACCTGCTTGGGACCCACCAAATCCAGCACACCTGTGCGTGGACAAAACATAAGCAAAATCAAAGATCGCCCGTGTAGCCTTTAACAGACTGTTGGGGCAAGTGCTGTTAGCGAGCACCTATAAAGTCCAACACACTATACGATACACGATAGGGTGTACTGTGCCGGACCATGCCCAGCCGCTTCTGTCTCCCTATTGGAGATGTTTACATATTGAGTAAACTTAGGAGAGGCCCAGGACTGTTCAGATATCCATCACTGGTGTTGGCAAGGATTGGTATATATATAAAATCAAGCTAGGATCGCTCAGTCCGTAGTGCAGTACACTTGCACCTCCAATTAGCACGGTTGGCTAATTGTTTTTTCCAGTCTGTGTTTGCCAATTGGGCCTGATTTCCAAGATTACGCTTCCTACGGTGTGTCACTCCCATGGTGTTTTGTTGCCGTTACTACGATGTGTGGTTGCCAATGGTGTTTCCGTGGCCGAGGTTGGCGCGCGTGCTTTGCCGTGGTACCAAGCTCAGGTGGCAGCACAGTGAGGCGGTTGCCCTGGATGTGCAGCTCCTTGAGCTGCGTGAGTTCTCCCACCTCCCGCGGCAATGACACCAGATCGTTATCGCGCACGCTCAGCTGCACGACACACAGACATGAAAACAGAGATTCAAGGTTGCGCCACTGGGCCTTGCACAGGCTGTAGAGGAAATGTCCTGTTAGCGAGCGCCTATAACAAGGCTGAGAGGGCACATGGGCGGGTGGTGATCAATGCAGAAGGTGATTGGAATGCAGGGGTTTTCGATTATTGTCGTGTAAGATTTATTGAAGATTGTGGTGTAGGGGTTATCAGTCATCACAAAATATCTCATTGACGGTGATGTGAGGGTTATGAGTGATCACGGTATTGTGAGAGGTGTCCAGTTCTCACAATCTGCAGCTTGTTGAGCTTCCCTACGTCGGGAGGAAGTGTCTCAAAGTCGTTGTCACTGAGGTAGAGAGCACGCAACGTGGCTGGGTGGGGGTGAGGAGTTGGGGGAAACATGTAGGCACATCGTGAGAACAGATCAATTTGATTGTTAAAAACACAGCACAGGCAGCGTCCGATGTTTATTAATGCGTAACACCCAGCTGCTGAAAACAGCAAGGCGTGTTCGGCACGGTTAGCAGGAGTCAGCTGGCACAACACCTACTTGTTGCATGCCACCACACAATCTACGATTGACCCCAATGGCCAGTACATCTGCATGTGTAAGCGTGTACAACTGATAGGGGAATAGTCTTTCATGCCGTGTATCCCCGTGTGCCTGTATATACATGTGTCCTGATGCTTGGACAAGACTTGTGAAGCCCGCTAATTCGAAGTTGGAGGCAGGCGCGCTCCAACAATAACAAAGCTAAGAAGAGCGACGCTCAAAAAGAGCAGAGCGTCAGGTGACTAAAATGCAAGTCATCTCAGTTAATCAACCCATAGCACCGTGCTGTGTCCCGAGACTTCTTGCCAACAGTGAGCATTCCACACTTGACGTGGCCTCAAGATGTACCTTGCCTGGCACAATCGCCGTGGTGACATCATCGCCATTTAGTGGCGAATGGAGGCTGTTGTCGTGTGTCTGTGTTTTTGTGTGTCCATGTGTGTCCGTGTGTGTGTGCTCATGTCCACGCGTCTCACTGAGATAGAAGAAGTTTCCTGGCAGGGAGGCCTCGTTTAGGTTGTTGTAGGTGAGGTCCAGCACCTCGAGTGCTGGGAAGGAGCCAAACCCTCGCGGCAGCGTGCTCAGCCGGTTCATCCTTTGCAAATACACACGTACGTGAACACAGATGAACACACATGCGTGCGCGCACACACGAACACCCTTTCACACTCATGCTGCTTCTTGTAGTAACGCTACAGCGCATTGCTTAGTCCATCATGAAGCATGTTACACATGAGGAGGGTAGTAACAGTCGCATTCCTGCCCATTCACTCTCAGTTTAATGTCTATCTCAGAGACAGAGTGAAGGGTGAGGGATGAGAGGTGAGGACAAGGAGTAGATAATGGATTATAGGTGAGTTATAATGGGAGTGGAGGTGAAGGGTGAGAGAAAATGGAGTTCAGGGGTGAGAGGATAGTGGTGAGAGGCGAGCATTGAGAGGTGAAGGATTAAGACAGGGGAGAGGCGTGTGAGGGTGAGAGGAGAGGTGATGGTTGATTTTAGAGTTGAGCTGTGCGAGTAGAGGGGGGCAAGGGATAAGGTGAGAGACAAGGGTGAGCGGTGAGAGGTGAGAGCAGATGGAGCGATGAATCGGAGGTGAGGGGCAAGGGTGAGCAGTCATCAGGGGCTGAAGTGTGGGAGTAAAAGTAATGTCACTCACCCCAGGTTCAGGTGCTTGAGTTTCTGCAGGCCGCTGATCTGCGTGGGCAGCTCTTCAATCTGGTTGTTGAAGAAGTTGAGCACCTCCAGGTTACGCAGCTCACTAATGTTCGCCGTCACAGCTGCACACGCGGAAACATTGCGCTTAATTAAGCTGCGGAAACGTGTTTGTGTGCTGATGTCAACATAAGGTACGTGAACCTTTGTGTTGAGATCACAAGTAAGGGTGGCAGTTTGATGAGCAGGTATATAATGATCCATCGATCAAAACCAATTATGATGCTCATGACACATGCATAAAGAATTAAAGAAATTATTACATACAAATTAAATACTAATGTTACATTGAGGTTAATGGAGCAAACATAACTGCACAAAGGGAGAAACAAATAAGAATACAAAGCAGACGGTAAAAACAAAACAATTATTGAGTTGAATCGTGACCCAGAATTGTGACGATTAATCTAATCGCTGGTGGGATGAATCGTTACACACAGTGCGGTGAGTACATTCAGACGAGTACATTGAGATGATGGTGCATCAACCTGGGGAGCAGTGATATGCCGTGGCATTAGGAGAGGTGATGTACCGTCATTATATTCAGTGATTTCCATGTTTTGCAATGCAATTTGTATTTATTGTGTGAAAGTGTGACCAAGTCTAGATATGTTGAACAAAAAGTGGATTATTTTGGAATCAGCCAGTTATAGGCAGAGGAAAAAAGGTTGTAAGCTTGCACCTGAATAGGGGAAAGAAGTCAACAGCACGGATGACTGGGATAAGGGAGTTAGTTCATGATGAGGGCAGAAGAAGCGACATCATTAAACTCACTCTGCAGCTTGTTGTGGCTGAGCACCAGCTGGGTGAGATGACTCAACGCAACTGAAACAGAGAGTACACGAATACAATATCATACCGAGTTTATAAATGCATTACACTAAATAGGAGTAATAGCTCATGTTGTTTTGTCTTTTCCAATATTCAAACTATGTCACGAGAAAAAATGTCCATTCAGAAGTCTCACAGAGCAGTGCAGCATCAACCTTTGTTTAGAGACTGGTGTGGAATGATATATTACAGAACTTCTTCTGAGATCCCTTCAAGTTACTTTTTACCACATTACTGATGGTGTTATATTATCCCAAATGTCCTACTACATAAAAATGCTATCCCACATGGCAGTCAAAACTAACAATTTGAATATAAGAGCGGGTGGTTAAAACCCAATTTTGAAACCAGGAAATCAGGCAATGCCAGCCGATTCCTCTGATCCCTGAGACTAACCTTAACCCAGCCACCTCTGACTTCTCACTGAAAACTCAGTTAACGCTGCTTATATACGGTGAGGGAAAAAAGTATTTGATCCCCTGCTGATTTTGTACGTTTGCCCACTGACAAAGAAATGATCAGTCTATAATTTTCATGGTAAGTTTATTTGAACAGTGAGAGACAGAATTACAAGAAAATCCAGAAAAACACATGTCAAAAATGTTATAAATTGATTTGCATTTTAATGAAGGAAATAAGTATTTGACCCCCTCTCAATCAGAAAGATTTCTGGCTCCCAGGTGTCTTTTATACAGGTAACGAGCTGAGATTAGGAGCACACTCTTAAAGGGAGTGCTCCTAATCTCAGCTTGTTACCTGTATAAAAAGACACCTGTCCACAGAAGCAATCAATCAATAATTCCAAACTCTCCACCATGGCCAAGACCAAAGAGCTCTCCAAGGATATCAGGGACAAGATTGTAGACCTACACAAGGCTGGAATGGGCTACAAGACCATTGCCAAGCAGCTTGGTGAGAAGGTGACAACAGTTGGTGCGATTATTCGCAAATGGAAGAAACACAAAAGAACTGTCAATCTCCCTCGGCCTGGGGCTCCATGCAAGATCTCACCTCATGGAGTTGCAATGAGAACGGTGAGGAATCAGCCCAGAACTACACGGGAGGATCTTGTCAATGATCTCAAGGCAGCTGGGACCATAGTCACCAATAAAACAATTGGTAACACACTACGCCGTGAAGGACTGAAATCCTGCAGTGCCCGCAAGGTCGCCCTGCTCAAGAAAGCACATATACATGCCCGTCTGAAGTTTGCCAATGAACATCTGAATGATTCAAAGGACAACTTTTGAAAGTGTTGTGGTCAGATGAGACCAAAAATGGAGCTCTTTGGCATCAACTCAACTCGCCGTGTTTGGAGGAGGAGGAGGAATGCTGCCTATGACCCCAAGAACACCATCCCCACTGTCAAACATGGAGGTGGAAACATTATTCTTTGGGGGTGTTTTTCTGCTAAGGGGACAGGACAACTTCACCGCATCAAAGGGACGATGGACGGGGCCATGTACCGTTAAATCTTGGGTGAGAACCTCCTTCCCTCAGCCAGGGCATTGAAAATGGGTCGTGGATGGGTATTACAGCATGACAATGACCCAAAACACACGGCCAAGGCAACAAAGGAGTGGCTCAAGAAGAAGCACATTAAGGTCCTGGAGTGGCCTACCTAGCCAGTCTCCAGAGCTGAAGGTTCGAGATGCCAAACGTCAGCCTCGAAACCTTAATGACTTGGAGAAGATCTGCAAAGAGGAGTGGGACAAAATCCCTCCTGAGATGTGTGCAAACCTGGTGGCCAACTACAGGAAACGTCTGACCTCTGTGATTGCCAACAAGGGTTTTGCCACCAAGTACTAAGTCATGTTTTGCAGAGGGGTCAAATACTTATTTCCCTCATTAAAATGCAAATCAATTTATAACATTTTTGACATGCGTTTTTCTGGATTTTGTTGTTGTTATTCTGTCTCTCACTGTCCAAATACACCTACCATCAAAATTATAGACAGATCATTTCTTTGTCAGTGGGCAAACGTACAAAATCAGCAGGGGATCAAATACTTTTTTCCCTCACTGTATGTCACTATGTAACACAATTTCTGTTCCTGGGTAGTAAGTGTTATTTTTTTTTATTGCTTATGCCTAACAAGTATAGAAAATGGCTATTATTCACCACAAACTTTGCTTTTGTGACCAGGACTTAATGTGAATGATGAAGACCGCTTGTGTTGAGATCGAAACGTCGTGGTTTTTTGCTTTTTTATATTTTATGATTTTATTTCATGTTTATTTTCTATGTACGTGACTTTACTGAAAGAACCAAGAATGTACACGATTACATCATTGAAAGTAGGTACATTTCTAAATATCAATGTCCTGGTCACAAAAGCAAAGTTTGGGGGGAATAATAGACATTGCCTGTACTTTTGAGGTACAATGAGGAAATAACACTTACTAGCCAGGAACCATTTGTTTTTGTTACACAGAATTTATCAATCTGGTGTCGTGGGGGTAGTTGGACTTGCGTACAGAGGCCTGGCACGTCCAACATGTTGGATACAGCCTTGTCACTCAGGTCCAACTCCGGCACATCCTTATCCTTGCACTCCTCCACGGCTTTCTTCAGAGACTTGGACATCTTTGTCTGCAGCGACATACACAGCCACCACGACCATACATGCATTTTACGTATGGGGTGGAATTCCAATACAACTCACAGGGAACAAGAAGGACTAGGCCTGATCCAACTGTTGAGTTGTCCGCATCTACCCGCAGTTGGTTGTGGCGCTGCTGTTACTGCTCGTGATGGTTCCAATGTTTAACAATGTGATGTCAGTGTAGCTCATGATGGTGGCTGATGGTGTTTGTGGTGGTCAAGATGCTGCTACATGTAGTGTTGCCAGTGGTCGTGTGTTGGAAGTTGGCTCTGGTGATGCTGGTTGTGTGCTTAGTATAAATGGTTGCTAGTGATGTTGTCCTCGGTGCTGTTGTACGTGATGCTTGTGCTGCCTTGTGCTGGTTGTGCTGATGTTGAGGTGTTCGTTATAAAAACTGAGGCAGCAAGCAGACGGGTAGCTCACACCAGCTAAACACCGCCCCTCCTGTGTAATATAAACCATCATCCCCATGCAAACGACAGTGGGCCACGGCACGCACACATCAACCCTGCCACAAGGCAGCCTCGTGCCTGGACAACCACTCGCTCGGCACAGTTATAGCCCCGAACATCTCCAGCTCTGGGCTGTGGACACTTCTAGACCTTGAGACAACCCCATGCCTCTGGGACCGCTCGAACGTATTTAATTAACTTACAGTGTATTTATATTTAGTGACCTGCTTATCAGTTGCTCTATTTCGCGCTCCTATCGTGTTTTCGTATTGTTAGCTGTTGTAACTTGCCGACCCGCCCATACTGGACATCTGTGAAAAAGAGCTTCATAGCTCATCGGATTCTCCTCCCCTCCAGTCTAACTAAAGATGCTGATAACCCAGAGGACATCTCTCGTTTGTCTCGAGCCAGAGCGATCCTCAATGTTCAGACTACCTCGATCTGAGAGACGTTCAAACCTCGCCACGTCCCGGAGATAGCGGTTTCCAGCGAGCCGTGTGGCCCCGAGGCTACAGCCTCCGAAGACGCCCAGGGGCGAGGAAGCCGCACCCCGTGTCACCACCACCACCACCACCAGCCGCCGCCTCCTCCACGCCACCCACCACCTCACGCAGCAACACGCGCAACCCTCCGGGGTGCATCCGCTGACCCCACTCACCGCGCAACCCGTCGTTCACCTCGTGTTAGCCCCGGGTTCTCTCGGCTCCCCTTAGGCCCTGCTGGATCCCCCTGAGCGAGCCGGAGCCGCGGTCGCTACGCTGGAAACGGCGGGAGATGAAGAACGCCGCCACCGCCCGGATTCACAACGCGCGGCGAAGTCGGACGCCACTGGGCGCAGACATCTTGCTACTGCCGAGAGAGCCGATTGGTCAGGAGCGCGCACGCGACGGCAAGCGACCCTCGTGATTGGCCCCAAGTTGATGGGGAAGTAGTCAGCTGAGAAGTAGTAAGATGGCAACCGCGATGGGGTTGCGTACAGGGCGTGGAGCTCCCCTCTCCCTGTATGGGCATTCGTGAGCGGCATCGCTGCTGATGGGTGCGGGTTACATGCTGCCCACACACCGCCCCCTCGCACGCAACAAATAAACACACCAGTCTACACACACACACAACACAGCTGTCAACTCGGACGGTTTACCCCGTGTTATTGTACAGGGAAATTGAGTTTTCAGGTCCTTGCGGCGTGCAGCCGTTTTAATGCGGGGAATTTGTTTTTGTCTGTGTGTGTTTCTCCCTTGTGACGGGACTTTGTAGGATGGACGTTTATGTTTATAAGGGCACGGGGTGACCAACAAGGTCTGAATTGGTCGGTAATAAGGTAGGCACACACACCACAACATTACAAACCACACACAGACCCAGTTTTTTACACAACAGCCGTCATTCGCCACGAAGTGACGGTGCCGTCATCACGGCGCTAGTGCCAGGCTAGGTGCACTCTGAGGCCACTCGAAGTGTCAAAGGCTCGCTGGCAGGAGGTCACGGGACAGACCCAGGTGCCATGGGTTTACTGACAGAGATGACTGACAGATGCAACAACTTGTGCCACCTACGATGCCAACTTGCTGTGTGTTAGCCGCCCGGCACTCCGCTCGTTGTGGTGAGCGTGGTTACCCCGCTATCAGTTGTTGTTGGAAGGCGACTGCCTGCCTACAACTTTGCCCAGTAGCCTCCTTCACGAACCTCCTCCAAACACACAACTCACACACCACTACAAACACCCAGTTACCGAAACTCGCACCACATCACGCATCTCATACACCAAACCCAATCTCGAATCGAGCCACACCCACACACCAACATTCTTCAACACAATCATTCAAGCTCATATCATGCATTTAATCCAACACACATACCATAATACACGTATTCAAGAGGTACACCATACATCCTGATACTATCAGTTACCACACGAACCCAATCATCCAAGCTGCCACCACAACCACAGATACTGTCACACCTTTTAACCAAACACCAGTCCACACACATGCACACGGATATCATCCATGTTACAACCACATTAAACTCCTCACACACACGTCACGTTCACCCACGTTCCACCCAAACAGTCCCCACCTAACATAACACACAGCACACACACCATCCCCTTCTGCCTGCCACCGACACAACTGACTCACACCATCACCACCACCCACGCCTCACACCCCCACACGCAGTCCCTGCCCACAACAAACCTCAACAAACACCTCCCACACCCTGCCAATTGGACACAATTCGTGACCAGCAACTGTGAATTCCCCACTCTCCCCCTCACCCCCGTTCTCTCCACACTCCTCCAGCCCATTGTCCTCTTTCGTGGGACTCTTCCACGTTCTCTCTGCCCTCACTTGCCTGCCCCGTCTCCCACCATCTCCCCTCTAATCCTCTCCCTCCCGTCCTTCCCGCATTCATCCCTTCTCAGCCCCCATCTCCTCTCACCCACATTCCCTCTGCCCCAACCCCCCTGCCCCCTCTGCCCCCACTAACCCCCCCTCTGCCCCCCCTGCCCCCGCCCTCTGCCCCCCTCCCCCCGCCCTCTGCCCCCCTACCCCCGCCCTCTGCCCCCCCTGCCCCCACTCCCCCCGCCCTCTGCCCCCCCCCCTCTGCCCCCTCTGCCCCCCCCCTCTGCCCCCAATCCCCCCCCCTCCCTCTGCCCCCACTCCCCCCCCTCTGCCCCCACTAACCCCCCCCCCCTCTGCCCTCACTCCCCCCCAACATTCCCTTCGACCCCACCCTCCTCCCCCACTTCTTTCCCCCCCCACCCTCCTCCCCCACTTCTCCCCCCCCCCCCACCCTCGTCGCGCCCTCCCCCAAAATTCCCCTCGTGCCCCCCCCCTTCCGCCACCAATCGCCCACCCCCTCCACCCCTCCCCTCTTGTCCCCCCCCCTCCCCGCCTAAGATGGCGGCGCCCGAGTGCCGCGCGGGCTCGGAGCTCGTGGTGCGGGTCGAGGAGGCGTCTGGCGGCGTCCTGCTCGTTTCGCTGAGCGTCGGCGAGCGCGACTTCTCGGGCGTGCTCATGGACGTGTCGGGGCGGTGAGGAGCCCCGCACTCGCTCGCCGTCGCGCCCGCTTGGCTCGCCCGTCCGCGCGCGGAGACCGAGGCCCGCGGTGGAGAGGCCCAAACCTCGGTCTCGTCTGGATTCCCTACCGGTTTCCGAGCGCGTCCATTGGGGGTCGCGGCCGGTCCGGCCCCCCCTGTCCCCCACTCCCCTGCCCGCCACCACCTCCCTAGCGCCCCGGGTGTCGCCAATGACGAGAGGTTTTCGCATTACTTTGGATGCGCATTTAAAAAAAATGCAATTAACAGATAAGTCAGTTTTGTGGCTTTGTAGTGGAGAAGCTGCTGATTAGGCGGTTTAAAGGGATGCGTGAGTTGGTGGTGGGGTGGTAGAGACGCCTCGTGATGGTGAGAAGAGGTAAACAGTCTGGCTGTCTCGCAAGATTTACAAACATGTAGTAGGTTTCAACCAGTTCAATATTTGAGCATTTGCATCGGACGCTGGCGTTAGTGATGGTGATTATCGTTGTGATGCTAATGATTACCGCAGTGGAGATTTGTGTGATTGTGTTGCCTATGGTTGTGGCGATTGGCACGGTGGTAATGATTGCAGTGGGTGGTAACGGCGATAGTTCTAATGGTATTCATTACGGCTGTGATGATGGTGGGGTAGGTGATGGCTATTATTATGGCAATTGTGAAGTTACTGATGGTTATGGCGGTGGTGGTGATCATAGCGGTGATCGTGGAGGTGATAATGCTGGTAGTAATTATGGTAGTGATGATGGTAGTGCTAATGGTGGTGGTGACAATTATTAATTGGGTATGCTCTCGCCTACTTCAGCATTTTTTCTTGCTGTGGTTGTTCCACCTGATGAAGATTGCTTGTGTTGCGATCGAAACGTCTTGATTTGTTTTATTTTATTTCTACCTACGTGACTTCACCGAAAGAACCAAATAGTGGGTATGCTGTATTAATAATTCTGGTGAAAATTCTGCTGTTGATTGTCAAAGGGTAGGTGGTGGTGATGATGATGCTGATTGGGGTGATCGCTCACGATAACCGCTGGTTTTCGATTCCATCTCCCGGCGCGGCAGCTAAATACGACGCCGCACGTTGATGAACGCCCCCCCCCCCAGCCACGTGTTCACCTCGCAGCAGACATCGGTGTACCATAGTCGATCGTGCAGGTCTGCTCACCGTGAAGAGTAGACCACATACCTACGATAGCTCCCTCTATTGGAGGAGCTTCTGCGAGCAGTGGCGTGAGCACGCAAGCGAGCGAGCATTTGTAGGGTTCCACCTTTACCTTTCAACTGAGACACGTGGGTAAACGTACCACGCACGCGGTAACTCTGGATGCGGTGCCGTTTGTATGTCCTCTTGATTCCCTTCACTATTAAACTCCCAGGAGAATAGCTTCTGAAAACGGTTACCGGTTTACCGTATACCAGCCCAAACGATATGGTCGTACATTTGACAAGGCATTATTCACAGTGTGGTGATGTCACGAGACATGTCAAAGAGAGGAGGTCCGATCCCACGGCCACCATCGGCACCTTTTGCTGTCCAGAAATCGGCCTCGGCGCCTCAGACTGCACTGTTTTTCTGTCCGTCGAGTTTCTCATTTGCAGAAATCGTTGAGAATCTGTTCACATAATTTCACACCCAGCAAAAGCCATGCTGAACTCGGTTGTACTGTATTGAAACGTGACTGCCTTTTACAGTCGTGGCAGGTTGAACAGATTGGCCTTTGATGCGAGAGACTTTTGTTGTCTGTGGGGCGTGGGCAGATCCTGAGCCTGGAAGGGCGTGGTGCCCTGGCACAGGAGGCTGCTCAGCTGGTCGTAGGCAGGGACCCCAACGCAACTGTTTGCGCCTCCCATTAATTATTCATCTGGTCGTTTACCAATTTGTAAATTATTCATTGCTGTTCGACCCGCCTTCTACCGGTCAACGAAATTCACTTAACAGCCTAGGCCCATCGCACACGTGTACACAGGCAGTGAACTCGCCCCGCCTATCTCCCGCTCTGTCTCATTCCCCTTCCCCGTGCTCTGCTCTAGCAACCAAGGCCATCTGTCGGAGCCTGCAGTCAAAGCTACGCTCTTAAGAGGTTGCCTCTCAGATGTCGCTAGCTCTGGTGTGTTTTCGGTTTGTGTCGTGCGTTGTTAGAAATCGTGCTTCTTTTCAGCTCCTGGCACGTGGAGTGAAACTTTACTTATTTTACTTACCTAGGAAAGCCAGATTGATTCGTAGGACTTTTTCAGGCGCGTTCTGCTACATTGGGTTGAGATGTTAAGATGTTTTCGGCTAATTCATGAGTGTTTGTACATGTGGGAGGAAACCGGAGCACCCGGAGAATACCTACACGTACGAGGAAGCAACACTCTTTTCCATTACAGATGGAAACGGATGGCGATTAGTGCACTTGGTGTACTGCCTTCTGGCGAGCCATGGTATGGCGCCTCGACAACATGTGGTACAACCCAAAAACACATCGGATTGTTTTATAGCCCAACCAATATAGTTCTCTACCTGGCTCTGCACTGCCCACTCACCCCGAGCTCAAATCCCTTCACAAGACATCTCTGCCTGGAACTGTCCTTTTTTAAAGAGTCTTCATTGAGGAATGCACCTTTACCCATACTCCTGTAGCCTTTCTCTCTCTGCCCTGTAACTTCGTACACCCTAGCTTGTCTCCCTGCTGTAATCATAAGCATTTTGACTTATAAAAAACAATCTTTGTCATTTCGCCTATATGATGCACATCATATCAAAGATATATGCCAAAAAATACGCTCCCGAAAATGCACATTTGTTGTTTGAGGGGACATGACTTGAGCAATAGCATGGGCAAAACCATTTTATTGAGTGATTTGTTGCTTCTGATTGCTGACACACTCCTATTGATGGATGGCTAAATACAAAATTTTCAATTGATTGTCACGACATTATTGAGACTATTGAAAGATGATTGCATACTGTTATTGATTTCTTAAAAGAAGATTGTCAGTAGTAAGATGATCCCCTTGTACCTGGCCGAGGTTGTGAGATGGCCAAAGGCTGTGTCAGGGGGGGGGGGGGCGATCCCACAAAACGTCCTCTTGATGCCCACGTGCTCGTATTTTTGCAGAGTCTTGAGATGCTTTCAAAATCCACATCGCATTGTATGTTGTAAACCATGTATAGTTTGTAATCTCTGCGGTTGTAGGATCATCATGCTGCTGACACTGGCGCGAGTGGCACTGCTACTTGGGGCACTTGTCCGCGTCGCGTGCCGTCACAGCACCTCTGGACGAGGTCACTCTTCTGCCAGTGCCGAAGGCCGTGTTCCCCTAAAAGGGCGAACATCTACAAAATGTGAAATAAAGCACTTTGTGATTAAATTTAAAAACACCCCGATTCTCATTACTTTCACATCATTTACAACGCTGACACAGCCCCAATGCTCTAACCTCTGTGTGCGTTGGTGGAACAGCCGCACACGATTTAGTGGCACCTGCCGCAGGGCACGCGTGGGAACTTTCCAATGCAATTCAGCCCTGCAGAAATTTTCGTCCATGTTGAAATTTGTAGTGTTTCTAAGACTTGCATCCTGTTTTTATTTTTTGTTTATTTTCACCAAATAATTTGTTTCTTTTGAAGTGTCTATCCACACCTTACCATCCTGTTGTCTCCTTTCCTTCTCTGCCTTGAAGCCTCCCACCCCTCACTCTCCCCATTGAAGAACCATCACGAAGAAAATCCCTCTTCAAATTATCCTGATGTTCCCATTTTGCACATCCTCTTGAGGTGCGGTTGCATTTAGGGGCATCGTGAATCCAGGTTGTATTTTAAGCCGTTTCTCTTTAGACAGCGATGTTTTAAGAAGAAGGGTGGTGATATGTGGAGGCCCCTGATGGATCGGTAAGCGTTGGTGCCCCCCGTCTTGGTCATTATGCGGCCTGCATAGTAAGGGAGTAACGGTGGATTGATTCATCAACTTAAGTCCGTTCTTACCTTCTCGATACATGTATAATATTGGGCGCGGAAGAGTTGATTATTTACCATCGATATCAATTATGTGAAAACCTTACGGCGGAGAATGATGCAAACCAAACGTTGCAAATTCGACGGAACCAAAGATAAATGCGACAAAGCAAGTAAACTTGGGACAAAAAAAACGAGTCTATTCCTGAATCCAATCTCTTTTTTCACTTAATTATGACACTTCATCGAATTGCAGAGGAGATGGTGAATTATTACTACAGCCTCAGGTGTGGGAATGTAATGCACTTTCCTGCTGTTGCTGCTGCTGGTTTGCAGGACGGGGCTGCGTGGGATGCCCGTGTCGGTGTTCCCCAAGAGGGAGCCGCACAATGCCTACCCCGGCGAGCAGGAGAACCTTCACGCGCAGCTTGACCTGAAGCCGCCGCCGCTGCAGCTGTTGCACCCCGAGAACAACGGCAAGGTGGCGCCGGCGCCGCCCGTGGTGAAGACCGAGTGCGAGAACGGCGGCGCCTTTTTCCCGCTCTACTCCAAGGGCGCCCCGTACCCCCCGCCGTTGCTCATCCGCCACACCTACAACCAGTGCGTGCCGCAGCCTCCGCCGCGGACCATAAAGCGCGCCAAACGTGGCGCTGGCGGCAGCAGAGACGGCAGCGGCGCGGAACCCGAGAGCACCGAGGGGCTGCGCCCCCGCCGCGTGCTGTGCGAGCGGTGCCAGCGCGTAGTGAGCCGCGACGGGGCCGGCGCCGGCGCCACCGTGCCGTCATTACGCTTCCCGGGGGATGGCGGCGGCAGGAAGAGGAGGGCGGATGGCTCGCCCTGCGACAGGAGGGACGGGAGCCCGGAGGCCGGAGGCGGCCGCCCGTCGGCGTCGTCGCAGGGCTGCGTCCTCGGCGTGCCCCCCCGGCAGACTGTGTTCGGCAGGAGCCGGGCCCTCAGGGTCCCCGCGCGCGTCGGCCACGCTGCCAGGGCCCTCGGCTCGCGGCGCTGCCTCCCGGCCGACAAGCTAGAGCAGGCGAGGGCACGGGACGCGCTGCGCCAGTCCAAGGGCAAGGGCAAGAGGAGAACGCGGCGGCACTGCGCGGAGTCCCGCGCCGGGACCAGGACCCTGAGGCCGGACGGCGCCCGGGAGAACGGCTGCCGTGCCGACACCGACAGCGATGGCGCCAGCGTCGTCTCGTCCCAGGGCTCTGCCGCCAGGGCCGGCGTGAGGACCGCGCCGCACAGGGCGGTGAGGGACCACCACGTGAAGAGCTGTTGTAAGCAGGAGGAGGAGGCCGCCGCAACCGCTCAGCTGGGCGACAGCGCAAGCGGCGCGAGCTCTTCGGGTTCCCCAACGTCGCGATCCAGCACGAGTACCGCTCACGGTGCCTGCGTCGGACCGGAAGTTGTCATGGCGGCGTCGCCGGCGGCGTCGCCGGGGGCATCGCCGGCGCCATCGCCGGCGATGCCGCCAGGGACGGCAGCGCCGGCCGCGGTGCCGGCGACGTGCGGTGTCGACGCCAACGGGCCCGACGGGGGCTCGTGGCCGGTGCGGCACGGTGGGCGGCGGCGGCGCGCGAGGGCAGCGCGCGTGCACAAGAAGAGCGTGACGCGCTGCGTGACGCCGCAGGGCAAGGTGGTGTGCGTGGGCGACATCGTGTGGGCCAAGCTGCACGGCTGTCCGTGGTGGCCGGCGCAGGTCCGCAGTGTCAGCGTCAGCGTCCAGGTGCGATGCCGATTACAATACATTACAATACATTGTGAATGTCTGTAGCGTCCGAATGCAACTGTGTATCTAGATGCTGTCCATAAACATGGGGCATTTTTTTTAAATAATTGTCTGCGAAAAAAAGGAAAGCAGTTTGTGTGGTGGAGAGTAGACTGATATGAGAGAGGAAGAGGTGGGCTGGATCAATTTCGTGAAAAAACTGGAAGATGGTGAGTGCAATCCTCATGTTGATCTCGGAGCCAGTTTAGGGATTGATGTACCATGGGGGTCGCTCCACTTGAGAATCCGGTTTAATCACAGACGACTGCCTGGATTCTAAACCAATGTCAGCGGTGCCAGCTGACCGCTGCGACCTCAGAATCGTTTCAAGCCTAACGCGTGCATGCCTGCCCGTGCCCACGCTCGCGCACAGGAGGAGAGCGGCCTGGTGCTGAGCCAGGAGGCGAAGATGGCGTGGTTCGGCTCCACGACCACGTCCTTCCTGCCGCTCTCCCAGGCGGTGCCCTTCATGGAGAACTTCGAGGCGCGCTACAGCCGCCGCAAGAAGAGCAACGGCTACCGGCGCGCCGTCTCGGAGGCGGCCGAGGCGTCCCGGCGCCTCACGCCGGAGGTGCGCAAGCTGCTCACGCAGTTTGAGACGTAGGGGAGGTGTGGTGGCGGTGGCACTGGCCGCTGCGGCTGCGCGGGCAGGTGGGTGGCGCCGTCGGTCGCGCGTGGCCCTCGGGAAATTGGCAGCTCACGGCTCTCGTTGCTCCGTGGCCGACGCTTGCCTGTGCTCGCATGCGTGCCTGCTGTACATGCTGCGCTTGCCCGTCCGTGCCGTGGCTTGCCCGTGTGCGCCGTCGGTGCTTGCCTGTGCGTGCCCGCGTTTGCCCTCGCTTGCACATCCCGTGCACGTGCGCCTCTGCTGCTGGGTGCACACAATTTGAGACTGCATTGTGTGCGCGTGTTGGTGGCAGTGGTTCGAGCACTGCGCTACGAATCCGGCTACCTGGGTTTAATTCCAAGATGGAGGCTAGCTTCAGTGGCCCCTTGACAAGGTCAACTGATCCTTAAATGAGTATCCGGCGTGGTGTCTGTACATTGCACTAAGGAGAAAAAAGGCGTCGGGGCATGGTTCTGGCCACACTGACCCCTCATAGGCTGTGCCGGCATTGATTGGCGCTCGCGAACAGCAACACTCAGTGTGCCTAAATGGGATATCTGTGCGAGCCGTTTTGCTAATGCGTGGGTCTGCGTGCATGCCAGTGCACTTTACATAACGCCACTATCGCAAGAGGCACACTCTGAGCCCGCTTCCTCCCCATGCGTGCGCCGTCTTTTGAAGCAAGCTCAGGCCAATCGCTGGACTCCCTGACTACAGGAGAAATAGCCGCATCCGCCACTGGGCCACTTGCGTCCGGGTTTTGGCCACAACGCGGCTGGTCAGGCGCTCGTAACGCTAAACTGTTGCCTTGCAGACGGCAGCGGGAGTGTCGCGCTGCGGCCTGCTTGCCGGCTCGCTGCGCGGCTCGCGCGGAGCCAGGCCGTTCCCCGCGTCGCGTCCTCCCAGATGAACGCCACACTCCGCCACGCTCCGCCACAGCTGCTGTCAATGCACAGGCTCTGCCCCTCAGGGACGCTGCCCCTCTGCGAGAGGTGGGTACCGCTTTCCAGCTGCGCCACTGGCGTCGGCACCGCCGCCACCTTACGCTCCTATGAATGTCGCCCCCTGCTTCCTTCTCGGTGATCCCGCTGCGTGCGTTGCATCAGCGTCATGGAACCCCTGTAGCTTTGCGTCCTTCAACACGCGGTGGATATGCAGAGATTCTTTTAATAAGGTTACCGGGGCGGGGAAGGAGGTGGGTGCGTTGCCTGTGACTGTGTGCGAATCGCTTAGGACCAAGGCTTCTCAACTATAGGGGTCCGTAGACCCGTTGGGGTGGAGGGGAAGGGGACAGATAAGACAGGCCGAGAGCTTTATTGGGATGCACATGAAAATCCAAAGGGGGTTCACATTCGGGGTTTCATGAAAGAAACGGAGATGCAGTCTCACTGGATCCACATGTCAGTTGCCACTCCCCTTCACTTTATCGTTCAGACAATAGCCAGTGATACAGCCTTAGACACGTTACATAATTCTGCAAATATGACTCCACACAGCCAACACTGAGTGTGTATCCCCCTCTCAGGGGTCCTTGGTGCTAAAGCAGTTGAGAAGCCCTGGCTTAGACAAGGATTTGGTCGTGCGTGTGGATCGGAATTGGGGTCGACACTTAATCATCGCCGCCCCGTTCGATGTGGATTGTATCGGCGACCCTGAGGGTCACTGTGTCTCCACTACCGCCAACCACGTCTTGCCCGACTCAAGCCGCTGACCCCAACCCACCACCTATTTGTTTCTGCACCTATGGAAGAAACCAAAATTTGTTACTATTCATGAAGTAATTTAAACAGAATCATTTGGTTTGAGCTATCATGAAATCAAATCACGTCGTAGTAGACGCGTGATATTTTGGGCAGTGGCCTGAACGTGATGCTGCTGCTGGGCGTCCTGACATTTCAGAGTGACGGGGCAGCTTAGGTGTGCTGCAGGCTGTGGTGCCGCATGCCCTGGCGTCGTTTACACGTTTTGTTGTTTTGTTTCGTTAACTCTGTCTCAGGGGGGAGGGGGGGGCACTTGACGCGAGCGTCGCCATGGCAGCGCACCATCACGAGCGGCCACCTTGTCCCCCCGCCACTCCCCCTGGCCAACTGAATCCGCCTAGCCAGCATCTTTCGTCGGCAAGGTCCTGCTGACGATGCGTTTAACGAATTGGTGCTATGACATTCCTGGGGGTGTTCAGATGCTGCCTCTTTTCCATTTAAATTCTCTCGGTCGAAGTTACGCGGCGACACCTCATCCGCGTACCTGACGGCCACGTGGCGTCGTCGTCGTCGTCGCAGCCTGGCATTGTCATCGTGATGTCGGCGCGTGGCGTCGTCGTCGCCTGGCGTCATCACGGCGTGGCGTCATCGTCGCGGCGTGACGTCGTTGCATCGTCGCCTGGCGTCATCGCCTGGCGTCGCGTGGCATTGTCGTGACGTGACGTCATCGTCGTGGTGGCATCGCGTGGCATCGTCGTGACGTGACGTCATCGTCGTGGTGGCGTCGCGTGGCGTCGTCGTGACGTCATCGTCGTGGTGGCGTCGCGTGGCGTCGTCGTGACGTGACGTCATCGTCGTGGTGCCGTCGCGTGGCGTCGTCGTGACGTGACGTCATCGTCGTGATGGCGTCGCGTGGCGTCGTCGTGACGTGACGTCGTCGTGACGTGACGTCGTGGTGGCGTCGTTGTGGCGTCGTCGCGTGGCAGAGTCCGTAGACTCTGCTTCAAGCCACCCCCACGCAACATCCTCACTCATCCGGCCGCCATTTGGCGGCTGCGTGCGTCACCGATTGATTCGCACGCGAGTGCACACGCTGCCGCTGGAGGAAGCCTGGTCGTACCAGGGGCATTGGAAGCACCGGTGCTTTACACAGTTTTCGCGGAGCGCTCCCGTACTATGCTGATGCTCTGAATTTCAGAGCAACTGTACCGTACCGCAACTTTACGCTGCTCTGCCCCAAGTTTGTTTCGCCCGCGCGGCAGCGAGCTGTTTTGCTGTGCGTTCGCCCGCACGCCGATTGACGACGCTTAATCAGGCGTGCTCGCATCTTGTTTTAATAAGCGGGAGTCTACGTCGCTCATGGAAAGCCCAATCCAAAGCTGTGCTCGGCATGCAGAAAACGTCATCGTAGGGATTGTAATTGGTTGATGGAATGTTCGTACACATTTTAAGGCCTTATCGGAGTCGTGTTGCTTCCGCCCTGTGACGGCGTAAAAACCGTTGCCGTGCTCACGTCGCCATCTGTCTCTGCTGACCTCGGCGTCCGCACCGCGTCGCCTCGCTCGGCCTCGCTCGGCCTCGCTCCTCCTGGGACGTCGCCGGTCTCCGCACGGCGTGCTGGACGCGAGCCGTGTCGAGGTTGAGAGATGAGAGTGGCAATCCGGTGACATCTCCTACTTCCTAGCGGTATGGTCACGTCTTGATGTGCCCCAGCACTTCCCCTCGCGCACACATGCTTCGCCACATTATGTTTACACGGATTTTCCATTTTTTCCGCCCTGATTACGTTCGTGCTGTGCCGTCTTACAGTCGGCAGTGTGCCGCCATGTGTTAGAGAGTGGCCCCAAACTTTATGAAACAACTTCATTCGCCTCTTTATCCACACCAAGAGCACACCCTGTCATCTTATATGGAATGGAACAAGTCTTCTTAGCACGTCATGTAAACTAATATTTATAATTCTCACAACTGGAATATGATAAATTGATTGACAAAAATATGTAGTTTGATGGTTTTCGGGTTATTTTTTGTACTGGCACAGGTGGCCAGTCTGAGACCATCAACTTGCGACGCTTAATAACCCGGTTTAGTGACGGGCGGGCGGCTCAAACCGAAATTCAAACCCGGGGTCTCGGCGGTGCTGGCTTGGCGCTCTGACTCCGCGCCACCCGGTGACCTCCATCTGCCAGATTGTGTGACGCATCAGTTGCTGCTGCCTTTATGGGTTTACGAAGATGTCGCGGCTGTACCGACAGGCAGCAGCGGTGCGTGGGGGTTGGTTTTGTTTGTGGAAAGTTGCACCTGCATTGGCTTTAATGGCGTGGCGTCGCTCATGGTACATCGCGCCCGCTGTGATGATGTGGGATGGCTGGTGTCCAGGTGCCTGTGCAGGCTGCGTAGCGAGTGTGAGGCCACGGGTTTACGAGCTGTGCTGTGTGAGCTGTGAGCGAAGAGACTTGGAGGGGGATGACGTTGGCATACTACAACCGCTGCTGTTTGTAACTAAACGTTTGCGTTCGTACGCACGAGGCGAACCTCCTTCAAACATGAATGCAAACGCTCCCTGTGGCTGTTTTAAGAGTCAATCCATGATTCAAATGTCACAACAAATAAGCCCGTTTTTGTTAGGAGGGCGGGAGACGATTACCGTTGTTGAGACATTGTGTGCACGTGACCACCGATGCGATGAGGGTGACACGGCCCAATACTCGCGTGTATCACTCCAGGACCTCTCGTGGTTCCATGACCATTGGGCGCAGTGGCCCCTTGAACAACCAAGTTCTATTGCAGGATGAACTGCACGATACTGGTTCTTGTTAACCTCCTGCTGTGCAGCCTGAGTGTGAGCTGGTGCTGCTGCTGGTGCTCTTTGTGGTGCTGGTGCTGCTGATAGTGCTGGTGGTGGTGCTGCAGCTGCTTGTGGTGGTGTGTATTATCATGCTGCTGTCGGCTGATGTGGTGGTTGATGCTTGTGTTGTGGTGGTGGAGGTAGTGGTTGTTTTTTGTGGTGGTGGCTCTTGATCCGTGGTGGCTACGTGGGGTTGTGACAAGTGTTTGCCCTGTCTGGCTATGCATCCTATGTACGTCTGCGAGTAAGACTTTTGCCCCCTTTAGCTGATCCCCTCTGCTCCCCTCTTGGATTAAACCATGGCTTCACCTACCGGCTTTGAGTAACGAGCTACGGTGTCACCTATGAGGGACACGTAAAAAAGAATGCCTGCTTGGGTCTCTTAATAACCTTCACTGAACCAATACAAAAATGTACCATTCACTGGTAGCAATGTTATGAATGTCTATAAAATTTGTTTTCTGGCAAAAGTCTTCCTCCTGCAAGACAATTTCAGACCACATACGAGCCTGAGAACATGAGAGACCAGTGGACAGTATATTCACCAGACAGCCATATCTGGCACGGCAGGATGTTCATCTGTTTGGCCCTTTAAAGTTTGCCTGTGGGCCAACATTTTGTAAATAACACAGCTGTTCACAAATTGTTTTGACACTGATGAATCCCTCAACTACGGTGGAATGCTGGCCCTGGTTCTACTTTGGTGCAAGCACATTGCAGTGGACCGAGAGTAAAAAACTAAACTTTCAAAATGAGACAAACTAAGGACACATTTTCCATAATTTAAATAGATTTCATCATCATCAGCCATGATCCGTGCACTGCTGGATGCAGTGCCTCCCCAAGCCATCGCAATCTCTCAATTCGATGTTGTTACAATGACCCCCCTTGTAGCCTAAACAGACTGTTGGGGCACGTGCTGTTCGCGAGCACCTATGAAGGCCGGCATGGCACACAAGGGGGCGGGTGGCCAGCACCACGTCCGGGTGCCTTTGTCTCCCCAGTGGCGATGTTTTACACACCGCACCAGGTACTCTTTTGAGGCTGAGTCGACCTAGGGGAGGCCCAGGACCAGTTCAGATATTCGTCACTGGTGTTGGCCGTGAGCGGGAATCGAACTCGCGTGGCTGGATTTGTAACGCGGTGCGCTAACCACTGCACAAACCGCCGAGCACCTTCACACGACCTGATATCATCGGTCCATCTTTTGTCGTGGACGTACTCTCTAGAGTGTTCCCTCCTTGCGCTGCCACTCGATTGTCATGCCCTGTTATGAAATAGAAGGCATTACTTTTCTGGGCGTCCCTCGTATCCCGAATGTGTTTCCACGAACCCGCTGTGATAGGTGTCCCAAATCCGAAAGAGCAATTGGCGTGTAGGTTTTTATATCGTACATTTAGTGGCTGCTGGCTCCACACATGCACGTCACCCCCACGTACGTGTTCCATGCGTCCAATATGTCTTTGTTCTAATTTTATCCAATGCCGCATGGGATGAATTTTTTTGCTGCTCGTCAACGGAGGTGTGCTTCTCTGCACCTCCGGTACATGGCGGCCCGTCTCGACTGAGCTGGGATTGTGAGCTTCGCACTAATGCTGTAGACTCTGTAAAAAAAATATTTTTTTAAGTTGAAATGTTATGTAGTATTGTGTAGTAAGTCAGAGCTGATGATGGCAAACATTTTACTGACACCTCTCCACGCACCGCTCCCTCTACGCCCCAGTACAATCTGGTTTATCACCCAAGGCCATTTCACTGCTATCCTACGTGTGGTCAGTAAATTAATTATCTCCATCGACCGTGGATCGCTATCACTCTGTTTCTCCTAGACCTCCGCTTTCAACGCCATTGACGTCTGCGCAGGAACTTGTCTATAAGTGCGTAGGTTCCTCCAGCTCGCTTCTCTCCTGGTCTGCTGCTACCTCTAAAAACACTTCTGCTGAATTTCCATACAAGGACAGTCTAACTCTCAGAAACCCCTGTGCTGTCGTGTTCCAATGGTTCCACCCTCGCCCCTGCCACTTAGTTAATTCATCTCCCGTACAAAAATATATATAATTTGGTATTTCACTTAGATTCGCTGCACTCGAGAACCTGGTATAACTATGGTGTCGGCTCAGTGGTCCCCACATCACTGGGCTTGTACTTGTGGTTCTTGGTAGCATTACGATTATATCATTGCCATAACGCCTGGCGCTGTGTTCACCATCGTGATGTGCTCCCGCATTTTCTCACTTTGGAAGCAGTGGTCATGTCTCTCTGTGGCTAGATTTCGTTTCTCAGCCTAACTTGTGATTGAGTTAGGAACTCGCGTTGCTTGCGTAAGTAGGGTAAAGCTACCAATGTGTCACATTTTGGCCACGACAGCCTTTGTGAAAATCGATGTTGTCTGGTTTTAAATATTTTGGCCTCGTGCACAATTCATGATAGGGGATGAAGAAAGTAACGTGGCCTTGTGCGTACCCTGAACATTTGGTGGGGCCTTGGTGGGCATAGCACGTCGTAGGCATGGCCGGCATCATAAAGAGGCAACACACTGAGCTGGTGGATTAAGTGGGTGGGGCTGACAGAGGGGAGGGGCTGCCAGCTCAATGTTTGTCCCGGTTGAGCCTTCCAGATAATTGGTAGATTTAACGTGGGGACTGAATCGTCCATCTATGCAATAATCTGCATCCTGGATGAGACGCTTTGGTCATGAGGTGAACTCCACCATCATGGCAGCAGTGAACTTGCAAGAATGTGATGTCTGTGCTGGTGATGCCAGAACATCCCTGAAGTTCACTTTGCAGCAGACGGCTTGAACCTTGCCACTTGAAGGCTGTAAAAAAACTAAATATGGCTGTCGTACGACTTGAATTGCGTTCAGACAGGTTGAGCTCTGTGCGAGTCGCACCACCTGCGTCCCCCTCCCTCAAGCCCGGGGCCCATTTCACCTTCCCCAGTGACGTTTACAATAAACAAAGAGCAACTTGCCCGAGGCTCTTTCCCAGATTCTATTTTTAACTTAACGCCACCGCCACCACTTCTATGCACCCCTTGTAATCCTGAACCTTGGTTACTGGCATCGGTGCGGTTGCAGCGTCTGAGAAGCGACACGTTTCATTCTTGAAATATTGCGAGGCGCTTTGATCGCGGTAAAACCTACTCCTGACGGATCGCAGGAGTATCCTCCCGAGACGTCGAGCGTCCGGTCCGAGTGCTTCTCACCCCAGGACCAATCGTGACCGGGCTGAAAGACAAAGCGGCCGCGTCGTGTACCTAGCGCCAGTAGTAGAAGTTAGAACAGATTATATTTTTGAATTTCTCTTTTGCTGAGCGCACTCATTATGTAAACGGTGTGCCCTGGGTGACCATTGGCCATCACCCAAACACAGCTGTGGGCTCGGTAGGGCGCTGCACTGCCTCCACCGATAAAGGCCCGGCACTTGCGTGTGAGAATTGGTTTTGATGTACAGAAACAATGCAAGGTAACGGGGATAACAGTAGAATTGGAAACCGCTGGCCATGTAACGATTCACCCCCCCCCCCCCGACTCTCCAACAATTCTATGAATTGGCACGATTCGGAGTGTCGATTTAATCCAATAATCATTCTTTTTTTTATCGACTTTGTCTCAACAGTAAAGTTTTCTTTGTTACATTAGCCTAAATGGAACTTGAGCATATCGTTTGTGTAAATTGTACTCAATAGATTCTTACACAGAAGACTCGATGCGTGTCTGAGGGAAATGATCTATTTTATTCTGAATCGTCACGTGCCCCCCCCCGGTAGCCAAGTTGTTTGGCGGTCGTGGGACTTGCCTTGTTGAGACGCTCACCGCTCGTGAAATCGCACAAAGCGTCACGACGCAGACTCCCACGTAGGTGCATTTCTTTGTCTCTGTCGCTTACGTTGTAAAACGTCTCTTCGGCTCCAGTTAATATCACACTCAGCTGTTGTCTTACTTGAAGTTACCTTGTGCATATATATTTTTTTAAACCGAAGACTGCTCGGAAACGGTGTAAATTATTTTCTAACTAGTAACGGAAATGCATTGCCTTTAGGGAACAATGCTAAACGTGGCTTAAGTATAATGCATTTCTTCCTTTTGTTTTGAATGTCCCAACTTGTATATGACCCCACAACTGCAATGGAATCTGCCCCCACCCTTTTTTATATTGCCGTTTGATTTGAGTGGTTTTGAGAGTGGCGAGGCCATAGTAAATACTGTATAATATCGTCTTCATACTAGATGTCGTCCCGTAGTTGTGGTCCACTATGCTTAGCGTGTAGGGGACAGTATTGCTTTCATCACATGCATTACCATTTACTGTGAACAATAAAGTATTGATGCATCGCGGAGTGAAGGCCAGGCGTCTGCTTATTTCTAAATGTGCGTTGTGCAGGCATGGAACTGCGGTGGGCACCCACCACCAGTTGATTCCACACACGAGTCGTACATTTACACAAAGTAGCCAGAGGCGCCAAGTTTAATTGTTGCCGGAAGGCCGTACACTGACATCACAATTTTACCATGAGACTAACAAAGGCGTTCACAACCTAGTCAAACAAATTGGGTGTTTGTGTATATGTTTAAACATTATATACACGGGGACAATGTACACAAGACTCACGTTCCATTGAGCTTTACCATCCATGGGCCAGATCACATTCTTAACTTGTTCAAACGTTGGTTTTATATTTTGGAAAAGGTCTATGGCCAGATGTGATATATGAATGAGTAGTTCAACTTTATTGGCTACCCTTGCAAAATACTTTTCCTCTTGCAAAAATACAAAAGACTGCTCATGGCTCTCGCCTGGTTCTTAGATTAACTCCTTTAACGGTTTTATGTATTGTTACGATTCAATTCAAGAATAGTTGTTTTATTGTGAAGGTTGGCAGATGTATGCATGTTGTTCAAATTATTTCGCACCGTACGTAGCCAACCGTGCAATTCGGAGGTGCTGAAGGTCAACAGACTAAACACAAAAGCAGTTCTGAGGATGTCGTGGCTGTGCTGATGATGTGAACAAGTTAATTGACAAACGGAAAAACACCAATTCTTAGAGATGCGGTGCGATGCATATATCACGAGCTGAAAAATCAACGTAATGTCGTTTTTCTAATAAAATAATTTATACCTACTTGCTTTCAATGTTTGTACGCACAAGGACATTGGTTCGTAACAATTCCTGCACTGGCCCACGGACTGAAGAGTGATATTTATATCCATGCAAGGTATGTGCGTCATGTAGGGGGCTGTGGAGCAGGCGCGGTGCGCAGAGGCTGCGTAGGCGACACGTAACGTGAAGGTCGCGTTTCGTGTTGGCACCGCGCAGCGTCGCGATGGCAGCAGTTTTGGCGCTGTCTGGGCGCCGCCCGTTCCACTCCCTATCCACACCTCAGGTGCCGAGCCTGAGCACCGCGGAGATGATGACGGCCGTAGTGACCATGAGGGTGAAGGGCAGCCACGTCTTCAGGAAGCCCCACATACTGCGCACACATATGTACGCATGCACGAGATAATTAGGAGTCATCGCATGGCACAGCAAAGGCACAGCAAGGCCACAATAAACACAGTAGCGCTAACAGGGAAATACTTATCCGCGCAAAGAGCGTGAGTGGTGGGTCCTATTATCCGCAAGTAGTCGTACACCGAATAGCACTTTATTACATTTAATACCTTGTCTAGTATTCATAGCAACTCGTCAAATGTTTTTCCAATAAACTGATAACTCATGGCAACCAGAGAAACAAATGATTGCTAGGTGGTAGGTTTAACCATAACATTCCCAACAATCATACCGACGTTTACACACGTGTGTGCGTGTCGTGTAGCGGTTAGCACAATGCATTCCAAACCCAGTAACCCAAGATCAGTGAGGAAAATCTGAACTGGTCCTGGGCCTGCCCTAGGTCAACTCAGCCTTGCACGAGTACCTCATCAAAGGCGTGCTGTACCAGCCTTCACAAGTGCTCACGAACAGCAGCCTGTGTAGGCTACACGGGGGAAGTGCTGTCTGTGTGCACGTCCATACCTCACGTGGCGTCCCCGCACCAACATGAGCACGCAGAGCCGCACCATGCCCCAGTCGTCACGCCCTCCGTACCGCATGAGGTTGAGTGCCATGGCGACGTGCGAGTGGCAATTGTCGCAGCATAAATTGTGCTGCATAGACGCACAAATCGCACCCGCCACATTCCCTTCTGGCTGTATATTTGTACAGTGACTTGTTATGCAAACGCATTTATTATGCAACACTTTCCAGTTTTCCTTAAAACGATATTTGACCATCCAGTACAAAAGCTGAAGGGTTCGGAGCAGGCCAGAAAGTGTTTGCTTATTTGCAAATAAGATTTCTCTGGTTCGTCTCTCTAATAAATTTGGTAGTTTTTCAATGGGCAAGTCACTCGTAGCAATATAACCTGACATTACAGGTTTGTTCACATTGGATCTTTACAAAAATTAATAGCATCCCCTCCCCCCCTCCAGACAGAGCTAAGGCTTAATACCTTTTCATTCGTTGGAAAGCGTTCATAACCAAGGGATTTATCCAGGAAATCTTGCTGGGTCCAGAGGCTTGCAGGAAGGCATTGCACCAGTTATTCTCATGAGTGGTTTGCATATGGGCAGAAACCAAAGGTGTGGCTGATACCAAGAGGTCCCTTACGGACAAGTTCATAAACCCCCTTGCTATGCTGGTATTTCTTGGCCATCTCAGTCCAGCGGGGCTTTTGGGATTTCACGAATCTGAGTAACCAACCCTCAACTCTACAGCAATGGATCGCAGGTGTGGGCCACCACACCCGGCTGTGGGAAGCTGAACGGATGCTGGAAGGACACTCACTTCTCATGGCTATCTCCAGGACATCCTCGGAGTGTATTCAATTGGCAGCATCTTTTGTTTGGCTACAGATTATTTTGGTGTTACTGCATCGGCAGTGGTGCATAAACAACAAAAAACTCATCACAATGCCTTATAAAGAAAAGAAAAAAGGTAATGTTTTGGACAATGGCCCTACTTCACAGCAAATAGGCCAGAGAAGTAAATAAACTATTCGATACAATTTATTTTTAAGACTCCGTTACTGACATACGTTTTTTTGTTCGTAGGGTACCAAACGCAATGTGGAAGCTGCCTCGATGTGGCTTGTCAGCTCTAACTTCCCCATGCAGTCAGAGGTTCTTAGACAATACTTCACCATGGATGTTGCTGAACTGCCCTCTGCTGACCACCCCGCGAGCTGCAGAAAACTACAACTTTTCGTGCACGGTAGTTGTCCACCCAAACACGATCCAGGATCGACATGCACGAACACTCCCCGGGTTAATCCAGGCTGAATTCCACAAGGGGCTCGCAGACACTAACCAGATGTTGGGCTCATGAATTTTTTTATAATTCACAGGTATGTGTTAAGGGGGTGGGTGGGGGATTGTGGTCGGACGTGCCATGCGATGCTTGTATTCTTCCGAGGCCTCGCTGATGGCCTTGTCCCACGCATTGGGGTGACTGACCCCAATCTTGCTCGGCTCCAGCATCCAGTACCTGCAAGACCAGCACCAGCGGACTCGTCAGGACTCGGCTATCACAGCCCAGCTGGTGCCAGCAACACGTTCGCACGTCAAGATAAATAAACATACATCATGACCAATACTCCCACCATCCCTCATTACCACACTACAAATCCCACCACCGTCATAACCACCCCACGTCTCCTTCCAGCAGCACCGTTTATCGGTATCGTCATGCACTCCGGATCTCCATTGTAAAGTGGCTGGGCAACTGGCTCAACAGGATCATCCGTGTAACAAATACAATTTAACACACTCAAAGTTTTATCTCACACTCAATGCCTGGTCACCATCCACTGCCAACACCACCACCGCTTAATAATCACCAAAATGTTTACGGTCACTACCCACCCCTTGTGACTACAGCATACGTCATTGCAAATACAGGCCAGACAACAACAACAACAACCACCACCACCGTGACGCCTTTAACAACCTGGGGTGGTGGAGTGAGCGAGGCAGGCGGTGATTTAAAGCCACTCACCGGGTGGGGTTCCCAAACGCCATGTTATCCTCCTGAAAATGAGAACCGTGTCAAAAAAACATCTAGATTCACGCGACTTTTCTTGCCAGTATCAAAATATAAGAATTGTTTTTTTTACCTTTTCTGGCAATAATACAGAGGGGGTGTTAAGATGTTCAAACACCAAACAGAAACCTTTTGCAAGGAATCGTGTCTTTATTAACCACACTTCATACTTGTGGTGAATATGTAAACAAAAACATGCTCTGGTAATATGTATTGTCTTTGAAAATGATTGGGCCACACTTGTGGCGGGTGAACGACAGATTTATACGCGATCTAACCCCAAACAAACACCTGTATTATATTCTAGATTTGAAGCTTTCGTGACTGCAAGGATTCATACTCTTTGGTTTTATTCGGTCAAGTCACGTAGATATCTACGTAGTTTATCTACGTGACTTGACCGAATAAAACCCAAGAGTACCTGTATTATAGTTAACATCTCATAGCCACCGCAACGCTTCTGAGAATGTTGCGACGACACCACGAGAAACGTGCCGCCCCTCCGGGCTCTGGAGACCTCCGGGCTCTGGAGACCTCCTGGAGAAGATCCCAGGCACGTGTTGACAATGATGGCGAACAAGTGGAGGAGACTCACTTTTAGCAGCTATTAACATACATTCGTTATCACGTTACAGTATTATCCGGGTTCCCACCCCCCCATTAAAAACGACAGTCCCCATGTTAATGTGTTTTTTGAAGCGCCCTGCAATACAATAATGTGTGACGACGCCACGTTGGTGTCACCCACCGACACGTAGTAGGGCCCCGCGAAGTCCCTGATCACCCCGGACGACATCGCAATGCCCATGTGCCCAATGAAGGGCACGAACCAACTGCACACAACGGGGGGGGGCACGTTGATGCACGGCTGGGCGTGAATGCGCCTCATGGCTTGCAGCGTCACGTTCACACACCACGCACGTGTGTTGCACTGTGCTGTGTATATACCCTACGTGCAGTTGTATCGTTTGCGTACTGTAAACTACTACTATGTGTGTGTGTACTGTGTTGTAAACTGTCATTTGTAGTGTGTGTGCTGTGTCTAATGTGGACTGTAATGTGTAGTGTCAGTGTGTACTGTGTTGTAGACTGCAGTGGATGAGTGCCCTGTGCAGTTCGCCTGTAGGGTGTAGTATTTGTAGACTATAGTGTATGTGTATAGTGTATGTGTGTACTGTATTGTGGACTGTAGTGTGTGTACTATATTGTGGACTGTAGTGTGTGTACTGTATTGTAGACTGTCGTGTGTATGTGTGTACTGTATTGTAGACTGTTGTGTGTATGTATGTACTGTATTGTGGACTGTAGTGTGTGTGTGTACTGTATTGTAGACTGTAGTGTGTATGTGTGTACTGTATTGTAGACTGTTGTGTGTATGTATGTACTGTATTGTGGACTGTAGTGTGTATGTGTGTACTGTATTGTAGGCTGTAGTGTGTACTGTATTGTAGACTGTAGTGTGTACTGTATTGTAGGCTGTAGTGTGTACTGTATTGTAGACTGTAGTGTGTGTACTGCATTGTAGACTGTCGTGTGTATGTGTCTACTGTATTGTAGACTGTAGTGTGTACTGTATTGTAGACTGTAGTGTGTATGTGTGTACTGTATTGTAGGCTGTAGTGTGTACTGTATTGTAGACTAGTGTGTGTACTGTATTGTAGACTGTAGTGTGTACTGTATTGTAGGCTGTAGTGTGTATGTGTGTACTGTATTGTAGACTGTAGTATGTGTGTACTGTATTGTAGACTGTAGTGTGTGTACTGTATTGTAGACTGTAGTGTGTATGTGTGTACTGTATTGTAGACTGTAGTGTGTGTACTGTATTGTAGACTGTAGTGTGTATGTGTGTACTGTATTGTAGACTGTAGTGTGTGTGTGTGCTGTATTGTAGACTGTAGTGTGTATGTGTGTACTGTATTGTAGACTGTAGTGTGTGTGTGCTGTATTGTAGACTGTAGTGTGTATGTGTACTGTATTGTAGACTGTAGTGTGTATGTGTGTACTGTATTGTAGACTGTAGTGTGTATGTGTTCAGTTTTTTTCAGTTATGTATTTGCTATAGCCGTGTGAGCCATTCGGCTCTTGAATCGGGTGCAACCACAACAAACAAAAACATGAACAAGAAAACATCTTAAAGTGACTATGTGACTGCAAACAGAAAATCCATGAAAAAACAGCAAAATATTCCTGAAAAAGTCAAACAACAACAAGACAACTTAAATTAAGGCCATCAGTCTAACTCGGTACTACAACAAAACAAACATGTCCAAACCAAAAAACTTTTCGAAATCACCAAAAAGTAAAGCCATAATTGCAATGTAACAGTGATCATAGGGACTGTGACCGAATTTTTAACAATAAAGTCCATAAATAACATAAACAAACCCTAGTCACAGCTGGCTGCATGAGTCACTCCACAACAACAGGAGCATCAGTCGGAGTATCAAATTTTTCAATGCACCTTTAAGATCAGCACTCTAAATCAAAATACAGATAATACTTTGCAGCGGTCATCCGGAGCGAACCATTTTATTTCATTTTACGCCAATGAATAGCAGTGGCAGCTAGGGGTGTATAACTCGCAGTTTTGATTGAAGATCTCATACGTAGTGATTCAAGTTGCAGTTTATTGGCAATAGCATTCCAGACCGTGGGGGCATCAATAGCAAAGGCCCTTCCTCCATAGTCTTTGGTTCTATTCGGTAAAGTCACGTAGGTAAAAAATAAAACAAAAAATCATGACGTTTCGGCCACAACACAAGTGGCCTTCATCAGGTGAAAAACTCTAACAGATAGGTGAAAACCCTCCCCGTAGAGGCTATCAATTCTAGATTTGAAGCTTTCGTGACTGCAAGGATCCAAACTCTTTGGTTCTATTCGGTAAGGTCACGTAGGTACGGCAATATGGAATGTGAAGCTGGTAAATGAGCGAAGACCTGAGGTCAAATTTGTTCTTTGAAACAGAGGAGAGATCCAGCAGGTAGTCTGCGGATTTTTTTGTAAGTACATCGTGAATAAATAAGATCTGGTGTACAAGCTGTCGAACATTAAGAGATGTTAAGTTTGACCCAATGTAGAGATCACAGTGGTGAGTCCTATATGGGCAGTTGAATGTAAATCTCAAGGCCGAGTGATAGATGGAATCAAGCTTCTTCAGTACAGTACTGGAGGCTGATTTATACACGATGTCACAGTAATCAAGTAGAGGCAGTATGGTAGCTTTTATCAATTCCAAACGGAACATAGGGTGGAAGCAGTGCTTGTGTCGATACAGAAAACCAATTTTTCTTTTTGTCTTTTTATCAATATAATCAATGTGATCTTCAAAATTTAGTTTTTAATCTAGGATGACCCCAAGATACTTATAGATCTTGACTTGCTCTATTTGATAATTATTTAAGGAATGTAATTGGGGAAAAATAACTTACTGCTTTAGTCCTGGTGAGAAGCATAGCACCTTGGTTTTGGAGGTATTCAGGACTAGTTTAAGAGCAACTAGCTGATGTTGTAGTTTGTTGAAATCACCTGGAGCTTAGCAATATGTTTGCACAGTCACATAGTCACTTTAAGATGTTTTTCTTGTTCGTGTTTTTGTTTTATTTGTTTGTTGTGGTTGCACCCGATTCAAGAGCCGAACGGCTCACAGGGCTATACCAAAATAAACTGAACTGAATCACGTCATCCGGAGAGCGGCCAGCAGTAATCAGCATCGTGTCATCTGCAAAAACATTACCCTGGAATGATCCAGGTCAGTGCCCAAGTCATTGACATAAAGAGAGAACAAGAGGGGGCCGAGGATGGAACCCTGTGAAACCACTTTTGTTATCTTAACACTGTTTGACCTCCAACCATCTGTGAATACAGTTTGGGTGCGAGAAAAGAGGTAATTTTATTTACCGTTTTACTGCGTTTTTGGAAAAACCGAGGCAACTTAGTTTACTAAGCAGGGTGTTGTGGTCAACTGTATCAAAAGCTTTGGACAGGTCAAGAAAAAGACAGGCACAGTACTGCTTATTATCAAGGCTACTGTAAATGTAATCCAGAGAGTCTAATGCAGCAGATGTAGTGCTGTATTTTTTTCGGAACCCAGATTCTTTTAGATGTAGTAGATTGTTGGTGGACAGGAAACTGCTAATTTGGTAGTTTAATAATTTTTCAAAAATTTTCGTCAACGGGGACAAAATTGAGATAGGTCTGTAGTTATTTGGGTCATCTTTAGGGCCCCCTTTGTGAAGTGGACGGACATAGGAATGTTTCCATTCTAGAGGAACTGATGCTTCTTTGATTGACAGGTTGAAAATATTGGCTATAGGTTTGTATATTAGGTGACCAACAGTTAGTAGAGCAAAGACGGGAAAACTATCTGCTCCGGTAGAGGAGGACCCTTTGAGGTAGGACAGTTGTTTCAGAACATTACTTTCGTGGATTGGCTGGAAACTAAATTCGTTTAATGTTTGGACAGGGGTGTAGGAATTTGCATGAGCAGGGGTGACTCCCAATACATTATCACAAAGATTACCAGCTTCAGAAAAATGAATGGACTGGGGGGGGGGGGGAGTCGGGGTGGAGGTGGGAGGGGAGTCGAGGGGGGGTTGGGAGGGGGATCGAGAGGGGCTGGGAGGGGAGTCGAGGGGGGTGGTAGGGTGGGAGGGAAGTTGAGGGGGGTGGGAGGAGAGTCGAGGGGGGGGTCGGGGGGGGTGGGAGGAGAGTCGAGGGGGGGGGGATCGGGGGGGGGGATCGGGGGGGGTGGGAGGGGAGTCGAGGGGGGGGTCGGGGGGGGTGGGAGGGGAGTCGGGGGGGGTCGGGGGGGTGGGAGGGGAGTCGAGGGGGAGGGTCGGGGGGGGTGGGAGGGGAGTCGAGGGGGGGGTCGGGGGGGGTCGGGGGGGGTGGGAGGGGAGTCGAGGGGGGGGGGTCGGGGGGGTGGGAGGGGAGTCGAGGGGGGGGGGTCGAAGGGGGTCGGGGGGGGGGGTGGGAGGGGAGTCGAGGGGGAGTCGGGGGGGGTGGGAGGGGAGTCGAGGGGGGGGGGTCGGGGGGGTGGGAGGGGAGTCGAGGGGGGGTCACGTCATCCGGAGAGCGGCCAGCAGTAATCAGCATCGTGTCATCTGCAAAAAGATTTACCCTGGAATGATCCAGGTCAGTGCCCAAGTCATTGACATAAAGAGAGAACAAGAGGGGGCCTAGGATGGAACCCTGTGGAACCCCTTTTGTTATCTTAACACTGTTTGACCTCCAACCATCTGTGAATACAGTTTGTACTGTATTGTAGACTGTAGTGTGTGTGTGTACTGCATTGTATACTGCAGTGTATGTGTGTACTGTATTGTAGACTAGTGTATATGTACTGTATTGTAGACTGTAGTGTGTACTCTATTGTATACTGTAGTGTATGTGTGTACTGTATTGTAGACTAGTGTATATGTACTGTATTGTAGACTGTAGTGTGTGTACTGTATTGTAGACTGTAGTGTGTGTACTGTATTGTAGACTGTAGTGTGTACTGTATGTGTGTACTGTATGTGTGTACTGTATTGTAGACTGTAGTGTGTATGTGTGTACTGTATGTGTGTACTGTGTGTACTGTAGTGTGTAGTCGCGTGAATGAATGGGGCCCAGGGCCCCGTCCCTCGCCTGAGACACGGGATGGGAGTCCACACCACGCAGAAGGGGAAGCGGCTACGTGCCACGTCCACGTCGCTCCACGCCTGCCCGGGCCTCATGTCTCCCGTGTCTCTGTCTCCCGCGTCTCCCGTGTCTCTGTCTCCCGTGTCCCTGCCTCCCCCACGTCCCGTCTCCTCCATGCGCCGTTGACAACCGCTCCGCACACGGTGGTGCCAACTCAGAGGGGGTTTACCTCCAGATACACAGCAGTTCCGGTGCCAGATCAGAGGCTTTACCTCCATGTTGAGTCAGTTTTGTTTCACCTCCAGGTAGAGGCGTGAGTGGTTTACCTGCAGACAGAGAGCTTGTGTGGTTTCAGGTCATCAGGTGGTTTCGAAAGAAACACATCTCCTCTGGCACTAGTGATCTGGAGGGAACCCCTCTGTTCTGGTTCTCGTGATCTAGAGGGAAATCCTCTGTTCTGGTTCTCGTGATGTAGAGGGAAATCCTCTGTTCTGGTTCCAGTGATCTAGAGGGAAATCCTCTGTTCTGGTTCCAGTGATCTAGAGGGAAATCCTCTGTTCTGGTTCTCGCGATCTAGAGGGAAATCCTCTGTTGTGGTTCCAGTGATCTAGAGGGAAATCCTCTGTTCTGATTCCAGTGATCTAGAGGGAAATCCTCTGTTCTGGTTCCAGTGATCTAGAAGGAAATCCTCTGTTCTGGTTCCAGTGATCTTGTGGGAAATCCTCTGTTCTGGTTCCAGTGATCTAGAAGGAAATCCTCTGTTCTGGTTCTAGTGATCTAGAGGGAAATCCTCTGTTCTGGTTCCAGTGATCTAGAGGATAATCCTCTGTTCTGGTTCCAGTGATCTAGAGGTAAATCCTCTGTTCTGGTTCCAGTGATCTAGAAGGAAATCCTCTGTTCTGGTTCCAGTGATCTAGAGGGAAATCCTCTGTTCTGGTTCCAGTGATCTAGTGGGAAAGCCTCTGTTCTGGTTCCAGTGATCTAGTGGGACATCCTCTGTTCTGGTTCCAGTGATCTAGAAGTAAATCCTCTGTTCTGGTTCCAGTGATCTAGAGGGAAATCCTCTGTTCTGGTTCTAGTGATCTAGAAGGAAATCCTCTGTTCTGGTTCCAGTGATCTAGAGGGAAATCCTCTGTTCTGGTTCCAGTGATCTAGAGGGAAATCCTCTGTTCTGGTTCCAGTGATCTAGAAGGAAATCCTCTGTTCTGGTTCCAGTGATCTAGAGGGAAATCCTCTGTTCTGGTTCCAGTGATCTAGAGGGAAATTCTCTGTTCTGGTTCCAGTGATTTAGAGGGAAATTCTCTGTTCTGGTTCCAGTGATTTAGAGGGAAATCCTCTGTTCTGGTTCTCGTGATCCAGAGGTAAATCCTCTGTTCTGGTTCCAGTGATCTGGATGGAAATCCTCTGTTCTGGTTCTCGTGATCTAGAGGGAAATCCTCTGTTCTGGTTCCAGTGATCTGGAGGGAACCCCTCTGTTCTGGTTCCAGTGATCTAGAGGGAAATCCTCTGTTCTGGTTCCAGTGATCTGGAGGGAAATCCTCTGTTCTGGTTCCAGTGATCTGGAGGGAACCCCTCTGTTCTGGTTCCAGTGATCTGGAGGGAAATCCTCTGTTCTGGTTACAGTGATCTGGAGGAAAATCCTCTGTTCTGGTTCCAGTGATCTGGAGGGAAATCCTCTGTTCTGGTTCCAGTGATCTAGAGGGAAATACTCTGTTCTGGTTCCAGTGATCTAGAGGGAAATCCTCTGTTCTGGTTACAGTGATCTGGAGGGAAATCTTCTGTTCTGGTTCCAGTGATCTGGAGGGAATCCCTCTGTTCTGGTTCCAGTGATCTGGAGGGAAATCCTCTGTTCTGGTTCCAGTGATCTGGAGGGAAATCCTCTGTTCTGGTTTTAGTGATCTAGAGGGAAATCCTCTGTTCTGGTTCCAGTGTTCTAAAGGGAAATCCTCTGTTCTGGTTCCAGTGATCTAGAGGATAATCCTCTGTTCTGGTTCCAGTGATCTAGAGGTAAATCCTCTGTTCTGGTTCCAGTGATCTAGAAGGAAATCCTCTGTTCTGGTTCCAGTGATCTAGAGGGAAATCCTCTGTTCTGGTTCCAGTGATCTAGTGGGAAAGCCTCTGTTCTGGTTCCAGTGATCTAGTGGGACATCCTCTGTTCTGGTTCCAGTGATCTAGAAGTAAATCCTCTGTTCTGGTTCCAGTGATCTAGAGGGAAATCCTCTGTTCTGGTTCTAGTGATCTAGAAGGAAATCCTCTGTTCTGGTTCCAGTGATCTAGAGGGAAATCCTCTGTTCTGGTTCCAGTGATCTAGAGGGAAATCCTCTGTTCTGGTTCCAGTGATCTAGAAGGAAATCCTCTGTTCTGGTTCCAGTGATCTAGAGGGAAATCCTCTGTTCTGGTTCCAGTGATCTAGAGGGAAATTCTCTGTTCTGGTTCCAGTGATTTAGAGGGAAATTCTCTGTTCTGGTTCCAGTGATTTAGAGGGAAATCCTCTGTTCTGGTTCTCGTGATCCAGAGGTAAATCCTCTGTTCTGGTTCCAGTGATCTGGATGGAAATCCTCTGTTCTGGTTCTCGTGATCTAGAGGGAAATCCTCTGTTCTGGTTCCAGTGATCTGGAGGGAACCCCTCTGTTCTGGTTCCAGTGATCTAGAGGGAAATCCTCTGTTCTGGTTCCAGTGATCTGGAGGGAAATCCTCTGTTCTGGTTCCAGTGATCTGGAGGGAACCCCTCTGTTCTGGTTCCAGTGATCTGGAGGGAAATCCTCTGTTCTGGTTACAGTGATCTGGAGGAAAATCCTCTGTTCTGGTTCCAGTGATCTGGAGGGAAATCCTCTGTTCTGGTTCCAGTGATCTAGAGGGAAATACTCTGTTCTGGTTCCAGTGATCTAGAGGGAAATCCTCTGTTCTGGTTACAGTGATCTGGAGGGAAATCTTCTGTTCTGGTTCCAGTGATCTGGAGGGAATCCCTCTGTTCTGGTTCCAGTGATCTGGAGGGAAATCCTCTGTTCTGGTTCCAGTGATCTGGAGGGAAATTCTCTGTTCTGGTTCCAGTGATCTGGAGGGAAATCCTCTGTTCTGGTTCCAATGATCTAGAGGGAAATACTCTGTTCTGGTTCCAGTGATCTAGAGGGAAATCCCCTGTTCTGGTTCTCGTGATCTAAAGGGAAATCCTCTGTTCTGGTTCGAGTGATCTAGAGGGAAATACTCTGTTCTGGTTACAGTGATCTAGAGGGAAATCCTCTGTTCTGGTTCCAGTGATCTAGAGGAAAATCCTCTGTTCTGGTTCCAGTGATCTGGAGGGAACCCCTCTGTTCTGGTTCCAGTGATCTGGAGGGAAATCCTCTGTTCTGGTTCCAGTGATCTAGACGGAAATCCTCTGTTCTGGTTCCAGTGATCTGGAGGGAAATCCTCTGTTCTGGTTCCAGTGATCTGGAGGGAAATCCTCTGTTCTGGTTCCAGTGATCTAGAGGGAAATACTCTGTTCTGGTTCCAGTGATCTAGAGGGAAATCCCCTGTTCTGGTTCTCGTGATCTAAAGGGAAATCCTCTGTTCTGGTTCGAGTGATCTAGAGGGAACCCCTCTGTTCTGGTTCCAGTGATCTGGAGGGAAATCCTCTGTTCTGGTTCCAGTGATCTAGAGGGAAATACTCTGTTCTGGTTCCAGTGATCTAGAGGGAAATCCTCTGTTCTGGTTACAGTGATCTGGAGGGAAATCCTCTGTTCTGGTTCCAGTGATCTAGAGGAAAATCCTCTGTTCTGGTTCCAGTGATCTAGAGGGAAATCCTCTGTTCTGGCGCCCGTGAAACCCAGGGGGAGGGGGCGTGGCTTCCTTCAGGTCTCGCATCCGGGCCCCGCACCCCACTCAGGGAAGTCGCCGCCGTCTCCCCTTGCTGAGGTAACAAACGCGTTCGGATTTACTTCGAGCGCGTGGTAAACCCCGAACCCGAGTGAGCGAGCGAGCGAGCGTCCCGGGTCCCGCGTTGAGCCCGGGTCCCCCGTGCCCTCCGCGGGTTCGGCGCCGCGGTCGCCGCGGTCGCCGCGGTCCCCTTGACCCCGTGGCCGAGCGCGGCTTGGCACAGCTCGGAGCCTACGGGCTTGCCTGTTGGGCCGGCCGGGACAGGCAGACCTTGGGCGGCCGAGCCGGGTGGGCGGGCATAGGTCGGGGTTAGGGTTATAATTTATTAAAATGTCAGCAGCAATAGCGTCATCGTCACCACCATCGTGTTCGTCACCATCTTCCTCATTATACTTGTCAACGTAATCACAATCATCGAGTGTTAAGCAGTTCCATAATTAGGCGTCATCGTCACCATCAGCTTCGTTACGCGCGTCATAATCTCCATCTCTTCACACTCGCGTAACCATCATAGACATCGTCAGTAACTTAAAAACCGTGATCTGTATCATCAATGTCATCCTCGCCATCATCGTTATAACTTGGCGATTCACGTCTTTAACGTCATACCCAACAGCGGCACAATTCTTATTCATTCGTCGTCAACTTCATGGTCAACTTCATGGTCACGGTCCCAGATCCTCGCCGTCCAGGCGGGCGGCAGCGCGAACTCGAGGGGGAGCCACGCGACATGCCGCTGGTGTATGCAGTCACAGGCGACGTTTCGGGCAATGTTACTCTTTCAGAATGTGTTTTATATTTGAGTTATCGGGCAGTGTTCATTACATGCGCACATATTACATCGTTGACTTGTTTCGCGTGTAAATGCGACCAGAAACCGTGGGCATATTCATTGTATGGAGAGCGAGAGAGAGAGAGAGACAGTCAGTAATAGGTAGAGGAGAATAGGGTGGTGTTGATCCTTAAGTTGAATCTGGGTAGGGGGTTGATAGCACGGACAGCAGAGGAATGGGACAGCAGATGAGAATCAGTGACCTGCTGCTCAAAAAACTTAGTAACTTACACTTTGCGAATGTTCGTGAGTTTAATGTATGCGTGCTTGTGCACCACAGTCAATGCAGTCCCGGTGTGTTTTTGTATCCTAAAGAAAGTGTTGAGGGAGAGACCCGGTAGCCCTGGTTACGTTATAAGAGTTACTCGTTAGCGAAGTGTGCAGCGTCAAAATAGCAATGTAGGCGCTGGTGAGTGTCATGCTTGTGCAATGACGACATTGGCACATGGTCGACCTCGCTCGAGCAGCGTCACTGAGTAACACACAGCACAGTCATTGGGGCAAGTTCGCCTTGGCTAAGGGGGTTGGTTGCTAGGGGTGTGGGCTATGGCTCGAGTTATATTTAGTACAAATGGGAGTTAACCATTCCCTCCGCCCTCACGCTGGATTAAATATTGCGAATGTAGGTAAGGAATCGATGCAAGAATGACGTTTTCGGAACATGGTGGTGAATGTAACGGCCTGTAGTGGCTGGAGGGGTCATGTGAATCCATTGCCTGCATCATATATGAATCGAAAGAGCTAACATCGGTGGCAAGTGAACTGCTTTGGCATCCCATGTGCCTCAACCCACTGGGCTGACCGTGTCTCGTGGGCCTCGCCTGTGCAGGTGGAATAGCGGTTGCGGCAGCGGAGCAGCAAGGAAGCGATGCCGATGGGAGAGGCGGAGAGCGACACGCTGGCCTGCCTGCCGCTGGGCGTGCTCCTGGCGCCCGTGTTTCGTGAGGTGCGCTGCCTCACAAACGCAACGCAGCCGGTGGCCCCAGACCACGAGGACCGTCACAACCCTTATCCCCTTCTTTAAAAAAAAATACTTACTAGCTCATCGGATTCTTCCAGTGTCAATACATATTGTAATTCTCATGTGTCTTAAATTTATCGTCCTTGCATGATTCTCAATCGTGTGGAGTCACTACTCATTCTGGTGTGAAGCCATTTCCATATCGACTCAAAAGTCATTGATATTTTGATTTAAAGCTTTCGTGACTGCAAGGATTCATATTCTTGGTTATTTCGGTAAAGTCACGTAGAAGGGAAACAATAAAATAATAAAAATATAAAACAATAAAATTCTCACGACGTTTCGACTGCTGTGAAAACCACAGCTGTGACTTTCACACCTGATGATGATTGCTTGTGTTGCAGTCGAAACGTCGTGAGAATTTAATTGTTTTATATTATTTTATTGTTTCCCTTCTACGTGACTTTACCGAAAGAACCAAGAATAGTCATTGATATCTTATTTTAAAAAATGACTTCAGACCACCTCTTTGCAGGCTCAACCCTGATTTCCTTCTGAAATCAGGTGCATTGCGGATGATTTTGTAAGAGTGGTATATTTATAATGTATACAAATTAAATATCAACGATATACTAAATATTCTGAAACTCGGGGCATTCACAATGTTCTCTTGTCTCACCTAATCAATGAGATGACCGTTGTGTGCTTTATTCCATAGTTGGAGAACACCGACGCGATCGCTGTGAAGCCGCTCAGAGATGCCTTCACAAAGGTTGGTGACACGTGAGACGGTGCTAAAGTTTGTTGTGTGTGTGATTGCGCATGTGTATTTGTGCATTGGATGTAGCGGTGGGGTAGTGGTTTGTGCACCATGCTTCAAACACTACAATGTGTGTTCGATTCCCAGGTCACAAACAACGTCTCGGTGATAAGTGACATGTGATATGTGATCTGGTCTTGGGTTTCTCCTAGGGCGACTAAGCCTTAAATGAGTACCTGGCACAGTGTGTAAATATCAGAACTGGGGATAATGAGGCTGCTGGTTGTGATTCTGGCCACACCATCTCCTAATATGCCGTGGCGTCCTTCATAGGTGCTCACTAACAGAACTTGTTGCACAGGAGATATTTTTCTTTATGATCATAAATGTGCATGTAAAAGTTATTTTATACTTTAGTGAGATTCTCTCATTCAATTTTTGCTGGTCAATTCATTAAACAGCAGATCCTCATGCGTGGGTGCCTCTGAGCTGCTTGTCTGCCTGTTTCACCACGATAAGAACCAGCTGGAATCAGTACGCAATATCTCTCATTCTGGATGAAAGGCAGTGAGTTTGGGTAGAACACAGTCTTAATACCCCGTCTATTAGAATGAACAATGCAGTGTTTTCACTGTCCCCACTAAAGGGGTTCTCAATGTAATGTCGAATAAACTATCGCCTTGTGCTCCCCATCCTGCACTCCCTGTGCCGTTTTTCCCTGCAGGCCGAGTCTCTCAGCCCGGGGTTGACAGAGGAGCTGGTACTGGGAGTTCTGCAGAGGCAGGCAGTGAACCTTGATTTCCCAGAAGTTCTTCTGCGCATGACGCGACAGAACCTCGATGGTACGCACATAGACATTGTCTCAAGCACGCACTGCAGCCACTTCACTGCCTGGTACACCACACAAAACACCACCATTTCATGGCACCACCGCAACAATACACCACCACCTCACAATACAACACCACCTCATCACCATATTACCAACACAGCCCCTCCACTACAGCACTACACGATAGAATTCTCTACCTTCACAACACCAATAACATAATTTGGCTCCACTCACATTCTGGATTTTATTCCAGAATGTGAGCCACCCATGATTAAACCAGCCTCTCAATTGTAGCAAGTTGAGGCCTTCAGCCTGGTCACCAATAATAGCCAATAACCATCCTATAAACATGGATTATCAGTGAACCTGCTTGTTGTTGCAGCTCGTACTACGACTGTTAGTTTGATTGCCAGACAGAAAGCACAATGTTTTACACAATTTAAAAAGGTATATTGTGTAATGTAAATGATAGGTTTATTGACTATATTTCAGAAACTATTATATGGAATCATCTTCCAGGTCCATTCTCCAAAATGAAATGATGTCACGCTGCCCTTCGCCTTCATCTCACCGCAAAATGCCGACGGCACAGCTGGAATGTCGTTGAAAAGAAAAAGAAAAAAACAAAGCCAACAAAATCAAAATCCCCGATACAGCATGCAACAAGAAGTGCCTCGTGTTTGTTTTTGTCAGATTGCAGCATCAAGCGGCCAGAGCCCGAGTTCCAGGATCTGAACAACAAGGCGCGCTCGCTGAAACTCATCCTCAGCAAGATCCCGGACGAGATGTCGGATCGCACACAGTTCCTGCAGACCATCAAGTGAGTGCGTACACCGGCCGATTGGGCGGCCTCGACCGTGCCCTTTGGATTGCCCTATGTTGTGGGTGGCGGTTGTGGTTGAACCCTGGGTTGTGGTTTGGTTGCAGGCACACGGCAAGCGCTATCAGAGAGCTGCTGGACTCGGTCAACCTCGTCTTCCGGAAGTACCCCAACCAGAACAACCGAAGGGTGTGTGACACCACCACAGCCGCAGTCAACATTGACACTACCACAACAAACACAATCGCTAGCATATCACAACCAGACCAGCTGAGTGGTGCTTGATGCCATTACAAAAAAAATCAACACCGTTGCCCCAAGCAGAGCATCACAAACGTGTTTGATTCAAGTGTGAGTGAGACACGTGTATGTGACATTGAGAAGTGATTGAAGTGCTGGTGGACGGGTAACATGTTTTCTTGAGTGTGGGTGAGCGAGGAGGTTGAGAGGCTGGGTGAAGAGGTAGGTGGGTGGTTGAAGAGTTTGTGCCTCTTTGAGGGGGTTAGTGAGTTTGCGGCTAGTGAGTGATGGAGTGTGATCAGTGAGTAAGTGACACGAGCTGATGAGAGTGGCGGAATGGTCCGGCTGTGTTGTTTCCAGGCCCTAGAGAACCAGAAGAAGGAGTTTGTTGTTCACTCCAAGAGCTTCAGCGACGCCCTAAAGACATACTTCAAGGACGGAAAGTGGGTACTGCACCTACCCACGCATCTGTTTGTGCATGATTGTACAAGTCGATATGTGAATGCACCATTGATTATTGCATTGATCTGTGTGGAGGTCACCATAGATCTGAAAATGATATCTGGATATTTCTTTCAGCAGTTTAGAACTTAACTTTTTTATTATATCAGTGGGTTCTTGCCCCCTCACAAGCATATGTTCACGTGTGTGTGTACAGAAGTGCCAGTGTTCACGAGAGTGCCAGCCGCCTGGTGTATCAGACCAACGCCATCCTGGAGACATTCAAAACCGTGGGCACCAGCTGAGAGAGAGGGCTGGCTCTCCACATGCACAGACGCACGCACGCTTACGGGTACACACATCGACAAAGGCACAGACACATAAATGGGCACACGTTGCACGGCGGGTACACGTACAGGCAAGTACGGTAACGGCCGCACGAGCACACACCCGCAGTCCTTTGGGCATATGACCGCACGTATCCTGGGAGAAGTACTCATGGCACACAGGCACATCGAGAGGCAAATACACTCACGCCACCTTCGCAAGTACGCACATCTACCAACGTGTCCACTTGCTCGGCATGTACGCTCATAACAGCTTTGACGTTTGCATAGCTGACCAACCCCTGTGAAGCATTGGCGCGCATGCGCAGCGTTTACGTACACGTGTGCATTCGTGATTGCGTGAGCATGCATCCACGAGGGCACGTGCATGTGTGCACATGTCATAGCCGAGCTCTTGTCCCCAGGAGAGTGCACGAGCTCATTTAGGCCCGTCGTACACACGTGGTGTCGAGAATATCGACAGTGGCCGACGCACTGCAGTCGTGAGCCCAGATGATTCACATTCACGTGTTGTTGTAGCAGCAGTCATTTCACCGCAGTTCCTCCAATGGCAAATGAATGCACAACCCTATTTAAGTAACCCAACACAAGATTTTGAGCTCGGCATAGTCATCGGCAGAGGTTATCCATTGGACTGCACTCAAATTGATTGGCTCATGATTGGAGACCACCCTCTCTTGATTGGTTGATGGTAAGAAACTTTTCCCTTGGTTGGTCAAAGGTAAAACACTTCCCTCTTGTGATTGGTCTGTGATGACATGCTCACTTTTGATTGGTCGATAGATAACGAACCCATCCATGAGAGAGACCCATGGATGCAGCCGTTGCACTGTGGCGTTGTTACCCTTACCTAGCCAAAAAAAGGGGTGATACTCTTAAATACACACGACCGTTGTGGTCATACGCGCACTGTCGCAGTGTAACGGGCTTGTCGTGTGTTGCGTTCCAGCTCCGTGCTCCAGTGTCGCCGTGTGCTCGGTCTGCCGGAGGAGACAGCGTGGTTGTGGGGCAGAGTGACCACGGTTGTGTGTTCATGAGTAAGACAAAAACCAGCCACGAGGAAATGAGTTGGACTGCACCTGGCCCTCGCCCCTCCCCCACTCATCTCCACGGCACTTCACCTCTCTGTAAATACAGTTTTGTTTTAGTGTCAAGATGCAAAGGTTTCTCTGGTATGTAATGTAGATATCGACCACAATATAAAATTGTCTGTTTCTCATTGTGTGTCTTTGTCCCTGTGCTTCCCTTCTACTTTGTCTCAGTCACTGGGTTTCCAATTCTAAGTAGAACAATTTATTCCACTAAATTTTGTAAAACCCATTTCTCCTTTTTTTCTGCATCTTAAATGTATTTATAAATGAAATGATTTTAATATTTGATCAGTTTTTAAGGTATCGCATCTTTTTACAGCTGTATACTTATTTTATCCATCTTACTAGATTTTCTAAACCTAGTTTACTCAGATTTACAGCACTTATTTGAGCAAATAGATAAATTGGAAACCTAGAGATTGTCAATTTGCACCTTTGCCCTTGCTTTCCTTCACCCAGCCGCTCTTTACCCTGGCTGTAGTCCACGGTGCAGCGTGCATCAGTGATGTGCTATTGACGTGTGATTACAACTGTAGCACTGTTCATTAAAACAGCCGTACAGCTGTAACACCTCCGATTAACACTGTTGGCTACGTACGGTGCGAAAGAAGTTCAAAATACGTATGTAGCACAGACAGGGCAGGTCAAGCATTCCATCTTAAGTGCACTTTCACCAGAATTATCTTGAAGACCTCGCTCAAATATGTAGGCTCGCTGTGTGTGTGTGTGTGCAAAGGGAGTGGTGTTGTAGTGATTGGTGCACTGTTATGAACCCAACAACTTGGCATACATTTCCTGCTTTTGACAACATTGGTGGCAAGTGGCATCTGACATTGTTTGGCACCTCCCATAGGTAAACTCGGTCTTAAATGTGTAGCTGCGGCGATGTTTAAATAGCACTGGCAAGACAAAAGCAGCTGGGCATGGTGCTACTCTTACCATGTGTGCTGGTCTCATTGGGTGCTCACGAACAGCACTTGGCCCGACAGTGTGTGCAGCTATGTGGGGGATCTTTGTGTATGTATGTGTTTACCTCAGGCCTGGATGATTAATATCACTCAAACCTAATCTTAAAAGTTATTTTGTATACATTTTACACAATCTGAGGTGACCGGGTAGCTCGGAGGTCAGCACAATGAGCTGGCATCGCAGAGATCCTGGATTCGAATCCAGGCTGCCGCCCACTGTGGTTTACCGTGTCCTCGTGTGTCGTGAGTTGATGGACTTAACCCGGTCACCAATGACTGCACACACAAAAAACTTCACATCAAAATTTGGTTCAGCACTTAATTTGCATGAATCCCATATCTGAAAATTAAAATATCGATTTGACTGTCATGCAACGAACGTTACTCTCGTATGGCAGAGCCAGTGGGAAAGAGCGGACCCTGCTTTGTGAATTGGAGGTCACTAGAAGGGATCTCAGAGGCAGCTCTCTGATAAAAAGGGTCGCGTTGCTCTGCCAGAGATCTGAAAGTATACTCCGTCTCATGACATGACACCGATAACACAATTGGCATAACATTTAAAAAGAAAACAATTTGAATTTTGGTTTGCATTCAATACAAATAATGAAGCACCTGTAGAGTTGAAGCAGTTTTAACCAGTGCTTTCCTGTCTGTTTTAGTAGCTTTGTCAGGTATTTGTTGCGCATTTAAACTGTTGCTGTTTATCGGGCAGCTGCATGTAAGAGTATGACTTACGGTGTTGTATACCGTGCCTAATTGCATCATCGCAAAGTCAGCAGGACCTGAAACAAGTGCACACTTGCAAACACTTTATTGAACGGTATAATATTTTAAACCCTACCGCCAAAACAAAACCATGAACAACGCTGGTTGCTTTGTGCTAATATAGTTCAGAGTACAAAAGGCAATTTGTCCTGCCTGTGCTCGTCGGTACCACACACGTGTGAAATCCCTCCAGGTCTGCAGCCAACGGCTTGGCTGTTGCGTGTTGCTGCTGCTGTTGGTGGCTGGGAGGTGCCTGCCTCAGCCCCTGGTCGATTTGAGAGAGTGGCGAGATTCGCGCAGAGACGGCGTGTGTGGCCGTGGATGCATCACGCCATCGGAAATGGTGGCCCAGCTATCGAGTGTGCAGGCGGTGCAAGTAGCACCATGGCCCACGGGCCGGTGGGGCCCGGGTGCCGGGCTACAAAGGCATGGGAAGGCAGACGTGGGGCCTGTTTGGTGCCTTGCACCAGGGCCCATGTGAATTATGCCACTGGTCCAGAAGGGCAGTGTGGTCTGTTGAGTTGCAAAGCAGTGTCATAGGTGTGCGTGTTGCAGAGTGAATCTGAGCATAGTAACTTATAGCTTGCTTAATGTAATTATTAATTATTTTTTTAGTTCTTAAAAATGATTCCTGAAATATTTCCTGGAAATATATTCTTGGGAATTCAGATTGTACTGATTTTTTTAGATCCAAAAATGAATGTTGTAATAGTGTCATGCATGTGTCAGCCACAATCACAAGTTTTTAAGTTTTGGATTTTAAGTTTTTGTTCAATAAACCGTAATTTTTGTAAAATTTTAACCTGAAACTACAGTATCATCATCAGCCCTGATCAATATATTGCTGGATGAAGGTATCCCCAAGCTGCCGCCATCTCTCACGACCCTGCAACGCAATACTCCATTTAATATCTACATATAAACTGTTATTTTAATATCCTTGACGCTCTCACAATTCTATTCCTGTGCACATTGTCTTTACTCATTAAATGTCACACGAGTCTGTATTTATCCGTTTGCCGTGGCGTTTAAACGTGTATAGTATTTTTTGTGGCGGGTGGTTGGAGCACACTACTTCACAAACCGGGCTTCCTGAGTTTGATACCCAATCACGGCTAACATCCGTCGCAAGCGATAACTGATCCTGGGTTCCCCCTTTGCCATCGCGTACTGACCAACGTGGAGTACAGTCTGGCAATCTGAGTGACCACACTTTGGGAAGGCATTCACCCAGTAGTGGATAGGCAAATAGCTGTACATTGCCTGATTATTTAAAAATTCAACTGTAGCGTTACACATTTCTCGTCAAATGTATTGATCATCTTTTTTTTGTAAGCATAACGCTGGCCCAATTTTAATCCAGTTAAAAAAAACAGCTGGGAATCTAGACCCATTATGAAGTGGGCATGTGATTTGTACTGACAGTACTGTGTAGTGTAGAAACTTTTACACCACACGCGAGAATGTGTGCATCAGGTTCTTTGATCCACCCTCTCAAGATGCCTCACCTGCCCCCTTCTTCAGGGTCCTCTTCAGTGTCAGCAGTTCCATGCATCACTGCCCGTGCGTCACGCGCCATACAGCTGCCTTATCTCTAACAATCTGGTCGGGATGGAGCGATGTTTCTTTTCTCAACGTCGGTAATAAAACTCCATATCGTGAATGATGTGCAGCCCTCGATAGCCTTCGCCCCTTTATCACCGAGTTGGGCGGTGGTGTCTCACACGCCTGTACTCCAGCGCTGGAAGTAGCAAGGGTTGGTGGATCGCACATGAAATTCCCCGTGGGCATCGAGGAGCCATACCCTCGCTTGCCAGGAGAAGGCAGTACAACAAGTGGACGAATCGCCATCTGTTTCCATCCCTCGTGCGATGTGTTGTTTTTCTCCGGGTGCTCCGGTTTCCTCCCACTTGTATTCATACTAGTTGGCTGGAAACAGCCTAAAATATAACACAATGCAGGACCCTCCTGAAAATTAGTCACACGGCTCATTGTGGCTTTCCTGGGTAAACAAATCTTAAGTTATTAAACTTGTCATGTTAGGCACAATACTGTCCTTTGTCCAACAGGCGGGACACTACATATTTGAATGCATTGTAAACTTTATAATTCTTAAGTCATATCTTCCGTACGCCAAGCAGAGGTAGCAGTGTGTTTGCCATCGTCCATATTTATTGAGCTTGATGTCATTCATACACACTTTACTTCCACATTTATACACTGCACGAGAATAAGAGGAGATCATGTCAGACGTAGCAATGCGTTGGGCAGCAGGGGTTGGATTGATTGTAGCTGCAAGGCATTTAGGCTAAAATATACGGAGCTAGCATGTCATATGCGTTGAACTGACACTTGCTGAGAACCTGGGTTGCGGATCTGGGCTGTATCTTCCAGTGATGCAAGCGGGTTCATAGCGAGTTGACAGCCTCACGCCAGGCATTACGAGGGCGGCACAGAGCCGCACAGCTCGTGAAGAAATGGAACAACGAATGAGCAGTGCTAGTTGCTCGGAGCAATGCAGCTTGGCTCGCGTTGGCTTTCCGGTGGCTGTGGAAACGTGGCACGAGTCACCATGATGCTCCTGGCTGCAGGTGGCATGCGTGAGGTGTGAGTCACCTTTCGTGCGTAGGGTGGGTTGCAGACTCTGCACTTGATATATAATTATGGAAACCGTTTATATTATTATTATGACTACAAGTGCTACATCGGGGTGTAGTGACTGGTTTGGCTCGCTCAGAAAGCGAATGCATAAATTTTGATTTAAAGCTTTCGTAACTGCATAGTTTGGGTCATTGAGCCAGCACTGACGAGATACCCGAGTCCAAACCTGAGCTTGACCAGTGGACCGAGATGTCTCATCATGGTCGCCAATTCATCTCAATTCTTATTTGCAGTAATATATGTATATATTATATATCAGTAAATGGTTGGATAAAACAGCTTCGGTTGAATTTCGTTTTGGTTTTCCATGTAAAGATGTGTATGTTGGGTAACGCCCTGCACGACAAACCCGGCCACGTGAGTTTGAAGACTGCCAATCGCGAGCAACTGAACTGGGACTTGGCATGGAACCTTCAACATCCCACTCGCGACCATTATGGCTGTACGTTGTAAATAGCAGTCTCTAACTCTTGTTTATACCCACTCTAGCTCTATGGAGCCTCTATATACGATGAAGAAGGCCCATATCCCGAAACGTCGGATATTTAAATATTTTTATTTTAAGGCAGTGTTATTTACGAACGTGTTGAGTAGTTTTGTTAATTGTGTGCGTGTGCATCAATGCCAACGCAGCATCACCAAACTTATTGTGTATATCTTATGCCTTCTTCTTTGGTTCTTTCGGTAAAGTCACGTAGAATGAGAATAAAATAATAAATTGATAAAATAAAATAACACAATAATATTCTCACGACGTTTAAAACACAGCTTAAAAGCCGTGATCTGAACGTGGCTCTTTCACTCCAGCGCTGTCCTACCAGACAGTCTCGTCCCTTCACCTGATGAAGGCCGCTTGTGTTGTGGCCGAAACGTCGTGAGAATATTATTGTGTTATTTTATTTTATCAATTTATTATTTTATTCTCATTCTACGTGACTTTACCGAAAGAACCAAAGAAGATGAATCATTGCAGTCACGAAAGCTTTAAATCGAAATCTTATGCCTTGGTAATTAGATCTTTGTTACTATAGCTTTGCTGTTATGCTTGAACGCAACGTGTGTGGCCACATCGTGTTGAATAATCATCACCCGCGAACAGCCCTGGTTGCAGAGACCCTTGCTCTTGGTTCCTCCTGTAAGTGGGGCATGCATTTTACAGCTGTGGGGGGAAAAACACTTCACCTACGAGTCATCATGCGTAGTCTCGCCAAGGGGGTGATCTGTGTGATCTGTACGTGTGTGTGGTGTGTGTGTGTGGTGTGTTGATGTGTGTGTGATGTGTGTGAGGTGTGTGGTGTGTGTGGTGTATGATCTGTGTGTGTGTTGATGTGTGTGTGTTGATGTGTGTATGTGATGTGTGTGGTGTGATCTGTGTGTGTGATGTGTGTGTGGTGTGTGATGTGTGTTGTGTGTGAGGTGTGTTGATCTGTGTGTGTGCGATGTGTGTGATGTGTGTGGTGTGCGATGTGTGTGGTGTGTGTGCGATGTGTGTGGTGTGTGTGGTGTGTGTGCGATGTGTGTGGTGTGTGTGATGTGTGTGATGTGTGTGTGGTGTGTGTGGTGTGCGATGTGTGTGTGGTGTGCGATGTGTGTGTGTGCAATGTGTGTGTGGTGTGTGATGTGTGTGGTGTGTGTGGTGTGCGGTGTGTGTGTGGTGTGTGTGCGATGTGTGGTGTGTGCGTGGTGTGTGTGCTATGTGTGTGTGATGTGTGTGGTGTGTGTGGTGTGCGATGTGTGTGGTGTGTGTGGTGTGTGTGTGTGGTGTGTGTGATGTGTGTGGTGTGTGTGATGTGTGTGGTGTGTATGTGGTGTGTGGTGTGTGTGATGTGTGTGGTGTGGTGTGTGTGTGGTGTGTGTGGTGTGTGTGTGTGGTGTGTTGATGTGTTTGTGATGTGTGTGTGGTGTATGATGACGAAGGGAAGTTTGGGCCGGGATGGAGCATGTAATTAACCAAATGGAGCATGAGGCGTTGCTCAATATGACCTCGCTATGCGTGGGAACTTCCTTGAATTACAGGAAGGCAATTAACACAAACCCATGGCTCTTATCTTGTAGCTACACAGCTGTGTTGCGTGCCCTGGGCTCTCGCGCCAGTGTGAAACTAAACGATGTGGTTATGAGCGTCATCATAGCACTCGAGTGATACAATAGAGACGTGAACAGTTTACTGTGGATATGGAGTAACATCACTAGATCATTTTATGTCATATCCCTACTTATCAAGTTGTGTTCCACCACAAAAATATAAACATACATCCACTCGCCCCCCCCCCCCCCCGAATCGTCTTGAGATGCGGTCGCATTAATACGCTGCATACATTGTATCGTTACGTGTACGTCTTCAGCCCTTTGTCGATCCACTGCTGGATGAGGGCCTCCCCACGCAGGACAGGGCGACTGCCACCGTCGCCCCACATCCCCAGCGTCCGTCCTCTGAGATCAGTTTCCCTCTGAGATCAGTTTCCCTCTGAGATCAGTTTCCCTCTGAGATCAGTTTCCCCTCTGAGATCAGTTTCCCTCTGAGATCAGTTTCCCTCTGAGATCAGTTTTCCCTCTGAGATCAGTTTCCGTCTGAGATCAGTTTCCCTCTGAGATCAGATTCCCTCTGAGATCAGTTTCCCTCTGAGATCAGTTTTCCCTCTGAGATCAGTTTCCCTCTGAGATCAGTTTCCCTCTGAGATCAGTTTCTCTCTGAGATCAGTTTCCGTCTGAGATCAGTTTTCCCTCTGAGATCAGTTTCCCTCTGAGATCAGTTTTCCCTCTGAGATCAGTTTCCCTCTGAGATCAGTTTCCCTCTGAGATCAGTTTTCCCTCTGAGATCAGTTTCCCTCTGAGATCAGTTTCCCTCTGAGATCAGTTTCCCTTTGAGATCAGTTTCCCTCTGAGATCAGTTTCCCTCTGAGATCAGTTTTCCCTCTGAGATCAGTTTCCCTCTGAGATCAGTTTCCCTCTGAGATCAGTTTCCCTCTGAGATCAGTGTCCCTCTGAGATCAGTTTCCCTCTGAGATCAGTTTCCCTCTGAGATCAGTTTCCCTCTGAGATCAGTGTCCCTCTGAGATCAGTTTCCCTCTGAGATCAGTGTCCCTCTGAGATCAGTTTCCCTCTGAGATCAGTTTCCCTCTGAGATCAGTTTCCCCTCTGAGATCAGTTTCCCTCTGAGATCAGTTTCCCCTCTGAGATCAGTTTTCCCTCTGAGATCAGTTTTCCCTCTGAGATCAATTTCCCTCTGAGATCAGTTTCCCTCTGAGATCAGTTTCCCTCTGAGATCAGTTTCCCTCTGAGATCAGTTTCCCTCTGAGATCAGTGTCCCTCTGAGATCAGTTTCCCTCTGAGATCAGTGTCCCTCTGACATCAGTTTCCCTCTGAGATCAGTTTCCCCTCTGAGATCAGTTTTCCCTCTGAGATCAGTTTTCCCTCTGAGATCAGTTCCCCTCTGAGATCAGTTCCCCTCTGAGATCAGTTCCCCTCTGAGATCAGTTTTCCCTCTGAGATCAGTTTCCCTCTGAGATCAGTTTCCCTCTGAGATCAGTGTCCCTCTGAGATCAGTTTCCCTCTGAGATCAGTTTCCCTCTGAGATCAGTTTCCCCTCTGAGATAAGTTTTCCCTCTGAGATCGGTTTTCCCTCTGAGATCAGTTTTCCCTCTGAGATCAGTTCCCCTCTGAGATCAGTTCCCCTCTGAGATCAGTTTCCCCTCTGAGATCAGTTTTCCCTCCTTTGGCTGCAATACCGTGACCAGTCTCGACCATCAGTCATCATCCGGTCTAGCCATGACGCAGTCCTGCCCAAGGGGTTCAATAAATGAAGCTAATAATACCAACTCAAAGATCGTACATATTTCACTTGGTAAGCTATCACCAGCGCAGCTGTTTGCAGCTTGCGGCTGTTGTTTGCAGCCTGCGGCTGTTGTTTGCAGCTTGCGGCTGTTGTTTGCAGCGTGCGGCATCAGGAAACAAGCCGCCGCTAGGCGGGCTCGCCGCCCACTCTTCACTCGCCGGCCGCGAGATCCACACGGCGGAGGAGGTCGCACGGCGCGCCCGATCTCGGCGCCTTTTAATGCATCTCGGACTCTTCTTGCTCATTGTGACGACAGCCAAAAGGGGTCTTCTCTAACGTATCGGTTGAACAGGTAATAGTGTTCATACTCTTATTGTACCAGCTGTGCCGAGTCCTCGACTGCGAGGCCCGGCGGAGGCATGGGCGCCACGGAGTTTCGGTCGCCTACCCTGGCCCCCTCCCTGGGCTGACCTCGCGTGACCTGACCTCGGGTGACCTCGGGTGAGACTGCCTCGTGAGCTGATCTGTAGGTGAGTGCCGATGTGGTGAGATCACTCGCCGAGCCTCCTTCCTACCTGCCTCCCGGGCCTCACCTTGGGCAATTGCGGGAAGCCTGCACTAGGCCTCCCGCTAAGGGCAGCGAGGTTTGGGGAGGTGGGGCAGCTGAGAAGCCAATTGTGTGTCTAAGTTTGTGTCTAAGTTTGTGTGTCTAAGTTTGTGTGTCTAAGTTTGTGTGTCTAAGTTTGTGTGTCTAGGTTTGTGTGTCTAGGTTTGTGTGTCTACGTTTGTGTGTCTAAGTTTGTGTGTCTAAGTTTGTGTGTCTAAGTTTGTGTGTCTAGGTTTGTGTGTCTAAGTTTGTGTGTCTAAGTTTGTGTGTCTAAGTTTGTGTGTCTAAGTTTGTGTCTAAGTTTGTGTGTCTAAGTTTGTGTGTCTAAGTTTGTGTGTCTAGGTTTGTGTGTCTAAGTTTGTGTCTAAGTTTGTGTGTCTAAGTTTGTGTGTAAGTTTGTGTGTCTAAGTTTGTGTGTCTAAGTTTGTGTGTCTAAGTTTGTGTGTCTTAGTTTGTGTGTCTAAGTTTGTGTGTCTAAGTTTGTGTGTCTAAGTTTGTGTGTCTAAGTTTGTGTGTCTAAGTTTGTGTGTCTAAGTTTGTGTGTCTAAGTTTGTGTGTCTAAGTTTGTGTGTCTAAGTTTGTCTAAGTTTGTGTGTCTAAGTTTGTGTGTCTAGGTTTGTGTGTCTAAGTTTGTGTCTAAGTTTGTGTGTCTAAGTTTGTGTGTAAGTTTGTGTGTAAGTTTGTGTGTCTAAGTTTGTGTGTCTAAGTTTGTGTGTCTTAGTTTGTGTGTCTAAGTTTGTGTCTAAGTTTGTGTGTCTAAGTTTGTGTGTCTAAGTTTGTGTGTCTAAGTTTGTGTGTCTAAGTTTGTGTGTCTAAGTTTGTGTGTCTAAGTTTGTGTGTCTAAGTTTGTGTCTAAGTTTGTGTGTCTAGGTTTGTGTGTCTAAGTTTGTGTGTCTAGGTTTGTGTGTCTAAGTTTGTGTGTCTAGGTTTGTGTGTCTTAGTTTGTGTCTAAGTTTGTGTCTAAGTTTGTGTGTCTAAGTTTGTGTGTCTAAGTTTGTGTGTCTAAGTTTGTGTGTCTAAGTTTGTGTGTCTAGGTTTGTGTGTCTAGGTTTGTGTGTCTAGGTTTGTGTGTCTAAGTTTGTGTGTCTAAGTTTGTGTGTCTAAGTTTGTGTGTCTAAGTTTGTGTGTCTAGGTTTGTGTGTCTAAGTTTGTGTGTCTAAGTTTGTGTGTCTAAGTTTGTGTCTAAGTTTGTGTGTCTAAGTTTGTGTGTCTAAGTTTGTGTGTCTAGGTTTGTGTGTCTAAGTTTGTGTCTAAGTTTGTGTGTCTAAGTTTGTGTGTAAGTTTGTGTGTCTAAGTTTGTGTGTGTAAGTTTGTGTCTAAGTTTGTGTGTCTAGGTTTGTGTGTCTAAGTTTGTGTGTCTAAGTTTGTGTGTCTAAGTTTGTGTGTCTAAGTTTGTGTGTCTTAGTTTGTGTCTAAGTTTGTGTGTCTAAGTTTGTGTGTCTAGGTTTGTGTGTCTAAGCTTGTGTGTCTTAGTTTGTGTCTAAGTTTGTGTTTCTAAGTTTGTGTGTCTAAGTTTGTGTGTCTAAATTTGTGTGTCTTAAGTTTGTGTGTCTAAGTTTGTGTGTCTAAGTTTGTCTAAGTTTGTGTGTCTAAGTTTGTGTGTCTAAGTTTGTGTGTATAAGTTTGTGTGTCTACGTTTGTGTGTCTAAGTTTGTCTGTTTAAGTTTGTGTGTTTAAGTTTGTGTGTTTAAGTTTTTGTGTTTAAGTTTGTGTGTCTACGTTTGTCTAGGTTTGTGTGTCTAAGTTTGTGTGTCTAGGTTTGTTTGTCTAAGTTTGTGTGTCTAAGTTTGTGTCTAAGTTTGTGTGTCTAGGTTTGTGTGTCTAAGTTTATGTGTCTAGGTTTGTGTGTCAAAGTTTGTGTCAAAGTTTGTGTGTCTAAGTTTGTGTCAAAGTTTGTGTGTCTAAGTTTGAGTGTCTAAGTTTGAGTGTCTAAGTTTGAGTGTTTAAGTTTGTGTGTCTAAGTTTGTGTGTCTAAGTTTGTGTGTCTAAGTTTGTGTGTCTTAGTTTGTGTGTCTAAGTTTGTGTCTAAGTTTGTGTGTCTAAGTTTGTGTGTCTAAGTTTGTGTGTCTAAGTTTGTGTGTCTAAGTTTGTGTCTAAGTTTGTGTGTCTAAGTTTGTGTGTCTAGGTTTGTGTGTCTAAGTTTGTGTCTAAGTTTGTGTGTCTAAGTTTGTGTGTAAGTTTGTGTGTAAGTTTGTGTGTCTAAGTTTGTGTGTCTAAGTTTGTGTGTCTTAGTTTGTGTGTCTAAGTTTGTGTCTAAGTTTGTGTGTCTAAGTTTGTGTGTCTAAGTTTGTGTGTCTAAGTTTGTGTGTCTAAGTTTGTGTGTCTAAGTTTGTGTGTCTAAGTTTGTGTGTCTAAGTTTGTGTGTCTAGGTTTGTGTGTCTAAGTTTGTGTGTCTAAGTTTGTGTCTAAGTTTGTGTCTAAGTTTGTGTGTCTAAGTTTGTGTCTAAGTTTGTGTGTCTAAGTTTGTGTGTCTAAGTTTGTGTGTCTAAGTTTGTGTGTCTAAGTTTGTGTGTCTAAGTTTGTGTGTCTAAGTTTGTGTGTCTAAGTTTGTGTGTCTAGGTTTGTGTGTCTAAGTTTGTGTGTCTAAGTTTGTGTCTAAGTTTGTGTCTAAGTTTGTGTGTCTAAGTTTGTGTGTCTAAGTTTGTGTGTCTAAGTTTGTGTCTAAGTTTGTGTGTCTAGGTTTGTGTGTCTAAGTTTGTGTCTAGGTTTGTGTGTCTAAGTTTGTGTGTCTAGGTTTGTGTGTCTTAGTTTGTGTCTAAGTTTGTGTCTAAGTTTGTGTGTCTAAGTTTGTGTGTCTAAGTTTGTGTGTCTAAGTTTGTGTGTCTAAGTTTGTGTGTCTAGGTTTGTGTGTCTAGGTTTGTGTGTCTAGGTTTGTGTGTCTAAGTTTGTGTGTCTAAGTTTGTGTGTCTAAGTTTGTGTGTCTAAGTTTGTGTGTCTAGGTTTGTGTGTCTAAGTTTGTGTGTCTAAGTTTGTGTGTCTAAGTTTGTGTCTAAGTTTGTGTGTCTAAGTTTGTGTGTCTAAGTTTGTGTGTCTAGGTTTGTGTGTCTAAGTTTGTGTCTAAGTTTGTGTGTCTAAGTTTGTGTGTAAGTTTGTGTGTCTAAGTTTGTGTGTGTAAGTTTGTGTCTAAGTTTGTGTGTCTAGGTTTGTGTGTCTAAGTTTGTGTGTCTAAGTTTGTGTGTCTAAGTTTGTGTGTCTAAGTTTGTGTGTCTTAGTTTGTGTCTAAGTTTGTGTGTCTAAGTTTGTGTGTCTAGGTTTGTGTGTCTAAGCTTGTGTGTCTTAGTTTGTGTCTAAGTTTGTGTTTCTAAGTTTGTGTGTCTAAGTTTGTGTGTCTAAATTTGTGTGTCTTAAGTTTGTGTGTCTAAGTTTGTGTGTCTAAGTTTGTCTAAGTTTGTGTGTCTAAGTTTGTGTGTCTTAGTTTGTGTGTCTAAGTTTGTGTCTAAGTTTGTGTGTCTAAGTTTGTGTGTCTAAGTTTGTGTGTCTAAGTTTGTGTGTCTAAGTTTGTGTGTCTAAGTTTGTGTCTAAGTTTGTGTGTCTAAGTTTGTGTGTCTAGGTTTGTGTGTCTAAGTTTGTGTCTAAGTTTGTGTGTCTAAGTTTGTGTGTAAGTTTGTGTGTAAGTTTGTGTGTCTAAGTTTGTGTGTCTAAGTTTGTGTGTCTTAGTTTGTGTGTCTAAGTTTGTGTCTAAGTTTGTGTGTCTAAGTTTGTGTGTCTAAGTTTGTGTGTCTAAGTTTGTGTGTCTAAGTTTGTGTGTCTAAGTTTGTGTGTCTAAGTTTGTGTGTCTAGGTTTGTGTGTCTAAGTTTGTGTGTCTAAGTTTGTGTCTAAGTTTGTGTCTAAGTTTGTGTGTCTAAGTTTGTGTGTCTAAGTTTGTGTGTCTAAGTTTGTGTCTAAGTTTGTGTGTCTAGGTTTGTGTGTCTAAGTTTGTGTGTCTAGGTTTGTGTGTCTAAGTTTGTGTGTCTAGGTTTGTGTGTCTTAGTTTGTGTCTAAGTTTGTGTCTAAGTTTGTGTGTCTAAGTTTGTGTGTCTAAGTTTGTGTGTCTAAGTTTGTGTGTCTAAGTTTGTGTGTCTAGGTTTGTGTGTCTAGGTTTGTGTGTCTAGGTTTGTGTGTCTAAGTTTGTGTGTCTAAGTTTGTGTGTCTAAGTTTGTGTGTCTAAGTTTGTGTGTCTAGGTTTGTGTGTCTAAGTTTGTGTGTCTAAGTTTGTGTGTCTAAGTTTGTGTCTAAGTTTGTGTGTCTAAGTTTGTGTGTCTAAGTTTGTGTGTCTAGGTTTGTGTGTCTAAGTTTGTGTCTAAGTTTGTGTGTCTAAGTTTGTGTGTAAGTTTGTGTGTCTAAGTTTGTGTGTGTAAGTTTGTGTCTAAGTTTGTGTGTCTAGGTTTGTGTGTCTAAGTTTGTGTGTCTAAGTTTGTGTGTCTAAGTTTGTGTGTCTAAGTTTGTGTGTCTTAGTTTGTGTCTAAGTTTGTGTGTCTAAGTTTGTGTGTCTAGGTTTGTGTGTCTAAGCTTGTGTGTCTTAGTTTGTGTCTAAGTTTGTGTTTCTAAGTTTGTGTGTCTAAGTTTGTGTGTCTAAATTTGTGTGTCTTAAGTTTGTGTGTCTAAGTTTGTGTGTCTAAGTTTGTCTAAGTTTGTGTGTCTAAGTTTGTGTGTCTAAGTTTGTGTGTATAAGTTTGTGTGTCTACGTTTGTGTGTCTAAGTTTGTCTGTTTAAGTTTGTGTGTTTAAGTTTGTGTGTTTAAGTTTTTGTGTTTAAGTTTGTGTGTCTACGTTTGTCTAGGTTTGTGTGTCTAAGTTTGTGTGTCTAGGTTTGTTTGTCTAAGTTTGTGTGTCTAAGTTTGTGTCTAAGTTTGTGTGTCTAGGTTTGTGTGTCTAAGTTTATGTGTCTAGGTTTGTGTGTCAAAGTTTGTGTCAAAGTTTGTGTGTCTAAGTTTGTGTCAAAGTTTGTGTGTCTAAGTTTGAGTGTCTAAGTTTGAGTGTCTAAGTTTGAGTGTCTAAGTTTGTGTGTTTAAGTTTGTGTGTCTAAGTTTGTGTGTCTAAGTTTGTGTGTCTAAGTTTGTGTGTCTTAGTTTGTGTGTCTAAGTTTGTGTCTAAGTTTGTGTGTCTAAGTTTGTGTGTCTAAGTTTGTGTGTCTAAGTTTGTGTGTCTAAGTTTGTGTGTCTAAGTTTGTGTCTAAGTTTGTGTGTCTAAGTTTGTGTGTCTAGGTTTGTGTGTCTAAGTTTGTGTCTAAGTTTGTGTGTCTAAGTTTGCGTGTAAGTTTGTGTGTAAGTTTGTGTGTCTAAGTTTGTGTGTCTAAGTTTGTGTGTCTTAGTTTGTGTGTCTAAGTTTGTGTCTAAGTTTGTGTGTCTAAGTTTGTGTGTCTAAGTTTGTGTGTCTAAGTTTGTGTGTCTAAGTTTGTGTGTCTAAGTTTGTGTGTCTAAGTTTGTGTGTCTAGGTTTGTGTGTCTAAGTTTGTGTGTCTAAGTTTGTGTCTAAGTTTGTGTCTAAGTTTGTGTGTCTAAGTTTGTGTCTAAGTTTGTGTGTCTAGGTTTGTGTGTCTAAGTTTGTGTCTAGGTTTGTGTGTCTAAGTTTGTGTGTCTAGGTTTGTGTGTCTTAGTTTGTGTCTAAGTTTGTGTCTAAGTTTGTGTGTCTAAGTTTGTGTGTCTAAGTTTGTGTGTCTAAGTTTGTGTGTCTAAGTTTGTGTGTCTAGGTTTGTGTGTCTAGGTTTGTGTGTCTAGGTTTGTGTGTCTAAGTTTGTGTGTCTAAGTTTGTGTGTCTAAGTTTGTGTGTCTAAGTTTGTGTGTCTAGGTTTGTGTGTCTAAGTTTGTGTGTCTAAGTTTGTGTGTCTAAGTTTGTGTCTAAGTTTGTGTGTCTAAGTTTGTGTGTCTAGGTTTGTGTGTCTAGGTTTGTGTGTCTAAGTTTGTGTCTAAGTTTGTGTGTCTAAGTTTGTGTGTAAGTTTGTGTGTCTAAGTTTGTGTGTGTAAGTTTGTGTCTAAGTTTGTGTGTCTAGGTTTGTGTGTCTAAGTTTGTGTGTCTAAGTTTGTGTGTCTAAGTTTGTGTGTCTAAGTTTGTGTGTCTTAGTTTGTGTCTAAGTTTGTGTGTCTAAGTTTGTGTGTCTAGGTTTGTGTGTCTAAGCTTGTGTGTCTTAGTTTGTGTCTAAGTTTGTGTTTCTAAGTTTGTGTGTCTAAGTTTGTGTGTCTAAATTTGTGTGTCTTAAGTTTGTGTGTCTAAGTTTGTGTGTCTAAGTTTGTCTAAGTTTGTGTGTCTAAGTTTGTGTGTCTAAGTTTGTGTGTATAAGTTTGTGTGTCTACGTTTGTGTGTCTAAGTTTGTCTGTTTAAGTTTGTGTGTTTAAGTTTGTGTGTTTAAGTTTTTGTGTTTAAGTTTGTGTGTCTACGTTTGTCTAGGTTTGTGTGTCTAAGTTTGTGTGTCTAGGTTTGTTTGTCTAAGTTTGTGTGTCTAAGTTTGTGTCTAAGTTTGTGTGTCTAGGTTTGTGTGTCTAAGTTTATGTGTCTAGGTTTGTGTGTCAAAGTTTGTGTCAAAGTTTGTGTGTCTAAGTTTGTGTCAAAGTTTGTGTGTCTAAGTTTGAGTGTCTAAGTTTGAGTGTCTAAGTTTGAGTGTCTAAGTTTGTGTGTTTAAGTTTGTGTGTCTAAGTTTGCGTGTTTAAGTTTGTGTGTACTTGTGTAGCTGTGTCTTCCTGTGTAGCTGTGCATTTCCATAGCTGTGTTTAAGTGTGGTGTACCTACTACGTGTTAGTGTTGTGTGTGCTTGTGTACCTGTGTGTTTGTGCCAACTTAGTTATTGTATTCATCCTGTCTGTGTGATTGTGTACCTGTTTGTTCTTGTGGCTGTGTTATTATATACATGCGTGTTCTAGTGTTTGTGTACTTATATATACTACTGTATGTGTGTGTGTGTTCGCATGGTCTTACCCCACTCGCTCTGATTAGTAAACTCTGAAAGTGTCTGATGGTGACACTTGTTGGCGTTACCATTATGAGAAATACAAATCATACACCTCTTTTTATATTTCTCCTTCCCATTCACCTCTTAAATGCATTTGTAAAATATTAACTATTTATAATTGTACGTCCCGGTCTTGAGAAAGGTACTGTATACTATTTTCATTTTTTTGTCTATGAATAATGCACACCACTTTTTTACTCAAATACAGTGGAGTATAAAAGCAGCACACTGTGTTCATCACGAGGATGACCACTGCAGAGATGGAGCTATGAAATCAATGTCACGTGCAGGAGTCAAATGGGTGGCAGTGACACCGTACCAATGAGGGATGGCGAGAGCGTCGGGATGCCTTAATCCAGCAGTGGATTGACAGAGGGCTGCGCTGTACACGTGCGTGTGCCTGACATTAGTACCATCGACCTCCCACGAGGCAGGGTATGCTCGTCACGAGGATTCAGTTTGGTGAATCGGTTCACTCACGACGTTTGTTCCAGCGCGACTGGCACGCGGGGCATGAAAGTTGACCTCTGAGGATCAGTGGTACAGACGGTGGCATCTGATGCAGCCACGCGAAGCCAAACGAATGCTTTGCACAATGAGGATTACAGTGGGTGGCACCTTGCGGTACCCACATGTCCCGGCAGAGTCGAAAATGTACTTTCCAGGAAGCAGGCCAATGAGCTTGCACAAGAGGGTAATAGGCAATCACTTTATTTCAATAGAATAACGATGCCAACTGGGACGTGTGGTGGCAGCAGCAGTGCTGCACAAGAGGCCACATGCAGCAGATAATGATGTTTGCATTGTGATAAAATATTAAAGATTAAAATCGCGGCGTGGTAATGGGCAAAACATCTGAATTAACCGAGCAATTGGTTTCGTCATGGGACAATTTGATTGGGACAATTCGATTGTGCCAAACACTAATCGATTCTTCCATTGAATTGTGGCAAAGATTCACCGCATCAGCAGCAGCACGAGTCTTGCCCGGTGATGACGGTGGCCTGGTAATCGCGAGTAACCGTCCAGGCGCCCGTGTCCATGAAGGAGGCTTGATGGGAGTATGTGTGTGTGTGTGTTGGGGTTGTGCTCGTGTTTTGCGTGAGCAGCTTCGCCCTTGTGAGGCCGGCACCGCAAGGCCGGGCCCCGCGCCGCGAAGCTGCTGCCGTCACAGTTCCCCATCCTCGCGGCGCCCGGCCGTCATCCGGAGCATGACGCCGCCGGCGCCACCGCAAACCAGCGCTACGGAGGGTCGTCACGCCACACGCCTGCCAGCAGGTGAGGAGGGTGTTTGCCACCCACGTTATCGTCATCATTATCTCCACAGTCCCAGTGTCTACTATTGTCGTAATTTTCACGTCATTCTTAGCAGCGGCATCATTATCAGCCACGATCAAACTACTGTTGGATGAAAGCCGTCCAAAGCCATCTGCGTCTCTCGCGGTCTAACGATGTAACAATCTATCTAGATTAACAGGGGTGGGGAACGTCTGGCCCGCGAAATAATTTGGTCTGGCCCTGCCAAGGCAACCGCAAGACTCCAAATTCAATAAATCTAGGCGCTTTTTTCATAGCAACATAAATGTAATTTTGTATGGCCCACGAATGATGTTATAAATATCCAAATGGCCCTTGGCAGAAAAAAGGTTCCCCACCCCTGGTCTAGAACCTGAACTTGAGCTCATTTCATCGCTCTGTCTCTGTGGTGGATGACCTGCCAGGCACGTTATCTCCTTTCACCGCCACTGTTGTTGCTCTCGACCGCCGGCAATCATCAACGTGCCCTGCCCAAGCCTATCTACCTTTTTTAACAGTTGATACGATGCCTCTAACCTGCATATGTTTTCCAATGCATGTGTTTCGAGGATTCCTATATGTGTGTTCAAGTTTAAATGAGAATCTTGCGAAATTCTACGTAAAGAGTACAGTGGGGTTGACTTTCAAAGACATTTTCATTTTAATACGAGAAGTGTATAGCTTTACATCTCACAGCACGTGACGGTACAGAGTAGGCTCTGGAGGTTGTGGCTCATCGACGTGGCTCTGTCTGCGTCAGGCGTCTGCCGGGTCGCCCCTCTCGCTTGGTGGCCCGCGAGGACAAGGCCGATGGGAGGATGGCGGTGGCAGCGGCGGTGGTGCCGGCGGCCGACTGGAACGGCCTCACGCCGCGCGGAGAGGACGTGGAGGTGGACGAGGTGGACAAGCTCAAGTCGAAGCTGATGGCCGCGTGGAACAACGTCAAGCACGGTGAGCAATGCGCCACCCCCAGCATTGGCGGACGAGAGCCTCCCCACGCCGTGCGGGCCGTGGGGGTTGTTTGACCATACTTCGCTGGTCAGCGTGGGATGAATTCAGGGGACCCAGGGCAGGTTAAGAAAGCACTCAATAGCTTTGTCCTGGGCTGTGTCACCTTGTTACTCTGTCACCGGTCCCCCATGTTTCCTGGCCCTGACCCCACCAACTCCCCGTGTAAGCAAATCTTTTTTAATTTTTATCATTTTTACAAAACATATGCAGGTAAGATTGCATTTAGAAGGTATGTAAATTCTAAATTATTGTTTGTTATTCACGGGTGGCTGAAGTCTGCATTTGATACCAGGCGTACAGCAGTGCTGGCTCAGTGGTTTGACGTAGTATGAGGCCCCTGGAGCGATGGTCGCACTGTGCGGGTGTTTGTGTGTCTGCATGCAGGGTGGGTCGTAAAGACCAAAACCAGTTTCAGTCGCCACTCTCCCATCTACCTGCTCGGAAAGCAGTACGACTGCTCCTCTGAAGGTGACCGTGTGTGTTCGTGTGATTACACAAGCATTGTGTGCCCACACAAATGGGTTAACTAATGCCAGGAAAGTAGCCTGCCTGTGAAGTGTACCTATATACATGTACAGCTTTTTGTCAATCCACTGCTGGTTAACGGCCTCCTTGCGCTGTACGAGGTGCGTGGGGATTATTTAATTGTACTTCGTGGCCAGGCCACCAGGTTTGCAGCGTAGTGCTTGAAAAGCTACTCGAAGCAGTCTCCATGCACGAAAACGCTCGCACATAGTGAGGTGTAACATTGCATTAACGATAGTACTGTGCGTCTCCCTGCTCAGTGGTGGACGTTCCTCGGAAGATATCGACCGGCTCCTCCTCCTGTCCAGACGCCGTGCCGGGCGGAGGCGGCGGTACCGCTCCGGCAGGGCTGGGACCGGCATTCCGTGCGTTCCGGCGAGACTTCGTGTCGCGGATCTGGATGACGTACCGGCGCGAGTTCCCACAGCTGGGGAGCTCGGGCTGGACCACGGACACGGGCTGGGGGTGCATGCTGCGCAGTGGACAGATGCTGCTGGCGCAGGGCCTGCTGCACCACCTGCTGGGCCGAGGTGAAGCGTGGGCCCCAGGGAGGGCTCGGCACGCGCGCGCACACGGCGCCTTCACCGGCGGTGACGGTCATCGTCGCTAACACGACTAACGCTACCAACGCTTCCACTACCAACAACTACACAACATCAACAACTCCAGTCACTATGCTTTATTTAACCAGCAGGCGAAATAAGCCCAATGAGACACGTGGTATGTTGCCTCTTCAACAAGGGCGACATGGGCACAATGGTCGATGGTTACTTCCAACTCTGCAATATCACGTGAATAAAAAAGACTTAGCCATGCAGGAGGCATGGCCCTGGAGGTGGTGACAAAAGCTGTTGTGATTGTCGGTGGCGCAGACTGGCAGAGCGAGGAGGCTGTACAGCTACTGCACCAAGATAGCGAGGCACCCGGGAGGCTGTCCTCCAGCCCCGGCGAGCCCGACTACGTGATGGTGGGGCGTGGATTTCTGGACGACAGCATCGCCTTGCGGCTAGCAGGCCACAGCTGGACGGTACTTACTGGGGCTGGAGCGGTGCATGACTGTCATGCAGGGTGGGGTTGGGGTGGGGACAGTTATAAATGACACACACACAGTATTAGTGTGTAAAGGATGTAGGAAATCATAAATGTGTTTATGGAAAGTCTTGTAAGTCCAGGTGAGTGTTAGCTCCGATTAGCACGGTTGGCTACATACGGTGCGAAAGAAGTTGAACACACATACATCTGATGGGGTAGGTTATGCCCTTGCTGCCCAATGTAAGGTGTCACCACGTCCTGTTGCAGGCCTCTACGGAGCAGACGGCCACATACCGGCAGATCCTGGGCTGGTTCACGGACGCGCCTGACTCGCCATTTGGCGTCCACAAGCTGGTGGAGTTCGGCAAGAGCTCGGGCAAGCGTGCGGGCGACTGGTACGGCCCCGCCATCGTCGCCCACATCCTCAAGTAAGTGTCGCCCGAATCGGATGTGGGCGCTGCACAAGGCACCTGAGTCTCGCGCTCGTTCGTTAATTTTGTTATTAGTTAACAGAGGTGTCACAATCCATCTTGCTCCTGCGCTTGAGTCGATCTCATCGCTCCCTCTCTGCTGTCGTCGTCCTCTCGGGCGCATTCCCGTCTTTAACTGCCATTCGGTCACCAGCCTCGTCCGTGATCCATCGTCTCAGTGCGGTATCGCGGGTCACGTGTCTTGAGCTTTAGATCTGCACTGGGGCGACACTCCTCTCTGTGGGATGCCTTCAGCCAGGCCATGGAAATGGCGCAGTCCCCCCGGCGATCGACAGCATTGGTTTCGTGCCCCGTGGTCTCTGCCGTACCTCGTGGCGCTGTAGGAAGGCGATCGAAGAAGCCGAGGAGAAGCTCCTGCAGGACACGGTGGTGTACGTGGCCCAGGACTGCACAGGTGATGGCCGCTCGCGTTCGCGTGAGATCAGCGCTGTGGATAACCTGCATGCCAGGCGTTTTAATTATTTAAGTTCAATGTGTAATAATACACGTAACACATTTTTCTGCACAGCTTGAGTTAGCGCGATAGAAAAAAAATGGACGCGTGCGCGGGTGAAAAAACGGTCACGTGACTCTCAGGGCCCAAGAGGGCACGCCGGCAACGTGCTCAGGAATTACTTTTTGGATTTTATTACCCCAGCTAGTTTTGGCTGCAGGGCTGTAACACCTTGCTACCTTATGCAGGGGGATGAGTGAACCTGAAACTTTCGTGGAACTAGTCGTGACGAGCGAGTCTGAGTCCGCCATGTCTGCTTCTGTAGTACCCAGAAGCGCAAGTAATCACGTATCCGACAACAACAAACAAGCGGCGTGGGTTTCCTGTGGTCAGTGTACACTGGCGATGTGCAGGAGCTGTGCCAACCGACAGCCGTAGGGAGCTCAGACAGCAGCAATGAAGACCTGGGACCACGGGGCCCTCTAGACGTCAAGGCCGGTTGTTGCGGAGGAGGGGGCGGAGGGGGATCGGCGGCGGTGATGTCGCCGGTGCCCAGCGCGGAGTGGAAGGCGCTGTTCGTGCTCGTGCCGGTGCGGCTGGGAGGGGAGACGCTCAACCCGGTCTATGTCAGCTGCGTCAAGGTGCAGCTCTTCCCTAGTGGCCCGGGATTTTTCCACCTGCACCACGCAAACGTGCGAGGTTGTGGGCGTGTGTGACAGGGAGTGTGATGCAGTGTCTGGGGAGTGTACACGGGTGTATGGGGATGCAACAGAGTGGGAGTGTACAGGAGTGTAACGATGTAACAGGGAGTGTATGGGTGTGCATGGGAGTGTAATAAAGTGTTATCAAGAGTGTACGGGAGTGTATGTGAGTAACTGAGTGTGTGCGCGGGTCTAGCAGAGTGTGTGGCAATTTAACTTGTGTATGGATGTGAAGGTATTTAAGTGTAACAGGAAATGTATGGGAGAGTGTGGGAGTGTAACAGAGTGTATTAGATTGTAATAGTGGGAGTGTATGGAAGTGGAACTGAGATTGTATGGGAGTGTCCAGGAGAATTTAAAGTGAGTGTACAGTAAGGGAGTGTACAGAAGGGCAAACAAGCCTGCGGGAGTAGAAGGGAGTGTGTGGATTGTAATGTCGTGTACAGGTGTGTGCAGGTTTTGTCAGGGAATGTGAGCGAGTCAAGTGGAGTAGAAGGGAGTGCACGGGCTGGCATGGAGTCAACGGCGGTGTGTGTGCCACGCTCGGCCAACGCGCGGCGCGTGGGCGTTTGGTTGCCTACGTGCACGGATATGTCTGTTTTGGCCACGGCAAAGAGAGAAGTTGTACAGACGTTTATATGACTGGGACGCCCGTCATTTACAGTAAAACTCCACATTATAAAATGTGTCGAGGCAGCATTGGTATGCCATCATCCTGAGTGTCGACAGTTTGTACACACGTTGTGAAATGTAATTGCAAGTAGTCATAACGAATCTACAGACCAGTCGATTTTAGCGGATTAATGTTGAGTCCCGCATAAAATCATAATTGTTACAGAGCGGGGACCCGCTGTTGTTGAGCCTGTGTCTGCTCGCGTGGGCGTGGTGCCAGCTGGCGAGACAACCCGTTGGACGTTCTCCGGTCCCCACCGTGAGCGAGGAAGGCCCCCCGCTGGTGGTGACGCGCAAACACGCGTGGTGTGTGTCGTGTGCAGGGCATCCTGGAAATGGACAACTGCATCGGCATCATCGGAGGAAAACCAAAGCACTCGCTCTACTTTATTGGATACCAAGGTCGGCGGAGCTGGCTCCACACTCCTGCCGCTGTGCAGACGACGATCACTCGTGCCTCTCTAGAGCTTATATGGCTCCTTTAATGAGCTTTCAAGCCCGCTCTTTTAATGATGAGACTGTAAGTGCGTGGTCCTTGGAGGGAGTGTCAACTTCGTAAGCCCTAAAACCCGTTATTATTGTTACGCTCATTCACCAAGAAAAGCCTCGTTGAGTCTCGTGACTCATCAGCAGGGTCCTGGCAAGTGTTCACATTGGGGTGTGATGATTGCTGTGTGGATAACAAATGAGCCCGTTTGTGGGTAATTTTTCAAATAGGGAAAATTTGGATGACACTTTCACATCAGTGGCCTCCTCTTGCGAATGGCATCACGGAATCTTTAATAGATGTTGATGATGATGCCGAGTCTGCGATCCTTGGAGGGGAGTTAACTATGCAACAAGCGAAAGACCAAAAGCCAGATAGCAAAAAACAGTCAATGCATTCGTAAAATAAAGTATGATACTGTGAGAGCAGTCACCGAAGGACAACTGTGAAACTCTGCAACAGTTGAGAGATTTAGGAGAACAAAGTGATGGCAAGGTGTGGGAGCATCAGCATCATTGGCCAAGGTGACCTCTTGACCTTGCTTCTGCTGCAAGGGTGATACTTTGCTGATGCACACTCCCACAGATGACCACGTCATCTACCTGGACCCACACTACTGCCAGACCGCGGTGGACGCTGCCCAGCCCGACTTCCCGGTTGAGGTGAGCCGCGCGGACCCGGGAGTAACCTGCGATGACGATTGTAAAGGGGTCATATGTAATTAATTGGCTGAGCTGAAATTGCGATTGATCCAGGCCTGGAGCAATGCTATCTGAGCTTTGCATAATCACGCGTACCGTATTTTCCCGCATATCCGCATACGCATATACCCCGCAAAAATAGCGTTTTGTGTAAAACAAATTTCAGATAGCCCGCACCTCCATATACCCCGCATGTATTCATATATTTAACGTCGTTACCGCAGCTTAATTCCATCATATTAATACGAAGTTTGGATTTGTAATACATTCCACTATCAATTGTTAACATTAAAATCATAACGTGCACAAAGAAAACAAACTAACCGGAAACGAGTGAACTTAAAACAGTAAATAAGTAACAAAAGTAAATATCCAATAAATAAGTAACACATAACTGGTAGATATGTAGAGTTTTAGCACTGGTAGATTGCGCACTGCGCAGATAATAACGGCACTACGGTAACTCCGTCGCCTCACCCCCCCACCTCTCTCTCCCCCCAGCTCTCCCGTCATTACCACAGACCTTGCTCTGCCCCACCCCCCACCTCTCTCTCCCCACAGCTCTCCCGCCAGTAAACAAAGTGCGCCCACTTCAAACATTGTCGTTTCATTGTACAAACAATTTGAATAATTTAAAACGTGTTAACATGTGCAATTTTAGTGTGAGTGGTTTATTCAGCAGTGCTTTAGTCAAAGGTAAGTGTTGCATAGTGGATAGTCCTACCATGAAACAATTTAAACGAGTCATGACATACCACACGTGTAAAATATTTTTGGGATAGCCCGCACCTCCATGTACCCCGCAGGGTCTTGTTTTGTTTGTAAAAAGTGGTATACCCCGCGGGTTATATGCGGGAAAATACGGTAATCTTTTTGGAAAGGATTCTTGGTGAACTGACCACAGCCACAAACTTAAATCGCATCGGGAGGTTGTCTAAGAACTATTAAACAGATTTGTATATATTTTTTTAGTTTTTTTATCCCCATATATATTTAGCCGAGCAGGTGGCTCAGTGGCAGAGCGAGTGGCTCGCAAAGGGAAGGCTGATTCGGGCCATCATTACCCTGGGGTCAGTACCAGACAGTCTCGCTCCCTTCACCTGATGAAGGCCGCTTGTGTTGTGGCCGAAACGTCGTGAGAATATTATTGTGTTATTTTATTTTATCAATTTATTATTTTATTCTCATTCTACGTGACTTTACCGAAAGAACCAAAGAAGAAAAATTAGTACCGATTTGTGTGAAAATCAACAATGCTTTGCCTTTGGAGAGCCTCGCCCCCACCATAGGAATGTGTATTTTGTAGCGCTGGCTCAGGGCTGTAAACAAGAAATGATCATCTGCTCGTTGCTTGTATCAGAGATAAATCACTTGGACTTTCCAGGTGTTTGCTATGTGGGAGGAAACCTGAGTGTCTGGAGGAAACTTACGACACATTCATGCACACATGGATTTTTTTAAAGTCCATCGATTTATTTCCATCTCCTGGCCATCTCGCAGCCCAGTTTTCCAGCACCTGCTATTCTCAGGCAGTCTCATATCAAATCACTCGCAGGCTCAAGCCTGCTTGGAAAGCCAATATCTGGTGAGATGGGGTGCATTGTGGATGATTTGGGTGTACTCACCCACTCATCACACACACACCAGTCACACACTCATCACACACACACCAGTAAAACACTCATCATACACACACCAGTCACACACTCATCACACACACACCAATTCACACTCATCACACACACCACTTGCACACTCACCACACGCATCACTCATGCACTCATTAACACACCAGTCACACACTCATCACACACATCACTCACCCACTCATCACACACACAACTCACACTCTCATCACATACACACCACTCACACTCCTCACACACACACAACTCACACACTCATCACACACACCAGTCACACACTCATCACACACCCAACTCACATACTCATCACACACATCACTCACCCACTCATCACACACATCACTCACACTCATCTCACACACACCAGTCACACATTCATCACACACACACAACTCACACACTCATCACACACCTACTCAATACACACACAACTCACACACTCATCACACACACCAGTCACCCACTCATCACACACACCAGTCACCCACTCATCACACACAAACCACTCACACTCATCACACACACACCACTTACACACTCACCACACACATCACGTGCACACTCACCACACACACCACTCATACACTGACCACACACACCAATTACACACTCACCACACACACTCATCACACACACACACCACTCACCACACCACTCATCACACCACTCACACACTCATCACACCACTCGCGTGGTGGTGGTGGGGGCGTGCCGTGTGTGCTCAATGTCGCCTGCCCTCTCCCGTGCAGTCGTTCCACTGCTGCTCGCCACGGAAGACGGCGTTCACCAAGATGGACCCGAGCTGCACACTGGGCTTTTACTGCCGCACGAGGGACGACTTCCTCGCGTTCCGCGATCGAGTCGTCAAGGTGAATGTGCGCCCGGCTCGCTTTGAGTATAGGACGTCTTCGCGCTGCCGCGATACTCGCGAGAGTGGAGGGACTTGTCGGCCCAGGAAAGACGCGGATGACTGAGACGTGCGGTTGGCTTGCGATGGGTGGATTGTTCTGCAGCGTGACCGTGGGAGAGGCCGTCATCCAGCAGTGGATTGAGTTTTGCTGATGGCCGATGATTGGGCAGAAAGCACATTCTGACAATGATTTCTGTAATTTAAGATAAAAAATCGAAAATCTGTTATTGTATTATTCGGCGCGGGTCTTTAAAGCTTGCCGTTGTTTTTCGACACTTTTGCCGTGCCGTGTCTCGCCGTGCGTTGGCGCAGGTCCTCCGGCCGTCGGCGGGAGTTGGAGGAGGAGGTCTGCCACAGGAGAGCTACCCCATCTTCAGTTTCATGTCGGGGCGGAGCCGTGACGTGGAGGATGAGGAGCCGAGGCCTGAGAGGCACGTGCGGCTCCACCCGGTGTGCCGTCGAGCCGCCCTGCGCAGCTCCTCCGAGGACTTCGTGCTGCTGTGACTTGGCAGCCCGCTAGTCTTTTCGGTGTAATTAAGCCTGCTGTGTAACACCGCACCCAGTTAGTCCTCGAAGGCGTTAACACTGCTGTAACGATTGATAATTATCAATCACGGAATGACAGATTATAATCTGTCATCCCGTGAGTCTTCTGTCGCTGTAGCACCGCCGCACCTCATTGGTTGTCTCGGCGGCGTTAAGTCTGCTGTAATCTCTCATCCCCTATTCTTCTCAGAGGATATATCCGTGATCACACCTCGTGAGACTTCTTAGAAGAATGAGTAACCTTGCATCCCTAGGTGCAGCTTTTACTAAGTGTCATGCTGATGGCACCCTGAACACGGTGAAGCTGCTTTGGGGACTGTGATATGCTATAACTTCTCACTGCCAAGCGCAGCTTTGAAGACTTGAATCCCGCCATGGGCCTGCAATCCGCAGGGCAGCTCCTGTACAGACTTGGTCCTTCTGCAGCTCCGTATCCCATGAACATGAGGACTTTTTCCTGCCGTAACTTCCCACCATCATAATCGCTGCCCTGCGGACTCTGTTTCCATGTGACATTGCATTCAATCCCTTCTGTTTTAAAAGTGTTGCGTTTGACCTTCACTTCAAAACTATTTTCATAATTCTGAAATTTCAGGCTTATTTTATTTAACCATTTGAGAACTCAAGAGACCGGGATGAGTCCGGTTTGCAAGAGTGTGGTGATAACGTTGATGCTACCTTTAACGCGCAAGAACATTTTTATTTAAAAAATTTACGACATCGCCCAACAACATGTACCTGAGGACAAAGATGTGCTTGTTTTCCAAGTCGTTGTGAAACTTGTAATCAGGGTGATCTTCCTGTAAACATGACAAATCCATTGTTTGCACCTAATGCTGTTACATTTTTCGATCAGTATTCGAGCAGGAAGCTGTGGTAATCGGTGGTCGTTGGTTTAACGTGACACTTTCTGTGAACCTAGCCCCAGGCACCTCCCAGCATCCTGTACATAAGGCCCTATACAAGCCCTAGACTGTGACCACCTGGTCTGGTAGCGTCATTTTCTGACGTTTTGCACATCCACCATCGTTTTAACTTTCAGAGAATTAATTTTGACGGTGAAATTTTTTTGCTCGCTTGTAAATATTGTCTCGAATTGTGGCGGGGGAAATGTTAATGTATTTTGTGACTGCGCTTGTGTGCACACAGGCGTACCACTGTGCACGGGTGTACGTTGGTATGTACGGTCATACTGTCGATTACACCTTGAAGCTCCCTTACACTGGACCACGGCCTTTTTCATTGCGTTTGTGCGGTCCGCTGGAACCGGATGAAATGTGCATCGTGTTCGACACGCGCTGCCCCTAATGTCTGTAAAGGAGTTTCCAGTGCCGTGACTGGTGTCAACCCCTTGCTGCTGTCTCTACCATTCAACCACACTCGGGTTTACACCCCATGGTGATGGTGTTGCCCAGAGCCAGCTAGAGTTCTTCTTCCAGAGATCAATCTGGGAGGCAAGTTGTCACGCTGGTGACGTCCTCGCATTAATTTTGGCTGCCGCGTAGCCCATGAGGTCGGGTCATCGTGCCGGCTCCAGCCAACGCGTGCGGGCGGTAGCCAGCTAATTGTTGTGACTGACACTCAAACCAGAGGAAAACCTGGGTAGACCGAGCAGCGGTCGCCGGGACTTCCACTGTCCGCTGGGCAGGAGGCTGTTTAATCTTCGGGTTTCCCAACTCCACTTCTTGCGACACCGCGATGTTGCCTCTCCACGTTAACCACTCGCCGCGGTTCCATTTCAGATTGTCTCTGCACGACGCTGCATGCAACAGTTGGTTGGTAAACTCGTCCCATGTGAGAACGCAGATTCAAATTAAGATAAATCGGTCCCGTTGATGTCATGTAATGACATGATCGTCACCAATTTATATATTTTTTATCTTAATTTTAATCTGCATTCTTTTCGTCCCGTGAGGTGTGTTGACCAACATAAATCTCTCTAAAAAGCGCGTGTGTTACATCACGGGGGACACGGACATAAACAACTCTTGTCTTAATTGGAATGGGCATTGTCACGTGGCACGTGTTTAACAATCATTGGGTGTGTACAGTGTGTAATGACCTAATTCGTATTTAAACGAAGGTTGGTTACAGTGGCAGGGAGCGCCGGTGGTGGGTCGTTGGAATTGGAGTCTGAGACCCGCCGGACAGGGCCGCAGGGCGTCGTGAGTCGACACCGATAAAAATGTTAAGCCGATTTAATTTCCGTTGGTGTTCAATATCTTTTAAGATACGTTGTTGTCCAGAAGAGGAATATGGTTACCTTCATAAAAGAGTATCTGAAGATTAAAAGGGAAGCTTTGTGTTTTATTTCTACGTGATCTGGGATTGGGTTTCTTGGAGATTTGTTTGATTTACGAGGTGGAGATTGTGACATGTCGCCATCCGACCAGGCAGATGTGTGGTGACGGCAAACCTAACGCTTCATCAGCGTGCACACGTTCATTTGTAATAATGACAGCGTTCCCTTTTAAGATTTTCTTGAACCAGGGAAACATTTTAGAGAAAATTTCGGAAAACCTGTGACGGATCCAAACGTTTCTGACCAAATATTTACGAGAAATCAAAGCCTTGCTCAGGGACTGGGTTAATAGCTCTGAAGCCCCGCCGGAGCAGGAAGACGCTGTGCAGGTGACAAACTACCTCAAGCAGCTGCTGCTGCTGCACCAGCGCGACCTGGAGTCGCTCTACCTGGTCGTCCGCTACATCAAATGGCTCATGGGAGGTGCCCGCGATGGCGCGTGGCACACCACGTTCGAGTTCATCCTCGAGAGCGTCCAGGCATTGCTGAAACGCACGTATGGCAGCACTCTCAAGCTGTGCCACACGACACTTTGCCGGCCGTTTGCGTGAAGCGGCACTATGGGCAACGTGAGCTACCTTTAAATAAACACTGAACACGTGGCCACTCCAACACAAAACACCACTCAACACCGACTTATGTCTAAGCTCAACACATTACGCACGACACGGCTAACAATGGCTCATCAAGACTCTTACCATGTTTGCAGTATAGCAAGTAAATAAATAACAATTTGAAGCCCTCTTAATATTTTAAATGTATCTGTCCGCCAGCGGAGCATTGCGCAGGCTCTTGGTGGTGTGCACGAGGTCACTGCGGGGTGGACGCTGCAATGACTGAGCCACTAGAACTTGTTACGTTCGCATCGAGAGGTGGCGGTGGTTTTTGAAAGCCTTCATCCAACCGTGGATAGACCTTGGCTAACGATGGTATTCACTTTGGCTTTGTTCGGTGAGTACGCATTAAATGTACAACTCATTATTGAGCCACTCCTTTATGAAAGTCTGCTTATGGCTCTAGAATTTGGTGTTACATGTTATTTATGTAGTTTATTGTAAAAATTCGGTCACAGTCCCTATGATCACTGTTACTTTTGCAATTATGGCTTTATTTTTTGGTGATTTTGAAAAGTGTTTTGGTTTGGACATGTTTGTGTTGTTGTAGTACAGAGTTAAGACTAATGGCCTTAATCTAAGTTTTCTTGTGGTTGTTGTTAGATTTGCATCCCACTGGGATTTTTTTGCACACAGCGTTGGTGTACGGTGTTTTTTTCAGGAATATTTTGCTGTTTTTTTCATGGATTTTCCGTTTGCACAGTCACATAGTCACTTTAAGATGTTTTCTTGTTCGTGTTTTTTGTTTTGTTGTGGTTGCACCCGATTCAAGAGTCGAATGGCTCACAGGGCTATACCAAAATAAATAAACTGAAAAAAACCTGAAGACTTGTCTCGCTTTCGCGTTAAGAGACGCGGCAGTTAGCTTTTGACAAAAAACGACACCATCCACTTGGCCGCATCAACGCCAAATTTGTGTGTAGTTCGCTTTATTGCATGCCACGAAGGCCTATGATGTCGCCGATTTTCTCTTTTAAGGCGGCATTATTGACGAATACGTTGAGTTTTTACCTAGTTTATATATCCCCTTGTATTTCTACATGTTGTCTACTATGTATGCATGCATCACTTGTTGCCACTACAGCAGATACAGATCAAAATAATTAATACACAAAAAACGATGCGGGTTTTGTCAGCATGGGAATCGATTTTATGCGGTTAGATCCTTGAGCCCGCTGACACTTCAGTGGACATCGAGGGAGGGGAAATTCACAGAGGGCGGTGAGTTTAATCCATTTACGCGGTACAGCTCGTGAAGCGAGGAGATGCGAGTGGCGTTGCGCACGGGACGCTGCGCACAATAGCAAGAGGAGCATTCGCAGAGATGCTGGCCGTGGGGAGGAGGACGCGAAGGCATTTTAAAAAATTAATGCGTAGCGTAGAACTATGGCGCATTACGTTAAATAATTCCTGTAAAACAGAAGGCGTCATGTAAAAAATATATATACACTCATTTAAATGTTCTTGTTAATTTGCTAGAAAACACTTGTCAACAATCATGCAATAATGCGATCGCATCATTATATTCACGCCATGTTCAGTCTGAATATATGATTCACTTATCATTTACATTGATTATGGGGAGTGAATCTTAGAAGACTGGTGCCACCGATGGACCACGCCACGTGTGTGCTGGCACGGAACACGTTTAGAACATCCCTTGTGTGCAGGAGGAGAGCGTGTGCTTCTGTGCGTACATTTATGTGCGCCGACGTGGAGTGAATCTACGTGGAGTGAATGTGAGGGGTGATACCACGTGGGTGAATTGAGTGACCCTGCGCAGAGTGAATCCCTGTTGGTCACCGCACAACGCTGCAGCGGTGCGTCGGCGCAGGCGCAGGGTGGTGGCCAGGGGGTGCAGTGGTCACTGGAGGAGGAGGGCCACGGCGACGGTGAGGAGTTCAAACCCGCGACGCCACGGGCGCGGGCGCCCCGCGTCGCCCCGACTCCCCGCGGTGCTCCGCGCTCCGGGCAGCTTCGCCGTCTCGTACACCCACGTGTGGTTCTTCTCAACGCACGGCACGCAACGCGTGAGTCAAAACAAGAGAGTGAAGTTCGTTTTTTTTTTGGGGTGGGGTGGGAGAGGATTTTAAGATTATTTACATGAATTACTCAAGTAAATTGTAGTCTTTAAATTATTTTATATGATGCGTCTGCGTGCTAACAATCCTGATGTTACCCGATGCCATCAGAGACCAATTTTGGCAGACAGCGTGGCGACATCACTTCTGTTTTTTCGGATCAATCCAAAACAAACATTCGGATCGTCGAGAATTTCATATCTAGGCCTGTGTAATGCACGGAAGTGCCCTTGCACAAAGTAAGACCCGTGACTATACGAGCCCTGTGATCATTTACTTTTCACTGCCACTTCCTCTTGTGGTTAACCAGCGACGCGAGCGGCAGCAGCAGCAGCGTCTCCCCCTGTGTTTGGGAGACAGTTTTCTGCTTTTGTTACGGTACGAGGCACTCAGACCCAGCACAGGCAAAAAGGCGCTCGCAGAGGCCCTTACAATGACAGGGGTATATCTGAACGCAATCAAATCACAGGACATTGTCACCAGATATAAAATACCAGCTTCCCCCCTCTAGTACTCATTTAGTACAGCCAAGATGCTGGCAGTCATGGACACATTTCATTTGTGGGCTGTTTCGAAGTGGTAGGCCGATGTGCAGGGCAGATGGTGTCAAGGGAGACCGAGGGTGAGATGGGGGGGATGCGGTGAATTTAATACCACGGTGCTCCTGTCGAATGTGTTCAGATTTTACGTGGTACAGTGACGGGATTGTGTGGCTCAGCAGCAGCAGCAGAAGGACGAGGTGGCGCGGTCACTCACCGAGAGGTAGAGCTTCACGTCGTAGTCCGTGTCCCGCAGGAGGCGCTCGTACTGCGTCACGCGGTCCGTGTTCCACGCGTACTCAGCCACCACCGCCTCCAGAAGCCGCCCCTTGTGCCTCTCGGGGGACGTCACCGTGTACTTGTTGCTTTGCCTGCGAATTCACACAGCAGTCGTGTGGGTCGCGCCCGGCACGGCACCGCGACGTGTGTTTGCGAGTCTCCGCACGGTGTGTGTGCGCGTGGTGTGTGGTGGTGAGTGTGTCATGTGGTGGTGAGTGTGTCATGTGGTGGTCGGTCTCATGGCGGGAACCGGGGGAGGGAGTTTCACAGTGGTGAGTCTCACGGTGGTGAGTACATCTCGTGTGCAGCGGTCTGCCTACTCGGTAGCTGGAACCTAAGGCCCCAGTATGTAAAGCCTCCGATGTGGAGGAAGGGGCTACGGGGAAACAGAGGAGCCAGGATGGGCGAGAGGGAGGCACGTTTTTTTTTAAACAGGGCTGGGACGTGTTTCTCTCAACGTGACTCGAAGAATAACTGTCTACAGGAAACCCACCCACACAGATTCCTACTTGAAACCTGATTCCCACCACCACCCAGCCCAAAAGAATTCTCTCATCATAACTTTATACCATAGGGCTCATTGCATTGCGGACCAACACCACCTGACCAGTGAATTAAAACATGTACACCTGGCCCTCAAAAGGAATGGTTACTCTGACCGTACCATCCGCCAAGCTGTTTCTCCCTCCATACAGAAACAACCACTTGATACTCCGGTCAAAACCATCACACTACCATATATAGCAGGCGTTACTAAAAAGATTTCCAAAATTCTAAACAAACACAAGATCCAGGTCCGGTTCAATACAGTACACAAAATTCGTGATCTGATCCCATCCGTGAAGGATGTCATTCCTGACTTACAGTACCCCGGGGTTTACAAATTGAGTTGTACCTGCGGTGATTGCTATATCGGGGAGACAAAGCGACATGTCTCTGACCGAATTCGCGAGCACAAATCAGATTTGAAACACGGCAAAACTAATTCTTCTGCCGTAGCTGATCACTGTTACAACGCTGTGGGTGATCACGATATAATTTTCTCTGATACCAAGGTTCTTTGCAACCCACGGGTTTTTATCAGAGATTTGTTCACGAGGCAATTCAGATCTACAAACACAGACACAATTTCAACTGAGAAGATGGTTTCAAATTAAGCAACCATTGGAAAGATGTTCTAAATCAAACCAAACATTAAACTAATTTTCAATGGTACATGTCTCTGACCGAATTCGCGAGCACAAATCAGATTTGAAACACGGCAAAACGAATTCTTCTGCCGTAGCTGATCACTGTTACAACGCTGTGGGTGATCACGATATAATTTTCTCTGATACCAAGGTTCTTTGCAACCCACGGGTTTTTATCAGAGATTTGTTCACGAGGCAATTCAGATCTACAAACACGGACACAATTTCAACTGAGAAGATGGTTTCAAATTAAGCAACCATTGGAAAGATGTTCTAAATCAAACCAAACATTAAACTATTTTTCAATGGTACAGTATATTTTTCAAGTAGTGGTACCCCAAACTTTCGCAGTTCTTAAAAATTCCCTTTTCACACCGTCAATAGGTAAATTCCCCCTCCCCCCGTGCCAAACGGCAAGTGCACCCTCACGTACACCACCTCTATGCTACGTTGGCCAATCAAATGCTAATTTTTATGCTAATTCCTTTGTCAAGGCACCTTGTTTCCTCGCACACAGCTTAAAGGTCGCGGTCTGAGCATGGCTGTGTTTCACTCCAGTGCTGTCCTCGAGACAGCCTGATCCCTTCACCTGATGAAGGCCGCTTGTGTTGTGGCCGAAACGTCGTGATTTTTGTTGTTTTATTTTTTACCTACGTGACTTTACCGAATAGAACCAAAGAGTATGGATCCTTGCAGTCACGAAAGCTTTAAATCTAGAATTGATAACCTCTACGGGGAGGGCTTTCACCTATCTGTTAGAGCTTTTAACAGACAACGGGACAAGAAGTCACAGCTCATCGAGACGCTGACGTTCCTCAAAAGATGCCGCGATCACAAGGTAATACCCATCGCTTTCACACTCACTTCTGCTGCTGTATCTTCGCCGAATTCTAAACAGATTCTGTTTAAGGCCAGCCTATCTTTAATCTCAGAGAGGATAAGGCTACTCCGATTTGAACTCGATACTTTAGACAGGACTCTCCTACAAGCTAATTTAATGTTAACACAAAAAATGTCACCTTCTGATTGGAATCACGTAGACAACATGACTGCTTCTTCTGCTGATTCACTGTCAGTCAAATGTAAAGCTATACCCGATTTCTAAATTCAACCACCTATCAAAGAAGAACCCAGTTCCACATATAACAAAACTAGACGTTAACAAAATCGTCATTAATCAGAGTAGCACCCCGATTTCGGACAATCTGAAAACAGTACTGGCTAGGGGACTGAATTTTGCTGTCACCCCAAAACACATACCAGTACTCTTTGGTTCTATTGGGTAAAGTCACGTAGGTAAAAATAAAATAACAAAAAATCACGACGTTTCGGCCACAACACAAGCAGCCTTCATCAGGTGAAGGGACGAGACTGTCTGGAGGACAGCGCTGGAGTGAAAAAAGCCACGCTCAGATTGCGACCTTTAAGCTGAAAGGTCGCGATCTGAGCGTGGCTTTTTTTCACTCCAGCGCTGTCCTCCAGACAGTCTCGTCCCTTCACCTGATGAAGGCCGCTTGTGTTGTGGCCGAAACGTCGTGATTTTTTGTTATTTTATTTTCACCTACGTGACTTTACCCAATAGAACCAAAGAGTATGGATCCTAGCAGTCACGAAAGCTTTAAATCACATACCAGTAGATGATATCATCTCTCAGGTCGATGTAGCCCTCAAAGGCGTAGGACACATCCAAGCAGACGTTGCAAGAGCTGAAATAGCCACTATTCTTAAGAATGCTAAGAAACCCATTAGTAACATCAGCAAAAATGAACGCTCTGAACTCGCGAATTTAAAAAAACAGAAGTGATATAGTCATCCGCTCAGCCAATAAAGGCAATGCTACTATAATTATGGATAAAGATTCATACAACAAAATCCAGAATCTGCTCAACGATGGAAGTTACTCAAAAATTAAAAACGACCCTACCAATAGCCTAGCGATAAAAACCAACAAGATCATCACAAGTTCGACCTCCCTAATCGACCCAACTAAACGTCCCTCCCTAAAACCTTCTGCTGCAAGACCCCCTAGATTCTATGGTCTTCCCAAGATTCATAAAGAAGGCACCCCACTACGACCCATCGTATCCACGATCAACTCCCCTATCTATAGACTAGCCCGTTTTCTGTCAGATACCTTGCTGCCTTTCACTGGCAAGACCGCCTCAGCAGTACTTAACTCAGCACAATTGGTCTCTATGGTCAAAGATGTTGTACTGTCCCCTGACGATATCCTTGTCAGCTTCGATGTGGTCTCTTTGTTCACCAAGGTCCCAGTACCTGATATCATTGAAATAATTGAAAATTTGGTCCAACATGGACTAGACCCCGATACACCTGCACTGGTTAAGCACTGCCTCAACAATACCTACTTTACTTGGAATGGCTCCTTCTACAAACAAAATGAGGGTACCCCCATGGGATCCCCCTTGTCACCAGTGATAGTCAATATTTTCATGGAGAATTTTGAATCAGATGCCATCCAGACTTCCACCCTCAGACCTTCCCTGTGGAAGAGATATGTGGATGACACTTTCGTCATTTGGCCACATGGCCTCCCAGCTCTGAACCTTTTCCTACACCACATCAATTCCAGACATCCCGGCATCAAATTCACCATGGAAGTGGAGAAAGATGGCAAGCTACCATTCTTAGATGTTCTGTTTGAGAGGAGACCTGATGGCTCATTGGGGCATTCTGTCTACAGGAAACCCACCCACACAGATTCCTACTTGAAACCTGATTCCCACCACCACCCAGCCCAAAAGAATTCTCCCATCAAAACTTTATACCATAGGGCTCATTGTATTTCGGACCAACACCACCTGACCAGTGAATTAAAACATGTACACCTGGCCCTCAAAAGGAATGGCTACTCTGACCATACCATCCGCCAAGCTGTTTCTCCCTCCATACAGAAACAACCACTTGATACTCCGGTCAAAACCATCACACTACCATATATAGCAGGCGTTACTAAAAAGATTTCCAAAATTCTAAACAAACACAAGATCCAGGTCCGGTTCAATACAGTACACAAAATTCGTGATCTGATCCCATCTGTGAAGGATGTCATTCCTGACTTACAGTACCCCGGGGTTTACAAATTGAGTTGTACCTGCGGTGATTGCTATATCGGGGAGACAAAGCGACATGTCTCTGACCGAATTCGCGAGCACAAATCAGATTTGAAACACGGCAAAACGAATTCTACTGCCGTAGCTGATCACTGTTACAACGCTGTGGGTGATCACGATATAATTTTCTCCGATACCAAGGTTCTTTGCAAACCCACAGGTTTTTATCAGAGATTTGTTCACGAGGCAATTCAGATCTACAAACACGGACGCAATTTCAACCGAGAAGATGGTTTCAAATTAAGCAACCATTGGAAAGATGTTCTAAATCAAACCAAACATTAAACTAATTTTCAATGGTATAGTATATTTTTCAAGTAGTGGTACCCCAAACTTTCGCAGCTCTTAAAAATTCACTTTTCACACCATCAATAGGTAAACTCCCCTTCCCCCCCCGCGCCAAACGGCAAGTGCACCCGCACGTACACCACCTCTATGCTAAGTCGGCCAATCAAATGCTAATTTTTATGCTAATTCCTTTGTCAAGGCACCTTGTTTCCTCGCACACAGCTTAAAGGTCGCGGTCTGAGCATGGCTGTGTTTCACTCCAGCGCTGTCCTCGAGACAGTCTGGTCCCTTCACCTGATGAAGGCCACTTGTGTTGTGACCAAAACGTCGTTATTTTTGTTGTTTTATTTTTTACCTACGTGACTTTACCGAATAGAACCAAAGAGTATGGATCCTTGCAGTCACGAAAGCTTTAAATCTAGAATAACTTTGGAGTCCCAGAGCTTCCATGGGAACCCAGACGACGGACCTGGAAAATCTGACAACTTTGGAGCTTCGAGTGATCTTGTGGATGATGCTGCTTTTGCTGATATTGACCGTGAGGCCTTTCCATCCCGAGGTCAGCCACACACTTGCCCGGAACTGCCAGGGTGGCACCTTCTCCAGAGTTTCACCGAGGCCACTAAAACACGCGTGCTTCCACCTCTTTCAACCGCCTTGTTGCTGTCGGGCGAGCGGCCTCACTTGGTCACTTCGCAGCCGAGGAGGTTGCGAGCGAGCGTCGGCACATTGGGGATGCTGCGGCAGCGCGCGAGCGAGATTCGAGGGTAGTAGTGCAGGTACGCCAGGCACATCTCTTGCAGCGTCTCGAAGCCTCCCTGGGGCGACAGGAGCCATCGTACGTCCCGAACGCAGAATAATCACCGTGCCTTGTCGCGGAGAATGTTAGCAAACAAAATAAGTACCGTTTCCTTCCCATCCTTTTGTCTTCGCGCTAACAAATAAAACGAATACTTTGTATGCATCGCATTGGCCGCACGGTCTTCTGTGAGTACATAATTTCAGCAGCTTTGGTTCAATCCCAACAAAACTCTTGACCGATTTAGACATTCAATGTCTCACCATTGAATGTCAGGCTTGCCTTAAACCAATGCTATTGGACTGCCAGATGTTTAAAGGCAAGTACCCTCTCTGTAAGATACGGGTCCGAATTCAACGCAAAGTTATATGATACATAGCACAAAATAATAATTGAGTGTCGTTGTGGAGAATATGAATGTGTTAACGATGGTAACGATGTTAGTATGTGTTTGGTGCAAGATTGAGTATTGTAGAACTTTTGGCCAATCCTGCCCCTGTGAGTAAGACTGATTAAAATGTAGGCAGTCATACATTTCTAAAGTTAGTTTATTTTTCTAGTTTTAAGTATTGACCATATGGCTGTTCCAAATGTCAACTTCTTAGCCCTTCTAGAACATGAACATTTCACTTTTTCACTCAATTGCTGTTTTACTCATTCAGCGAACTCTGTCCATTCATGATTGTCTTCAGTGTTGTAAAAATATAATAAAAATTAAGATATTTAAAATATGACGCCAAATATGGATTCAACACTTTTAAAAACACCCAAGTACAAACATGATTAGGATCAGTTTCAAAGACTAAAGTGAAATATATTTTAGTTTTCAAATTTTTCTAGTTAAAGGATTCCATTTCAATACATTGTTGTAGACTTGTCAGCTTTCCAGCAAATTGTAGATCATCCGAATTCACTCCACTCGGTCCACCACTGATTTGTTATTCGTTTTTTTGGTTTGGGTCGTCGTGCGGGTCCGTCAACTCGGGCTGTGCACTCTCGACCACCCGACACAGATAATCGAGTCAAGTTGTCACCCAGGAAAATGCGCCTGTCGAGTTTGTTTTGAGCAAGACCTGGCCATGTTGAAAAGCAAGCAACATTTGACAATTTCATTCGTTTCGCTGGAGATTACAACCCAGCCTCATCAGTTGTGAGCAGGTTTTAGCTCTAATTGGAATCATATCTCCACAACTAAATAAAAAAAAACTATTATGGATCATTACATCGGTTGGGAAAGCCTACGTGCGAACTCGGTCCCGACGGTATCGATCAGTGTTTCTCAACTTGTTAGGTACGGCGGCCCTCTGATCAACACGAGCGGGCGGGGTGTGAGAGCCGAAGCAGCTGCCTGTGGAGACGGTGAGGACAAGATGGCCGCCTGAGGCGCGCGCTCCCAGCAGCGGCTGGCGGGGGCCGCTTGTGAGGGGGCCGAGGGAGCGGACGGAGGGGGCCGATGGAGCCTAGGGGGCCGATGGAGCCGGGGGACCTGACGGGACCGGGGGAGCCAGGGGGCCGACGGGGCCGGGGGGGCCGACGGAGCTGGGGGGGGGGGCGACGGAGCCGGGGGGGGGGGGGCGACGGAGCCGGGGGGGGGCGACGGCGCGAGCAGAGGGAGCCGACACTGACTTTCTCACTCACATCATACACTGACTCACTCACACATCATGCACTGACTCACTCATCATGCGCTAACACATCGTGTGCTGACTCACACATCATACACTCACTCACACTGCCACTGACTCGCTCACACATCATACACTGACTCACTCACACATCGTGCGCTGACTCACACATCATACACTGACTCACTCACGCTACTACTGACTAACACATCGTGCGCTGACTCACTCATCATACACTCACTCACGTTGCTGCTGACTCACTCACACATCATACACTGGGAGTGTCGTGCTGCCAGCTATGGCTGCAGGTTTTTGCCGTACGTGTTATGTATATCGTTTATTGTTCAATTAAAAATCAGAGTTCCTATGATTACTGTTGTTACATTGTTTGTGTAGCTTTATTTTGGTAATTCGAAAATATATGGTTAATCTAAATTGTCTTATGATTATTGTTGTTGGCTTGTACCACATTGTGATTTTTGCACACAGCGTTTTAGTAAAAAATTTTGCGTGGAATATTTGCTGGTTGAATTCCAGGATGTTTCTGTTGCGCGTCGTCGCTTTAAGATGTTCTGTGTTCATATTTTGTTTGTTGCGGTTGCGCCCGACTTAAGAGCCGCATGGCTCACAGGGCTATACCTAATAAATGAAACGTGAATAAAACTTGAACATCACTGATCCCTGCCAGCCTCAAACTTGACTAAGGGCCACAATAAACAGAGAGAAGATCACATGTCCATGCCTCGAGTCAAAGCGGTTTTAGCAGGTCATTTGTGTTTCATGCTGTGTGTCAGTGTGTTGTCTGTTAGCAAGGCATGCGGTTCCTCGTGTCGTTGCGTGTTTTGTGTTCCTTGGGCATTTGTTTTGTGATGTATCGGTGTGTTTTGCGCAAGGCATTTGTTGGATATTGTGTATTCTTGTTGTGTCATCAAGGTTCGTGTTGTTACGTTGCGTATCGGAGTGTTTTGTCTGCTGATGGTCGCCGCGCACATTTATAATTTCTCCTGCACGGTATCCATGCCGCGTTCTTTGCCCCCCCCCCCACCTAGAATCGCGAGCGTGTTCGCAATCGGGACCTCGTGCTGCTGTGTGGTGCTTACAATGGTGATGTTCTTCCTCTCCTCCGTGTCATAGGTGCATTCCACCACCAGCACATCGCCCTGTCACAGTGACACACACACCACGTCACAGTGTCACAGTGACACACACAACACGTCACAGTGTCACAGCACGTCAGTGTTACAGCACGTCATAGTGTCACAGCACTTCAGTGTCACAGCACGTCACAGTGACACACACACACCACGTCACAGTGTCACAGCATGTCACACACACCACGTCACACTGTCACAGTGACACACATCACGTCACAGTGTCACAGCACTTCAGTGTCACAGCACGTCACAGTGTCACAGTGACACACACACCACGTCACAGTGTCACAGCATGTCACACACACCACGTCACACTGTCACAGTGACACACACCACGTCACAGTGTCACAGCACGTCACAGTGTCACAGTGACACACACAACACGTCACAGTGTCACAGCACTTCAGTGTCACAGCACGTCACAGTGTCACAGTGACACACACACCACGTCACAGTGTCACAGTGACACACACACCACGTCACAGTGTCACAGCATGTCACACACACCACGTCACACTGTCACAGTAACACACACCACGTCACAGTGTCACAGCACGTCACAGTGTTACAGTGACATACACACCACGTCGCAGTGTCACAGCACGTCACAGTGTCACAGCACGTCACACTGTCACAGTGACACACACACAACACGTCACACTGTCACAGTGTCACAGCACGTCACACAGACATCACGTCACAGTGACACAGACCCCATGATGCTGGACACTGCCTTACCTCTGCACAGACCGACAGCTCGTTACCTTGAACCGAGGCGTTTACTCACCGCCCGGCTTTCAGTACGTTCAAAATCCACTGCTGGATGAATGCCTTCCCGTGCCGCGCGGCTTGTGGTGATCGCTTGACCGTGCTCCACCACACTGATCAGCGCGGGTTTGTGAAGTGGTGGAACCATGGATGGGCTCAGCTATCGCTCGCCACGGATGTTAGCCGTGGCCATGATTCAAACTCAGGTTACCAGGTTAAGAGCCCCACTTCACTGCCCCCACCCCCTCAAAAACAATAGAGAATATGCAATTCAAACTGAAAATAACGCAGATTTCGCTTAAAATACGAAGTGGAAGAAAATGTTGAGAGAGAGGAGCAGATGGTGCTAGGAGTTGTACCGCTCACCGCAAACACGTCAATGTGCTGTGGGAAGTATCTGTTCTCCTGAAAGTTGAAGTCGTAGGTGTTGTCTTCACCGAGACTTCCAATCTCCTCCCCGGCCCTGGAAAACCACGCGGGTCGCCTCTCATGAGCACAGCAACGCAGCCCATCCTGTCGGAGGCAGCGTCCCCACGGCGCGCTCCACTCCGCGACGCGAAATCCGTGCGACAATCGTTGCGTTGTGGAAGCCTTTAAGGCGCCACAGGGGTGGGGAACGTCCGGCCCGCGGGCCGTGCGAGGCCAGCGGGCCGTGCGAGGCCCGCGGGCCGTGCGAGGCCAGCGGGCCGTGTGAGGCCCGTGGGGCTGTACGAGGCCAGCGGGCCGTGCGAGGCCAGCGGAATCATTTGGTCGCTGGCCCTGCCAAGGCAACCACAGGCGGGACTCTAAATTCAATAAATCTAGGAGCAAACCTGGAAAAGCAGTTGCGAGTAGCAACATCATCAATACCATCAATACCAGCTAACATATTTTATTATTTTATTGTTTCCCTTCAACGTGACTTTACCGAAAGAGCTAAGAATATCATCAATACCAGCTAACATCAATACCAGCTAACATCATCAATACCAGCTAACATCATCAATACCAGCTAACATCAATACCAGCTAACATCAATACCAGCTAACATCATCAATACCAGCTAACATCAATACCAGCTAACATCATCAATACCAGCTAACATCACCACACGCCTCACCAAAGAGAAGCAGTTCCAGCCATCACATTAGGGGTGAGTTAGTTAAATGTTTGACCAAATATAACAGGCTAATTTTTAAGTTGATAATTTTGTATGGCCCGCGAATGATGTTATAAATATCTAGATGGCCCTTGGCAGACAAAAGGTTCACCGCCCCTGCTTTAAGGCAACAGGGTGGGGAGCACAGTAGTACTGTACAACTTGTGCCTCACAGCCAGAAGGACCTGGGTTCAATTCTCGATTCGGGCACCTCGCTGCTGTGTAGCATTTGCATGTTCTCCCCCTATTCTTCAAAGGTTCTCTGGTTCCAACCCAAAGCTAAAACAATGTAATTGGTATTGGCCAAAACATCCCTATACTGAAAAATTACTGTCCAGTACTTACAAATTACTCAAAATTGACGTTCCGCATAGCAACAAGGCCACCTACTGCGGAAACTTGCCGGGACCCTTAGGCTCGGTGAGGCTTTCCTGGGTAATAAAGCAGCCGTGAGTGGGAATACAATGAGACCAAGACGACCACGTCCATGCCTTAATTACTTCAAGATCACTTTGTGGGCATGACAAAAAGATGTTTCTTGAAATGGACGTCTGAAGTACAGTATTTTAAAACATTACTGTGTCTCTTGACATGACACCGATATCACAATTAAAATTACTTCCATAATAGAGGTTTTTAGGTTATTTCGCGTAAATATATAAATGTGTCGTTAAAACCCGCCACCACCCGACACAGCCAATTCGTAAGGTTTGTCACGTAAACAGAACGTGGCCAATTCGTCACTAGTACAGCACTAACTGGTGTGTTAGAGAGCCAAGCCACAACATTTACAAACTGAGTACGACGTTTCGCCAGTAATAACAACCAGCTTCATCAGGCGACAGCCGGAGTCGAAATGTGTAGCCGGTGTGAGCTCGCTTGTGATGCATCGCCACTGTGCACTCTACTCGTTGCCACACAGAGTTAGGCTCCTACCAGTATTAATGTTGTTACTTGCTACAAGAGAATGCAAATAGTGACCAGGTGATGGGACCCACAGCCCCACGTGCTCAGCAAAGTACGAAGAACTCTGTTAGATTAGGGCGGAGTTCGAGCTGGTGAGCTGCATGCGCTCCAAAAATACATAACTGTTAAACAAATATTATACTACTTGAATGTCAATTGACTGACAGGAACTAGGCAATGTTAATTGACTGTCGATTGAGCTGTTGGTGGTAATGAAGATATGCACAATTAGGACTTTGATAATAAAGTTGATTTCAATATATAAAATACTCTCAGTAATTGGGTCTACAATATTAACGCTGAATCCCATTGGCAGGAATTCTGCTGCGGTGTTGTGGGGGTGTGTGTCGTCACGATTGCAGGTACAAGATTTACACTTATTTTTTTGTTGTATAAGATTTGATTCCTTCCAAAAGGTTTCTATTTATTGTTTATTTCCAGAGAGGGTAAAACCTATTCCTATTTTTTTACACGTAAATATTGTTTGACGTTTTTGCGCGGGAAATCTAATAAAGATGGCGTCTCGCGGCGTGGCGATTTATTTAAGTATTATTACTAGTATTATTTACTTGTTTATTTTGATCACTCCAACTCGAATCAATAGATATAACGGTGTTTGAAGATGATTACATTGTTTTGGTGATGAAAGTAGAAGTTTTTGTAATAGTTTATAACGTTTGGTATCGCGCTGTTCATTTGGAAGCTCGTTCTAACATTGAGCTCGTTGGGCGAGCGGCACCGGGTGACCTTGAACAGGTTACGTTCCCGATTTGGGTTTCAGAATTATGTTATGTTTATTGTCAGTAAAATATGACTTCTCTAATTTACGTATTAATATAATTTGATATTTTAAAAAATATATAAGTATGTATTGTCTCGTTTAGGCAGTGTTATCAGGAGCTGTAGTCGGTGCAACATGTTTTGGGCAGATGTTAAAATGTGTCTTGTTAAATGTTTGTTAAATAATATCAATGTTAAATGTTGTTCGGTAAAAGCAGCTTTTATCATAATTGAGATTTGTGCGGATTTGGAGCTGAGAATTTGAGCTGCGGTGTTGTGACCCGGGGTGCGTTTCTGATTGCAATTGCATCTGTTGGACAGAACAACGCAGAGTCTACTCATCCTCTCCGAACTTTTAGAAACAAAAAATTATCGTCGCTGTTGTCTATTTAGCCGGCCTCGCAAGGATTCACGGCCGGAAGAGAGCGGATAGGGCGGACCGGCTACAAACGTAAAGTTCAAGTCGAGGTCGGTGAGCGGACGGAGTCATGGAGTGGCTTGGTGAGTATCTGAACCTGATCCAGGTGAATGACCGCGGTGTCAGTATGTGTGTGCTCCATGGTTTGATATCGATCAGACTATATGATGCATTTGGGATTTTGTTTTTATTCAGCGCAGCAACAACAGCCGCCATTCGTCACTAAGTGGCGATAGTTCATAGTTCATTTATTTGGTATAGCCCTGTGAGCTATTCGGCTCTTGAATCGGGTGCAACCGCAACAAACAAAAAACATGAACAAGAAAACATCTTAAAGTGATTATGTGACTGTGCAAACAAAATACAGGAAAAAAACATCAAAATATTCCTGAAATAGCACCGTACACCAACGCTGTGTGCAAAAATCCCAGTGGGATGCAAGTCAAATAACAACAACAACAACCACAAGACAACTAAGATTAAGGCCATCAGTCTAACTCCGTACTACAATAAACAAAAACATGGCCAAAACAACCAAAAAACGTTTTCGAAATCAAAATAAAAGCCATACATCCAATGTAACAGTGATCATAGGGACTGTGACCGAATTTTTAACAATAAACTACATAAATAAATTATAACACCAAAATCTAGAGCCATATTTTAGGCCACTGAATAGCAGTGGCAGCTAGGGTTGTACAACTCCTCTAGAGCAGTTTTGCGTGAAGATCTCATAGGTAGTGATTCAAGTTGCAGTTTATTGGCAATAGCATTCCAGACCCTGGGGGCATCAATAGCAAAGGCCCTTCCTCCAGTTTTTGTACGGCAATAGGGAATGTGAAGCTGGTAAATGAGCAAAGACCTGAGGTCAAATTTGTTCTTTGAAACAGAGAGGAGATCCAGTAGGTAGTCTGCGGAATTTTTTGTAAGTACATCGTGAATAAATAAGATCTGGTGCACAAGCCGTCGAACATTAAGAGATGTTAAGTTTGACCCAATGTAGAGATCACAGTGGTGAGTCCTATATGGGCAGTTCAATGCAAATCTTAAGGCCGAGTGATAGATGGAATCAAGCTTCTTCAGTACAGTACTTGGGGCTGATTTATACACGATGTCACAGTAATCAAGTAGAGGCAGTATGGTAGCTTGTATCAATTCCAAACGGAACATTGGGGGGAAGCAGTGCTTGTGTCGATACAGAAAACCAATTTTTATTTTTGTCTTTTTACCAATATAATCAATGTGATCTTCAAAACTAAGTTTTGAATCCAGGATGACCCCAAGATACTTATAGATCTTGACTTGCTCTATTTGATAATTATTCAAGGAATGTAATTGGGGAAAAATAACTTCCTGCTTTAGTCTCAGAGAGAAGCATAGCACCTTGGTTTTGGAGGTATTCAGGACTAGTTTAAGAGAAACTAGCTGATGTTGTAGTATGTTGAAATCACCCTGGAGCTTAGCAATCACGTCATCTGGAGAGCGGCCAGCAGTAATCAGTATCGTGTCATCTGCAAAAAGATTTACCCTGGAATGATCCAGTTCTGTGCCCAAGTCATTGACATAAAGAGAGAACAAGAGGGGGCCGAGGATGGAACCCTGTGGAACCCCTTTTGTTATCTTAACACTGTTTGACCTCCAACCATCTGTGAATACAGTTTGGGTGCGAGAAAAGAGGTCATTTTTTAACCATTGTACTGTGTTCTCGGAAAAACCGAGGCAACTTAGTTTACTAAGCAGGGTGTTGTGGTCTACTGTATCAAAAGCTTTGGACAGTTCAAGAAAAAGACAGGCACAGTACTGCTTATTATCAAGGCTATTGTAAATTTGATTCAAAGAGTCTAATGCAGCAGATGTGGTGCTGTTTTTTTTCCGGAACCCAGATTATTTTAGATGTAGTAGATTGTTGGTGGAGAGGAAACTGCTAATTTGAGTTCAATAATTTTTCAAATTTTTTTATCAATGGGGACAAAATTGAGATAGGTCTGTAGTTATTGGGATCATCTTTAGGGCCCCCTTTGTGAAGTGGACGGACATAGGAATGTTTCCATTCTAGAGGAACTGATGCTTCTTTGATGGACAGGTTGAAAATATGGGCTATAGGTTTGTATATTAGGTGACCAACAGTTAGTAGAGCAAAGACGGGAAAACTATCTGCTCCGGTAGAGGAGGACCCTTTGAGGTAGGACAGTTGTTTCAGAACATTACTTTCGTGGATTGGTTGGAAACTAAATTCGTTTAATGTTTGGACAGGGGTGTAGGAATTTGCAGGAGCAGGGGTGACTCCCAATACATTATCACAAAGATTACCAGCTTCAGAAAAATGAAGGTTAAAATTGTCAACTATTTCTTTGGGATCTGAAAAATATTCCCCATTTCGGTGAAGCTCAACGGGCAGATTTTCTGTTTTGGATGCCTTTTCGATAGATTTGATTGTTTTCCAAAAAATCCTGGCATTTCCATGTGATTCCAGGAGAGTGGAGGAAAAATAGGCATTTTTTGCATGCCGTATTTTTTTATGCATCTATTCCTTAAAATCCTGTATTATAGCCAGTCATTTACCAAATTACTTTTCTGAGCACATGCCCAAGCCTTGTCCCTAGTTTTCATGAGCTTTGTAATCAAAAGATCATACCACGGTGGGCGGTTGCCTTTAGTTTTAAATCTAACCAACGGAGCATGTTTGTTAAGAATTTGGAGAAACGTGTACCTGAAAGTCTCCCAAGCCGTAGTCAGGTTGGGGATATCACAGACCTTATCAATATCCGAGTGAAGCACATCATTTGTAAATGCCTGAGTGCTGAAGTGCCTCAAAGAGTGCTTCTCAATAATTTTAGGGGGGGCTTTGGGTCTGGCTGATGATCTCACACCAAAAATGAAGGAGTGATCACTAAGGTTATTACCCAGAACACCAGTCAGTGCGAAATTGTGAGGGGCATTTGTCAATAGGACGTCAAGCAGAGTTGACTGTCCCGGATTTTTTAGGTTGGGTCTTGTGGGGACATTTATTCATTGAAACAAGTTAAATTCATCTGTAAAATTTGTGGCCACGGCCGGCGGGTTTAGCCAATTCCAATTTAGATCACCCACTAAAATTATTTCACCTTTAGGGAGGCCCCCAAAAAGCTCTCTCAGTGCCGATGCAGCTTCAACATCCTTCCCACAAGGCGGTCTATAGCAGCACACTACCAATATCTGTTGATTATTTGGGAGAGTTATTCTGAGAGCCGGACCTTCAAAGCAACATTTTTTTAAACAAGGAGTGAGCTGGTGAACATGCAATAGTGTTACGAACATAGATGGCAATTCCACCTCCTTTAGATCATCGGTCAAGCTGAAAAAGGTTGTAGTTTAAAATCGTAATCTGCAAGTCATTGACGGCAGGAGTGAGACATGTTTCTGTTAGGCAAAAAATGTCCGGGTCAAGATTTGCCACTTCTAGTTTTAGTTGACTTAATTTAATCACAAGCCCTCTGATGTTGACATGTAGAACACCAACACCTTTCCTGCCAGAAAAATCTACAGAATTATACGAGCTCTTTGCATTTGGGCCAGGATGAAGCTCAATACCACCCAGAAATAAGAAAAGTAGAATTAACAGTTTGCATAAGTATTTTCTGTGAAAGGATGAAGAGCGGCGAACCTTGGACGAATAGCAGCAGCTCACAGATGGTGTTATTTTTAAGAGCAGAATGAAGTTTGGAAGGAGTGCTGGTGAAGTAATGGGACAAAGATAGGGTTTAAAAGGATACAATGATGGAGTGTAGAAGTGTCTATGAGCTGTTTCATTTGCAGGTGTAGTGGCAAATCGAGCAACAAGTTTTGACGCAAAATAACGAGGGTAGCCGTTTGTAGCGTTGAGTGTGGCACTAGATATGGCCGGGAGGGACAGCAGTAGGATACACAGCAGGAGAATTGCGATGAAGTCACCATGTCGCTTGTGCCAGTCTAGGTGCACTTTTGAGGCCACGCTGACAGGTCACGAGGCAGACCCAGGTGCCATGGGTTGACTTGCCGAGGTGATTGGCAGATGCACCAACTGTGCCAATGCACAACAACAACAACCGCCATTCGCCACTAAGTGGTAGTGACGTCACCACGACGCCCATGCACAGGCACCACTGCACGCACTCACTGGAAGTGGCACTCGCCGGAAGTGGCACACACTCACCCGAAGTAACTCACACCGTTAGTGACTCACACTCACCGGAAGTGGCACACACCGGAAGTGGCTCGCACTCACCGGAGGTGGCACACACCGGAAGTGACTCACACTCACAGGAAGTTGCACACACTCACCGGAAGTGACTCGCACCGTTAGTGACTCACACTCACCGGAAAATGGCACACACCGGAAGTGAACTCACTGGAAGTGGCACACACCGGAAGTGGCTCGCACTCACCGGAGGTGGCACACACCGGAAGTGACTCGCACTCACCGGAAGTGGCGCACGTGAATTTTTCTCCCGGCCAGATGCGCGTGCAGCAGCGTGGCGAACACGTGCACACGTGACACGTGGCCCTGCATGCAGCAACGAGACGAGCAGATGGGTCACCATCCCTCGTCGTAGGGGCGCCTACGCGTGCGTTTTAGCGTGGGATATGCGACAGTGCTGTTGGGCCCTCGGCCAAAGACAAGGATCCCAACGAAGATAACTCACATCCTGCAGGAGCGCCGTGGTGCACAGGCCGTGGCTAACGAAGCTGGAGACGTGTGGGGGGATGATGTGGTAGGGGCTCGGGTCCACCCCCACTTCTATGATCCCCGCGTCGTACATGCGGAGTTTGTTGGTGTAGAAGAGCCGGAAGCCGGAGTTATCCACGACACCTGAAGGGGGGCGACAGGCGGTGTCGTGTTGTATGGTTGCAACACAAGCCCTCGTTTAATACGGAAGATGTTTTCCTGATAGTGCCGTGCTAAGAAAAAAAACAACGCGTTAAGCAAAAATAATTTTCCCTTAATGTAACGATAAGTAAAATTTGGCGAGATACGATGTACACACACAGTGAGGTGACGGGACGTAACTGAGGGTATGCTGCCGCATTACTGTTATCATTCCGCGTACTGTATTACTATACCGCTCAACCACGCAGCTCATGAACATAGTTTGTCATCCACCGCTCAGAAACCGCGTCATAACGGGGAGCGTTCCGCATCAAAATGGGGCGGATTCCGGGTCATAACGTTGCGGTTTCTGCCTTGTGCGAAAAGTGTTGCCTAATGGGAGGAACCGCGTTATAGCAAAAAGGCGTTCTAGTGTGAACAGCATGCATTAAGCGAGGACTTGCCGTAATCAATGCATTGCGAGTGTTTCAGTGATAACTCCTTCACTATGTGACGTCATGCCGCCCACCAGCACATGTTTTTTACATTGTGGCTTGCCAGAGAATCTTGCATGAAGGACTCTGCCCTCATCCACCTGGTCACCTCTAGATGTGGGCCCTGTGCCCTGACCCCGCACCCTGATCCCACACCCGGAATGTCATGCCCTCTGATCCCGTGTCCTCAGCGCCTGAGCCCTGACCTCACCGGTGGCGAGGTTGGGGTTGTCGTAATGGATCTCGAGCAGGACGTACTTGGGGTCACCATCTGTGCCCAATGAGTAGCCAACGTCCTTGGGGTACACGAACGCCTGGGCGCCAGGAAACATCGACCACTCTTTTAACAAATCATCCGGTGACGCCGCTGCTGATGCATTGGTAGTGGTGCACAAGCACAAACAAAAAAATAACCCAACACTTTCTTCCACAACACTGTTGGCTTAAAAGGAAAACTGTTTGATGCTGCTCTAAGAGGGATGGTGGTATTTATGAAGCTGCCCCACTCCTACCTTCCCCGTCAGCCACTATCTAACCGATCGTCGCACACTCGTCACACTTCACCCGCTGCCCTTCCACACCCCCACCACTACTCCACACATGTGAAGTCTCACGGATTACTCTTGAGATTCACGGTTTTTACATTTAGTATTAAAAGTAAAATAAAAAATTCTGGCACCTTGCATCAAGTTCCCTAATAATACACAGCTCAGGACAAGGCAATCACGCATAGCTCTGCCCTCTTCCGTTACTGCGAGATATTTTCCTTCCCGCTGACATGTCCTGGTTTTGTTGCAATGCATATCAGAGGCAGAAACCCTCTCAGTAAATAGAATGTATTCTTCACATCGATTCGGAGTCACGGATGGGGTTTGGATCGTCGGGTGCGCGGTCGGTGGCGGTTACCTCGCCACCGATAGCCCAGGCCACCGTGATGCCCTGGCACTTCCAGAATGGCTCGGGCATGTTGGGATGGTAGCACTGGTTCTGCTGCTTGTCCGAGCCTTTGATGTTGACGGCACAGCGGTAGAGGATCATGTGGTGCACGTATGGCTCACTGCCATTCGTCACCACTGCTTCCACCTACCCTCCAGAGAGGGGGGGAGGGGGGGGTACTAGTGAGATGTGTAGGTGGGGAGGGTGGAGGAGTAGCAGAGGGAAGTGGGAGATAAGGGTGTGAAAATTGAGGATGGAGGTAATAGGATGGGAGATTGAGGTACGAGAGTGGGAGATGCGGGCGAGAGATGAAGGTGAGGGACTGGTATGGAGGTGGGAAGGTGGAGGACTGGGAGATGCAGGTGGGTGGACGAGTGGAAGATGGAGGTGTGCGATCGAGTGGAAGATGGAGGTGGGAGATTAAGATGCTGGGGTGGGGAAGTAAAATACAGGTGAGTGGCTGGAGGGGTGGGAGGTTGGAGCAATTTTGGAGCAGTGGGAATGTGTCGAGGTGGTTGATGAATGTGAATGAGTGGGAAAAGGATCTGGGAGGTGGATGAGGAAGATGGGACAATTGATGGTGAGAGAGGAAGGGGAAGAGGGAGTTGGTGGGTCACGGTGAATGGATGTGGTAGGGTGGACAAATCGACACTGCCAGCTGGGTCTGAAATAGACACGAGCTTACAGGCATTACAGCCCCCAGAACCGATACGAGATATTACAACCAGAATCAGACGTCACATTCACAACCCGTCTCGCCACCATCTCAAGAACACGTGGCATGGTCCCCAGCGTGTACCTGCCCCCCGCCCCCCGCCCCTCACTAGGCCCCAGTGACCGGGTGGCCTCATCAGACATTGTGAGAGTGTGGAGGCCGCTGGGCCCCGCTGGATCCTTGCCTTAATGAGATGGTGTTTTTCTGTCAGCACGGGCAGCTTGAACATCGTGCACAAGTAGAAGGTGTTTTTGTCCGAAGGAATCTTGAACTGCAACGACAGAAAGCACAGCCCGCTAAGACCCACAGTGTAATGTGCTGGATGAGGGCCTCGCCAATGCCACGCGGATCGTGGGAGAGTTATTTTACCGTACTTCACGCTAATTCAGTGCATATTTATGAAGGCAGCATAGGCGTGGGAGCATAGAAGTGCAGTACAAACATGGTATCTTTTTTTAGTTGTCCTTCCCCCGCACTTCCGATTAGCACAGTTGGCCACGTACGGTGCGAAAGAAATTCAACATACAAACATTATTTATCTGTGCTGTCCTTAACATGAAACGTCGGGCCAACGGCATGTTTACTGGGTCCTGGAATGATATTGAACCATATGAATTACTAATTAGTTTCGGTGGTTGTCATAGTAAACATGAAATTCCACAAATAGGCCACTTTTCACACTAAAATTGGATGCAATTCAAAAATAAATAAGACGTTATAATCAATGTAGTTGGATTGTCACTATTATGTAACAAAAATATATCTGCATACAAACTCCGGGGTAATTGGGGGACAGGTAACCCGAGTTATATCCGACGTCCCGACCATGAATCCACTCAGTTGTCCGGAGGGCTCGGTGGGGAAGGGGAGGGGTTGCGCTCGGGGGGACTGCGGAAGGTGGGAGTGGGCACCTGGAGGTGGGGAGATGGGGATGTTGTTGGGGGTTAGAGAGGGCCTGTCACTCAGCGATGGGTACTTCCTCTCATATATAACGACAACAAAGCAGAAATGATTTCAAACTGCGATTGAATTCCTGCTGCTTTTGTAATAGCGTTGTTGTCTCTTCCTGGGCAGGCTTCCTGCAGTCTCCCCCGTCCTTGCCTTGTGTGTGTGCTTCGTCTGGAGCTGGTATGACTCATTTATGAAGTCGATTGCTCAACTCACAATTGCAATAAACTGCTTTTTTTGTGGTGGATTATTCGAGCCCTCGAAAAATGGTGGCCACCCCCACATTTTATAGGCAGGAAAAATCCTTGGAACCCCATCGAGCGTGATACGGCTGATGATGCCAATGACATCACCAAGCCCTGCCGGCCACCTGTCCAATAATCAGTGCTTCACTATGCCCTGTAGGAGTGAGTGCTGTCTGTCGTGAGTAGAACTTGCACGAGTGAGTGCTTGTAGTAGTGAGTGCTTCCTGCAGTGAGTGAGTGTTCCCTTCGATAGTGGGTGAGTGCTCGCGTTGCGGTGGGTGAGCCACGTTGCTGGTGAGCAGGTCGGCGGTCGTGCTTGGCTCCTGGACCGCGTCGCGATCCAAAGAGTACGACAGCAGCAGCACCGACTTGGTGCCGCGGTTAGCGCCATGGTGAACGATCACCACGTCGCTCCCGAACGCGAACACCGCTCGCATCGTGTCGTGCTACACGCCAGGCGCAGAGACACACACACAGTACGCGCCCAGAAATGACAAGCGCAGATTTGTAATGCATCGACGCACAGATGAGGCAGACATGACAGATATGGTACGCGGACACGATGCATTGACCTTTAGGTTTTTTGGATAGATCGCGTAAATATAAATGTTTCAACGACACGTAGACTGTGCTGACACATATTGTCTATCGTTAATGACACATTCATATTTACGTGCTCTAACCCCAAAAACTTTATTAATAATATAAACGCCCAACTTTATCTGTGATGAATATGATGAACGCTGCACTTCCCGTCGTTTTCATGCAGGGGGCGCTGCAAACCTCCGCGCCCCCTGCATGAACGATGGCAGCGCAGGGACAGACGCTCGATTACGTTGGCATCGATCTGCAGACGGCGGTCTACTCGCACGGCCAGCAGCTCTATGTCGCCTTATCTCGATCCCGCAATCCCAAGCAGGTGAAAGTCCACATCGAACCGAACCCCCGGCAAGGCCATCTACTTAACGACGAGAGCAAATTCACACGAAATGTCGTTTTCAATGAGGTCTTCCAGATGTAAAATAATATTTATATATCAACAACTTTTTCTGTCTATAATGAATATGATGAACGCTTGAGAGAGAACGAAAAAAAGAGAGAACGAGGCGATTCAGTGTTGATTCCCAGAATCGACTTGGCCCCCACCGACACAACTTTGCCATTTGTTTTGCGACGACGACAATTTCCCATTCTCCCCGCATACGCTATCACAACCAACAAGTCGCAGGGACAGATGTTCCATTACGTTGGGAAGCGCACAACTTTATCTTTCTATGATGAATGCTAGGTTTTTGGGGGGCGACGCAGGCGCCCCCCAACAACCTAGTGAATAATATTGCTCGCGAAAGCCTACACATTAGAATGCATTGATGCTTTTAAACCTTGTTGGAAAGCATTCATAAGAAAGTAAAAGCGGTGCGTGTGATGCAACAGAATCGATGAAGACTCACCGTGATGTCCACGTCGTACTTATCTCCGGTCTTGAGCTTCCGTCCGAACGTGACCACGCGGTGCTGGTTGACGAGGTTGAGGCTGTAGATATGGACATCCTGAGAGTCGTCCTTCACGGGGGTTGTCTCACTTGCTGAGTAACGGTCCTGACGCCACAGGGACGATGGGGAGAGAATGATGCGTGTGATAGGAGTCAATGTGTGTGTGACGGCAGATGAGAGTGTGTGATGGTGAGTGAGGCCTTATCATCAGCCCACAAAAAAGCACCTACTTGGGTATTTGATGTCATCAAATGCCCCACATCCTCAACTCCCCACGAGTGATGGGGCAGCTATGGAGAGAATGGATATGTTTCCGTACCTGGTCAGTATGTGTATGGCCAGCTCTGGTTTGGCAGCGGAGTTCTCGCTCAAAATCGGCCAAGCAGTATTATCTTTTCATGAGCTGCATAACGCCGGTTGGAAGCTACCTGACCTGTCGCTCCATACGAATCTCGATTTTCTCTATGAAGGAACATCTGCACTGGTTTAAAACATTCACAGACCCTTGAACATTCTGGACACGGTCCCATCAGTGATCTCTTCCAGCAGCCGAGGCTGCGTTGGCTCGGTCTTCTAGCCCGCATGCTCATCTGCATGCCCAAGCAGGTTCTCTTTGGCTGGATAGAGGGGGCTAAATGGCATGGCACAAGTTGGAGAGAAAATAAGCTCCTGTGGTACAGGATATTAGGCTGATTGGACTCCCCAATGACTGGTACCAGCGATGTCAAGATCGTCCTCTGTGAAGGAGGCTCGTGGAGTATACTACTGGGCAGTTAGAGGCAGACACCCTCTAACAGCAGCAATGTTAAACACTAAACAGAAGATAATTATTTAAATAAAGTAATTATTTAAGTAATTATGCTACAGGGCTGACCACAACCTATCCAAGGCTGCCCCCCACTCCCCTCTCTTACCGTGCAGGTGTAGTCGCCACCGGCATGGTCGGCCCCACACACCACCATGTCCGTGTCCTTCATGCCGCCCTTCCTCGACACCCCAAACCCCACGTAGCCAGCGGTCTGCACTTCGATCTTGAACACGATGTAGGAGCTGTTGATGTTCCACGACAGCAAGAAGTGCTCGTGCAACTTCGTACGGTGCTGGAATTTCTCCAGCGAGAGCTCCGTGGCCCCAATTGGGCCGCCTGTCAGGGCAACCGCCAAGGCCCCCAGCAGGCACAGCCGGGCAGAAAGGGCCAGCATGTCGCGCTGTGATCTTCCGCCCCAGGGGATCTCTCTGCTACCACTCTCGCTCCCAGTAATGATATTGCCAACGAATTATTCAGTGACCAAACTAACGTTATTCTTCTTATTATAGTCTGATTGTGGCTGTGAGTCGGCCGGCTGTGTGACGAGGTGAGATTGATGATGAGTCCGGGTGGAAATGCCGAGCGAGCAAACTTTAGCAACGCTGGGAGAGCGTGCAGAGGAAGAAGACCGCAAATAGTAAATCCCTTTATAAGTACGGTACGTAAAATGATTGACCGAGTTCCGTGATTTTTGGCTGACGTGGTAACATTAGGGAGGAACAAAGAGCGTGCCCCCTTCTCGTCAACATTTAATAACGACGAGCGACCGACCGCTTTGGTCGACGAGACTAAGAGAATGACTCTACGACTTGACTGTGACTCGACGGGTTGTTGTCATCGACTGGACTAAGATGTAAGAGGTTTTATTGGGTTAGATCGCATCAATATAAATGTGTCGTTAAACCCGCCACCACACGACACCCAATTAGTAAGGTTTTTCACGTAAACTAAACAAGCCAATTCGTGCCTAGTACAGCACACTCGCGTTAACACTGCCAGGCTCCACGTCTGTTAAACGCTGGCGCAACAGACAGGCGCTAGTTTTTATTATATCTACACTTAGCTTGATGGTGTTCCGACACGAGGCGTGGGCGTTGAGGAACTGTGACCGCCATGCGTAGGTGTGGTGGAGATTATTGCAACTACTAGAGTTGCGTTTTTTGTGCAACCAGACACAAATACAACGAACGTACCTCCCACAACTGACGCACGAACGTACCTCCCACAAACACTCGCAGGAGGCCCTCTTAGGTCCAGCCAGAACGAGGTGGCATTATAATGACTTAGAGGAGTATTCCCAGTAAACATGCAGTGTTGAGCCAACGTTGCATGTAGTTGGAACCGTTGGACTAACTAACGGTGGTTCAACGTGCAATGTTTATTGGGTTAGTACAAATGGAAAATTAAAAACTCTTCAGTGTGCGACTGTGGTCATCCAGAGCAGGCCGTACAACGACGCAAAGCCTGAACCACAAATACAAGGAGATAGCGCAGCGATACACTCCGCTATTCCTGACGCGACTATCTGTCTTGACCACCTGAATGTGAATTTGTAGCTGTTGCTCTGCGTCTACATCAGCTATACGAGATAAGGCTGGGTTAGCAGCTGAAATTACAATAACACCCTGTGATTATAATTACCAGTGACACATGGTAATTGACCTTAGCTACAGTTACCGACAGCACAGCAGCCCATCCCCCATGGTCGTGGTGCTGTGCCGACCGGGCTGAGCGAGGTGGGGGTTGGCGGATCACGCGGTGAGCAATGAGACGTGCAGTTCGCCGACTTGGGCGGTGAGGTGGCTGGAGGGGGCAACGTTCCATCGTACATGCAGGGCCTGCTGTGCTCGCGCCTTGCCCTGGTAGCTCTTGTGATCTCCAGAGCGAGGAACCGCAAGGAACCGGGACTGCAACTCTGTGCATTGGCATGGTGGGTGGCATACGACCGTGCGGTGGAAAATAGTTTTGTTGCCTGATGCACCTTGCCATTTAGGACTAAGAATTTCCTACTGTCGCTTGACAAATTTAGTTGCGGTGTGTTGGTGTTAATCAAGCTTGGTCTTCTTATTCCGTCCGGGGTTAGCGCCGGAGGGACCGTGTTGGTGGACGTGGTGGAGTAAAAGGGGGAGACCTCCACCTCCTCCACCATGGCAAGTATTGAGGTGTGAGCTGGGTAGGAGGGCGCGAGCTAATGGAAGGGGAAAGAGCCAGGGCAAGGTGGCTTACGTGGAGTAGGATACGTTTCTAGCAAGGACTGGCATTGTTAATCATCCTGTGGAGTTCTCATATAACTTTTATTAAAATAAACGGCCTAAATTCAGATACAATGAGGAAATTACCAAGTACATTTCGTAATGTTTATCTCCCTCCGCAAAAGTGCAACCCTGATAACACGTTACAGTCGTGATAACATGTCACACAGCGTTCACACGCATCGCACACTGAGTGTGGCACAACCAGTGTAGGAAGACATAGGAAACCACACGACTTCTTATTTCTGATGTGCCGGGGCAGCTTGTCTACTCCCCCTCTTGAGGAGAAATAATTGCACAAACCTTGCCTTGTGTAGTGCTTACAAATACTCCCATTCCCATGATGAAGATGCAAGCGTAATTATCATGACCCTTACAGGCTGATGCCAGTCAAATAAAATTCATCACGGCCTTAGCAACCGACCCGAAATAATGAGAGCTGCAGAAGCCGATGACTCGGAAGCACGGTGAGGCCCCAGAAAGTAAATCGACCAAACATCTATGTTTCATAAAGTCTCATATCTGGCAGAAAAAAACCCCCAACAAATACCAGTCCCCGCAAACCATTTATTGTAGCTCCAGGTGAGTAAACTCCATCGAAACCGCCACTGAATACCGCTCCGAACACAAAGTTCTCATGCATGCACCTTCGCATTGTGCCATAGCTATACATTGCCCGTCCGTTTGAAACGCTTCCCTCTATTCAGTGGCGATTAAAAGTTTAAATAAAAAAAACTAGCGGATACCAAACATGCACTGTATTACTAAGACGTTATACCTAAAAATTTCACACCATTAGGTTATTTAAGCTGCTTGAATACGCTTTAAGACCGTGGACCTTTAGAGGCCGTGGCGCCTCTCGCACCGCGTGCCGTGCATCTGCACGTCAACCGTCGGCGAGGCTGGAGGAGGCTCATGGGGTTGTCTCGTCGCCGAGGAGAGACCACGGCACGAGGGAGGGGTAGGAGGCTGTCCGGGCCGCTCGTGAGCCGAGCCTCGAGCGTGCGGCGACGGGTAGAACCCCTCAGACTCATTTCCAAACCTCTGTGTTCTTCTGGCAGACCACGCTGCAGGGGGCGAGATGTTGAATGTTAACGGTGCAAATTTAGAGGTGAGAGCGCCGAGTTGGCGTCGCTGAGAAGCTGGGTTTGAATCCACGTTTTGGATGCCTGCGATTTCCAAGCGTAGAAGGCTGATTGATGGTGGTCGCCAGTGACTGCCCAGTAAAATCGTCGCATTAAATTTAGTTGCGCGCTTAATTTTTATATATGACAGCTCTGAGAATTACTAATTTTAGTTTATGTGACGCCAATCTAAATAAAACTGTGCATATAGATAGACAATCCGACTTTAACTTTAAGCGCAACCTCGAATTGTGAAAATGTCTCACGTCAAGGAAGAGAGTGAAAATTGTGACTTCGGCAGATAATGTGAGCACAAGGTGAAGGACCTCGGTTAAAGGGAACATTCGACTTTGTGAATTTCCGGCCCTCATGAACTCTCAGTGGCCAGGTTCAACATTCACTCGGCAACACTTACTTGAATCCAGAGTTCTTGAGTTCATTCAGATCAGCATCTGCACAGTTGATGACTGCGCCTGTAAGAGAAGTATGGTAAGTGATACAAACTTATTTTGTGAAAGGCTGAACTCGATTAACGACAAGCTGTATACTAGATGACTGGAAAAATATTTTTAGTGAGTTATTATTACCTCCAATGGCATATGGAGATCACAAACACGAACATAGACTTGGAACAAAAACTGAGTGCGCAAAGCAGCATGAAGAGATGCATGTGCATACCGAAAGAGGAACACATGAAGCTGAGAACACACATGATAAACTGTATTGAGTGAAGTAAGCTGGATTGGGAAGGACCCATCATGGCTAAAAGGGATGATGGCCGATAGATGGAGACTGGTCATGGGATGGAATCCAAAGGCAGAAATGTGCCCAAGAGGATGACCATCGTGGCCATGGAGGTTTAAAGTCAGATGGCGTGTAGGAGCGAGATGGATCTTGGCATTGTGGGAACATGAGGCATGGTGAGGGCATGCCGAGGCCTTCGTCCGACAGACGATAGATCACGGTTCGTGATGGCGATGATGGAATATTGGGGAAAAAAAGGCACATGCATTGTAACTAATAAATCACAAATACACTTGCTTCCCACATCACACATATTTCAGTTGAAATTATCAATGCATAAAGAATGTTGCTTTGTGGACAGGTATGAAAAGTGTTACTTGTATATTTATAATTCTTATAGACACGTTAGCAAAATACCACAGGGCCACAACGTGTGCAGAGAAGGCTCATTGGGGGTGGGTTACCGCCCCCACTGTCATCCTCTGCCCAGAACCCCTCACTTTCCGCTCTCCACCACCCAGATTTCACGTCTCTACTTCTTTTGAAAGTGGCGGGGGGGGGGGTTGCTCCCAAACACAAAGTCTGCTCAGGGCGCGCAGTGGGGACCTCGACTGCACGCCGGCGCTTCTGGGAGTCTCACCTTCCTCGTATTCCTCCATTTCAATCTTTCCACGGTCGAGGTAATGGATTGTCACGTCTGCAGCACAAACACGTTATTGGGTGCGCGGCACGGGAGATCAAAATGCATCTCTAAAAATGGCTTGAGTATGGCAAGCAGGTTTATAATATCTCCCGGAGATTGTTTTTGTGTTGTTATTATCCCTCTCTTGCACAGCCAATTTTTCTCGATCGGCTACCAATTTTCGACCATTCGCAAAAATACTCGGGAAAACAGGACCGAAACGCAGCGTCAGAATGATACGGAGAAAGCGGGTGTGCTGGGTCGGTACCACTGGCGATATAGAGGGTCCTGGTCAGAATCTGTCCCTGCAGCTGCAGCAGCAGGGATCCGCTGGAAATCTGAAACGCCTTCCCTCCACGCGACGCGAGCACGTCCAGCTGACCCTGGTTGGCGCCGCGCACGCCGATAGCCAGCATGCTCACGGCGTGCTGCTGAAGCAGCGCCGGCACTGCAGAGACGTCGTCGCTAGATGGGCCCCACGTCACCAGCACGATGCTCTGCGCAACAAGCGGATCCGTCGTTTCGTTTACAACGGGTTGTTGTGGGCCAAGTTGAGATGTCACTTGCCGTTGATGTTAGCCACGGCCATGAATCAAACTCGGCACTAACAGATTTGTGGTGCAGCTCGTCGGCGCTCTGTCGCTCCCCCTGTTCAACCTACGAGAGCGAGCAATGTAACAATTTACTTAAAAGGACGATACCAAATATCTAGGAGGCTCAACCAGGACACTGGGAGAGCTGGAAGCCCCTCTGCATGTGAGCCCCGCCTATCTTTACATAGCCACGCCAACGACTAGCCCCTCGCATTGGGTCAGAGTGTCCCATTACTCAGGTAGCCCCTCTCACGCTTTAAATTAACCTCTCTGCTTCTTTCCTCGCACTGCTCCACTTGAGAATTCCTTCCCATGTAATTGTTTTACAAAGCCCTTACAAAGTGTTCACTCTTATCTCGTACAGCTCAGTGCTGCTAGCCGCGCGATTCATTTGGCCTTTGTGCACTGCGCTCAGCAACTGTGTTTAAAAAAAAAAAAACTGAAAATCCAGTGACTGCACGCGGCACCTTGGGTATTTTGGGGGGCTCTGCCGTCATGACGCTGTTGAGGGCGAACGTGAGGGCGGCGCCCGTGTTGGTGGCGCCGCCCATGAGGCGCAAGCCACCGGCGAGCTTCGCCTCCACTTGCTGCGCCGAGCTGAGCTCCCCGGGCACCACGAGGGTGGAGGGCGTCGCGCCGTAGAGCACCACGCCGAGGCGCGTATGCCCCTCGCCCAGGCTCAAGCGGTGCGCCATGCTCACGATGAAGCGGCCCACGGCCTGCAGCTCGTCCGCCTTGACGGCGCCCGATGCGTCCACCACGAACACGATGCTCGCCGACGACTCTGCAAGGGACGACGGCACGCGTGAGCTCGGCTCGGACTGCGCTTTCAAAAGAGGCGCCGGGAAACATTCGCCGCTGTGCGTCGTTCCAACCCGGCCTGGGCGGTGGAACCTCTCTGAGCCGAACTTGGCAAGTGGAGCACGCGACCGACTTACGCAGTCCCTCAATGGGTTAATTTCATATATTGGTTAAAGGAGATGGACTGATCTCCCCCTACTCCTAGAATAATGCCCGCTTGCAGGCCGATGCTGTGCCAACACCTTGTGCCGCACAAGGATGCGAGGTGCTTTGAGTTGAGGCGTTTAAGCAAGCGCCACTTTAGATGCAACTCCTGAACCGATTAGCACGGTTGGATACGTACGGTGCAAAATAAGTTCAACATACAACATGCACAAGTCTCTCCCGGGTCAAATGAGCATTTTTTGCGGTGGCACTCAGTGGCCCAGAACCAGTGGGGGAAATTCCACTTTCGCTTCGCAGGTGCTGTTTTCCTCGTAGGTTGACTGCTGCAATGGTATAAATGGAATGTTAGGCTGCTCGTTACTAATACACGCATAGAGGACTAGCCCGGTATGACGGTCTCCGCCATGTCATGCGGGTCGTGGGGTTTGTGGGGGGGGGGGGTATTGGTCATACTTTCCCACGCTGGTGAGGGCAGGGTGGCATCTGACTTGACACGGAAGCTGCGCCTGAAGCTAATCACCCGATAAGTAGATGGCATTGCCGGTGAGGCTGGCACTGTCGGACAGCAGAGCCTGGAAGCTGCTCCAGCTGCGCACCAGCGAGCCGGACGTAGCGATGGAACCCAGCGCCGCCGAGTCCTGGTATCCGGCTCCGAACGCCGACACGCGCACGCCCATCGTGCGCAACTGCCCCACTGCCATGGCGACGTCGTCCTCAGACTTTCCTCCCATGATCACGTAAATCATCTGCACGCACGCACGGAGCCACCGCCCGCCCCACAGTAGTGAGCACTGTGTACTCGTTTGAGGCCAATTTTACCGAGCGGAGGCACGGCACCGTTTCAGATAATCGGTCACCGGTGTCGGCGGCTGTGAGCGGGAATTGAACTCGATTCGCCGGGTTCGCGGCGCCGACCGCTACACCGCGGCTCCGCGCCGTGCTCGTTGCACCGCACCGTGCGCACCTGCGGGACTCCCTGCTGGATGCGTGAGCCCTTGTCCGGACGCAGGACGTCGCTGACCAGGAACTGCAGCGCGTGACCCAGGTTGCGAGCGCCACCCGGGTGGCCGAGCCGCTCAATGGCCGCCACGAGATGCGCCTTGTCGCTGAAAGAGTTGAGGGCGACGCTGAGCCTGGGCGCGCCCCCCACCGTCACCACGGCGACACGCGTGGCCTCGGCGCGCACGTCCATGCCGGCCACGATGCGCGCGAGCACCTGGCGCAGCAACGCGAAGTTGGCCGCTGACACGCCTTCCGAGCCGTCCACCACGAACACGAAGTCCGCCTCGCGGTTCCCTGCGGCCGCTGCACTCCCAGACACGGATAGGGAGGCAGCCCGGGCAGCGGTGCACCACTGTCGTCAGCATTGGCCATGATCTATCCACTGTTGGATAAAGGCCTCGTTATCGCAATCTCTTATAATGTAACATTCTGGGTTTCGATTTAAAGCCTTTGTGACTGCAGGGATTCATATTCTTGGTTCTTTCGGTAAAGTCACGTAGAAGGGAAACAATCAAATAATAAAAATATAAAACAATACAATTTTCACGACGTTTTGACTGCAACACAAGCAATCATCATCAGGTGTGAAAACCACAAGAAAATTTGTGGTTTTCACATCTGATGATGATTGCTTGTGTTGCAGTCGAAACGTCGTGAATATTTTTTTTATTGTTTTATATTTTTATTATTTTATTGTTTCCCTTCTACGTGACTTTACCGAAAGAACCAGGAATATTCTGGGTTTCGGCAACCTGTAATTAAACTGTGGTTCGTTTAAATACAAACAGATTTTGAAACGGATGCCAGTTTGGTTAACGAGAACGGTAGACGGTCGGGGGTGAATTGTGATTCTAAAGAAACTACATCCTGGGTAAATAATCAGTTGTCATTTGCTTGGCACTCCGTTGTTAATTTCGACCATTGGCCATCGTCCCTTCCAGTCGATGGTGAGGATCTCGAGCTGGGTAAATGGCAGAGTCTGACTCACCCGAGACGACGACTTTGGGCTGAACGGTGGCGGTTGGGGCGACAGCTGGAACAATAAATACTGTCGTGTGAATCACTGCACTTGTACACGGACACTTCAACAAAGTAGGCACAAGTTCACAGTGAAAATATACAACATTGTCCAGAGGACACGTGTTCATCCCGAGTAATTATGGAGCGGTAAACACCAGTGCAGGCACTCACTTGGCACAGCTGTAGCCACTGTGAAGAAAAAAATAAAATATGTAATTACCAACGTTTCATTAAATAACACAAAACGTTTGTCAACGGACTTCTGCAATGCAGTAAACCAAAAATATTTAACCATCGAGTTAAATAGACATCCGTGTTTTTAGTAGTTCAGTAATCTAAACGGTTTCCTCGTTCATTTAACATTGGTAATTTTTACAGTACAGTACTGGCAACTTGTTAGCCGTGACTGCCACGGGAACGAGAGTGGAGTCAAGGACGTAATGCAAGGGGAAAAGAGAGAGGTACGGGAGAGGGAAGAGAGAGAACGGGGAATAGGAGGAAACGGAGAAAGAGCGGAGGAACGGGAGTGTAGGGTCAGGAGAGATGAGAATGGGGAGGGAGGCTGCATCAAGGCCTCGATGCTGCTGCTGCACGGAGCGGAATCTGTTCTCACAGTGGGCGGGGAGAGGGTTTCAGAGTGGGGATGGCCACGCAGAAGCTGCGTGATGTAAGGGAGGCTTGAGCTGATTTAGAAATATAGGTTGTGTTGCTGTTAATTGATTCTGCTTATGTCTCCACTGATTGCTCCAGGACACCTTTGACACTGAGACGTTTCATTTCACGGCGAGGGCTCTGGTGACCTATGTGCAGAGCGGTTACAGTCGATACTTTTATAACAGGGGGAACTTGAGGTGGAAGACACCAAGTGGGACGGTGGGGAAGGGTGGTGGAGCCTCCTCGAGAAGACAAAACTCGCCACCACGCGTGCGTGGACAAAGTAGGCTATGCAAGGGTTACAGTGTAACTCCGAATTAAATCAACGGAGCACACGACTGTGAGGGCAAGAGTGGTGGCACACAACTTTAATTCAGCACTCTGCTGTCGTGTAGCTCGGTTAGCAGGGCCCCGGGGCAAAGATTGTGAAACTCCCTTCCTGTGCCCTGGCTTGCCAGAAGAAGGCGATTCAGCAAAATGTGGACTTTCATAATAATCTGTCCCTGCTGTACACGATAAGACGATTGTTCCTTCACACGTGTGGGTTTTTTCCGGGTTCTTCCATTCCACATGTATAAACTCTTGTTAATGGCAAACAAAATCTTAATATACAGTGGACCACAGAGCTTGGACAATTAATTGTTGGTAGCATTTGCTACCAACAGGTAAGGCCCACTGAGCTATATAGCTATTTTATCAGAAGCGACCTGGCCACAATTGTTCACTCAGTTAAGTGGCTTATCATGTGAAAATTTATAGCAGCCAATTACTCTACACGCATGTTTCTAAATGTGGAGGGAAAAACTGGAGGACTTGGAGAAAAATCCACACGACCGCGGGGAGAACATGCAAACTCAAAAAATATACAGGTGTCAGGGTTGGGGTCAAACCCACCTCCTCCTGTATACCATGCGAGGTAATTAACATCTCGCCACCGTGGCTGCCTCCCTACTCGTCTGTGGTCCCTCGTGCCTCTGAGTCGTCGTCTCTTGTTGAGAGTGAACAAATACCTTTGGCATTGCAAGTTGGAATTATTATTGTAAAGAGGAGGAAGCTGCAATGGTTTGGTCCCGTCATTCAAGCAACAGAGGGGGATTTTCAACACCACCCTGCAGCAATGGCGGAGTCAGGATTTTCAGGTAGGGGGGGAAACCCCTCCAGCAATGAAAAATGATAGGAGTTGTTAGTAAGTAAGGACTTGTCCCTTGCTTTATATTCGACGCGTGTGCGGCGATGGCGCAGCCATCGATCGAAGGTCGAATTCTAACCGTGTGTGATCGGCATCGCGCTCGCTGAAGGTGAATGCCTTCAGGGAAGTCGTGTACTGTGTAAGCAACTGCGCATAATTCTGAGTCGCTTATAACTTCTTTTCCGTACTTATTGCTAATTATGGACTTAGGCTATTGTCCTATCATCTCATAGAGTCCCTGGGGCATAATAATATGCTACACAGTAGCAGTAGCGGTCGCAAAATTCCGATTTATTACTAATAAACCCAATGATCCGATCGAGGGGGGGGGGGCACGTGCCACTCCACCCCCCCCCCCCCCCCCCCCCCACTGGCTCCACCAGTGCCCTGCAGGGTCCAGTTTAACGGAAACTACAGCCAATTTTATTTAATCCAGTACTGTATTCATTAATGTTTGTGCCCTATCTAATATGTTATGTAATGTGTTTTTTAAATATTCAGTTTTCTTCATTGTTGTACTTGCATGTTATTGCTTTTGTCATTTTGGTGACCCAGGTCCCTCTTTAAAATTAGCCTCTTGAGTTCTCATCCTGTTAAACAAAATAAACTTTGAACGTGAAAAGGGGCTGAGGAAGAGAGGAAGGCCAAGGAGGGGCCGGCTGTGAACCGAGCGTCTTGGACAGGGAGCTCGGCAGCAGATGTTGCACAGATCGCAAAAGTCCTCAACAGGTGGGGAAAGTACATGTCCAAAGCATTCACAGGTGACCCCATGACCCCCACAGGGGACTGATGATGACGCCGTACGGGTTCCCCCTGCATCCCCACTATCGTGTACCACGCACGAGGGGCACCGGAACTAGTTTCGCCACGTGCTCCCGTCCCGCCGCGATCGGTGCCCGCGGGCGGTACGGCGCGCGTGAGACGGAGCGCGAGCGTTACCCGCGACGGGGCAGACGATCCACTTCTTGTCGCTGTCGTAGTTGGCGGTGGTGGAGCACCACCACTTGCCGTCGGTGCGGCCGTCCTGAGTGCAGCCGCTGTAGCTCTGCCCATTGTAGACGAACGGGAAGATGCACGAGGGCTCCTCCAAGTAGCCGCCTGGCGACGGTGCAGGTGGGGACAGTCACGCACACACACGGAGTGTGTAAGGACAGTCACGCACACACACGGAGTGTGTAAGGACAGTCACGCACACACACGGAGTGTGTAAGGACAGTCACGCACACACACGGAGTGTGTAAGGACAGTCACGCACAGATGCACGGATGCCGACATCCCCGCTCAGCCCCGTGCACTCTAACAACACCCTTGTTGTAACTTTACGACTCGTCCCTCCTGGATGTTGTGGAAAAAAGAACTGCATAGCTCAAAGGATTTATCCAGGACAAATAGAGAATCTGTTACTGAGAGCGGGGTGCCCTGCGAGCACCCAGATGGCAGAGGAGACGTAGTTTGTGTGGAGCTGTGTTTTATGAAATACATTGGTAGCTCTGTCACTATGGTATTGTGTTACTATGGTTACTGCGCTAAGATAGTTACTGTGGTTACTGTGTTAATATAGCTAAGGAGTTGCTTTGGTTACTGCGTCACTGGTTACTGCATAACTATAGTTACTGTGTTTTAATTTGGTTCCTTTTTTACTATCACGACCGCGTTACTATGGTTACTGCATTACTACAGTTAGTGCTTTACTATATTTACTGTACTATAGTTACTGCATTATCGCGTTATAGTAACCGTGTTGCTACAGTTACCACATTGCTAAAATTACTGTGTTGCTATTGTCGCTGCATTAGTACGAAGACTTGTCATTATGTTTACTGCATTACGACTGTTTACTACAGTTACCGCAGGTACTTTAGCCATCGCTTTGGTTTACCACGTCCCTACAGGGGTCACCGTGTTACTGCTTCCACGTCCCTACAGGGGTCACCGTGTTACTGCTGCCGCGTCCCTACAGGGGTCACCGTGTTACTGCTGCCGCGTCCCTACAGGGGTCACCGTGTTACTGCTGCCGCGTCCCTACAGGGGTCACCGTGATACTGCTGCCGCGTCCCTACAGGGGTCACCGTGATACTGCTGCCGCGTCCCTACAGGGGTCACCGTGTTACTGCTTCCACGTCCCTACAGGGGTCACCGTGTTACTGCTGCCGCGTCCCTACAGGGGTCACCGTGTTACTGCTGCCGCGTCCCTACAGGGGTCACCGTGTTACTGCTGCCGCGTCCCTACAGGGGTCACCGTGTTACTGCTGCCGCGTCCCTACAGGGGTCACCGTGTTACTGCTGCCACGTCCCTACAGGGGTCATTGTGTACTGCTTCCGCGTCCCTACAGGGGTCACCGTGTTACTGCTGCCGCGTCCCTACAGGGGTCACCGTGTGTACTGCTTCCGCGTGCGCCGTGTTACCCGCGCGGCCGCAGAATCCGTATTTCTTGTCGGTGCGGTAGTTGGGCGTCGTGGCGCACCAGAGGTGCGAGTCGGTGCGCCCCAGCAGCGTGCACTCGTACACCGCCTTGTCGCCGTACAGGAACGGAAACATGCAGGCGGCGCTGCCCCCGTTGCCGCCAGACGTCATCATGGCTGGGGGAGACAAACGCGCCGGGGACATGCAGCACCACCAGCAGCAGCAGGCGTGGCAGCGGCCAGGTGTTAAGATTCTATTTGAATTGGTTACACGGATTTGAGTAAACTAGAATCGGGTTTTAAATGTCAAAACGTAATTTTGGGGCAAGTGCTGTTAGCGATCACCTACGAAGGCCGGCATTGGCACGCGAAGGGGTGGGTGGCCGGCACCACGCTCGGTTGATGTTTACACACTGCATCAGGTACTCTTGTTGAGTCGACCTAGGGGAACTCCATGACCGGTTCAGATAATCGTCACAGGTGTTGACTGTGAGCGGGAATCGAACTCCGGGAGCCGGGTTCGTAGCAGAGTGTGCTAACCACTACGCCACCGCTCCCCTGTAAATCACTGCAGCAGGAAGGGACCGCTCGACCACGCTTGCGAGCACCGCGTGATTACCATTGTTGGAGCAGTAGGCCCATGTCCGGTTTATGTCGTAGTTGTCGGTGGTGGAGCACCACCAGCGACCGTCGTCGCGGCCGGCCTGTGTGCACCCATTGTAGCTCTGCTTCGCGTACACGAAGGGGAAGACGCACCGCGGGGTCGGCCCCGTTGCCCGTGATTCCGAACTGCCCAAGCCAACAATGCCTGCATCAACCCCAGGGGGGGGGGGGGGGGGGGCAAAGTGTGAGTGGGTGCCGCCCCGGGGGCAAAGTGTGAGTGGGTGCCGCGCCGGGGGCAAAGTGTGAGTGGGCGCCGCCCCGGCGTACATTACCAGCTGTTGTGCAGAAGCCGTATTTTTTGTCGGTGTCGTAGTTGCCAGTGTGGGCGCACCACCAGCGCCCATCAGTTCGCCCGTCCAGCGTGCACGTTTTGTACGTTTTTCCATTGTAGATGAACGGGAACACGCACGCCGTTCCTCCGCCGTGCCCCATGATTGTTGGCAGAGCTGTTGAATGATCGAATATTAACCAATGAATGCAATGGATTCACTGGTCACCAACAACGGAGTTTGAGTGAAGGGACTCCAAATGCGAGCAGCTGGCAACTGACTTCAGGACATGATGGCTTTGTGCCATCACAGCAGCAGGTGTCCGAGACTGGGGGTATCATTGCATTGTGCAGTTGGAGATGCAAACAGGCGAGTGGCCCTGGCTCCAAAGTGACAAGCGCTGTCTCCCCCCCGCACCGTGTATCGGCCTGTGGAGCTAGCCACAAGACCCCCGAGCTGAGCCGATGACTGTCAGCATCTCCCTCAAACCAGAGGCACGGGAGAGGGATGAGAATCGTCGGGTTTCCCAAGGTCGGCGAGATTGGTTAGATCAGAGGCCGTCTCTTTAAGACCATCACGTGGTGTCATTTCTAAAATATAACTAATGGTGTTAAGCTAACTTAAATCCAAATCAAATTAAAATTAACTTAACCAGCCGGCTACTTGTGTAGGCCATCAGGCCTATGCTCCCGGCACGTTTGCTAAAACATAAACACCGCCACGGTGTACGCAGCCACGCTGGAGGAGAATTGATCACGTCGTTGGCCAACATTGCCCGGGTCATTTGTAGACCGCAGTTAGGGTAGCACGTGATTAGTCGCCACAGTTAACAGTGGATGTGGTGTGGTGGCGGGTCCCGCCTGGCGCGCCAATTACTGTTGAAGGAGCAGAAGCCAAAGTAGCCGTCGGTGTTGTAGTTGCCCGTGGTGGCGCACCACCAGCGGTTATCGCTGCGCCCGTCCAGCGTGCACGAGTCGTACTTGCGTCCGCCGTAAATGTAGGGGAACACGCATGGTGCGCCGCCCGTTTCCCCACCTACGGGAACCGGGGCACGACGTGGTCAGCGGAGATGCACGCACAGCAGCACCGCCGCCGCCGCCGCCCATGGACGAAGTCGAACGGCCACGCTCGCAAGTCAGTGGTTGGGCCCTCTTGTTGTGATGACCGGCGGGAAGAGCTAGTCACGTCACCATCACCAGCAAGGGAGAAGGTTACCGAGAAAGGAATGCGGCTCGAAGCATGGGGCGGATCTCACATCTGGTGGTTGTACCGACCCAGTGGTGAAAATTCCACATTCCCATGCTGGGGGACAGTATATCCAAAATACAACTTGATGAGGGGCCGAGTTAACCCTCTACTAGGACTTAAACTTTCAACCTGAAGTTGAGTGCTCAACCACAATGTCCACCGAGCTAATGCCACATTCGCCCTCAACACTGCCTCACACTCACAATATAACTGACTGGCTTTGGGGACGATTAACAGATCTTGGGACATGATCTGAACAGCACGGTGCCTCTTTGTGGCGACAGGGTTAAGGAAACCGAAGAGATACGGCACACTGACCTTGAAAGATGGCGCGATGAAAGAGGATGGCAAGAGCTTTGATAGCACACGAAGGCGATTGCTCAGAGAGTACTGCTTTCTTGAGGGTGACCAAAATTGAATGGCCGCATTGTGTGAGCGTATCATCAAGTTAATCGTGTGGTCAAGAAGCCAGCATGGGTTATTTTCAAACAAGTCCTATGTTCATAATATAGGTTTTTGTGGGTTAGATCGCGTAAATATAAATGTGTTGTAAATATAAATGTGCCGACACAGCCGTAAAAACGTTTCTAATTGGCTGTGTCGGGTGGTGGCGGGTTTAACGACACATTTATATTTACGCGATCTAACCCAAAAAAACCTATTATGGATATTGGTCGCAAAAGCCAACATGTTAACGTCCTATGTTGGTCATCAGGTTGTCATTTCCAGGACGGGGATGGTAGGCGATGTGTAATGTACGAGCCAGTAAGTGAATGTACAGCCGCGAATGCATTCACTCACGAGAACTCAGCAGGGCTTGGGAGGCAAAAACTAAAACGAGAAACGGAATCCACACGGGGCCACAGCGAAGGGGTATTGTGGAGAGAAATGGAATCTGAGTAAGCAGGCAGTGGTCACGTGTGGTATGTAGAAGAGATTCGATGAGAAAGATATGGGTGAAATAGCATCAATTTTTGTCCATTGGGAGCGGTTAGAATGAGTACTTAAGTCATGAGCCACAAAGGCAGCGTCAACATGCACGCGAGGATAATGCTGATGATTAAACTTGAAACCCGTACAGGAAATATCTCAACCGGCATAAATGGTTTAGGAAGACGCCCGACCTCCAGGAGTGGCTTTACCTTTGTGTCGTTTCGACAGCATGTGGGACAATTTACCACCCTCTCGCAGCTCGACCTCATTCTCCTGATGAGGCACACACACACAAGACAAAGATCGCCCCCTATAACCTTAAACAACTATTGGGGAAAGTGCTGTTAGCGAGCACGGATCAAAGCTGGCACGATATACAAGGGTGTTGGTAACCAGCACCACGCCCAACCGCCTTTATCTCCCCAATGGCGATGTTTACACCGCACCAGGTACTCATTTAGGGCTGAGTCGACATAGGGGAGGCCGAGGACCGGTTCAGGTAATTGTCACCTGGTGTTGGCTGTGAGCGGGAATCGAATTCGGGTTACTGGGTTCTTAGCACAGCGCGCTAACCAGGTGCATGGGTACCTGTTGTACCCGTCCATCCGTGTACCCGTGTACCTGATGTGCCTGTGTACCTGATGTACCCGTGTACCTGATATACCCGTGTACCTGATGTAACATTGTACCTGATGTACCCGTGCACCTGATGTACCCGTGTACCTGATGTACAATTGTACCTGATGTAACATTGTACCTGATGTAACATTGTACCTGATGTACCCGTGTACCTGATGTACCCGTGTACTTGATGTACCTGTGTACCTGATGTACCCGTGTACCTGATGTACCCGTGTACCTGATGTACCATTGTACCTGATGTACCCGTGTACCTGATGTACCTGATGTACCCGTGTACCTGATATACCATTGTACCTGATGTACCATTGTACCTGATGTAACATTGTACCTGATGTACCCGTGTACCTGATGTACCATTGTACCTGATGTACCCGTGTACCTGATGTACCCGTGTACCTGATGTACCATTGTACCTGATGTACCCGTGTACCTGATGTACCATTGTACCTGATGTACCCGTGTACCTGATGTACCTGATGTACCCGTGTACCTGATATACCATTGTACCTGATGTACCATTGTACCTGATGTAACATTGTACCTGATGTAACATTGTACCTGATGTACCCGTGTACCTGTACCTGATGTACCCGTGTACCTGATATACCATTGTACCTGATGGACCATTGTACCTGATGTACCACTGTACCTGATGTACCCGTGTACCTGATGTACCTGTGTACCTGATGTACCCGTGTACCTAATGCACCCGTGTACTTGTGTACCTCTCTGAAGGGACTAGCAGATCCCAGACGTGTGTTCACCACCACCCCAGCCACCCACACGAGCAGCAGCCACAGCAGCATCGTCACTCCACAACCCTTCTGCGTCTAGGTGCCCGTCCTCAACTCTCTACACTTGACACATTGTGTTATATATACACACGCTCGCACACACACACACGTGTGTGCGTGTGCGTGTGTACGAGTGTGTGCGTGTAGCAAACTGATCATTATTATGAACAGACGCGCAAAACCGCTGTAGTCAACGGAATAGTGATGTGTGCTGACTGTTTAATGGTCGCCCCAGCTATAAGATGTAAATAAGGCTGCCCTCCTCACTTGAGTCGATTCCCGGGAGGTAATTTCGCCCATTTACACGAGCCCAGAGCCCAGTGAGTGTCTGTTTCTTGAATGAGTCCGATTTGGGGTGAATCTCAGTAAAAGAAAAACCACCGCCATGTCATGACACCAACCAGCTGCTTTGAGAGCTTGGAAAGTTCACGCGCCCGATAAAGGTTCACTTGCTCCACACGTGGTCCTGTCATTGCAGGCAAAGCTCCGCTTAACAACCAAGGAGTGCGGTGGCTTCACTTCCACGGGACACAATCGTCAGGTTAGAGCAGTAGCGCAATGCTTATTCTTTCCTGGACATGGCCCAACATCAGTGGTGAGTGATATAGGGACCGGCCCTTGCCGGGCGGTGGTAACGATGCTACAGGTGCCCTGTAACCCAACACCGTTGTGGTAGCAGCCAGGGTTGGTGGATCACTACACACATGTTGTGAAACTCTTCCCGTGGGCGTCGGGGAGATTGACGTACCCTGGGTCGCCAGAATAATTCGGTACAGCAAGTGTTGACCCCACCTGTTCAGTTTGTATGGGATAGAGCGGTGTATGGGATAGAGTGACGAGATAGCGTTGCCCTCCTCGCACCTATGGGTTTTCTCCACGTGCTCCGGGTTTTCCTTCCACGTGTATTAACACTCATATTAATATATAAGAGGACTACCGAGCTTGGGCAATTGTTGGTACAGTAGCAGTGGCTCATCGCCTTTGCCACTGGTCTGTGGTTCCTTCTCGATTCCCCGAGTCGTTCTGTCCCTTTTTGAGAAGGAAGCGAATACCGCGTGGCACGTTGTGAGTAGAGATTATTAACTTATTATTTAACCGTGTATTGTTTAACCCTCCACAAGATCTTTCATTGACTTTAATTGTTAAGTTGAGGCAGAAATTACATGTAATCGCCTATTATTATGAATAATCGCCTATGTTGATACTTTTTACCACATGTGATTGCCAGACAAAATATAACGCTTGTGGGTGCAGATTAATTTTCCAGGGCTTCCATGCCTCGCGGCAATTCAATGTTATAGTTGTTGCGCCAGGTGCAGAGATGGAACTGTTGGGTGAAGTTCATTAATTTTAACGGGCTTGCAAGCTGGATAACAAGATGATTTATCGTAATTTGTCAATCTTATGCAAGAAATTCTCCCCATGCCATGTAGGTCATTTTTTTTACCATACTTCACCGTGCTGGTGCAAAGACCAGTTCGGATATCGCTCTGCATTAACATTAATAATGAATGTATTAATAAATTACTTTATTAAATTTAGGGCTCTTTATAAAGATTACAGGTGTAATCTTTGAACATTCATCAATGATGTTTTGTTTCAACTCAGTATATTTTGAGAATAGGGTTTTTCCCCTTTTTTCTGGCAACAAAACTGAAACCTTTTTACGAGGATTCATGTCTGCATTAACCACAATACCTGCAGTCAAAATGCAAAAAAACCCACTATGATAATATATGCATTGTCCTTGAAACTGATTGGTCCACACCAAGGGATGGCTTTCTTTTGAGCCTCGACCCAATTGGTGCTCGACCAGATGACGCTACTGGCAAAGGAGGTCTAATCAGTATATTTTCTTTCCATTTAGAAATTTCATCTGAGAATGTGGAAGAAAAGTAAATATTAATAAATTTAGATTTAAAGCTTTCGTGACTGCAGGGATTCATATTCTTGGCTCTTTCGGTAAAGTCACGTAGAAGGGAAACATAAGGGAAACAAAGTAGATACACCCCTTCGTCCCTTCGTCTCTACTATCAACTCCACCACCTGCAAATTGGCTCGTTTTCTGTCTGAAATCCTGCGGCCTTTCACTGGAAAAAACACCTCTGCGGTACAAAATTCTAATCACCTGGTATCGACAATCAAGGGTATTTCCCTGTCCCCAGACGACCTGCTTGTCAGTTTTGATGTAGTTTCCTTACTCACCAAAGTTCCTGTACCTGACACCATCGCAATCATTGAAGACTTGGTTCATCAAGGACTAAACACTGAGGTACCCCCCCCCCCCCTGGTGAGACACTGCTTAACCAATACATACTTCACTTGGAATGGAACTTTCTACAAACAAACTGAGGGCACCCCAATGGGCTCTCCCCTATCTCCGGTTGTAGCCAACATTTTCATGGAGAAATTTGAGACTGACGCCATCCAGACTGCCACTGTGCACCCAACCTTGTGGAAGAGGTACGTGGATGACACTTGTCATCTGGCCACATGGCCGGCCTGCTCTAGACCAATTTTTCGACCACATCAATTCCATACGCCCAGCCATCAGATTTACCATGGAAGTCGAAAAAGATGGCAAGCTACCTTTTTTGGATGTCCTAATAAAAAAGAGACCTGATGGTTCAATGAGCCACTCTGTCTACATGAAAGCAACCCATACGGATGCTTACCTGAAACCGGATTCCCACCACCATCCATCCCAGAAGAATTCCTTCATCAAGACTCTGCACCATAGAGCCCAATGCATATCCGACCAGGAACACATAGCCAGTGAACTCAAGCACGTACACCAAGCTATAAAGGCTAATGGTTACTCCGACTACACAATCCGCAAAGCTATCACTCCAACCATGAAGAGGGACCCTCTTGAGGAGCCTTTCAAAACCATCACTTTACCCTACATTGCGGGGATCACAAAAAAGAGCTCCAAAATCTTGAATAAACACAAGATCCAGGTCCGATTCAACACATTACATAAAATCCGTGATCTGGTTCCGTCTGTAAAAGATGTGATTCCGGACATACAGTACCCTGGTGTCTACAAACTAAGTTGCCTCTGTGGTAGTAGTTACATTGGAGAAACCAAATGCCATGTCTCGGACCGCATTCGTGAACACAAAGCAGACCTAAAACACGGTAGGACCAACACCTCTGCCGTGGCAGATCACTGTTATAATTCAGTAGGCTCACATGACATTGACTTCGCCAAGGCAGAGGTTCTTTGCAAGCCATCTGGCTACCATGAGAGATGCGTTCATGAGACTTTCCACATATACAAACACAGAGACAATTTCAACAGAAGATGGCTTCTGGCTTAGCAATCATTGGAAGGATTTGATAAACCATTTCGGGTCTTGATTGTTCACGCTTACGGTGGCTTTCAGACCGCATCCATTATTTTCGCCTCCCCCCTCCTCTTTTCCGAACATAGATGGACTCGTCCATCTGAATAACTGCCAAATCGCTCTCCGTGTTGCTAACGTTAAAAATAACCGCCACTTTTATCAAATTTTCTTGCTGTGGTTTTCACACCCGATGATGATTGCTTGTGTTGCAGTCGAAACGTCGTGAGAATTTTATTGTTTTATATTTTTATTATTTTATTGTTTCCCTTCTACGTGACTTTACCGAAAGAACCAAGAATATAAATAATAATAGAGAAAATATTGACTTAAAGAATTAAAATATTTTAATCAGTGTTAAAACAAATATAATAACCCTATGTGCCCTGACTTTTGGGCCACCCTATATATTTATGGAACATATGCCAATTTTTGCATTTGAATAACGCAAATAAGGCCACACATGGACGACACACGCAGCTGGTTTTAGCGTGTTGCTGCTGACAATGCTCTTTGAGTCAGCGGGGCTCTTGACATCTGGAAATTGCCACGTGGCACGCCCTTAACTCCTGCACCAGACTAGAGTGGAAAATGGGATTGTTTGACTCAATAATCACTAAAAACAATAATGTACTGCATTGAGTTTTTACGATTTGGAGTCTGCCTTATTGTGAGCCCCACGATGGCCAGAGTTTTGGTCAAGAAATCAAGTCAAAGGTCACAGTGGTGTCCTGCTGCATTGGTACTCATCTGCTGTTTACAACCCTGCAGAGCTGGTGGTGGATTTTCCACATTCCTATGGCAGGGCGAGTCTATCCATGGGGCAGCCACTGTTGGCTTCCCCATAAAGTGGTACTCATTTAACCGACTCGAGAGATGATGGACTGTTCATATAAATAGTTATAGCGTCTACACGCGACTGCATCTTAAGAAGTAAAAATAGGCATATAGTTTACACATACAGTATTGTGTTGTGTATTTTATTTGAAGATACAATCATATGCAGCGTTGAAGGTCTTGAGCCAAACAGGGGAAGAGAGATGCGAGAGCACGGACGACTGGGGGGAAGGGAAAATAAACCATCCCATCCATCATCCCAAACACCAGAGCACAGTCTTTTGTCTGTTCTGCACCAGTGCTTTCCATCCCATTCTATAAAGTACTATTCTGACGATATGTAGTCGAGTAACACGCGGTACAGAGAACAGCGTTAAACAAGTGTCAACGCAGCGGCGTCCTCGCTCCGACTCGCTGGGTAACATCTCTCACTGACGTCGGAGGGGGCGGGCGCCAGGCCCCTCTCCTGCAGGCAGCGGCGTTGCCCTCAGCAGAACAGAGACAGCCTCCGTTGCGTCACCGCTCCTCAGGGACAGCGACACGGACGCGGACGCTGGCGCCCACGGCTGCAACACAACGCCCCGTTTTTTTTTGACACGTGTGCTGTACTAGTGTAGCGACGTTAATGGAGTCACTACGGCGTTTAGCGCCAGCTACTGATGAGAAAGTGGAGCTGCAAGTGTTAAAGCTTCTCGCTGGCACCAGGGTATGTTAAGGGGGCCCTCGGGGGCTTAGTTCCGGTGGACGTGAGAAGGGGGGTAGAGAGGATGTGACAGGTGGTTGAACCCGAGAGGGACAGGTGGCGTGGATCGAGAACCTTCTAGGAAGATCGAGAAGGAGGCGGGGCCAAGGGCGGGGGAGGTCACACTCAGAGGATAAGAAGGGGGCCCTGAGAGCCGAGAGGGGCCGTCTACAGGAATGGGACCTGCCGTGCTACACTTCTCCGCTCTTCAATCTTGGGTCTTCGCTCGTCACGTTCAGCATCGTTGTGGTCTCGTACCCTGTTGTAATAGAGTTACCCCGTTGTAGTCTAGTTACCCCGTTAGGGTCTAGTTTAACCCGTTGTGGTTTATGTAAGTCGAGAAATAAACGTGTTGCCTCCCCGTGAAGTGTCTGCTTCCTGTGAAACCACTACACTAGAATCGAATTGGCATGTTCTGTTTACATGACAAACCTTACTAATTGGCTGTGTCGGGTGGTGGCGGGTTTAACGACATTTATATATTTACGCGCTCTAACCCAAAAAACTTGTATTATGGATGATATTGGTAGCGAAAGCCTAAGTGTTAAGGCAAATAATATGCGTACACTCTTCATAATTGACTCAATTCCTGCACTTATAATTCGATGCGTATATCACGAGCGTAAGAATCTATTTGAATTGTGCACTGTTAAGTGCGTGACATCCACAGTGGGTGGGTGCGTGCATTTGTGTACGCCGAGGGCGGTATTTGGTTATCGCGGTAGCACCGGTGGTGAACTCACGTCTTGTCCGTCCACTGGGCTCCAGGTCACGCGCACGCTCTTCTTGTGCCCCGCCTCCACGGTGCCTCGCACGGGCTCCACCGTGAAGCCCTTGGCACGGGCCTCGGCGATGTCAAAAATAAACTCTCCGCCCTGACAAAGAAACCATGCTAAGAACATAATCGTACGTATTCGTGTCCATCATCATCACGGTTCATGGGCAGATAGCCTATAGGTGTCCACTGCAGATTTCGTCATTTGTTTCCACAGCAACAAGGAGGGCCTGATCAGTTGATTGATAGTTTGTCATACTTCATCATGCTGGTCAGCGTGGTTTGGGTGAATATGGGCTGCATAGACATGGGAGCATAGGAGTACAGCACAGTAATGTTTTTTTGCTGCATTGCCCACCACCCGCAATATATTTAATGAAAATGTGTCAGGGTGAGTATTCCTGCCACTTGTTATATAGAGCAACATGTAGAGGATAGAACGAGTTGGCCACCTTTCTGCTGCTAGGCTGTACAGGGCGCACGCAGCCCACGAAGAGCTCTCGAGTGACCGGGCTGAAGCCGTCGTCCGTCTGGGTGCTCCTCATCGTCAACAGGAACGGCTTCACAGCCGCCACTACATCTACGCGGGCAGCACCGACGTGGTGGTAGTGAGTACAGCGGTCCGCTCGGTATGTGAGCATCTGGCACGCCAGGGATTGTCAAATTCCAGTCCTCACGCCCCACCATGGTGCTGCACCTTATCACGCACATCAATCTCCGCTGCGAAAGAAGTTCAACATACAAGTGTTTACGCGTTACACGCACCCGACACTTGGTAAATATGAACCATGATAGGGGGCAAGGGCTTTGGTTTGACGAGCCTCACGTCACACAGAAACTTCAGATGCAGTCCCAGTTGGATGCTGCAGTGTATCGCTGCAAGTTGTAATGCATGGTACGATGACCTTGTAATAACGCCGAATAGCAGCAAGTAAAATCAAATTACAGGCCAGATTCACACACTGAAGAAATGGCCAAGTACCACCTTGGCCAAAAGCCCCATTGTTGGTGATAAATACGGAATGTTTTTGCAAATAATTGACTGAAAAGGATTTCCCAATACATGAACTGGGCTAATGAATCAAGCCTATAAATAGGTGGTCTAAGTATTGAACGAGGATAATAAAGGACTGTGGAGTGGACGTGGAAATGTCTCAGGATAGGAATGAGTCGAGGACGAGGAGGGCAGATCTCAAATGAGAGGGAAAATGCCAGGCAGAAAAATTGGGCCTTGTCTAAAATAAATGCACTCCATACCTGAGGACCCATCATCTTCCCAGACGGGCAGGGGGGCCAGGGATTCCACTGCAACGTCCAGAGGGTCTCCGCCCTCCAGATACAACATGCGCTTCACTGCACAGCCCTTCAGCTCTATCACACGAAACTCCTAGCAACAAACACGCGGGCACATTCATACATACAGCCTCGTTACACAGACTCACTGTAGTGTTTTGTCCCGTAGCGGACAGTCAAGATGTGAATCGTCACAAGAACGTGTGAATCTAGAATGGCTCATACTGCTCACAGAACAAAAGCTCTTTGCAGCGTAGTTAGTGCTACTGGGGACAACACATCTCTCTGTGCCATGTACTTTCTCAAAGATGTCTGTGATCTTGGACTTCTGTTTATGCCCAGTCCATGACTTTACTCAATAACTTTGCATTAGACGCTTCCGGTTGCATCTAATTGTTCAGTATTTATAGAAAATCTTGTCATTTCTTGCATTATATTCAGTTTTCCATGTAGATTCGAGTTCTTACACTCAAAGTTGCTATCCGTCTTATGTTCGATCGTCCCCCATGGCTGAGTGGCAGCAGTACAGCGTGAGAGGCACACCTTGCCAAAGAGGAGGAGACGGAGACGGTCGGAGTAGCGAGCGCTGGCGTGGTCTGGGCTGAAGGTGACCAGCAGTTCTGTGTCTCCGCCCACTGGGATGATGCCCTGCACTGGCTGCACGCTGAAGACACTGAGCCCACTATGGTTCTGCGTACCTGGATCGTGGGGAAGCAATGTCACAGAGCAGTTGGCACAGTCTGGAGTGAACGCTGGGTATCTCACCTGCTGTAACATTGAACTTACTAGCACGCAGAGTTAGAGACACTGAATAGCAGAGGTAAACAATGCGATGTGCATGATGTTAAACAATTTACAAAGTTAAGAGCATGTAATTACCAAGAGCTGAGGTGTATTCAGAATTAATATGCCAATTCACCTTATAAAGGCAAAGCAAGTGTCCAGAAAATGAGTGAACACCATCTAAGACACGAGTTTATATAATGTTAAAAACACAAGATAATGTGATTGGTATATTTGTTGTGACCCATAAGTGAATAGATTAGGTGCACGATCTTGATCGACGAAGGCTGTGGAGCGATGGAACTGGCTCTCGTGTAGGTCCTGGATGGATTGTTGCTGCATCGCAAGGCCTTCATCTAGCAGTGGATAAATCACGATCATGACTGATGATGATGGTTATGGTTACTGTAATGTGAGCTGGCTTTCATTTAACTCAAATCCATTTAAAAGTCGGCCAATTAAAGCCAGGCGTGAATGCTGCCGTGAACATGGTTCGTGTTCTGGGCCGGGCGTGAGTGCAAGCGAGAGCTCTTGGACTTGCCCACTGATGAGCTGCTGCTACCCCCAGAGGGAGGGAGGATTGGTAGCGAGGAATGGAGTCCGGGAGATTCGCTGTCCAGCGTCAGCAGGAATGACACTGGCACCGAGGAGTCGTTATGAAGCTGTGGAGAACGGCACAGCTTTCATCGTCGTTATACAAACCACATAGATATGTACGAATCGTACTGTACAATACTAGCTAATCACTCAGTTGTTTCAATGCTGGATTCGCCTAGTTATTTCAATGCTAAATTCTCCTGTTTGATTTGTACTAAGGGCCTCGGTGAATGTGTATGCTCTGACTTTAACGTAGCTATTTCTGCTGCAGGTACAAGCTCTATTTCTGCAGCAGGTACAAGCTAATCACTCAGCTATCTCAATGCTAAATTCTATGCTAATTCCATTGTCAAGGGGTGCCTCTGCGGATGTGTATGCCTTAACTTAGCTATTTCAATGCTAAATTCTATGCTAATTCCTTTAACAATGGGTGCCTCTGCGGGTGTGTATGCTTTAACTTTTAACATAGCTATTTCTGTGACCAGTCACAAGCTAATCATTCAGCCATTTCAATGCTAAATTATATGCTAATTCCTTTGTCAAGGCGCTTTGTTCCTCTCACACAGCTTAAAGGCCGTATCTGAACGTGGCTCTTTCACTCCAGCGCTGTCCTACCAGACAGTCTCACCCCCTTCACCTGATGAAGGCCGCTTGTGTTGTGGCCGAAACGTCGTGAGAATATTATTGTGTTATTTTATTTTATCAATTTATTATTTTATTATCATTCTCCGTGACTTTACCGAAAGAACCAAAGAAGATGTACAATACTATTCTATGCTTCACACCATATACACTTAGTTTTGGTCATGCGCAACACTGTACATACAAAAACTGACCAAAAAGATCAAACTTTGAGTGGTGTTAACCTGACCCCAGCATCCATGGTGTAATTTAAAGCACACGGACATAAACATGTAAAACTATCTAATAAACAATTTTTTTACATACTGTGGTACCCATTATGCCAAGCTACTCAGAGCGCTTATGGAGGATACTCATTAGGTTAGATGTTACTTTTATAACAAGTGTGCAGTCTACGAAAATGAATTTGTTTGAATGTGAATATCATTAAAACTTCATAAGCCATTTAAATGGCCACATTTGGAGAACCACTCATAATAGCCTGATTGTTCTTACTGAATGCTCATCATGGATTGATGGCTTTTATACTAAACTTTCAAGGAATTGCATTCGCTTAAAATAACCCAATAGACTTCTGTAGTATTGGATGATTGTGAAAGTACGGGAACAACAAGGGGCAGTGATGCGTGTGCCCTGGGTTGAGGTCGCCAACCTTGAAGCCGGCGCTAGCAGTGCTGCACGATAGCACCGGGCCCAGGCTCAGGCAAGGCTCCTCCACGGAGCAGGTGACCAGCGGGAGCTGGGCCCGCCCCACCAGCGTGAGGGTGAGCACCGCACCACCGGCCTGCACCTCCAGCCGCTCGTGGAACTGTGCGCGCGTTCACAGAAAAGACAAAGATCCCCTGTGTAGGTAGCTTTTTAACACACTGCTGGGCGAAGTGCTGTTAGTGAGCACCTATTAAGGCCGGCATGGAGGAGATGGCGAGGCCAGAACCATGGCCAGCCATCTCTGTCTCCACAGTGCTGATGTTTACAATATTGCACCAGATACTCATTTAAGGTTGAGTCGACCTAGAGGAGGCCAAGTACTATTACCGTTATACACCACTGATATTAACTGTGGCCAAGAATTGATCACACTTTGGTACGTTCGTGGCATGGCGCGCTAACTACTCCCCCACCGCTCACACCATGCAAAACATATCCACTTACATATAATGTACAAAATCTAAACCTATGTAGCCTTTTAGACGATTGAGTCATGTGCAATTATTAAGCACATGCACATTTTGGTGGCTTGTATAAAGACACAAAGGTACCTTTAAAGATGCTATATGAATCCAAATAGTATGCTGTATTGTAAAAATGTATCGTGTTGCAGAGAGCGTAGTATGGTGCTGGAGGCTCCGAGCAAGTGGTGGAGTCTTCCCTACCCACATAGCTCCGGTTGACTTCCATCAAGGTTAAACCAGCAATTGTCAACATTGCAACCAATTTCCATGTAGGTTAGTTGCAGTCGAATTAAATGGCAGATGAGTACATTTGTGGTGAAAGGGTATGTGGCCAATGTATAAAATTAGGCCAAGGGTCGAGAGGAAAGTCAGGTGTAGCTGTGCCCCCGCACCTCTGATTATCACGGTTGGCTACATACAGTGTGAAAGAAGTTCAACGTACATGCTAAGGGCCGTCTGGGGGGCTGCAGCAGAATGCCACATGGGGGCCCAATTATTCAGGAATCACAAAACACAGGCCTGTTAATGGGGGCCTCTTTTGTATGTGGCCCAGGTTAAATGACCTGTTGTGCATCCCTCCGCCCCCCACCACTCGCCTCTTGAATGCCCGTGAGTACCTGTTGCTGCTGCAGGGCGGCGAAGGCGAGCACCAGCGTGTGCGTGCAGCCGGGCGAGATGGGACGCAGGGCGTTGAGCAGCGTGAACGGCCCCAGCGGGTCCAGCAAAGAGCACGTGGGCTTGGGCACAGCTGCGTTAAGGGACCGACTCCCGTCGCCGAGCATTGTCATAAAATCACCCCTGCACCAACGGTGAGGGCTGCGGTGAAGCTCGGGGAAGGGGCCCGGCAGGGCACGTCAAATAGGACAAGGCGGGCTGTTAAATGGACCAGTTTAACGCCAGTAATTGTGTAACCACCGCTTAATGTAAGGATCCCTTTGGATTGCACCGCTGCCTTTGGTCTTGAGCAGCTGTAATTAAACAAACTCCCACACATTGCTTTATGAAAAAAAACAATCCATTGATTCTTGACTTAAAGCTTTTGTGACTGCAGGAATTAATATTCTTTGGTTCTTTCGGTAAAGTCACATAGATAGAAAATATTAAAAGGTAAAAAACCACGACGTTTTGATCGCAACACAAGCGATCGTCCTCAGGTGAACAAATACAGCTGGTGGACCGTTGAGAGAAATATAGTCTCTCACTTCTCTGAAGAGATGCCGCGACACCAAGGTAATACCGATCGCTTTATTTTTGTTTGCATTCTGACCGCAAGTATTGTGGTTAATACAGACATAATTAGCCAAGGTATTCCTAGCTCTGCGTTCTTGCATTTACTTGCCAATTCCATCTCTAGCCCCGCCTACTCCAAGCGTATATAACCTTTGGTTGCAGTGGCTCTGCATCTGGCTCGAGCAGCCCTCTCGCTATATTTCTCTCAACGGTCCGCCAGCTGTATTTGTTCACCTGAGGACGATTGCTTGTGTTGCGATAGAAACGTCGTGGTTTTTTACCTTTCATTATTTTCTATCTACGTGACTTTACCGAAAGAACCAAAGAATATCAATCCATTGATGTGAACCAGACAGAAATGTCTTCGCTATTTTGCTGTTGACTTGAACATGTGAGGAATACAATTTGGGAAGAGATGTCTTCATGTCAAGTTTACTCAACAATACATTGATTCTAAAGTGCCAGTGTGTGGTGTGAAAATGTCATGATGCTCAGTACTCAATCAATCTGCCTGCTTTGCCCCAACTCCGTTGATTTTTTTTGTCCATTCTCATTTCCCACTATCGCACTGTTAATTGTGTAATTATTCTGTGCGGGACAACACTTTAGAGCTGCAGTCACATTCAAGCACTTGATACAAATTCTAAATCCCAATAATGATGATCATAGTAATAATGTCATTTATCCAGCCATACCTGAGCGTGTCTTGAGACATATTTTTTTAGGAAAATGCTGCATTTCAATGTTTGGCCAGGTCTTTTTTAAGGCAGGGTTTGCATTGTGAGAGGCATGTGAAGTTTCCAGAGAAAACCCACGTACACACAAAAAAATAACATTTAAAAGCCCGCACATGGGTTTGCGAACCCACCTGCTATACTGCCATCTTCTAGCCACCTTGCGGCCCAGTGGCTTACGGAGTTTGGCAAGTCTATGCTATTCACCAGTTCTTACCTCCAAAGTGTTGGATTTACAGGTGTGTGCTACCATGTTTTACACGTTTAATACCAAACAACGTTTACCACAATACTGGTCACAGCTTAATACTATGTGGTTAACCTCACCAAGGAGCTTGCTGACTCGCTTTTAAGGATACCTTCAGATGCTGGTGAGAAATGTTCTCTACTGTGATACGCTTCGTCACCGTCTGACCTGCAGCAGAAGCAGCAGCAACAAGCAAACCTCACGATCATGGGGAGGGCAAGGCTATAACCTCCATCACTGTGATACTTATATAGCCCACGCAATACAACATCTACAGGAACTCTATACAATCGCATGCATGGGAGTTCTCCAAATGCTCTGGTTTCCACATTTATAAACACTCATTACTTGGCTGAAATCATTTTAATATATAGAGGAGCGCAGAGCTTGGGCAATTATTGGTGCCGGCTCAACGCCTGGTTGCCTTGCTACTTGGCTGTAGTTGAAGCAATGTTTGTACTGCCATGCAATGCCCTATTTACACGAAGGATTTTTTTTCTTTTCCAGGCATCATGTCAGAAGTACATTTAGACCAGGGGTCGGGAACCTATGGCTCGCGAGCCAGATGTGGCTCTTTTGATGATTGCATATGGCTCGCAGATAAAACAAAATATTCTCACTTGTTTTAATCCATCCATCGATTTTTCACTGCGCATGTCCTGTTCAGGGCTGCAGGAGCAATTGTCCATTATTTTAATTGGATGATACTGGCCTACGTTTGCCGTTGCTGGGTAAAACAGGTAAACGCCCCCTTTTGAATCAGTCTGAGACTGCGTCTGCTCGGTCATTAGCTCAAAGCTAACCCTTCGACGAAGAAGATGGCGAAAAGAAAAAAAGACGACGAGTATCGTACATTTCAGGACGAATGGACCGAAGAATTCGCCTTTGTGGAGAGAGCGGGTTCTGCGGTGTGTCTAATTTGCAATGACAAAATTACATCGTTGAAACGGTCGAATGTAAAGCGGCACTTCGACACGCGCCACGCTACCTTTGCATCAAAATACCCTGCGGGAGACAGCAGAAAGAAAGCGTGCCAAGAGCTTCTGAGCAGGGTGCAAGCTAGCCAGCAGCAACTCCGCGTATGGACCCGGCAAGGTGACTATAATTCGGCTAGCTTTGCTGGTTCTTTAGCAATAGTGAGGAATGGAAAACCATTCACAGATGGCGAGTATGCTAAAACGTTCATGCTGGATGTAGCCAATGAACTTTTTGATGATCTTCCGAACAAAGACAAGATAATCAAACGGATACAAGACATGCCTCTGTCGGCAAGAACTGTTCATGATCGTACCATCGTGATGGCAAACAAAGTGGAGGAAACGCAAGTGAAGGACATAAATGCAGCGCCGTTCTTTTCTCTGGCTTTGGATGAGTCAACAGACGTGAGCCATTTGTCGCAGTTCAGCGTGATTGCAAGATATGCTGTTGGTGACACACTGCGCGAAGAAAGTCTTGCTGTTCTGCCATTAAAAGGGTCCACAAGAGGTGAGGATTTATTCAAGTCTTTCATGGAGTTTGCTCAAGAAAAAAGTCTACCTATGGATAAACTTCTCTCAGTGTGTACTGATGGTGCTCCGTGTATGGTGGGGAAAAACAAAGGATTTGTGGCGCTTCTCCGTGAACATGAAAATAGACCCATCCTAAGTTTCCATTGCATTACACACCAGGAGGCACTTTGTGCTCAGATGTGTGACAGGCAGTTTGGCGAAGTGATGTCGCTGGTCATTCGTGTGATCAACTTTATTGTTGCCCGAGCCTTAAATGATCGCCAGTTTAAAACACTGCTGGATGAAGTTGTAAATAACTATCCTGGTCTGCTTTTGCACAGCAATGTGCGTTGGTTGTCAAGAGGGAAGGTGCTTAGCCGTTTTGCGGCTTGCCTGAACGAAATCCGGACTTTCCTTGAAATGAAAGGCGTCGGGCATCCTGAGCTAGCCGACACCGAGTGGCTCCTCAAGTTTTACTATCTCGTAGATCTGACTGAACATCTGAACCAGCTCAACGTGAAAATGCAAGGCATTGGAAATACAGTGTTATCCCTTCAACAAGCTGTATTTGCTTTTGAAAACAAGCTGGAGCTTTTCATCACGGATCTTGAAACAGGTCGTTTACTACATTTTGAAAAACTGAGCCAATTTAAAGATGCATGCACAGCAAGTGAGCCCATTCAAAACCTTGATCTCCACCAGCTAGCTGGCTGCACATCCAGTCTCCTACAGTCCTTCAAAGCACGCTTTGGAGAATTTCGTGAGCACACTCGTCTTTTTAAGTTCATCACCCATCCAAACGAGTGTTCACTGAACACAGCCGACCTGAATTACATCCCTGGTGTCTCCGTCAGAGATTTTGAAGCAGAAGTGGCTGACCTGAAGGCCTCAGACATGTGGGTGAATAAGTTCAAGTCACTGAATGAAGATTTGGAAAGAATCACACGACAGAAAGCGGAGTTGGCGAGCAAGCACATGTGGACAGAAATGAAAAAACTCCAACCCGAAGACCAGCTGATTCTCAAAACTTGGAACGCGCTTCCTGTCACATACCACACACTGCAGCGTGTGAGTATTGCTGTATTGACCATGTTTGGATCTACGTATGCATGTGAGCAGTCATTCTCACATCTTAAAAACATCAAGTCCAACCTACGATCACGTTTAACGGATGAAAGCCTCAACGCTTGCATGAAGCTTAACCTCACCAAGTACCAACCCGACTACAAAGACATCAGCAAATCCATGCAGCACCAGAAGTCGCATTAATGGTGAGTGTTATAACAACAGTATTTAAAAGAATAAATTCAGAGGCTTATTATACTGACATTTAGTTGAATTCACTTTTAAAATATATTATATGGCTCTCACTGAAATAAATTTCCAAATTTTTTGCTTTCATGGCTCTCTTAGTCAAAAAGGTTCCCGACCCCTGATTTAGACCTTTGACCATCCACATCTTTGGGGAAATCCTTTTATACTGCAAGTCATGAAATCGCATCACAGTTTTGGAAACAAATGTGATGTTAGGCTCACGTAGTGCTGTTGGTCAGCTTTTGGGAAATCCTCATTGACATTTTGATTTATGTCAAGTGAGGTCTTTAAAGGGCATGTACAGTTTTAAACAACTGTCGGGCATGACAGCACAAGGACTGCTGCGTTGCGACCCACAGCACCGCGAGGAGCACGAGTGGATAGCCGTGCCAGGCAGCCTCACCGATGCATACTTGCCCAAAGTCAAGGGTTGTTCGGCCGCTGTCAGAAACGCAGATGAGCGGTGGGGACACGGCTGGGCAGTGCACCTCCAGGTACAGAGTGTTGTGCACACTGAGGCGAAACGGAGGCCAGGCCACCACATAAGCACATGGGGGGAGCCACATACAAGGCAACAGCAGCAGCAAGGCGTACCTCCCATTATACCACTCCGGTGATGTCACGGCACTAACGTTTTGCGATGTGTGCGAGCGACATTGGAGCGACATCGCCAGTGTCGTGATGGTATTCCTCATCACGGCTTTAAAGTGTTTTTTTTTCTCGAGAACAAAGTTTCAAACTAGTGCGGGACAGCTCAGGACACGCAGTCTTGGTATGTATCTACCCTAGGTGTGTATCTACAATGGATATCTGGCAGAGTATTTATGTGGCATCTTCAGTGTTAGTTAACCATTGTAACATTAATAAACTATAAAATGGTATATCCATTTTCTTCACAGGTACGATCAGGCTTTACATTTTTTTGGTAATGAGAGCTACACGGCTTGGGGAGGCCTTCATCCAGCAGTTGATTGACCATGGCTAATGATCATGATGGAGAGCTATAAGTAGCTATGAAATATCAAACCTTGATACATTATTGCTATATGTGAGCCTCACAATCATCACGGTTGGCTACGTATGGTCTGAAACAATTTCAACATACACGTGCTGTTCAAGTGTGTATTACCTTGCTTTCTAAAGTAATAAGAGGTGCAGGAGTTTTGGGTAGGCCCCATTCAAACTGCAATGGGGCCTTGGCTTGTGTTTGGCACACTCGACGCGTCAGCAGCACCGACCTGCACTTGAGTTGCCCGGGCTGACTTTGAGAAAAGGCATTGCCGCTGACCACAAAGCAGGCGACTGTGTGGGTGCTGTAGCTCCCCGGAAATTCCCTGAGTAGGGAAGCACGGGCAGCCACCAGCTCGTCCTCCCTGGAATGCAAAGCCACGTGGGACGAGCCACTGCCGCATGAATCAGAATATCGGCGGTGCCCGCGTTGCGGACAGACATGCCAGAAAGGGTCAAACGTACCAGAACCACAGACCCGGGTGGGAGGCCTCTCCAGGTTATCACATTTTTTTCTGGGGGCCTGGAAGTCATTCAATTTGAGTATAAATTTAGATCACAGTGCTACATGCTTAATAACTGAAGCGTGAGGTCTGGCATTATTTGAGGTTCATTGCTGAGCAGTTAAGTTTATTTTGTTTATCTAGGTTAGACCTCAAGAGACCAGGATAGTATAATTTGCAAGAGTGGCCTTGCTAGGGTTGGTGGATCACACAAATGTTGTGAAACTCCCTTCCCGTGGGTGTCGAGGTGCCATACCCTGGGTTGCAAGAAAAAAGTGATAAGGAAAAATGTGGACAAATTGCCATCTGTTTTGCCTGTATGGGATAGTGTGTTGCCTCCTCACACGGGTAGGATTTTCTCAAGGTGCTCTGGGTTTCCTCTCACATGTAAAACACTCATTACTTGGCTGAAAAAAACTTCGTAGATATATAGAGGACCACAGAGCTTGGGCAATTGTTGGCACCAGCTCACCGCCTGATTGCTGCCTTGCCACTTGTGTGTGATTCCTCGCGCTGTGAGTTTGCGAAAACGGTGTGCTTTACAAGTTGAAATTATTCTTATTAATTGGTCTTAAGGTGGCTGGGTAGTACAGGCGGTTAAGATTATGTCAGAGCAATGATCCGGCATTGCTTATGAACCGGGTTTGAATCTGTGCACGACTGAATGTAAAAGCTACAAATATAACTAAATTTTAATAACATTGGACGATATGAAAAGATGCAGTATGATTATAATGAACCAAATCAACCCAACATGCGTGCAGACAGACGCTGAGTTGACACTCACTTGCTTAAGACAGGCTCCGCAAATGCGTTTCCATTGACAGGATCTGGTGTGGTGTGCGTTGTGTGGTTTCCCGGCTCCTTGCCACTCTGTTTCTGTCCCTCGAGTCTTTTCTTGTTGGTGAGCGGGCCCTTTTTTCCAGCAGGTTTCTGAGTAGAGCGTGTGCCATGGGATGGTGAGGAAGAATCAAGCAATGATATATTTGACAAAGTGTGTAGTTCTCGTTGCTGTATGAATCCTGATGCCGCTGGCTAAATTATTACCGATTCATCAGTTGCGTGATTCTTTCAAGAAATAAATCAAATCTCCAGAATGGGAGAAATCAATCAGTTGCAGTGAAATTTCTCCTGAATTGTGTTTAATAAACGGAAGGCGTATTCTGAAGCGAAATCTTACTGATGCTGCTGCGGGGATCGGTTGTGCCTGTGAGGAGGCAGAGAGTTCTGCGATGCTCTTGGCTTTGCGAACTGCAGACAGCCTCTCCATCTCCTCCAGCACCTGCTGCTCAGACAGCACTGGCCGGAACAGCAGTCGCACGAGCTGCTTCTGTGAGAAGACGTGGAAAAGGTAATCATTGTAGATAATGGAAAGATGCAGAGACAAGGGGATACAGCAGAGGCAAGGGAAGAGAGAAAGAGAGAGAGAGCGGCACTCATTTCTGTCTTGAGCACCAGGATGACCACGAAAAAGGCCCCCCACAAAGTGGCACTCAAAACATTGACCTCAGATTTCTGATTATGATTCAATGGTGCGGACCACAGTAAATATTAAGGGGTGTCTAAAAAGCGAGGAAACTGAGGTCCACATAGTTCTGTGGATGTACAGTACGTACACATGTACGTATATACGTACGTATGTTGAACTTCTTCCACACCGTACGTAGCCAACGGTGCTAATCGAATGTGCGGGGGAAGGACAACAAATTTTGGAATATGCTGCGGTAAAAAACGTGATTAAACTCGTAACGTGCCACTGTGGTACGACAATCTTAAACAGTAACGACAGGTACAATATCGCCACGTGAGGAAATAATCAGAATACCCAGGGAGAACAGGAGGGAGTCATTGGTCCGCACCATTGACTGAGAAATCTGTATGATCCAGACTCTGCGACTCACTTGTCCCGGCGCCACGGTGCCCACCGCGGGGGAGACGCTCAGCGGGCAGTCGGGCGGCACCACAAACTGGAAGGAGGTGGGGCCCACGGGCGCCACATCCCCCCTGCCGACGCGGGGCACGGGGTGGCTGTACTGATTGGCGCTCGTGTGGGAATTGACAACGTGCAACGACGCCACCGACGTGTCCCCGACGGCCGTAGCTCTGAAGCGCAGCAGGGAGTCGGACAGCTCCAGTGGGGGGTGCACGCCCGTGGCCACGCACCTCAGCTGGAAGTCTCTGCCACACACGAAATGTATTGGTCTACAAATTCTCTGGCCGTGAAGTATTAATTACGGACAAATGTCATGACCAGCATACAGGTAGCGAAGGTAGTCATTGTGTCGACTGCCTAAAAAGTACCTGTTCGTGCCTGACTTGCAGGTCAAGTCAAACTTATACTCTTTGGCCTTTGTGGCACTGAAGATGATGTCGATGAGCACTGTGTCCAGGGGCAGCACTGTTCCAAAGCCGTGGTTCGGCTGCACGTCCACGTACTGTGCGGGCGGGCGAGACGCTCGCGTTAACGCCGCACGAGTCGCCACGGTCCGAGGGAACTGTTGAGCACAGAGCCCTAAAAGGGATGTGCATTAAGGTGGTGCTCATCTACTCATCTGAAAATTCCAAGTCTCTCCATAGGACGACCACTGGTGACTTCCCCACAATTTTGTATTAATTTTAGGGAACGTTTAGAGATGATGAGCTGAGTCAACCCCCAATCAGGAAATTAGCTCTCAGCCTCCAATTGCGAACCGCTCGCTCTGTCACTGAGCCACCCGCCCTGCTCAGTATGACACACGTACTGTTGTGTTTTACAGACATTGAAAATAAATGCGTTGCCATCAATCCACAGCCCCTGATCTCTTCATTTCGAGCGTGTAACACAAAGGCCCAGCCCTGAAATCACTTGCTGCTGATTTTTCTGGAAAAAGGGCCTCCACTGGAGGAAGCTCTAGAGTCTCAAGCGTATTTTGGCCTCATCGTACAGGCTTGACAGATGCCTTGGAAGAGATGCATTTGGTATGAGACAGTAAATATAGTCTTTTGCTTAACAAATTCATTCTTGAACCATATGACCCCAAAATGTGACAGAGAATCAAATCGCGAACCCGACTTGTGACAAGTCATCAAATAATGTGGGGTTTATGGAGAGGAAGGTGATTTTTTTTTTAAGAGGCTGCGACTGGGCTCGTGTTGTCAGGTAAGTTACAAATTGTACCTCGGGGATTGTTACGAAGCCAAAGTCCTGCGCCAGGATGGAGTCGTTGGTGAGTTTGACTGTGGCCTTCACCGATTCAAATATGGTGCAACAGCCAAAGTCGATGACCTCCCGATCGAAGTGCAGGTCGGACGACGTGATGATGGCGTGCACCGTGAAGGGTACCGGCTTGGTCTGGGGAAACGAGATGCGGCGTTCTCAACACCGTCGGCGAACCTGGCATGCCACCGTGAGGAATTTTCCCCTTGGGTGCTGGAGAATGCTGCCTTCACAAAATCAGGAACCCCCAATAGAACGTTGTGTGATTTTATTACTATTATAGTAACGTTCGTTTATCCAGCAAAGCATCACCTGGTCTCAATACTTATGTTCATGAGGGCCCTGCCAAATTTTCACTGCAATGTCGTTATATTCTTGGTTCTTTCGGTAAAGTCATGTAGAAGGGAAACAAAATAATAAATATAAAACAATAAAATTCTCCTGACGTTTCGACTGAAACACAAGCAATCATCATCATCAGGTGTTATATTCATATTCCCATTTTGAGTCATATGCAGACACTTTTTGAACATTTAAATGTTTGGCCAATACCAGTTACGTTGTATGTCCTTGTCAGTTTTTACCTATGGGAGAAAAGCAGAGAACCCGGAGGAAACCCAGACAGAACGGGGGGGGGGACATATAAAGTCCACACAAAGGCACCTAAGTTGTAAATTTAACCCAGGCCCTGCTCACTGTGTTAGCACTGTGCCACCACCACCCTGCTGCCCACGTGTGGGCAATATTTACACGAATCGTGTCTCAGTGACCACCACAAAGAATCTATATATTAATCCAAGATCTCTCAAGAGTGTTGCATTGATTGTACCCATTGCTCTTTTTTTATTTTAACAAGACGTTTAATTTTTGATTTAAAGCTTTCGTGACTGCAGTAATTCATATTCTTAGTTTTTTCGGTAAAGTCACGTTGAAGAGAAACAACAAAATAACAAAATATATATAAAACAATAAAAAATTATCACGACGTTTCGACCATAACTCAAACGGTCATCATCAGGTGTGTCGGTTTGCATAAATTTATTTTGAAAACGGCATATTTATTTATTTATATAAAAATAACGTTTGCGTCACGCGCAACGATTGGCTGTTTGCCAGGACTAGTCCATCTATTTTTTGAAAAGAGGAGGGGGGAGACGAAATTTGTTTTTTTTTATGTATGCTGTCTGAAAGCCACTGTAAGCGTGAACAATCAATCAAGAACTGAAATGATTTATCAAATCTTTCCAATGATTGCTAAGATAGAATCCATCTTCTCGGTTGAAATTGTCTCTGTGTTTGTATATGTGGATAGCCTCATGAACGAATCTCTCATGGAAGCCAGATGGCTTACAAAGAACCTCCGTCTTGGAAAAGTCAATGGCATGTGAGCCTACTGAATTAGAACAATGATCTGCTACGGCCGAGGTGTTGGTCCTACCGTGTTTAAGGTCTGCTTTATGTTCACGAATGCGGTCCGAGATATGGCGTTTGGTTTCTCCAATGTAACTACTACCACAGAGGCAACTTAGTTTGTAGACACCAGGGTATTGTATGTCCGGAATCACATCTTTTACAGACGGAACCAGATCACGGATTTTATGTAATGTGTTGAAACGGACCTGGATCTTGTGTTTATTCAAGATTTTGGAGATCTTTTTTTGTGATCCCAGCAATGTAGGGTAAAGTGATGGTTTTGAAAGGCTCCTCAAGAGGGTTCTTCTTCATGGTTTGAGTGATAGCTTTGCGGATTGTATAGTCGGAGTAACCATTAGCCCTAAGAGCTTGGTGTACGTGCTTGAGTTCACTGCTTATGTGTTCCTGGTCGGATATGCATTGGGCTCTATGATACAGAGTCTTGATGAGAGAATTCTTCTGTGATGGATGGTGGTGGGAATCCGGTTTCAGATAAGCATCTGTATGGGTAGCTTTCCTGTAGACAGAGTGGCTCATTGAACCATCAGGTCTCTTTTTAATTAGGACATCCAAAAAAGGTATCTTGCCATCTATTTCGACTTCCATGGTAAATCTGATGGCTGGGTGTATGGAATTGATGTGGTCGAAGAATTGGTCTAGAGCAGGCCGGCCATGTGGCCAGATGACAAAAGTGTCATCCACATACCTCTTCCATAAGGTTGGGCGCAGAGTGGCAGTCTGGATGGCGTCAGTCTCAAATTTCTCCATGAAAATGTTAGCTATAACTGGAGAAAGGGGGGAGCCCATTGGGGTGCCCTCAGTTTGTTTGTAGAAAGTTCCATTCCAAGTGAAGTATGTATTGGTTAAACAGTGTCTCACCAGGGGGGGTACCTCAGTGTTTAGTCCTTGATGAACCAAGTCTTCAATGATTGCAATGGTGTCAGGTACAGGAACCTTGGTGAATAAGGAAACTACATCAAAACTGACAAGCAGGTCGTCTGGGGACAGGGAAATACCCTTGATTGTTGATACCAGGTGAGTAGAATTTTGTACCGCAGAGGTGGTCTTTCCAGTGAAAGGACGCAGGATTTCAGACAAAAAACGAGCTAGTTTGTAGGTGGGGGAGCTGATAGTAGAGACTATGGGACGAAGAGGTGTATCAACTTTATGTATTTTTGGTAAGCCGTATAATCTTGGTGGCCTGGCAGCAGAAGGTTTCAACGAAAACTGTTTAGATTGATCAATTAATGCGGTTGAATCAGAAATTATTTTGTTGGTTTGTGTGACGAGGCTGTTGGTGGGATCTCTTTTTATTTTTGTATAACTACCATCGTCGAGTAATTCTTTAATTTTGTTGTTGTATTCTATTTTATCCATGATAACAGTAGCATTGCCTTTGTCAGCTGAGAGAACTACAATATCATTCCTCTTTTTTAATTTATATAATTCAAAACGCTCATCTTTGCTGAGGTTGCTAGCTGGCATCTTAGCGTTTTTGAGGGTTGCAGCGATTTCAGATCTTGCTACGTCTGCAGCGATGTGACCCAGGCCCCTGAGAGCAACGTCTACTTGGGCAATTATATCATTAACTGGTATGTGTTTAGGTGTGACTGCAAAGTTTAGACCTTTAGCTAAAACGGATTTCAGACCATCGGAAATAGAACTGTTACTGCGATTAATTACGACTTTATTAACGTCTAACTTTTTGGTGTGTGGGTCCGGTCTTTTGTTGAAGAGGAGGTTAAATTTGGAAATCAGGTTTTCCTTACATTTGGTCGACATAGTAGCAGCTGAAGAGGCAGTCATATTGTCTACATGTTCCCAATCCGATGTGGACATTATTGCCGTCAATGATAAGTGTGATTTGTAGAGTGTCTTGTCTAACTGATCTAGTTCTGTGCGTATAAGTCTGATTTTTTCTGAGATAAGAGCTAAGCTAGTTTTGAAAATAATTCGTTTCGCATTAGAAGAAGTTACAGTAGCAGAGGTGAGTGTAAATGCGATTGGTATTACCCCAGAGTCGCGGCATCTCTTCAGGAAGGTGAGAGACTCGATCAGCTGAGCTTTCTTATCCCGGAGTTTGTTGAAGGATCTTAAAGTTATGTGAAAACCCTCCCCGTAGAGGCGATTAAATTTTGATTTAAAGCTTTCGTGACTGCAGTAATTCATATTCTTAGTTTTTTCGGTAAAGTCACGTTGAAGAGAAACAACAAAATAACAAAATATATATAAAACAATAAAAAATTATCACGACGTTTCGACCATAACTCAAACGGTCATCATCAGGTGTGTCGGTTTGCATAAATTTATTTTGAAAACGGCATATTTATTTATTTATATAAAAATAACGTTTGCGTCACGCGCAACGATTGGCTGTTTGCCAGGACTAGTCCATCTATTTTTTGAAAAGAGGAGGGGGGAGACGAAATTTGTTTTTATGTATGCTGTCTGAAAGCCACTGTAAGCGTGAACAATCAATCAAGAACTGAAATGATTTATCAAATCTTTCCAATGATTGCTAAGATAGAATCCAGAAAATTAAAGAATTACTCGACGATGGTAGTTATACAAAAATAAAAAGAGATCCCACCAACAGCCTCGTCACACAAACCAACAAAATAATTTCTGATTCAACCGCATTAATTGATCAATCTAAACAGTTTTCGTTGAAACCTTCTGCTGCCAGGCCACCAAGATTATACGGCTTACCAAAAATACATAAAGTTGATACACCTCTTCGTCCCATAGTCTCTACTATCAGCTCCCCCACCTACAAACTAGCTCGTTTTTTGTCTGAAATCCTGCGTCCTTTCACTGGAAAGACCACCTCTGCGGTACAAAATTCTACTCACCTGGTATCAACAATCAAGGGTATTTCCCTGTCCCCAGACGACCTGCTTGTCAGTTTTTATGTAGTTTCCTTATTCACCAAGGTTCCTGTACCTGACACCATTGCAATCATTGAAGACTTGGTTCATCAAGGACTAAACACTGAGGTACCCCCCCTGGTGAGATACTGTTTAACCAATACATACTTCACTTGGAATGGAACTTTCTACAAACAAACTGAGGGCACCCCAATGGGCTCCCCCCTTTCTCCAGTTATAGCTAACATTTTCATGGAGAAATTTGAGACTGACGCCATCCAGACTGCCACTCTGCGCCCAACCTTATGGAAGAGGTATGTGGATGACACTTTTGTCATCTGGCCACATGGCCGGCCTGCTCTAGACCAATTCTTCGACCACATCAATTCCATACACCCAGCCATCAGATTTACCATGGAAGTCGAAATAGATGGCAAGATACCTTTTTTGGATGTCCTAATTAAAAAGAGACCTGATGGTTCAATGAGCCACTCTGTCTACAGGAAAGCTACCCATACGGATGCTTATCTGAAACCGGATTCCCACCACCATCCATCACAGAAGAATTCTCTCATCAAGACTCTGTATCATAGAGCCCAATGCATATCCGACCAGGAACACATAAGCAGTGAACTCAAGCACGTACACCAAGCTCTTAGGGCTAATGGTTACTCCGACTATACAATCCGCAAAGCTATCACTCAAACCATGAAGAAGAACCCTCTTGAGGAGCCTTTCAAAACCATCACTTTACCCTACATTGCTGGGATCACAAAAAAGATCTCCAAAATCTTGAATAAACACAAGATCCAGGTCCGTTTCAACACATTACATAAAATCCGTGATCTGGTTCCGTCTGTAAAAGATGTGATTCCGGACATACAATACCCTGGTGTCTACAAACTAAGTTGCCTCTGTGGTAGTAGTTACATTGGAGAAACCAAACGCCATATCTCGGACCGCATTCGTGAACATAAAGCAGACCTTAAACACGGTAGGACCAACACCTCGGCCGTAGCAGATCATTGTTCTAATTCAGTAGGCTCACATGCCATTGACTTTTCCAAGACGGAGGTTCTTTGTAAGCCATCTGGCTTCCATGAGAGATTCGTTCATGAGGCTATCCACATATACAAACACAGAGACAATTTCAACCGAGAAGATGGATTCTATCTTAGCAATCATTGGAAAGATTTGATAAATCATTTCAGTTCTTGATTGATTGTTCACGCTTACAGTGGCTTTCAGACAGCATACATAAAAAAAACAAATTTCGTCTCCCCCCTCCTCTTTTCAAAAAATAGATGGACTAGTCCTGGCAAACAGCCAATCGTTGCGCGTGACGCAAACGTTATTTTTATATAAATAAATAAATATGCCGTTTTCAAAATAAATTTATGCAAACCGACACACCTGATGATGACCGTTTGAGTTATGGTCGAAACGTCGTGAGAATTTTTTATTGTTTTATATATATTTTGTTATTTTGTTGTTTCTCTTCAACGTGACTTTACCGAAAAAACTAAGAATAAGACGTTTAATGTTACAGTGTGGAGGGCTGACTGAACAAGGGACTGCAAAAACAGCCAAAATCCTCACCTGATCTCCAACTCGAATGAGTACAGGTGCTTCTAGCACACGCGTGTCTTTATCAAAATATCCAGGTGCATCCACGGCCATGCTCTGTCTGAAAATGTACACGCACGCAAAAAATATGAGCGCATGTAAGGACAAGCAAATTTCAAACACTTTGCGAATATTCAAGGCCATATACAGTGAGGGAAAAAAGTATTTGATCCCCTGCTGATTTTGTACGTTTGCCCACTGACAAAGCAATGATCAGTCTATAATTTTAATGGTAGGTTTATTTGAACAGTGAGAGACAGAATAACAACAACAAAATCCAGAAAAACGCATGTCAAAAATGTTATAAATTGATTTGCATTTTAATGAGGGAAATAAGTATTTGACCCCTCTGCAAAACATGATTTAGTACTTGGTGGCAAAACCCTTGTTGGCAATCACAGAGGTCAGACGTTTCTTGTAGTTGGCCACCAGGTTTGCACACATCTCAGGAGGGATTTTGTCCCACTCCTCTTTGCAGATCTTCTCCAAGTCATTAAGGTTTCTAGGCTGACGTTTGGCAACTCGAACCTTCAGCTCTCTCCACAGATTTTCTATGGGATTAAGGTCTAGAGACTGGCTAGGCCACATAAGGACCTTAATGTGCTTCTTCTTGAGCCACTCCTTTGTTGCCTTGGCCGTGTGTTTTGGGTCATTGTCATGCTGGAATACCCATCCACGACCCATTTTCAATGCCCTGGCTGAGGGAAGGAGGTTCTCACCCAAGATTTGACGGTACATGGCCCCGTCCATCGTCCCTTTGATGCGGTGAAGTTGTCCTGTCCCCTTAACAGAAAAACACCCCCAAAGCATAATGCTTCCGCCTCCATGTTTGACGGTGGGGATGGTGTTTCTTGGGGTCATAGGCAGCATTCCTCCTCCTGCAAACACGGCGAGTTGAGTTGATGCCAAAGAGCTCCATTTTGGTCTCATCTGACCACAACACTTTCACCCAGTTGTCCTCTGAATCATTCAGATGTTCATTGGCAAACTTCAGACGGGGATGTATATGTGCTTTCTTGAGCAGGGGGACCTTGCGGGCGCTGCAGGATTTCAGTCCTTCACGGCGTAGTGTGTTACCAATTGTTTTCTTGGTGACTATGGGTCCCAGCTGCCTTGAGATCATTGACAAGATCCTCCCGTGTAGTTCTGGGCTGATTCCTCACCGTTCTCAAGATCATTGCAACTTCACGAGGTGAGATCTTGCATGGAGCCCCAGGCCGAGGGAGATTGACAGTTGTTTTGTGTATCTTCCATTTGCGAATAATCGTACCAACTGTTGTCACCTTCTCACCAAGCTGCTTGGTAATGGTCTTGTAGCCCATTTCAGCCTTGTGTAGGTCTACAATCGTGTCCCTGGCATCCTTGGAGAGCTCTTTGGTCTTGGCCATGGTGGAGAGTTTGGAATCTTATTGATTGATTGCTTCTGTGGACAGGTGTCTTTTATACAGGTAACAAGCTGAGATTAGGAGCACTCGCTTTAAGAGTGTGCTAATCTCAGCTCGTTACCTGTATAAAAGACACCTGGAGCCAGAAATCTTTCTGATTGAGAGGGGGTCAAATACTTATTTCCCTCGTTAAAATGCAAATCAATTTATAATATTTTTGACATGCGTTTTTCTGGATTTTTTTGTTGTTATTCTGTCTCTCACTGTTCAAATAAACCTACCATTAAAATTATAGACTGATCATTTCTTTGTCAGTGGGCAAACGTACAAAATCAGCAGGGGATCAAATACTTTTTTCCCTCACTGTATACATGTACAGGTATAAGTACACATTCTAAATAAACTCTAGTTTCATGGGTTAATCCAGCCTTGCTTGCACTGCTCATGTTTCTGTTTACAAATATTGAGTGGAAGAATCGACACGGAGACGTCTCTTCTGGTAAGGGCTCACGCCAGGTTTATTTAGGGGCTTACGCCTAGGAACTAAGTAGGGGCTTACGCCTAACAGTTATTACATGCTACCGTATAACTCCCCAGGGAAAGGGTACTGGGAGGTCCCTAGCACCCACCCAGGCTATTCAGGCTCTTCCCTCAGCACCGACCGAGGGATCAGCCAACTCGGTCGGCCGGGTGACGTAGCCCCCCTAGCCCGGTGCTAATTTCCCTCTACCCTGGGTCCCCACGTCTAACCTCTCTGTTCCCGGCTCCTCACGACAACCCCGTTCACGTCACCCGTCTCAGCTTATATATCCCCGGGTGACAAACCGTCATCCAGTCTACACCCCAGGATGACATGACATCATCAACTACACAACACAAATAACCAGTCAAAAGCCCTGTCCTTGCTGTGCTTCAATGAGTCGACACTCAGGTACTACGTATGTTCTGATCTCGTGTTCGGGAGCACCATTACCTGGGGAGGAATTTGAGCTGAGCTGAGAACGTGGACTGTGCTTGGATGTAGCCGTTCTTGGGCAAAACCTCCAGGTAATTCTGCAGCTGCCTGCACACTTCAAACTTCAGGCGAAGTGCAGTCGTTGCTCTGGCAAAGCACATCAATGGATCACAGGTAAATATTTTTTTTAATCACAGGTCAGCCAACCAAGAGGTGGATAGATGGTGTGAGACAAGACAAACATTGCAGTGCGATGACAGAACAGGCTCATTATTGCACAAATGCTTCATGCAACACCCCACCTTCATGTGCTGTATGATGAATGTAGATGATGATTCTGCAGTGATATTTCACAGGGTTCCTCCATAAGGATACATTCTCTACCAACAGGCTCTCAGTTGCATTTAATTAAACATAAATCAACCATTCAGCATGGTCTGTGAGTGTGCATTGCAGCTGGTGGACACACCGGTTATGGACCAGCACGGAGTCCTGGTAGAGGCGGTCAAACGTGCAAATCTTGAGGTCCACGTTTGGCCGCTGGACCCACACGGGAACGTCCACCGCCAGCGCGCTTGCCCGCACCTCCAACTGACACAGTGGCCACGGACACCGTCGGCACAGAGTCGCTTGGTGTAAGGGTGTGGGTAGCGAGGTGTGCACGTATCAGTTTTGTTCTGCAACAGTTGTCAAGTACACTCGTGCAGCTGGGCACCAGTGGCATCGCTTGGTGAGCATTGGCCCTGGGGCACGGAATTAAATGAGTCCCTCAATCTAGTGCCCCGCTTCTCCGTCCCCCCCTCCTTCACAATTGGCACCGGTGCAGTTGCACCACCTGCACATCGCTACGCAACTGCTGGGTACGGGGGCACACGCCTAATATCAAATGCTTTGGAGTCAAGGGCTGGCAGCATCAGCATCACACACACGTGTGAAACTGGGCTGTGAAGTGGCCAGGAGATGGAAGGACATCAAATAGATTGATATGCTCATCTGTGCGGACCTTGAAGTGTTATCTGCACAAACGCATGGGTGTGTGCCAAATACCCTGTGCTGACCAAACATTCCAATAGCAAGCCCTTCTGAAAAAAAGTCTTGACACTCAGGCTTTCCAAACTAGATACAGGCCATTATCACCATTATATAAAATATATTTATCCAGGGCTTTTTCATTTACACTACAATACACCAGGAGGTATTCAACATCTTGTCACGTCGAGTTCTCAGTCTGTTGTCATTGTCGCCAAGTGAGGAGGTAAGCAGCCGCCACCCCCTTGAGAGAGGCTCTCACGCGTGGGGAGCCAGGGTCGGTGAAGTGGACGTGGAAGGTAGCGCGGGTGTCCCCAGGAACTGTCGGGGTGAACACCACCTCCAGCTTCACGTAGCCCAGTCCTGGAAGCTCGCCCTCCACCACCTACAGACGCACATTCGGCAGCTTCACAGCCTGGCACTTGAGCCCCTTCAACCTATGGGCTCCTCTGTCCTCAGGGCCCCGGTGCAGATGCACTTGCCTGCACTGGTTGCTGCTATATCTCCTCCCCTACGAATCAGGGAGCTTATTGGCGTGTGACCTGTGGCCCGTAGTCTCCTCCCCTGTGTTGAACCCAGCCAAACCAGCAGCGCTCACCTCCCCTGTACGCAGCTCCTCGGGGAGAGCCGGGTCTGGTGTCTGCGTCGCTCTCTCCACGTCGGCCTTCTCTGGGCTATTTCTACTGCAATCGCTCTCAACCATTTCTGTAAAATGTGCGCAAAACTCAACATCCATTCGTTACGAGAGACATTTAATGCACGCACATTTACAGTACTTTGTCAATCTCCTGCGGTACGTCTTCCCCATGCCATGTCAATTATGGGGGTTTAACCATGCTTCACCACGCCAGTCACTGCAGATTGATAAAAAAGGTGCTAGGGGATCCAAAGGACCAGTTTCGGTATCACTTGCAACTGATGTTAGCCGTGGCTGGGAATCAGACTGACTACCGGGTCCCCAGTGCAGCGTGTTAACCTGTGCACCACCGCCGGTGACCATAAATGAGCGAGCTATGTGTGATGCAAAGTCCTCAAAGTCAGCTATCGGTCTATCATAAAACATACCAAAGAATTTAGTAAACTACAGTTTGTTGTACTCTTTCTACTAAAACAAATACACCCACATTGTATTTATCCGTTTGAAAACTTCAATTGCATTCAGTTTCAGGACGACTGTCCATATACAAGATCATACCCAGAGAGCGCTGCTACGGGGGGGTGGGGATGTTTCAGTGCACCGCACCTGGGCTGTCCCCTGGCTCCCCTTCAGCCTCTGCAGCAGCAGCAGCCTCCGTGGCCTCAACCCCGCGCTGGGAACTCACAGAGGAGGCATCCTCTCCCCCTCCACCTTGCGCTACCTGTACCACACAACAGCAACTTGGTTACGTGAACAAACGTGTGCCATATCTACCGAAGCGCACGCGCACAATTCCCAACGCGGAATTGGTGGGCACCAGTGGGAAGTGTGGCAAAATAGATTGTTGTACTATACTTCTATGCTCTCACATCTATGCATCCTGCCTTCACCAACATGGGGAGGCCCTTACCCAGCAGTGGATTGACAAAAGTGGATGTACATGTATACACACCGAGACAAGTCCTCTACAGTCATACAGACTTAGGTTGAGTGCTTTTAGCAAGCACCTATCAAGGCCTACATGGCGGATGGGGGATTGTGTGGCCAACATCACACCCAGCCAACGTTGTTTCCTCAGTTCTGATGTTCACATACTGCACCCAGGACAAGTTCTGATACCACTTGCCAGTAATGCTATCTGTGGCCGGAATTCATACTCGTTTGCAAAACATTCAGATGTAAAGAGATGTTTTGTCACGATTTAGTCAGATTGTAGAACTAAGCACAGGAAGTAAACATATCCTGTGAACTGACACTACAGTGCATTTGCACTGAAATAGATATGGCCACCCCACAATTACTTATTTTCGTAGCAATACTGTAAATCGGGTTTGTTTTTAACATCCCTATTTGCTGTAGGCTTTGACAATACATGTACACGGTCATCAATATTAACCCCGGCTGGCAGGGCTCTTGAGTAGAAGCCTTGTACACACCAGCCACATAGACAATGAATGGGAGGTCTGATGCAGAACTGCTGAGTGATATAAACGTTGCATTTTTACGAATATTCCAAATAAATGTGTTGCCATCGATCTGCAGCCCCTCATCTCTTGATTTTAGACGTGCAACAGCTGTATGCGGGGCCTCTGTGCAAGCAATAGAAATGCTCACAAATGGTTTGGGTCGCTCTCCACCAACGGATCAGCAAGAGTACAGTCCACTCAGCACAGCAAGTTGGGGGAAAATAAATTGGCTTTGGAGTTCTTGCATGATTCCCCGTCGAAACAATTCCCATTCAGTCTGTATTTTGTTCAGGAGTGGTCACATCTGACCTTCACAGACATTACAGCAGCTGTCATGCCAACCACTCCTGTGTACATATGGCAACATTGATCACAACCACAGGTATCTGTGGCTAGCCTGCGAGCAGAGGCGACTGATGTAGACAACAGCCCTAAGGGAATGCGTGTGCTTGCAGGGCCTTGCTGTGAGCTGGCACTGCCAAACGCACACGTGGTGTTGCCCGGACCTCTTGTGCCTCTTCATAGTCTGCCTTTACGAAACGGAACCTGGTCCCGAGAGCGCCCCGGTTCACCAACGTGAAGGTCCTCCTTATGGTCTCTCCGACCACGTGGGTGCCAAAGTCAATCTTGGACCTGTCCACCGTCACCTGCACAATACACGCACACAGTGCCATCGCCGGTATCAGTGCCTGCTGGAAGCAGACACCACGTCTATCATCATCATTCCTTCAGCCCGCACTGGCTCACAGATCCCCATCAGCCATGGTCTTCCCTTAGCAGAGCCTTGCGCTGTACTCACGTCACATTTCTTAGTTGTGCACTGCACTGGCACTGTGAAGGGTCCGCTCTGAGCTGCAAACTGCAGCTCTCCATTCAGGTCCTCGTTTTTCTGTTCAAGAGAGGCAATCATTTGTAACATTTCATGGACCAGTTTGGCATAGGCTGAAAATACTTGCCCACCATCGTCATTAACAAACACTGCCTCATAGATCGAAAATAAAGTCAGGCAGTGTTTGTTAATGACCATGGTGGTGAAGTATTTAAATTTGTGCTCAATCATTTGTGACTTTATAATGGTCCAATATAAATGCATCAAACATTTATATTATGAAAACAACAACCCAACTGATGTCTTTGTTGAAAAACAGCACTAATTATGGAATAAGTGCATTGGTTCATGCAATATTTTAATCAGTGACAAGTAATGAACGCACTGCATAGGATTCACCGTGATTCTTATTATAAATAATAAATGTGTGAAATCTGAATAGAGTAACATGACTCACTGAAAATAACAGCAGGGTCTTGGCCATCACTAACAATAATTAAAAGTCTAAACATTTCAGCCAGCTGACTTCCTTTACCGAAGAACTTTCAACGGACTTGTCTTGTTTTTGCAAGAATGCTAATTGGCCAAAACATCTATTTGTCCTCCCAGCGAACGGTAAATATGGTCTTGTTCTGCCAGCTGAATGAGCATGTGAAACAAAGCCCCCTTGGAGCCTGGTCCCTGTGGTCGGAGTCGTTCTCCCCAGGTGAAGGAACGCTCCACCAACACCCTGTGAGAGCGAGGATGACTCGCGGAGTGATGGACACGCCGAGAGCCGACTACTCCTGCGCTCCGTCAGAACCCCTCCCTGTGTGGCTGCTGGCACTCACTGTCGCCTCGAAAGTAACCATCAGCTCAAAGGACATTCCTGCAGACATCTGTCCCGGAGGCTTGAACCTGGTGGGGCACACGTTACATGTATTGCACGGCATTCAGTCCGGTTTTAAATATTCAGCAGGGTTGTGTATTATTCTTGAAATTAGCATCTCATTGTTTTGCTTGCTTGATAAGCTTTACTTACATAACACTGCCTGCTAGCTTCGGATTTGCAATTTAGACTTAAACGGCAATTATATTTGCACCCATGTTTTCCTTGCACAGTAAACGTGCAGTCTCTATGAGCGACCTATCTCGTGTCCTCATAATGGAGGGTCGATGCCCAAGGCAGCTGCTCTCCACGTGTTACGTCTTCACCGTCTCTCGCGGATAGTTCCATCCAATTGGTCACATTCTCCCACCGACTCTTCCCTTCCTCTTCCCTCTTTTTTCCCCTTTAATTTTCCTTTGTAGAATCATCTTGGTCACATCTCCCTCCAACATCTTCTCATCATAATTCCCAGCAATGATTAAACACTGATGAGCTCCCACCTGGTTGTAATTAAAAGTAACTGCCAGGAATGGAGAAGATGATCAGGCTGTGACTGCTGCATTCACACTGAGAGCGTGAACACAGGCACAGTGCTCTCTTGACCTCCGCACGGTAAGGTGCCTCTGGCTTTACGAACCGCACACTGACGGAGTCCTCCAGATGTTCGCTCATGCCCTTGTAGCGGCAGAAGTTGCTGGTGTAGGACACGTTCGTAAGAACCACTTTCAACTTGTATATTTTCCCAACATCAAAGTTCTGGGAAGACAGCAACATAAGAATAGTGTTTAATACAGAAAACAGTCACGTGGTAATTGTATCTATTTGATATGCGTGACCAGAGTCATACCTCTAAATTATTATATCGCTTGTTTACCCAGAAAAGCTTAACCGAGTCCCAAGACTCTTTTTCAGGAGGGTCCTGCTAAGTTATCGCAGGAGGGGGCAATGCTGCTTCGTGTAATCCAAATTGAGTAATTTGCAGGTAATGTCTTAGCATCGGGTTGTTTGGCCTTTTTAAGCTTTGGAAGGGAGCCAGAAAACCCAGAGAAAACAGAACAGGGTGAGAACATACTCCACACAGAAAGGTGCCCAAGTCGGAAATCGAACCCAGGACCTCCTTGCTGTGAGGCACAAGTATTACCACTGCACCACCCTGCTGCTCAAAAGCACACGTAACCTAGGTTTATGTACTTCTGTAGTAAATTAGTACATCGGATTTACCGAAGGAACAACATGCTAGAAAAATACTGCTGCCATCATTAATAATAAATACTGCATTTGCAGATAAACGATGAGCCAACATTTGAGCAATCACATTTCAAAACAAAAATAAGTGACAATGCAAATAACTGTGGCTTATGTTTAAGAAACAAGGCATTGCACAGTTTCAAAACAGGCAAACAAGGCTACAAACAGGCCATGATATGTATAGTTTAAAGCACTCATGTAAACGTGTGTGGAAAATAAAACGCGTATCACGAGCCGGGTAAGCAAGCATCAATCACCCTTCACTGCGCACCGCGAGTGCCAACAGCAGAGTCGAGCCATCCTTTGTGGCTTGATTAGGACCTGCCAAATGCTGTGTGTGGCAAGGCCAACAGGTGGCCTGCACAGTATCACTGGGATGCCCACCTTGAAGGCTATGACGTTGGGCTTGCTGGAAAAGCAGCGGCCCTGAACCGTCAGCCCCAGTCTGCGTTGGCCCTTTGGCTTTTCCTCCAGCACGGGGCCTCCTCCCTCTGCTTCACTGGGTCCAAACGGATGGGTTTTCACCTCCTGACCAGTGGCCTGCTCACAAGCGAGAGTAAATGTTGCAATAAATTATTAAAAGTGTGCTAAATAAATTAACATTACAATAAAAGGTCGAAATTACACGAGCTTTTGAAAGTTCTGCACGAAAAGAAAAATCCTATGACATCATGCTGCTATATCATTTAATTTCCACATTTGAAATATTTATATGCTCAAAATGATAGAAATGAAGGTTGACCGATGGTGCATGCTCTGTTAGTCTTTTTCCAACCTGTAATGGTCTGTCTCACTGTGGTACTTCAGGATGCCATAGCCGACTGTTACTCACGCGTCTGTTCGCCACCAGTGAGACTCACGGAATCCCGCTTTGTTTTCTGCTCGTCTTCCGGCTCCCAGAGCCCCGGGTACTCGGACTGAATCAGATCATCTTCCTCCTCCTCGTACCCCGGGCTCCGAGTGGCCATGGCCACTGTCTCCCCAAGTCCACTCAGCCCCGCATGCTCCCCATCTCCGTCCGAGTCCGGGGAGGGAGAGCGACACCTGAGTGGCTGGGACGTCACAGAGTACAGGTTTCGTTGTCTAACATACACAGCTCTGTTGTCAATCCTCTGATGAAATACAAGTGGTCCGTGGGGGTAGTTTGACCATACTTCGCCACACTGGTTTGTGCAGGGACCATAGATGAAGCATAGTAAAGTACAACATGGATTTTGCTGCCTTGCTGACAAATCTAAAGCAATTAAAAAAGGAAATTGATTTCAATTCGAACAGTCTTGCCTAAACGCAGATGCCACAAAGCATTGGATTTATTTACAGACAGCCCAGACTTTAGACCCCCGTAGAGCAAGCTCACAAGACACAGTGTTAATCTGGTTCATCGGCCCTCCTGCATTGGTGAAGTAAACACCGGCTGGCGATCATCACTTGGTAGGAAGTTAACAGTGGTTGTCCTATGCAGAGACTGGTGCTCGCCACTGGCCCAGAGCCACTTAAAGAAATGACGAGCACTAAGACTTGACTCTAGCATGCAGATGGTTTGAACTTTTATACTTAAAATACGCTGTGCATTGCCAGGTGAATGTCCACTGTGTGTCGTGGGCACACAGACCGGCGCTTGGCTGTTCCCGGTTTCCCCCAGGGCCTCCTCAAGCAGCCGAATGACCCTGGGGTCGGCGAGCCGCGTCCCCACTGCTCCCTCTGCGTCTCGGGATGCTGTGGCGGCCGCAGGGTGCTGCCGCCGCTGCTGCTGCTTGCTTCTCCGCTTCATTTCTGCCTCCTCTTTCAAGATGTGTTCAATGATGTCCACTTGACGTGCCTTGACCTGCTCCTCAAACTCCCTGAATAATAAACCATGCAGGGCCAGATTTAGGCACGGGTTTTAATGGGACACCACGGCTGTGAATATTTGGCAAACCGTAAAGTCTTGGTGACTTTTGATGCCCTTGGCTTGCTGTATTACCCTCTGCTAAACACCATAAAGCCCCATACCCTATAACAACCTGCTGCGGTAATTCATGCAATAACTATGCAGGCTCAACCCTGCCTTGCTTCCAAGGTCTCATGAAAAAATAAATAAGCAGACAATATGTTTCCTTCAAAAATTCATCTCTCCACATACAGAATAAAAGTATTTATTACACAACACATTGGCCACACGGCTGCCTGGTCATAGGCAAATACATTCACAACAGCCCGTACCGTTTTGTCCGTTCAAACTCTTCCAAGCGCTTCCTTTTGAGAAGGACTTCAGTCGGGTTTCCTCCGCTGGCAAGGATGGCGGCCCTCTCCCGCTCCTCCTCCTGCATCCGAGCCGCTTGCTCCGCCACCTGCCGTGCTCTCAGCGCCCGCAGATTCTCCTGGAGCCGCAACAGCAGCAGCAGCACCGCGTAGGCAGCGCCAGCGGTAGAATTGTCAGCGGGCACTCTCGCCGTCAACACTCGGGACCACGCGACAATTTATTTCGGATTCTTCAAGTCCTACAGTGTCTCTCTGCAATCAGCATGCGAGGGTAATGCCATTGCACAAATGTTTTCTCAACGTAGCTCGTACCCTTGAGTTGTGGATTTGAAGTTTTTGCACTGTACAGTGTGTTCAGAAGAGAATCTCCCACCAAAGGATAAATATATATGGGGTAAGTTTTTATAATTTTTTACCAGCAGACAGTCGTTTCACACATTGTGCTTGGCTACAGTGGACCTTCGCAAGTGTCTAGGTGTGGATTTTTAAACGGTATAAGGCATAGATCTAAGTCAAGACAGTGGATTTGCACCGTGACTCGTGTGGACTGTCAGTGTCGTGCAGAGACCTTGTTGTTTGCGATGCTCTGCTTCAGAGTCATGATGGACTTCAACCTGCGGTCATTGTCCTGCCGAACCTTCTCCTCCTCCTCAGCCTCCCTCTGGCGAACCCTGTAGGAGGCACACAGTGCCACCACCTCAACTACACTTAATGCCTGCGACTTTAAAGCCTAAATGTGTATTTGTTAACAATGCCATATTTCATCACACATTGCAACTTAAAAAAAAAAATCACATTTGTTTAATAATTATTAGTCTATTAATTTTTTAGCAAAAACACATTTGCTGAAGTTTGTTACAATTCATCAGTTTCCTACATGTCTTGGCTACAAAATCTGGGCTTAGAGCCCTCACCTTTAATAATACCCAGCTATTTCAGACCAGACCTGTGAGCAAGTAAAACATTTTTTACAAATTTTTACGAGGTGAGAATTCTAGAGACAAACATCGTCTAATTTTCAAGAATTAATCTAGGTGACCACGTCCATTATAATTACAATTACAGCAACGCTCTTGGGTGAAATTTCAACTTCAATCACATTGTGATTGCAAGTCATTACTAAAAAGACACAAGAGTAGTTGACCCGAGGTTTGGTACATGCCCTGTTGGCGGTGAGAGCCCTCACTTGGCCATGGTGTCCCTGAGGAAGTGCCTGGCGCGCTGCTGGTTGCGAGCGATCTCCTCCGCCGCCTGCCGCCGCCTCTCATCCAGCGCCATCATTTCCTGCGAGCGCTGCCTGTGAATAAACCCACGACTTGCGCATCGCACGATATGCCCAGGAGCAGCAGCACGACATGCACACACATTTCCAAAGTGTTTCTCGGTGCTTTGCTAGCTTATTATTGTACATGCATCAGCCCATCATCCCTCCTGGGTCAATAAAATGAGCACCACTTTAGAGGGAAGTCAACAGTGGTTTTCCTATTGGTAGACACACCCCTTCCATAACAATATGGAATTTCCACCACTGGCTTAGGCTGTAAACAGGAGATGAGCACCACCTCATTGCTCAGTTGAACTTGAACTTCTTTCGCACCGTACATAGCCAGTTGAGCAGAAAATTATTTAAACGTGTACATGCACAGCATTGTCAACCCACTTCTGGATGAGGGCCCTCCCTTTCCGTGCGGCTCATGGGGGCTATCTGACCATGCTCCACCACGCCGCTCTTTCTTACCGCTCCCACGCCTCCACGCTCCGTTGTGCCGAGGTGGCCTTGGCCATCTCCAGCGCGATGCGCCCCTCCGCCCGCTCATGCTGCTGGGTGGCGATGGCGCGCTCCGCCTCCTGTACGTGTTGCTGCACCTGGCTAAAGCGCCCGAGCTCCACGTCCAGGGCGCACAGTGCGAGCCTGGAGCGCACGTGGGCAGGCGGGGGGACGTCACATGCACCGCAACCTTAGTCCATGGGGGCACGTCACGTGCACCGCCACCTTAGTCCACGGGGGCACGTCACATGCACCGCAACCTTAGTCCATGGGGGCAGGTCAAACACACACCGCAAACTTAGACCATGGGGGTACGTCACACGCACCACAAGCTTAGTCCACGCTGCCCCAATATTCTGCCGTTCCATTCCCCCAGCTATCTGTCATGTCCACTCCTTGACCCTGTCAATTCAAGGCTCAAGACCGTGTTTAATCTGCCTAAGACCGACTGGCTCTCTCCGTAAAATCAATATATGCCCACTGTTTCTGTACAGCATCTTGGGATGTAGTTGCAATTAGACAGTACATACTGTACATCTAAATGTTATTGCATTTGTTAGTGCCATCTAAGGTGGCAACACTTTTTTCCCTCCTCTTTGTGAAAGAATGTTCATATAGGCTAATAAATTAAGACTTTTGTTAGCAGACAAGAACTTGCTGAGATCAGAAGTCCTGGTTTTAATGTCTATACATTACATTTTCATTATACCTCATGCTCCGACAATTCCCACTCACAAAGGAGAGAGAGGAGCCAGTGATGACGATCGCGGTAGTGCGACACTCGCTCAGTATCATGTTCTTGGCAAACAATTAAGTTATTACATTTCCTCCGGCTTTGTGTTAAAATAGAAAAAATGTTATTCCGCCAAATTGTTAGCATACTGATACAATTGCAAAGGCAACCTGTCCATTCGCCAGCAAGTCGCCAGGTAGTGTTACTAACCTGAAACAAAAGCGGGAAACGTACCTTGTGTTTGCTATAATAGGCAGCTTAGCAGCTGCACATAGCTATCCAGTAAAGGGCAAGTGACTGTGTTAATGGCCACTGAGTATGACTGAGCAGTGGTGAATTGTGCAGAACGTACTGGTGCTGGGAGATAGTCTGGCTGAGGGTGTCCTGTAGTGCCTGCTCTGTATCCACCTCCTCCTTCGTTCGTGTTTCTTGTCTTTGTAAGAGGGTCATAGCGACACTGAAAAAACAAGCATCGCTCATGTCGGTGAACGTGTAAGGAGGTCATTGTACATCACAACTATCGTAGACAGTTCTGTTTTAGTTCAATAGCATCAAGACTACATTCCCTGTCCTTTCTTGCAGAGCTCAGGGTGTCAAATAAATGTGTTAGGTCAAGTTGATTGTGTTTAAACTTGAACACATGCCATTCCTTAAATGGCATCTGTTAGTAAATCGCTCAGATTTATACTCTCACTTAAATGCACAAACGCCAAGTGAATGAAAAGTTCAATTATAATGGAACTAAAAACAGTGCTACAGATCACTTAAACACACCCTTACCTTTAACACAAACTCAAAACGTACAATCCAACGCACTCGACGTGGGTCTCGTGACATGCACAGTGCGATGCTGCCAATGTGTTAGAGAGCAATGTTTAATTAGATATACACGTGAGATTTGCTTGTAACCATGTTGGAGCCCACCGAGAAAAACAAAAACTCTTCCTAGGGAGAGCGACACCTTGACACCTGATGTGTTGCATGGCAACGTAGACCATCTCGCCTGTGAACAAGCGCGATGGTCTACCAACGCCGATACTCGTCCTCCTCCTCCTCACGTGTTGGTGCTGTCCGCCGCTTGCCGCATTTGTTGCTGCGTTATCTGCTGCTCCCTGCGGAGCTCCTGCTCCCTCAGCCGGCTCCCTCGCAGCTCCTCTCTGGCAACACGGCAGCAGCAGCGGTAAGCTGGGACATCCTCACACACCACGGTTTCACTGCAACCACAGCAGCTACAGCGCCTCGTGGTTGTGCTGCTGCTGTGTAACGGCATGGGGACTCTGCTGTGTCACCGTGAGGGCGTTCTGACCCAGTCTGCTGAATGAGCGCCTCCGTCTGGCTCTTGGCCTCCCAGAGTTGGTTGAGGTGACGTCGCAGTGTGTACAGCTGAGCCTTCTCCGCGTGTGTCAACCGCACACCTTCCGCGTGCTGTTGAGCCTCCTGCAGAGCAACACTGCTGTGCACGTAGTGGAGTTTTGGTGGAGATGGACATTCCTTGATTTTACACTAAACGTGTCGTGTGTGTGATCAACTGGTAGAACAACATGACATGCTCAGTTGTATACAATGGTAGAACAATATGTGGGTAATGGATAATAAATAATCAGACAGTGGTCTGCTTCTCCATATAAAAATATAAATGGAATGTCGATCAGTCACCCAATGGGTCTTCTGGATAAATTTGCTGCAATGAAACAGCCACAGTGTTGGTCGAAGATCTTGCCTGTAACATCAGGTAGCAGAGCAGAATTTGTTTAGCAGGCCACTCTCTGCTGATGCGACTTGCAGTTAAAACTGAAAATATTAAAATCAAGAACATGGAAACCTAATACTTGTGCATAGCCAGTTCGTATGAAGCGTATGTGTAGTAGGATAAGTTATCAGCACACACATCTTAACGCGTGAGCAAAAGATGCAAACGGTCTTCCCACATAGCATTGTGTAACAATGGCTTATTCGAGTGGAGGGTTCATTTATAGAGTTCAGTGACGGATTGACTTGCCTGGAGTCTAATTCCTGGCTGAGAGCCCAAGTATCTTCTTCCATCTCAGCAGCTCTGTGCTCGGCTTCCCAGGCTGAGAGCCACACACACACACGACACGGATTCACAGCGCCTATGGACTGCCTACTTGAGCAACACCAACAATGGGAGCTTCATCATCATCACCTCTTTGCAGATAGATTTTAGACTCTTACCTGCATGCTGGAGATTGAAAACTATACATTTGGTTAACAGAAAAATAGCGCAGAACTAAACACCATAAATGACATACACATGCTTTATAGGAATATAAACGTAATTTCATGCAGAAGATTAGTTATCTGTTTGCATAGGTTCACTGTATAGCATAAGTGTTATACTTTAAACACAGTGGAGTGTTCACTATGCTCAGTCCATTATGCAAGATTGAACTTAAAGTAGAGACATGTCCAATTGGGATCACTGAATGGTGTCCAGATCCACTCTTGATCCTCAGCCAAGGGTGGACATTATATTCATATGCCAGTTCAGTTGATTACGTGTTTGCTGTTATATCAGAACATCGGGAAGCTTACTCATGATATGGGACCATTTGGTCCAAATGGCTCATTCGGGAAGGAAACCACAGACAAGCTGGAAGACAGCCAGATACTGGTGCCAACAATTGCACATCTGCCAGTAGGGGAAGATGATTTATAATGTGAAAATACCCTTGAGTAATTTGTGGGTAAATTTTTTAACGTACTGTAGTCAATTTGTACCATGATGTTGGCACTCAGTGGCCTACTCTTGGGAAAGACGTCACGGGACCTTTAGCATCCGCTGTGAGGTGGCCTGCGTGTGTCACTTGACAGCCAGGATAACCTTGTCAATGGAATGTTCCTTCGCAAGGGATTTTCCAGGTAAAATATTTCGATCAATAAAATTGAAAGTGAATTATTAATGCAAACAACGCCGACACTCTACAACGTGTTGTGAACCGGATTTTGGTTAAATTTACTTGAGAATTTGGCTGAGATTAATTGAGAGTACTGTGCTGCATATAAAGCCACTCTATACATTGAGAGAGGATTAACCAGCATATTGCACGGTAATTATGACTTTATATTCTTTGGGTCTTTCGGTAAAGCCACGTCGATGGAAAAATAATAAAAATATCACGACGTTTCGATCGCAACACAAGCAATCGTCATCAGGTGAAAAAATTGCTGATGAGGAAGGATGTTATATAGGTTTGAGATGGATTTAGCCCAAGGGTAAGTGGGTGGAGCTAGAGATGGAATTTGCATGTAAATGTGAGATCGGAGAGCTGATATACCTCCACGACTACGAAGCTGTGGAGGTGGCCATTGTATTGTGAGAGATTGGCCTGTCAATGTAAGCGAACCACTGCAACGGTGGCTGTGTTAGTGAGACATCCAGCTCGTTAAAAAATTATTACTTTCTAGAAAATCCTCAACGAGTCTCAAGGTTATATTCAGGAGGGTCCTGCTTCATTGGCATATGCTAAATACCATGAGAGTTTTGCATACGACTGAAGTACTGTGCCTAGAAAAAAAAAACAATATATAAAGGATATGCTTGGTTCTTTCACGTAAATAGAAAATAAAAATAAATGAAAATTATAAATAAAAGCTACATTTTATTTTTCTATCTATGTGACTTTGCCGAAATAACCAATAATATGAATTCCTGCAGTCACGAAAGATTTAAGTCAAATTTTAAATATAAAGGAGTCACACTCAAAACCACACACAATTTTTTTTAAACCTACTTGCTGGACTGCCATCTCCTGGTCACCTCAGCCCGGTGGGTTTAAGAGTCTCAAAAAATCTTAACGAGTCATCGACCCGTGTCTTCAAAGTGCTGGCTGACAACCGCGTGCAGGACAACACCGCGAAGCGAACACGAACGACAGCCTCCCTCCCCTGCCCTTAGCCATCAAGAGCACCTGCACGTCCCTGCTGCTCTTCCCACTGGCCAGCCAGCTTCTCTCCCACATCATCATCGGCCAGGCCACGCTCCGTGTCCCGTGTCTCGTCGGCTGCCTCGGGCTCGGCGGCCGCTCCGCCACCCATCGCGGCTTCGCCCTCAGCATGGGATGAACAATCGTGCGGCTCCTCCATGGGGAGATCCCTCTCGGTCTCCTGGGCACAGACGGTCAGGCGGACCTCCTACCGCCAGCCCAACGTTCACCCCCACACACGCCTGTCAGAGCACAGCAGCGATTATTCTCGCCATTGTCATATCAATGGTACATCACGTAAGGATGGTGGAAGTCGTACCACAGTTCCTCCTATCATACTTAACAATGCTCATTTAAACCGCTGGGTGGACAGAGGCCAGGGCCGGGAGGAAGGGGGTCGGGGTTTAAGAAACTTGCCCAGCTGCCGCGCCGGGAGAACGAACCCCAAGCTCCGGGTTGCAAGTCGGGGCGTGCTCAACCAGAACGGACAACACGAGATCGCACCCCGAGCACGGTCAGTGTAAAACTTGTATATACATTGTGTAGTTATTATGATTGCATAATGTGCAAGTAGAATAGTGTCTATAATAGTGGCGGATTTATATATACGTGTGTGTGTAAAACAAATATATAGCGTGAATAATCGCGAACATTTGTTGTGATAGTGATTCTATTCGTGTTACCAGCTGCTGGCTCGCGCGCCGCTTCTCAGGGTGGAGACGCGTTGCCATGGCGACCGCGCTGCGCGTTTCGGTGGCGACCGCCTCTGCCGGCTCCTCCGCGCGTCTTCCTCTTCCGGAAGATTCCCGCCACGCTTGCGGGCGGCTCGCGCGCGCGCGCATCAGCTTCAGTTTTTTCAGTTTTCATTTATTTTGGTAGAGCCCTGTGAGCCATTTGGCTCTTGAATCGGGTGCAACCGCAACAAACAAAAAACATGAACAAGAAAACATCTTAAAGTGACTACGTGTGACTGTGCAAACAGAAAATCCAGGAAAAAAACAGCAAAATATTCCTGAAAAAGCACCGTACACCAACGCTGTGTGCAAAAATCCCAGTGGGATGCAAGTCAAACAACAACCACAAGACAACTTAGATTAAGGCCATCAGTCTAACTCCGTACTACAACAAACAAACATGGCCAAACCAAAAAACTTTTAGACATCACCAAAATAAAGCCATAAAAGCAATGTAACAGTGATCATAGGGACTGTGACCGAATTGTTTCCAATAAAGTACATAAATAACATGTAACGCCAAACCCTAGAGCCACAGCTGGCTGCATGAGTCACTCCACAAACAACAGGAGCATCAGTCGGAGTATCACATTTTTCAATGCACCTTTAAGATCAGCACACTAAATCAAAATACAGTTAATACTTTGCAGCGGTCATCCGGAGCGAAACATTTTATTTTATTTTAGGCCACTGAATAGCAGTGGCAGCTAGGGGTGTACAACTCCTCTAGAGCAGTTTTGAGTGAAGATCTCATAAGTAGTGATTCAAGTTGCTGTGTATTGGCAATAGCATTCCAGACCCTGGGGGCATCAATAGTAAAGGCCCTTCCTCCAGTTTTTGTATGGCAATAGGGAATGTGAAGCTGGTAAATGAGCAAAGACCTGAGGTCAAATTTGTTATTTGAAACAGAGAGGAGATCCAGCAGGTAGTCTGCGGATTTTTTTGTAAGTACATCGTGAATAAATAAGATCTGATGCACAAGCCGTCGAACATTAAGAGATGTTAAGTTTGACCCAATGTAGAGATCATAGTGGTGGGTCCTATATGGGCAGTTCAATGCAAATCTTAAGGCCGAGTGATAAATGGAATAAAACTTCTTCAGTACAGTACTTGGGGCTGATTTATAATACACGATGTCACAGTAATCAAGTAGAGGCAGTATGGTAGCTTTTATCAATTCCAAACCGAACATAGGGGAGAAGCAGTGCTTGTGTCGATACAGAAAACCAATTTTTAGTTTTTGTCTTTTTACCAATATAATCAAAGTGATCTTCAAAATTCAGTTTTGAATCCAAGATGACCCCAAGATACTTATAGATCTTGACTTGCTCTATTTGATAATTATTTAAGGAATGTAATTGGGGAAAAATAACTTCCTGCTTTAGTCCTGGTGAAAAGCATAGCACCTTGGTTTTGGAGGTATTCAGGACTAGTTTAAGAGCAACTAGCTGATGTTGTAGTTTGTTGAAATCACCTGGAGCTTAGCAATATGTTTGCACAGTCACATAGTCACTTTAAGATGTTTTTCTTGTTCGTGTTTGTGTTTTATTTGTTTGTTGCGGTTGCACCCGATTCAAGAGCCGAATGGCTCACAGGGCTATACCAAAATAAACTGAACTGAATCACGTCATCCGGAGAGCGGCCAGCAGTAATCAGTATCGTGTGATCTGCAAAAAGATTTACCCTGGAATGATCCAGGTCAGTGCCCAAGTCATTGACATAAAGAGAGAACAAGAGGGGGCCGAGGATGGAACCCTGTGAAACCCCTTTTGTTATCTTAACACTGTTTGACCTCCAAACATCTGTGAATACAGTTTGGGTGCGAGAAAAGAGGTAATTTTATTTACCATTTTACTGCGTTTTTGGAAAAACCGAGGCAACTTAGTTTACTAAACAGGGTGTTGTGGTCTACTGTATCAAAAGCTTTGGACAGGTCAAGAAAAAGACAGGCACAGTACTGCTTATTATCAAGGCTACTGTAAATGTAATCCAGAGAGTCTAATGCAGCAGATGTAGTGCTGTATTTTTTTCGGAACCCAGGTTGTTTTAGATGTAGTAGATTGTTGGTGGACATGAAACTGCTAATTTGGTAGTTCAATAATTTTTCAAAAATTTTCGTCAACGGGGACAAAATTGAGATAGGTCGGTAGTTATTTGGGTCATCTTTAGGGCCCCCTTTGTGAAGTGGACGGACATAGGAATGTTTCCATTCTAGAGGAACTGATGCTTCTTTGATGGACAGGTTGAAAATATTGGCTATAGGTTTGTATATTAGGTGACCAACAGTTAGTAGAGTAAAGACGGGAAAACTATCTGCTCCGGTAGAGGAGGACCCTTTGAGGTAGGACAGTTGTTTCAGAACATTACTTTCGTGGATTGGCTGGAAACTAAATTCGTTTAATGTTTGGACAGGGGTGTAGGAATTTGCATGAGCAGGGGTGACTCCCAATACATTATCAAAAAGATTACCAGCTTCAGAAAAATGAATGGACTGGGGGGGGGAGACTAGGGGGCTGGGAGGGAAGTCGAGGGGGCTGGGAGGGTGGGAGCGGGATCGAGGGGGTGGGAGGGGAGTCGAGGGAGGTGGGAGGAGAGTCGAGGGGGGTGGTAGGGTGGGAGGGAAGTTGAGGGGGGTGGGAGGAGAGTCGAGGGGGGGGGTCGGGGGGGGTGGTAGGGGAGTCGAGGGGGGGTCGGGGGGGGGGGAGTCGAGGGGGGTGGCAGGGGAGTTGAGGGGGCGGGAGGGGAGTTGAGGGGGCGGGAGGGGGGTCGGGGGGGGGAGTCGAGGGGGGTGGGAGTCGTGGGGGGGGGGGGAGTCGTGGGGGGGGGGGGAGTCGTGGGGGGGTGGGAGGGGAGTGAGTCGTGGGGGGGTGGGAGTGGAGTGAGTCGTGGGGGGAGGGAGTGAGTCGTGGGGGGGTGGGAGGGGAGTGAGTGGAAGTGGAGTGAGTGGGAGGGAGTGAGTCGTGCCCTGGCGGAGTGAGGACAGAGACCCGAGTGAGTCTTGGTGCGCTTTCCATGTTGGATGATTGCGTGCGATTCGCGCGCGCCGTGGGTGTGTGGGCAGTGAGTGAGTGTGAGCTGTGTTGTTGTTGTTGTTTGCTGCTGCTGCTGCTGTTGGTGAGCGGACAAAAGTCGCTCCTCCTGCCACGTCCTCCGACCAGGAAGTGGAGGCCGCACGTGGAGACGGGGAGGCCCGCGCACTGCCCGCGCGTCCTCTGCGTGCTGTGTGCTGCGTGTACTGTTCGTGCAGTGTGTGCTGTGTCTGCTCGTGGTGTTTTCAGTGTACTGTGTGTGCGTGGTGTTTTCAGTGCACTGTGTGTGCGTGGTGTTTTCAGTGTACTGTGTGTGCGTGGTGTTTTCAGTGTACTGTGTGTGCGATGCGTGCACTTTGTACACTGCGTGTACTCTGCATCGAGCTTGGTATGTGTACAGTGCTGCGTGTGGAGTGTGTACAGTACCGTGTTTGCTGTCGTGTGTGATGTGCATGTATGTGATGTGTACTGTGGTGTGCTGTAGTGTATGTGTGTGATGTGTACTGTGGTGTGCTGTGGTGTATGTGTGTGATGTGTACTGTGGTGTATGTGTGTGATGTGTACTGTGATGTGCTGTAGTGTATGTGTGTGATGTGTACTGTGGTGTATGTGTGTGATGTGTACTGTGGTGTGTGATGTGTACTGTGGTGTGCTGTAGTGTATGTGTGTGATGTATACTGTGATGTGCTGTAGTGTATGTGTGATGTGTACTGTGGTGTGCTGTAGTGTATGTGTGTGATGTGTACTGTGGTGTATGTATGTGATGTGTACTGTGATGTGCTGTAGTGTATGTGTGTGATGTGTACTGTGGTGTGCTGTGGTGTATGTGTGTGATGTGTACTGTGATGTGCTGTGGTGTATGTGTGTGATGTGTACTGTGATGTGCTGTAGTGTATGTGTGTGATGTGTACTGTGGTGTATGTATGTGATGTGTACTGTGATGTGCTGTAGTGTATGTGTGTGATGTGTACTGTGGTGTGCTGTGGTGTATGTGATGTGTACTGTGATGTGCTATGGTGTATGTGTGATGTGTACTGTGGTGTATGTGTGTGATGTGTACTGTGATGTGCTGTGGTGTATGTGTGTGATATGTACTGTGGTGTATGTATGTGATGTGTACTGTGATGTGCTGTAGTGTGTGTGTGTGATGTGTACTGTGGTGTATGTGTGTGATGTGTACTGTGATGTGCTGTGGTGTGTGATGTGTACTGTGGTGTATGTATGTGATGTGTACTGTGATGTGCTGTAGTGTATGTGTGTGATGTGTACTGTGATGTGCTGTAGTGTATGTGTGTGATGTGTACTGTGGTGTGCTGTGGTGTATGTGTGATGTGTACTGTGATGTGCTGTGGTGTATGTGTGATGTGTACTGTGATGTGCTGTAGTGTATGTGTGTGATGTGTACTGTGGTGTATGTATGTGATGTGTACTGTGGTGTGATGTGGTGTATGTATGTGATGTGTACTGTGATGTGCTGTATTGTATGTGTGTGATGTGTACTGTGGTGTACTGTGATGTGCTGTAGTGTATGTGTGTGATGTGTACTGTGGTGTGCTGTGGAGTATGTGTGATGTGTACTGTGGTGTGCTGTGGTGTATGTGTGTGATGTGTACTGTGGTGTGCTGTGGTGTATGTGTGATGTGTACTGTGGTGTGCTGTGGTGTGTGTGTGTGATGTGTACTGTGGTGTATGTGTGTGATGTGTACTGTGATGTTCTGTAGTGTGTGTGTGTGATGTGTACTGTGGTGTATGTGTGTGATGTGTACTGTGATGTGCTGTGGTGTGTGATGTGTACTGTGGTGTATGTATGTGATGTGTACTGTGATGTGCTGTAGTGTATGTGTGTGATGTGTACTGTGATGTGCTGTAGTGTATGTGTGTGATGTGTACTGTGGTGTGCTGTGGTGTATGTGTGATGTGTACTGTGATGTGCTGTGGTGTATGTGTGTGATGTGTACTGTGATGTGCTGTAGTGTATGTGTGTGATGTGTACTGTGATGTGCTGTAGCGTATGTGTGTTATGTGTACTGTGGTGTGCTGTGGTGTATGTGTGTGATGTGTACAGTGGTGTGCTGTGGTGTATGTGTGTGATGTGTACTGTGATGTGCTGTAGTGTATGTGTGTGATGTGTACTGTGGTGTATGTATGTGATGTGTACTGTGGTGTGATGTGGTGTATGTATGTGATGTGTACTGTGATGTGCTGTATTGTATGTGTGTGATGTGTACTGTGGTGTACTGTGATGTGCTGTAGTGTATGTGTGTGATGTGTACTGTGGTGTGCTGTGGAGTATGTGTGATGTGTACTGTGGTGTGCTGTGGTGTATGTGTGTGATGTGTACTGTGGTGTGCTGTGGTGTATGTGTGATGTGTACTGTGGTGTGCTGTGGTGTATGTGTGTGATGTGTTTCCTTGCCTACGATGTGCTTGGCTATCAGACTATCAGCACTACTCTGTGCTACCAGCACTACTCTGTGCTGCCAGCACTACTCTGTGCTGAGTATACATGCACCGTGAGACCAGTCTCTCCTCATATCGATGATACTGGTTACACAGGACAGCCTCACTGAGTCTCAGGACTCATTTTCAAGAGGGTGCTGCTGCATTGGGATATTTTGCCAATTCCATAAATGAGTAATTGACGCGTAAGAAGTAAACGCCAATGATACCAGGGGTTTATTGAACAAAATAATATCCATACAGATAGATGCAGTAATCCATTGATTCACTGCCATATGCTGGACACCTTGCAGCCCCATTTGCCAACAGCTGGTTATCGCCAGGAGTAACGCTTCATGCCGCACACATATTCAGTAATCTCGGTTTACTGCCACCTCGCTGCCCAAACCTACAACACCTGGGACTGCCATTGAAGCACCACCCAGGCTTAGCCTTCAAAAGCTGACGCAGTCGAGTGCAGTCAGTGATTTGGTACATACGGGGAGGTGTAAAGCAAAGGCAATGGTGATGTGGTGGTGGTGCAGATGATAGAGATAGGTGCTGGTGACGGTGGTGACGGTGGTGCCAATGATGATGTTGGTGACGGTGCTAATGATGGTGGTGACGGTGGTGCCAATGATGATGGTGGTGACCGTGGTGCCAATGATGATGGTGGTGAAGGTGGTGCTAATGATGATGGTGACTGTGGTGCCAATACTGACGCTGGTGCTAATGATGGTGGCGTTGACGGCTGTGGGCCCCGTGTCCCCCCGTGTCCCCGCTGTGTTTCCAGGTCGCGACCCTGAGTGCCCAGCAGGAGTGGCACCATGGTTTCTCCGGGCACCATGGCCACCCTGCGCACCGTCCTGCTCGCGGTGGCGTCTGTCTGCACCATCCTCTCGTTCCTCTCCGGCTTGTACGGTCCGCGCACCGCACCAGTCAGCCGCGTTGGCTCGGAAATATGTCAAAAGTAATTTGTCCGAGGCAACTATAGCTATTGGGAATTTATCTTCTTAAATGTTGATTTTTTTTGCAGTGTTTTTGATTTCTCTTGTAATGCATTTCTTTTTGCGCCGATATATATTGGCTTTATTGTTGTACGTAATTGTGATCTATTTGCATTCGTGTATTTTTGGCAACCCAGCTCACTCTTACAAATGAGACTGATCCTGGTCTCTTGAGTTCTTACTTGGTTTAGTGAGCACACTCGAACTTGATACCAGGCTGGTGGAGTAGTGGAGGTGGTGAATGTGATCGATCTTTGTGAAAGTGGTGTTGATTGACGGTTGTGGCAGTGGTGGATATTGGTGGTGATGGTACATTCTGAAGTTAGTAATAATGTAGTAAATGGTGACAGCGGTGGTTATGGTGGCAATGGGGGTGATGGTGGTGTCGATGGAGAAGATGATGATCGTGGCGGTGGCGAGGAGTAGCGATGAAGGTGATGTATAATGTGATGGAGCTGATGTGAGTGGTTGCGAAGATGATAATGCAGTTAACACTCTTGATGGTGGTTGTGGTGTGAACGATAACGTTTTGTATCATGATAATGATAGTTGATAATGATGGTCAGGGGGTTGGATGTAAAACCTAATTATTCCTGCAGAGGCGTTACTAGCGAATGACATTGCTGTGACAGACCTTAAAATTCAGTCATCGTTTGATTTGATCCTGGAACACATGGCTGGGCGGAGGGCGGTGTCTGATCTTGTGCGCTGCTGCGCTGTCTTCCAGCTCGATCTGTCTAAAGATCAAGCAAAAGGGCAGCACCATTGGGCTCTCCATGTTCCCCTTCGTGTCTCTCTGCGTCAGGTGAGGATGCCTGGCGCGTTGTGCCACAGCGACATAAGTCCGGACCTTCGTGACCCGCTCCGCATTTCAATGGCTCCTGAGAAAGTGTGCCGGCTGGGTTCGTGGCTGTGGCTGAACGGACCTAGCGTGCCCCCGCAATGCCCGTGGCACTCTTAACGGGGCTGTATGTACGTATGTACATATGTATGTATGTTGAACTTTTTTCGCACCGTACGTAGCTAACCGTGCTAATCGGAGTGCGGGGCTGATGCGACTCAAGTGCTGCTGCACATGATGCTTTGCGCCCCGTTTGTAAGGAAGCCGCTCGCGAGAATAGCATCATTAGCCGTCAACGCACATGTCCACGCGTGGTTTGCCTGAAAAACAGGTATGTGTGCGCCAGGGGAAGCTCTGTTAAAGGTCATTGAGGTCGTCCCAATCAGGTTTGCGGCACCAAGGAGTGCGTTCAGCCTCGTTGTGTCTCGGGGGTGTAGGGGCGGCTGTATGGTGAGTAGACAGAGCTCGGACGTGCCCAATGGTGCAGCAAAGTTGGGTTAGAGGTCAGGAACGGATCGAGGGTGCCATGCGATGACACAGAGATGTCAACTAGAGCACGAGACGGATCTGTATTTGGGAAGGTAAATGTTACTCTCCTCGGTTGGATTGAACATTTTGTTTCACTGCTTACGTTACGCTTTAGCTGTTCGCGTGTTGCTCTCTACACAGTTTGGAGATGCATTTGTATTTCGACACTTCGCCAAACCCGCACTGACCAGCGTGGTGAAGTATGGTCAAATAACCTCCCCGAGACTCGCAGGAAGGCCTTCATACAGCAGCGGATCGACACAAGGGCTGTGCGCGAGGGGCTCCAGAGTGCTGAGACGAGTGCTCGGTTGCCTGACAGATGGAGCCTGTACCGCGGACGGCGAGCTGCCTCACTGTGATTGGCAGCTCTCTCTGTGTGTTTCTGTGTAAACACGGCCACTGTAAACATGCCACTGTGCTGGGCAAATAAGGAAGTGTTGCCAGTTTATTCCTGCAAAGTCGCACAATGTAAATATCCCTCCCCTTGGCATTTGTCAAACGCCACACTTAAATCGCTTATGGAAACCAGATTTGATGAATGGAAAAGATGTCTCTTTAAAGAATATGGTCTTCACTCCTGCACGTGTATGTCAGTGTGTATAGTGGTGAGTGGCAGTGTAGCAGTTAGCGCGCTACGCTATGAATCCTGCGACCCGAGTTCGATTCCCGCTCACGGCCAACACCAGTGACGATTATTTGAACCGGTAAACATCTCCACTTGGGAGACAAAGGGAGTCGGGCGTGGTGCTGGCCACCCACCCCCTCGTGTTCCGTTCCAGCCTTCATAGGTGCTCGCTAACAACACTTGATTCAAAAGTCTGTTAAGGCTATATGAGGGATTTTTGTTTTTGTATACGTGCATGCGTGTTAATACCCTTGGCTGAGTTGGTCTTGGGTGTGCGAGTGTGTTCTCTGTCTGGGCAGAAGTAGTGCAGTGATTAGCACACTCCACTATGACCCCAGTGACCTGAGTTCAATTCCTGCTCATGACCAAAAACAGTGCCGAATAGCTGCACTGATCCTGGCCCCTATCTAGGTCGACACAGCCATAAATAAATACCTGGTGCAGTGTCTAAACATCAGGACTGGGGAGCCAAAGGTGATAATTGGGATGACTTCATATGTGTTTGCGAACAGCACTTGCCCCAATACTCTGTGTAGGCCACACAGGAGATATTTGTCTTCGTGTGTTTTGGCTTCCTTGACTGCGTGTATGAATCAGGTTCATTATGCATGTGTTGCGTGTGTGAGCCAGGTTGATTATTTCGTTTAACATGTAGGCTTGACGCAACCAATATTTAGGAATAGGTTTTACCCTTATAACTGGCACAAAAATTTACACCTTTATTCAAGGCATCATGTTTGCAATATCCACAACACAAGCAGTCAAAATGCAAACAAAAAAGACAACTCTGATAATACGCAATGTCCTTGCATTTGATTGGGTTACACCCAAGACAGCTTTTCTTAGAGCCTAGTCTCCATTGGTGTTGGACCAGAAGACGCCAAAAGGCGTACAACTCAAAAACAGCACACTATCAGAGTATTGAGCGCTCGGGGTGAGCATTTCCATTATGAGACCTCCTTTGCCTATTCCTATATCTTGTTACTGGCAAAGGAGGTCTCATAATGTAAATGCTCACCCCGAGCCCTCAATACTCTGATAGTGTGCTGTTTTTGAGTTGTACGCCTTTTGGCGTCTTCTGGTCCAACACCAATGGAGACTCGGCTCTAAGAAAAGCCGTCTCGGGTGTGGACCAATCAAATTCAAGGACAGTGCATATTATTATCAGAGTTGTCTCTCTTTTTTTTTGCATTTTGACTGCTTGTGTTGTGGTTATTGCAAACATGATGCCTTGAATAAAGGAGCAACCAATATTCTTAATAGAGGTTGTTGGGTTAGATCGCGTAAATATAAATGTGTCGTTAAACAAGTTGACTATGCATGTTGAGTGTATGAGCCAGGTTGGCAGTGTGTGTGTGGGTGCTGATGTCTCGTGTGTGCGTGTGTGTGTGTGCAGCTGTGTTGTACGGAGCCGGCCTTCGTAGGTGCTCGCTAACAGCACTTGCCCCAACAGTCTGTTAAGGCTATATGGGGGATCTTTGTCTTTGTGTGCAGCTGCACCCTGTGGCTGCGGTACGGCCTGCTCCTGGGTGACCCCACCATCGTGTACGTGAATGCCGTGGGGGCGTCCATCGGGGTCCTCTTCTCCATCATCTTCTACGTGAACACGCCGCACAAGGTGCCTCTCCCTCGCGGGGATCCCCTCGCAAGCGCGAGCGCTAGCCCCCATCCGCAGCCGAGCTCACGGCTCCCAGAGACTCCGTGTACGACGATGAATCTCTGCGCCTGCCGTCCACCCGCATAAAACGCACGCCCAGAGGAATCTGTCTGCACTCGGGGAAGCGGTCTCTGGCGAATGCGCATGCATAATGTACGTTGATTACCATAGAAATAACCCAACTGGCAATGGATACTCATTGCGATTTATATAAATTCATGAATTCCCCCCCACCCCCCCACGGGCTCACAAGTGATGCCATCACATCTACCCTTTTTATTTAAGGAACGAAACAGGAGGATTTTTCCACAAATCTGGCTGTCGCCTGATGGAGCTAGTTGTAATGACTGATGAAACGTCGTACTCAGATTGTAAATATGGCTTTGCTAACACACCGGTGTGCTGTGCTAGTAACGAATTGGCATTTTCTGTTTATGTGACAAACCTTACTTATTGCCTGTCGGGTGGTTTAAATATTTACATGATGTAACCCAAAAAAAAACCTGTTTTATGATCTCTGGTTTGTGACTGCAGTATACGCACACCTGCATGCACTTTGATAGATACGAAATTCAATCTTGGAACTGCAGCCACACCTGTCAGTGTAATTGTATCGCAGGATCGTGAGAGGTGGTGATAGCTCGGGAAGGCTTTCAGAAGTTGATCATCGCCGATGATGATTTTGAACCTTCATCGATGAAGAAAGCGGTGACGACGTGGAGTGCCGTGTGTCCGCAGCGGAGTCTGTACCGCACCATGGTGGGGCCCGCGCTGCTGCTTTACTCGGTGCTGCTCTACGTCAAGTACCTGGCGGAGGACGAGGACGCTGCACGGCCTCACCTGGGCATGGTGTGCACGCTGTGGACCGTCGTCAACTACGGCTCCCCGCTTGCAACACTCGTACGCCAGCACAGTGCCAACACGCTGAGCATGAGCACTGCACACACGCACCATGGTTGCCACGCACAGCACACGCACCGCGCAAGTCCCCCTGTAACCTCCAAACCCCATGCGCGGTGTGCACACACATCGAGTGCAGCATGCCCGTACACTACAACTACGGGTTTTCATTGCTATACGGGCATTCGGTTTGTGCTATTCCTAAGTTACTTCTACCTAATATTTGCTGTATGTGCTTTGATTTCACTTATATGGGGCTATGTGGTCGGACGTCGAGTGCTGTTTGTGTATTGTATGCGCTACTCGGCAGGTAGCTGTCTTCTGCGGTGCAGTGTAGGGCCCGAGTTAAAAGGCTTCACGTTTCATGACTGCCTTCCCTCCCCCACACACCCCTTGAGAAATATCTAGATCTCCTTATGGACGTGCCCGTCACGTGTAAGTTTTCTGTAAGTACGAGATGCGCGTTTGAAGCCTCTTGCTGCCGTTGCAGGCTGAGGTCGTGCGCTCGCGGAGCACCGAGTCGTTGGCCTTCCCGCTGTGCGCCGCCAACCTCGTGGTGGGCACCGAATGGTTCATCTACGGCCTCATGCTGCAAGACACGTTCATACAGGTGAGTGTAGCCCGGGTATCACGAGGTAAACAACATCGCCGGCGCCGCTCACAGCGCCAAGCGCAGGGCATGGGGCACGACGCATTGACCGCGTGGGTTTCCATCGGCGTCGACCACGTGGTCGGTCCACGCTGACCCCGTAACCTCTGGCCCTGTTGCCTTGTGTTGCTGCTGCCCTCCCTCCACCGCGCTGTCCTCCAGGTGCCCAACCTCTTGGGAGCCCTTCTGGGGCTGGGCCAGCTCTCCCTCTTCCTCGTCTACCCCAGCTCCTCCAAGGCGCCACTCAGCTCCACCAAGGTGCCACCTGGGGCCTACGTGTGACTAGGGCAAGGGAGGCGGTGGAGGTGGTGGTGCAGCGCCTGGCTCCACGGCCCTCCAGGGACCGCGGGACTCAATACCGACCACGTGGCGTCTGCCACAGGGAACTGGGGACTTGGACCTCTTGTATGGGTGGTGATGGTTATTTTCATACTTTCGTTTTTTAATTTAAATATAAAATGGTGTGGTGCTTTGGAGAGAAATACAGGGCAAATCTAATGGGGGTGTTACAAATATTCCCTGGACATTTCAATACTTTATTTACCAATCCCTCAACCTCCACGCAGTGTGGATGTCATGGCAGGTTGCGACCGATCGATCTCACCATGAGAGCGAGAGGCGCGAGGCGGAGAGGCGTCGACATTTCGGCAGCTTCCTTAGAGCGGCGGGGCCTCTGCGCTTCCCCCTCTGCACCCGCCGTGCTGTGGATCACCACGCACATGCCTCCCGCAGGCCCTCATTGGCCTCTGAGCCGGTCGTGGCAATGTTGCAACAAAAATCTAAAACTTACCGCAGTGAGGTTTTTGTGCAGTATTTGGTGATGGCGCGAAGACTGTAAACTTTTTATATTTGACAATCTTGTGTAATGAAGAATAAGTCGGGGAAAGTGCCTGTATGTGGGGAACTGCTTGTGTTGCTGTTATAAAGTATATTTATAAAAGTGGCGGATAGTATTGAATGTATCCCGATATTCAGTTATTAATTTCACGGCCCTTTAACCAGGTAACAGCTCATTGAGGTCCGTTATTTGTTACAGCTCTGTATTGTTCATTTGCAAGGGGAATGTGGGTGTAGTTATTATGGGAGCTCTTTGTTCATCTTTGGAAAAATATTGGGATTTCGGCTCAGACGCTCACACGTGTGATCACCAACTCCTGCCAATAATCTCACAGGACCTTTCACGTGCATCCAGCAGATGGCACGCATTGTTTGGTTTCACCGGTGTAAATTATTTGTGAACCTTGGAATTGGATCGTGGGTCCCGTGTGCAGCGACGCGCGAGTGAGCACCCTGACCCAGCCGTCCACGGCGATGGCTCGCGATTCCCAGGCCTCTCAGCCTGCATTACAAGGGATGCATTTCACAGCCAGGGATGCATTTTACAGCCACGGAAGCCGGCCGGCTTTGGGAAGCTGGATGGCAGTCGCGTTTCGCGTGACTGCAGTCGCATCCAATGGGCTGCCTCTGTTGTCACAGCACGTGACTCGTCTATATCGTAAGTTAGAGTACTGCTCGCCAATTGTTAACTCAGCCCGCCGCCCATCCCGGCTCGATGCAATGATTGACCACTGTGTGGGTGGGAAGTCAAAAGAGTGGCCGCAGACTGGATATACTCGTGTCCGTCATGGGAATGTAGAATTTACACCACTTGTTTATCGTGTGCTGACACTTTGTTGGTGACTTCTGTGTCGCCACCTCGCAGTGAGTCACTTGGTAACTTGGTGAGTGTACAGGCAGGTCGTGGTTGGTGTTGTCCACGGTTCCCAGACCAGTATATGGTGAATTGATTCTGATGGCTGACAAGGCGTGGGGAGGCCATTGTCCAACAGTGGTTTTATAAAGGGCAGGAAATAATTGTTAATTCACCGCGTGCCTTGGTTTCACGTTTGCATTGTTGTCGGCGTGAAAGACGTGAGCCTGACTTTGTGTAGTAATAGCCATGACCTTGAAGGATATCGTCACCACTTGCTGCCCCCCCCCCGCCAGATAGGAGGATTTACCTCTGGGTCGTGTTATGTGAATTTATAATTCCGTGAGGAGTGGTTTTTGTTTCAGGGTGTGCCGTCCATGTGGAAGTGAACGGTGCAGCGGTGGCTGGGTGTACTCGCGAGTGTTTTTGTTGCTCGGGTGATTTGCTGTTTATTTGTTGAAAGGAAGCTTTAGAGGATCTAAGGTACAGATGCAATTTTTATCGATTAATAAAAATTACTTAAAACCAATCAATAAATGTGTATTTGTTACACAAAAAATCCCGTGTATCCAGTTACCCAGCTGGTTTGCAGTGGCAGAGCACCAAAAGCCACCCGCTGCAGACAGCAAAAGCCTGTACCACCACCTGGCGTCCCCAGACGGGCTCCCATCCAGCAGGCTCGATCCTGCTGAGCTGCCGAGATCGGGCGCGTTCAGGCTGATGCGGCCGTAGGCAATTAAGCGACTGTGAATCGCCTCATTTATCGGTGAACGAGCTGTGAATATTCTCTGTCAGAGACGCCCCAGCGGTGACACAGCCAGTCAGCCACCTTGTCACCGCACACTGCGGAGCCTCAGTCTCTCCATGCCGCCAGTACTTTCTTTCAGAGCCGAATAAAAACACCTCTGTCGTCTATCGGCTTCGTGGAAAAACGGTGCCAATGTCCCATCAACGCACCCGTTGCTCCCCGCAGTCGGCAGAAGCCTGCGTGACGTCACGCGCAGTCACGGGTTGCATGATGTCACGCGCGAGCACGGGTTGCATGACGTCGCGCGCAGTCATGGGTTGCATGACGTCGCGCGCAGACATTTTTATTTTTTTTCAGTTTATTTTGGTAAAGCCCTGAGCCATTAGGCTCTTGAATCGGGTGCAACCACAACAAACAAATAAACAAAAACACGAACAAGAAAAACATCTTAAAGTGACTTTGTGACTGTGCAAACAGAAAATCCATGAAAAAACCAGCAAAAATATTCCTGAAAAAAGCACCGTACACCAACGCTGTGTGCAACAAATCCCAGTGGGATGCAAGTCAAACAACAACAACAACCACAAGACAACTTAGATTAAGGCCATCAGTCTAACTCCGTACTACAACAAACATGTCCAAACCAAAAAACGTTTTCGAAATCACCGAAATAAAGCCATAATCTTCTTTGGTTCTTTCGGTAAAGTCACGTAGAATGAGAATAAAATAATAAATTGATAAAATAAAATAATAATATTCTCACGACGTTTCGGCCACAACACAAGCGGCCTTCATCAGGTGAAGGGACGAGACTGTCCAGACATTGTGTTATATTATTGTGTTATTTATTTGATCAATTTATTATTTTATTCTCATTCTACGTGACTTTACCGAAAGAACCAAAGAAGGTGAATCATTGCAGTCACGAAAGCTTTAAATCGAAATTTAAAGCCATAATTGCAACGTAACAGTGATCACAGGGACTGTGACTGCGCGTGACATCATGCAACGCATTTCACGCGCAGTCATGGGTTGCATGACGTCGCGCGCAGACATGCGTTGCATGATGTCATGCGCAGACATGCGTTGCATGACGTCGCGCGTAAGCGTGGGTTACATGACGTCACGTGCGAGCGTGGGTTACATGATGTCACGCGCGAGCACGGGTTACATGATGTCACGCGCGAGCGTGGTTTATAACGGACGTCACCAGTCGTGAGGGCGCCAGGAGTTGACGAGCAGCTGGGAGCACACGGCGCTGGGTGAGGCGCGAGCGAGTGACTGGGTGAGCAGTGACTGGGTGAGGAGCGAGCGAGTGACTAGGTGAGCAGTGACTGGGTGAGGAGCGAGCGAGTGACTGGGTGAGAAGTGACTGGGCGAGGAGCGAGCGAGTGACTGGGTGAGCAGTGACTGGGTGAGGAGCGAGCGAGTGACTGGGTGAGCAGTGACTGGGTGAGCAGTGACTGGGTGAGGAGCGACTGGGTGAGGAGCGAGTGACTGGGTGAGGAGCGAGCGAGTGACTGGGTGAGCAGTGACTGGGTGAGGAGCGAGCGAGTGACTAGGTGAGCAGTGACTGGGTGAGGAGCGAGCGAGTGACTGGGTGAGAAGTGACTGGGCGAGGAGCGAGCGAGTGACTGGGTGAGCAGTGACTGGGTGAGGAGCGAGCGAGTGACTGGGTGAGCAGTGACTGGGTGAGGAGCGACTGGGTGAGGAGCGAGTGACTGGGTGAGGAGCGAGCGAGTGACTGGGTGAGCAGTGACTGGGTGAGGAGCGAGCGAGTGACTAGGTGAGCAGTGACTGGGTGAGGAGCGAGCGAGTGACTGGGTGAGAAGTGACTGGGCGAGGAGCGAGCGAGTGACTGGGTGAGCAGTGACTGGGTGAGGAGCGAGCGAGTGACTGGGTGAGCAGTGACTGGGTGAGGAGCGACTGGGTGAGGAGCGAGTGACTGGGTGAGGAGCGACTGGGTGAGGAGCGAGTGACTGGGTGAGGAGCGAGCGAGTGACTGGGTGAGCAGTGACTGGGTGAGGAGCGAGCGAGTGACTAGGTGAGCAGTGACTGGGTGAGGAGCGAGCGAGTGACTGGGTGAGAAGTGACTGGGCGAGGAGCGAGCGAGTGACTGGGTGAGCAGTGACTGGGTGAGGAGCGAGCGAGTGACTGGGTGAGCAGTGACTGGGTGAGGAGCGACTGGGTGAGGAGCGAGTGACTGGGTGAGGAGCGAGCGAGTGACTGGGTGAGCAGTGACTGGGCGAGGAGCGACTGGGTGAGGAGCGAGCGAGTGACTGGGTGAGCAGTGACTGGGTGAGGAGCGACTGGGTGAGGAGCGAGTGACTGGGTGAGGAGCGAGCGAGTGACTGGGTGAGGAGTGACTGGGTGAGGAGTGAGGAGCGAGCGAGTGACTGGGTGAGGAGTGACTGGGTATGGGTGGTGGTGCTGGCCACACCAACCCTGTCAAGCACCACTGGTCCCAACAGTAGTCTGTTCATGGACAATACAGGGCTTTTTGTTGGGTGATGTAAATGTTGTGGATTTACTCTCCAAGACACCCGTGTGCTGTACTAGTGACGAATTGGCACGTTCTGTTTACGTGACAAACCTTACTAGTTGTCTGTGTCGGGTGGTGGTGGGTTTAACGACACATACCTACGCGATCTAACCCAGAAAAACCTGGATTATGGAGTATGTTCATGGATAATGTTGGGGAGCGGGTATCTGTGAGCGTTTCCTCAAAGCGCACCTACCCTGGCACAAGCGCCGTGGTGACGTCGGCGCCACTAAGTGGCGAACGGCGGCGGCTGTTGTTGTGCGCGTGTTTGTGATTGCGTTACGCCGTGTGTGTCCATGTGTGTCTGCGGGTTGCGTATCATGTGTCCATGTGTACACGCGCGCGTGTGGTTTTAATTGGCACAGTGGGATCTATCCCATGACCTGCACCTAGCCTGGCACGCTCGTCAACCCATAACGCCTGGGTCTCTGTCCCGTAATTTCCTCGTCCCAGCGGTGAGAGAGCCTTCCGCACTTCGCGCGAAGGTCTCAAAGTGCACCTAGCCTGGCACAAGCGCCGTGGTGACGTCGGCGCCGTTGTGTTTGCCAGACGTGTGCCTGTGCAGTGTGTGTCGTGTGTTAGTGTACACGGGTGGGTTGATGGTGTGGCGAGCTGCGTGTGCCCAAATGGGTCTCCGACGCCGTGAGCGAGAAGTGGGAACAGAAACTGATGGGGCTGGCGATCGCCCACGTGTAGTTCCGGACTCGCCACGCCACCCGCAAAGCGACCGACCTCGTCACTGATCGGAAAGCTGAGCCTGGTTAGTGTTTGGATGGGCAATCGGCACGCATTAGGGTTGTTGTTGTTGTAGCAGTAATGCTATACGACTAAATTCACAACAACGAAATGAGTTAGCACAGTAGAGGAGCACAGTCAGTCAACCCATGACACTTGGGTCTGTTGTGTGACCTGCCAGCGAGCCTTCTTCTGCACTTCGTATGGCCTCAGGGTGCACCTCGCCTGGCACCAGCGCAGTGGTGACGTCACCGCCACTCGTGGTTAGCGGCGAGGGTTGTTATGACGACATTGGACAGCAGAGGGCTGTGCAGCAAAGCCCATTGTTGTACAGTACTTGTTTGCTTCCAATCTTTACCAAACCCGCACTGACCAGCGCGGTGAAGTATGGTCACAATAACCCCCCACGAACCCGGAAGGTTCCAGGAGGCCCTCGGTTAGTAGTGGATTGACAAAAGCTCAGCAGTGTACGTGTCCATGCGCAGCAGTGCGTGGTGTGTCTCGTTGTGTAATTTTATATTAATCAGTTGTGATTGTCGCCAGGAGGCAGTGAATGCTATGCGGATGTTGTTGCATTGCATATTATAGCTGACAGAGAAACAGTCCTAAACATTCCTGGGGTTCAGTGTTTATGCTGGAGGCTTCGCCAGATCGTCACCTTTAGGATTCTGAGAATGCAACGTTAATGCCGGAGGTTGATTGGAGATGAAGCATCGTGTCTAGAACGTCAGTAACGCATCAGGTGCGATGTAATGGTCACTGCACTGATCTTGTTTTGTAAAAAGTGAACGCTTGTGGAGGCGGCGTGCTGAGAAAAACAAAAAAGACAAAGATCCCCCATATAGCCTGAACAGACTTTTGGGGAAAGTGTTGTAAGCAAGCACCTATGAAGGCCGGCACGGCACACGAGCGAGTGGGTGGCCAACACCATGCCCGGTCGCCTTTTTCTCTCCAATGTTGACGTTACACACCACACCAGGTATTCATTTGAGGCTGAGCTGACCTAGGGGAGGCCCAGGACCGGTTAAGATAATCGTTACTGGTGTAGGCCGTGAGCGGGAATCGAACTCTGATCGCCGGGTTCTTAGCACAAAGCACTATCCACTACACTACCGTGCCTCAGTGCTGAGCAAGGTCACCTGGTCACACGCAGTCACCCAATAGTCGCCCCTGCTCTATGTCCACACTGTTGTAAGTCCACCCTGCCATGTTACCCCTGTTGTCTCTTCTGCTAACAGTCGCCCTGACTGTCAGTGCCATTGTTTGAGCCACACAGTTGTTTCCACTGCAAGGACGTCCAGTTGAGTTGGAGCGTGCATTTCAGCGCGATGGCAAGGGGCCGGGCGAGCGGATAGCGCGAGCTTCGTAAGCGCGCGAGCTAGCGGCATGGCGGAGAGCGGGGCCGGCGGCGGGGCTGCCACGCAGGTGCCGCTGCGGCGCCTGGAGCCGGCGCTCAACAAGTTCACCCGAGTGGCCATCCCCACCGACCTGGAGCGCCTGGCGCGACACCAGGTCAACATCGAGAAGGTGGGGGAGCAGCTCACACCCCAGCACCATCGCACCCCAGCACCATCGCATCCCAGCACCATCGCATCCCAGCACCATCGCATCCCAGCACCATCACACTCAACCGAGGAGATTCAGTCGCTCAATTAAACACCCGCTCAACCGCTATGTTAGTCACGTAGTGACTGCATGAACTCGGGCTCAAGATAGCCACCACATTCATCCCCAATAACTTAACCGCCCAGCCACTCACTCAATATCCACTCAATTACCACAGAGACCCACTCAACCAAAAAGGATAAACCTCTCGATTACCCTCCCAACCATTACATTTTCCATTCAGTCATTGCAGACTTAACCACCACACTCAAAAACAAAGCCTCGACTCAACTACTACTCCCAGCCACTGCACTCAGCCACGTGACTCAACCGCAAAGACTCAACCACTACTCGGCCACCGCACTCAGCCACCAAACGGAGACACATCACACCTGCCGCTTAATGGCATGCCATGCTACAAACCCGGCGACCCGAGTTCGATTCCCGCTCGCAGCCAACACCAGCGACGATTACTTGATCTGATCCTGGGCCTCCCCTAATCGCCTCAGCCTCAATGAGTATTTGGTACGGTGTGTAAATATCGCCACTGGGAAGACAAAGGTTGTGGTGCTGGCTACCCAGCCCTTCATGTACTGTGCCGGCCTTCATGGGTGCTCGCGAACAGCACTTTCCATAAAAGTATGTTAAGGCTGTATGGGGGAGCTTTGTTTTTAGTCTGTCTGTGTGTGTGTTTTTTTTAAAGTACAACAGCCAGCAGGACTGGAAACTGCTCCATCAGGAGCAGATCAACGCGAGCCGCACCGTGCAGGTGAGCGCACGGGACGTTAACCTCATGCCTTCACCCAGCGCAGGCGCAACGAGGAAACTACAAACCACACAACCTCCCTCATGCATGCAATCACACACTCACGCACGCACATATGCGTGGACGGCGCTAGCCACCAGAAAAACCCGACGTGCTGGCGTGTGGAGAAAGCAGTTGTACAGCAGCTCCTCCACCTTGAGAGATTATCAGTGCAGCATATCTGTTGTCCTACATGACAACCATGTACCCATTTCACTGGGCGTATATTGGACAAAATCCGTTTTGCACTCACGATACAAGCGTTGAATATTTCTTAACATGTAATGTTTACGATTTGTAAAGTGTACGAATGTTACCTCGAAGATAATTTCTGTGGCTATGGGTCACGTGCCTACTGCGCTCGACCGGAGACCTGGAAAACGTCCAGTGAGAGATGAATCTCTGGTAGGGCCCATGCACGACAAGCTAGGGCTCGAAACCTGTTTGAGGGTGGCAGTGGGGTCATTGACGAGAGCACGGTTCGTCACTCCTGTCGACGAGGCCCATACTGGTATTGACCTTGCTGTGGCTGTGCCGTGTGCAGCAGCTGCAGTTTAACGTGCGGGAGATGGAAAAGCTTCGTTTGCTGCTTCGCACAGCCGACGGCGCTGCCTTCGAGCACATTGTGCAGCCGGCACGCGACCTTGCTTCCTCTGCCATCGCCGCCTTCCTGCGCCACCCTGCCACGAGCTGCCCCCCCGCGTTCTCGTTGCCGCCCTGCGACGTGCGCGGGCGCGACGAGGGACGGGAAGGAGCGGCGTCCAGAATGACGCGCTCCGCCAGCGACTTCTCCGGTCAGCCTGCGCGTTAGCACGTGGGGGTCATTTGACCAGCCTTCGCCGCACCGGTCAGTGCGGGTTGGCGAAGGCGGGGAGCGTAGACTTCGTAGTGCAGTAAAGTACAACAGTTGGAATTTCTGGCACTGCCTTCTGCTGACTCGTAGCCCCGTAGCAGTCTAAAATGCCACTCGGTCACTTTGTTACTGACATTGGGTAGAGGCTGTAGGTAGCTTATTATCAGCATTGTATGTTCCCGGTTCTCTCGTGTCTGAATGAGCCCTTGATTGGCTTTGTGGTCGACAGACTGACTCAAAGTAAAACCACATTTTTATAATGTAGACAATTATGAAGATGATGACGAATTTTGCCAATTCCTTCCTTCCTTGACCGACGCGCTCTCTAAATAACACAGCGTCACACAGGGTGTTTGCGAGTTTCATTCACACCGCGTCCGTCCATCCATGGTGTCGACAGAGCTGCTGGTGCGCGACGACGCCGCATCGGGGCCCACGGAGGGGGCAGGGGAGCAAGCGGGGCCACCCTCGACACCCCCTTCATCGCCGCAGCTGCAGGATCAGCTGCTCGCGCTGCACGAGATCCCACAGGAGGAGGATGCGTCCGAGTCGTGGGAGCACCTGTGCGAGGTTGCCCCAGAGTCCCCTCGCTTGTCGCCATCGCTCTGGCGCGAATAATGACAGCGGCCTCCACTGAGCAGTTTCTGTAACGTGGCCTTCATTGTCCACGTTACAGAAAATGTGCACTAACGGACCCTTTGTCAATCCGCTGCTGGATACTCCCAATGCCGCGTGCGGTTTGGGGATTATTTGACCATACTTCACCACAGTGTTGGTTGGTGAAGATGGGGAACATAGATGTGGGAACACAGGAGTGCATTACAACACTGCTCTCTGCCACCAACAACGTAGCCAAGAATGATTTTGTGATCGGCCTTCACAACAAAGCACTGCGGTAAATCTCTGTTGAATTTACGTCACATCCAAGAGTTATTGTCTCTCTTCCTCTCCCCAGGAATTAACGGAGCTGAACTCCCTGGTCACTGACTTCTCGTACATGGTGCATGTACGTGCAGAACGCCACCTTCTCACTCTTAGCGCTGTGCCACTCGAGTGGGACTTTGTGTGTGTGTGTGCCACTTCGTGCCACTGCACCTCACCTAGCACTACCACCATACACCACTTAGCACCACCACCATACACCACCCCGCACCACCTTGCGCCACCTCTTACCACTGTAATTATTTCCGCTCGAGTGTCATCTCGCACTCTGCACGTGTGAGATGAATTCGCGTCATCTCGTCATGAGAACAGATCATGATCCTGCAGACCCATACGCCATTGGAAATGTTTGCGGCTCCTTTCGAGGTTAAGTGCATGAGTGGTTTTGTCGCCGAGGCCGATTTAGAAGCATTGCTTTGCATGTGCTCCTCAGAGCCAGCAAGAAGCCATCGACTCCATCGAGGACAAGTTGGAGATGGCCTCTGACAACGTACGGCAAGGAACGAAGCAGATCGGCAAGGTGCGTTCCGACCACTCGCTCATCGCTCGTCCACCTGTTCATCCACCCACCGACTCTTCCACTCACCATGCCACTCGCTCACTCGCTCACCCATTCAGTTGTTGCCTCGCTCACCCAGTTAACTGCTCGCTCGCCCAGTATTCACCCGCTCACTCACTCAACCACATATACACTCACACGTCCAATCGCTCTCAAATCACCCATTCTCCAATTCACTCACCCATTCACACACCCATTCACTATCAACTCCCCTCTCATATGCCACAGGCAGCCAAGTCTGGGACGGTGATGCTGCCGGTGGCGGGGGCGGTGCTGGGCGGCATCCTGGGCGGGCCCGTGGGGATGCTCGTCGGCTTCAAGGTGGCGGGGGTGGCGGCGGCGCTGGGCGGGGGGCTGCTGGGTTTCACGGGCGCCCGCGCGTTCCAACGGCATCGGCGGGCACGCATCGACACCCAGCTCCAGCAGCTATCGAGCAGCTGCCCCGAGCTGAGCCAATTGCAGCAGTAGGGACCCCGCCAGTACCTGCCGGTTCGCATCTGGTGTCTCGTGTGCCTACTCGCCCGATTACTCGCTCACCCACTGGTTCATCTGCTCGCTCGCTCACTCGCCTACCAGCTCACCCACTCTTCCACTCATCTACCAGCTCACCCACCTACCTACTCATGCACCTACCAGCTTGTCTGATCAACCCCTCACTCGCCTACCGCATCACCCGCTCGTTCGTTTACCGCTCATCTCCGTCGGCTGCTGCTCCATGGTGGCCCCATTGTCCCGTGCACTGCAACACCCGTGGGCACCTCCTGCAGAGACTAGTGCCCATATCGAACGCGCTCGACATGCGTGGTGATGAGGGAGTTTTCCACTCAAGTGGTGACGACCTCGCAGGCCCCTCGCCTGGGGTGCTTGTGGACGCAATTGTTTGACAGCGACAAAAATAACGTGAAGACTTGTTCCGCCGCATCGTTGTAGGTTTTAAGTGGAAAAATCAAACAATCTTTACGCATTAATCAAATCTATATTCGCGTGTTCAGAAGCTCAAGCAATCTGTGTGCGTTCTTCATCGCTGAGCCACTCAGTGCGGGGTTCAAGGTTCAACACGACACGGTAGGTTTTGTGGGAGTTGACCAAAGCCTGCCCAGACTCGCACACCCACCATGCCCACGTGCGTCTGTAATGAACACATCTGGGAGTACATACAGTCCTCCGCATGTGTTATCGGCATTGTTGGTTGATTTGTTTGATGGAGCAGCCCTCCTTTACGCTGGGTGCGTCTCAGAGCGCTTTATACACAATAAGTAATTTACATTTAAAACTTTTAAAAGGGCACCCCCAGTGGGGCACAAGGCCATTCAGCACTTTGCATTCGGCCATTAGTCTGCTAGTAGGGGAACAATGATTTCTGCTGTGTAATCCCAATTGAGTAGTTTGCAGGTAATTTTTTTTATTTTGGCCGTGACGCCGGCACATGAGGGCCTACTAATTTTGAATGACGTCAGGGAATCTTTGATGTCGCCTGTGAAGCAGACGGTGCAAATTGTACAATGAATACACCTGCATTGTGAATCGTGGTGGCCTGCCACATCGAACCGCAAACCTTTGCAACGAGCGGCGAAGGCGCTGCTGAGGTGCCGCGTCTGCGCCGTGATGTGGCCCGGCACGAGGGTTGTCTCTGCTAGGGGTCACTGGGTCGCGGTCATGTTACAGGGAGACCTGGAAACCAAGTCGCCAAGGGAATATTTTGTCTTATCTGTAGTTGTTGAAACTTCGTTTCTGGTGCAATTCACGTTTTGAGTTTTTGTCGACAACAAGCTCCCTACCCATAGCAATGACGGCAGAGGGCCTCTAAGAATCTGCTTCCCAGTAGGTGGCGACGTGGTAACGAGCGAGCGGTTTCGGCCACGTGGTCACAGTGGCAGCGGCGGCGACTCTCGCTCTGCCACCCCAGCGTGGTGTGACGCGTTCATGTTTTGTGCACGAGCCTGGGGTGTGGATCGTGACCACCGCAGGGTTGTGTTCGTATGCACATTTGTTTGGTTTGTTTTTAATATTACTGGTGCAAGTGCCCAGGCGGAGTGGAGGTGTGCGTTTATGGTCACCAGACCGTAGCGTAGTGCCGACTTCAGGGCAAGATTTGCCAAAGCACAAGACCTGAGCTTAATTTTGAGCCGAGTCTTTCCGGTTCAGTGACCGAGGAATGATTCCCGCACCTGGCACACCACGCATCCATCACTGTAGACCGCTCGCTCTGGCTACTCGTCACATGCCACCTAGCGCAGCCTACCACGCAATATTTCTGCACCCGATGCACCACATGCAGTATACGTTTCACTATGGCTGTAGCTGCTCGTCATGTACTTCCTCCAGCCGACTGGCGGCTCAGAAGATTGTTGAATGAGAAACGAAGCTTCGTGTAATAGGGGCAAGGTGAGGCTCGCACGCGCGTGGGCGCCCTCTCTTCACAGCCACGAGAGGGCGCCCATTCGTGCCCACTGGGGTGGTTCGCCCCCTGCCATTAGCTGTATGAAGCACCACGCTATATTTACGTTTGCTTATTAACAGCAGTGGGGATGAAGTCTACAACATCAGATGTTGGTTCTGACCGTACCGCTCTGGATGCTTCCGAGCTCGTCCGACGGTTGAGAACACACGGGGGGTTGATCCTGGTGGGTGTGGATGGGAGACTTGGGAATGGCACGCGATGTCGGCTTGAGCCGAGGTGACCAGACGGAGTACAGTACACATGTTTGGATCTGCAGAGCTTTGAGTGTTGCTTGCATGCGTGGGTTGGTTGCCTCCCATACGAAGCCAAACACAAGATGAAATTGGAGCCTCATGGAAATGAGTCTTAAGACTCAAGTTTTCCTTTGGAAATAAAGGGAAGTTTTTTTTTTAAATTATCGTTCATATCGAGTGGCAATGTTAGCTTGGGGCCTGAGCATCCTTAGCGCTGCACTCTTTCGTATGCAAACCTTTTAGCTTCCATGCAAGGTATTGCTGCCAATCGCCTTCAGTGACGAAGAGACGTGTTTGCTAGGAGGGTGCAATAGAAGTTGGCAAGTGAGAATGTTGTGGCGGTTTTGTAAATGTACCCAGTGATTCTGTAAATAATGATCTTGTAACGCCACTGTGCCAGCCACTTCTACATTTAGAATAAAAACTCATTAAACGTCACAAAGGTAGGAATCGAGTTCCTGTCCGATCTCAATACACTGAATAATTCGGCGTTGCAAAAGAGTTCATGGAGGAAATTCGGATTTTTTTGGAAATGCGCTGGTGGACGAAGTGTGGCGAGTGGATGTGTCAACGGAGCCGTTGACGTGTGGGTTGACTGTCGCTGTAACGTGAGCTGCCGCTGGACTGGGGAAGGGCATCTTTATTTGGGTTAGAAAGTTGACAAGACGGTCAAAACCAATTTGAAAATGCGTCATCTCGAACTTTGCATCGATTCTCCTCGTGGCAGTTTGCGTGTCGAAATTCGTGACAATTCATTGGAGCAGCGCCTCAATTACAATATGTGCAGGACAGTGCCTCTACAAAAATAATTTGTTCTTGTAACCACGATTCGATGTTGTGCATTGCTGAACACCTAACGTATAAATATATCCTGCTCTTAGATCACGTGGGTTAGGGTTATTATCTGCACCTCTGAACAGATGGTAAACACCAAAGTCCCAACATAGCATGTTAATGCCAACGCGCACACAAATGTTTATATATTTTATTATTTTGTTTCCCTTCAACGTGACTTTACCGAAAGAGCTAAGAATGTTTAAATATGGTTAACACAATCATTAATTGCCATTATCAGCATCATCTTCACCACGAGTAAATCATCCTCACCTGGAAGTAATGAGGTGAAGGCAGTGGTTGTTATAGTCCATCATTTAGCCCCCACTACGCAATAATCTTTCGCGACTGAAACGGTGAATTACCCAGTAGCCAAATCTTGTGAATTAGATCACGGTCTTTAATGTCTGCTTCACAGCTTACAATGTGCTTTGGTAATTCTGTGCGGCATTGAGTTTTGGTAAACATGGAGATACTGTATGGGAGGAGAGGGATGGATGTCACAGCCGCTACTATAAAGGAAAGGCACAACGTGTAAACCATTTGTGAACATTACTATTGATAATGCTTGCATTGGGTATTCTGTGACATCCGTGAAAAATAGCTTTATAGCTCATTGGATTGCTCCAGTATAAAGATTCTGATTTTGATTTGTGGGGGTCACGACCCTCCAGTAGTAGTGCCCTTCGCCAACCACTTTAAAAGGTTGTGCGCCAGCCAATAGGCCAACCATATCCTTAGTAGGCAGGTCACTGACCCCACATTAGTGTTTCGTGTCATCATGTCCTCACTTAACGGTGGGCCAAGCTTTCAAAGAAACTTAACTTTGAACATCATTTAACATTTTCTACAAAAACAAACATTGAAATACATTTCACTTTTGTCTCTTTTCCACCAACCTGCTCTTGCCTAGAACTTGACCAAAAAAAGTGTCTCAGATGGGTTTATTACAAGGCCTTGGGAAGTGGTAAAGATGTCACGTGACGTTGGCCAAGCCCAGGACATGGAAATTATTGCATGTAGCAACAGAAGGTTGTCTCCTCTGTGGCCTCTCTGTCCAGGGATGCTAAAGGTCAGCCTATGTATTTTTGTCTACTAAGTGCATACACTATCAGGAGGTCTGCACATTACAAAACGTTGTTTAAAGAAACATATAAAAAGGACGAATGTTTACAGAGCGAGGAACGTTGAGGCCGGACTAGGAGTCACCATTGACTCCAGCCGATGTCGTCTTCTTGCCCAAACACGAGGAAGAAGGCGAGGACCGTGCTGAAGAGGACGGCGTTTCCAGCCAACGTGAGCCCGCACGCGCCCCATTGAATCTACAGGCGCACGTACACAGACACGCGCGCCTCAACACAGGTCGTGTGGATGTGGCGATGCACGTGAAGGTGTGCGCGGGAGTGTAACAGATGGCGTGCTGCACTACGAACAAACCCGGCGACCCGAGTTTGATTCCTGCTCACAGCCAATACCAGTGACCAGTCCTGGTCCACCGTCAGTCGACTCAGCCTCAAAGGAGTACCCGGTGCAGTGTAATGGGTGTTATAGGTGTGCGGTGTGATGGGTGTTACAGGTGTACGGTGTGATGGGTGTTACAGGTGTACGGTGTGATGGGTATTACAGGTGTGCGGTGTGATGGGGGTTATAGGTGTGCGGTGTAACTGGTTGCATTGTTGATAAGGGCGTGTGATGTAGGTGCTTATGGTATTTGCTGGAGGTTTATTGTTGCGTGGCGATGACTGTGGTGGCGTTGGCTGTAGCGGTGGTTGTCGTGGAGGCGATGCCCTACAACGCTTGTGTGCGCGAGGACGATGGGCAGCCCGAACGCGCTAGTGACGGCGCCGGCGATGAGGAACAGGGTGATCTCTCGCCCCAAGCTGCTCCCTGCGTCAGAGTCACGGCCTGCACGGCGCCACAGCAGCTCCGGCACGGGCGCCAGCGCGTGGAACGTCAGCACCAGCAGCGGCCAGAACACACTGGGGACACCACAGGAAGACGCCTGCGTTAAACCTGGCACGGCCTTGCACCGTGGTGTGTGTGTGTAGATATAGAGTACTACCTTCAGAGGGGATCGTTAACAGCACTTGCCCCAACAGTCTGTGTTACTAAAAGGCATTGTTTATATTGTTGTAAGTTGCATCTGTGTAGTGGCGAGGCGCGCTCACTTGTACATGGGCAGGGCACAGGCAAGGCCCAGCAGCACCAGGCCCAGGGCCCCTCCGAACGACAGCCCGAGTAGAGCTGTCAACAGAACAACAACAAAGCCGGCCAGGCCAGAGGGTAACAATGAACATCGGGAATCGTGTCGTTAAGTCGAGCAGTTTCAAGGCGCATCATGATCATGACAACTTTCTATTGACCGTACGTAGCCGACCAAGGGAAGGGCAACAAACTAAACACAGCAGTTCTGAAGAAACGAGTTGATCTTTGACACTGCACGTAGTGGCACAGATGACGATGTATTGAATACGTTTATGTTGTACATGAACCCATTTATAATGCTCCGTGGATATAAGCGATGGGAGTTAAGGCGCTTGTTCCATTGTTGCAAATTATGCAGGAGACAGGTATGTCGCGTGTGGTGGGATAAAGTGTGCGTGGGAAGAAGGGGAGGCCAAACACCGTCTTCTACAGGGTATTTGTGGTACTCGGTGTGGAGACCTCCACGAGGCCACGAGACAAAGACCGGGTCCTGGAAACGACACCGCAACACCAACCCAACCGGGACCTCGTCCTTACCTCTCACAACCATCACAATCACCGCAACTATCATCACAACCACCACAACTATCATCACAACCACCACAACTATCATCACAACCACCACAACTATCATCACAACCACCACAACTATCATCACAACCACCACAACTATCATCACAACCACCACAACTATCATCACTATCACCACAACTATCATCACTATCACCACAACTATCATCACTATCACCACAACTATCATCACTATCACCACAACTATCATCACTATCACCACAACTATCATCACTATCACCACAACCAGCACTATCATCACAATCACCAGCACTATCATCACAATCACCACAACTATCATCACAATCACCACAACTATCATCACAATCACCACAACTATCATCACAATCACCACAACTATCATCACCCTCACCACAACTATCATCACCATCACCACAACTATCATCACCATCACCACAACTGTCATCACAACCATCACCACAACTGTCATCACAACCATCACCACAACTGTCATCACAACCATCACCACAACTGTCATCACAACCATCACAACTGTCATCACAACCATCACCACAACTGTCATCACAACCATCACCACAACTGTCATCACAACCACCACCACTATCATCACAACCACAACTATCATCACAACCACTACAACTATCATCACAATCACCACAACTATCACAATCACCACAACATCATCACTATCATCACAATCACCACAACCATCATCACAATCACCACCACTCATCACAATCACCACCACTATCGCAATCACCACAACTATCATCACAATCACAACTATCATCACAATCACAACTATCATCACAATCACCACAACTATTACCACAACCGTCATCACAACCATCACCACAACCGTCATCACAACCATCACCACAACTGTCATCACAACTATCATCACAATCACCACAACTATCATCACAATCACCACCACCACTATCATCACAATCACCACAACTATCACAATCACTATCATCACAATCACCACCACCATCACAGCAAACATCCCTCCCGTCACCAAAATCACCATCATCGCAATCATCATCATCATCGCAATCATCACCATCGCCGCCGTGGTCGGTGGCCGCAGGACGTGGCTCCGTATGGAGTGGGCCTCGCCATTGTGCTCAAAGTGTAACTCAAGACAAGTTGTAAGACTGTAATCGGCGGCTGCGATACTAAACTCGGTAGAACGGAGAACGGCCTCAGGAAACAATCTACTACGCCACACGGACTCAGGAAACAATCTACTACGCCACACGGCCCGGTCAGGAGAAGCGGTTACCCACATTGCACCCCCCCGACCACTCGCAACGACTACGACGAAGAGGACAACAAAGACACAAAGCCCGGGAGTGGGGACAGACAGAGACACGAGAGAGAGAGACGGAGATTCTGCCCCGGCATGGAGAGCGAAGCCTCCTCTCACCTTTCATGGCCATCGCGACGACCCGGGCAACCCTTCTCTTCCGCACACAGAATCCTCCTTCTCCCCTCTACGGATCAGCATCATCCATTCCTCCACCACCTCCCCTCGCCCTACATCACGAGCGCATTCCTCCCCTTCCACATCACTCACTCCTCCCCCTCCCTATCACTCACTCCTCCCCCTCCACACCACTCACTCCTCCCCCTCCCTATCACTCACTCCTCCACATCACTCACTCCTCCCCCTTCACATCACTCACTCCTCCCCCTCACCATCACTCACTCCTCCCCCTCCACATCACTCACTCCTCCCCCTCCACATCACTCACTCCTCCACATCACTCACTCCTCCCCCTTCACATCACTCCTCCCCATCACTCACTCCTCCCCCTCCCCATCACTCACTCCTCCCCCTCCACATCACTCACTCCTCCCCCTCCACATCACTCACTCCTCCACATCACTCACTCCTCCACATCACTCACTCCTCCCCCTTCACATCACTCCTCCCCCTTCACATCACTCCTCCCCCTTCACATCACTCCTCCCCCTCCACATCACTCCTCCCCCTCCACATCACTCACTCCTCCACTTCACTCACTCCTCCCCCTTCACATCATCCCCCCTTCACATCACTCCTCCCCCTCCACATCACTCACTCCTCCACATCACTCACTCCTCCCCCTCCACATCACTCCTCCCCATCACTCACTCCTCCACATCACTCCTCCCCCTCCACATCACTCACTCCTCCCCCTCCACATCACTCCTCCCCATCACTCACTCCTCCCCCTCCACATCACTCACTCCTCCTCCACATCACTCACTCCTCCCCCTCCACATAAAATATCCCCCATATAGCCTTAACAGACTGTAGGGGCAAGTGCTGTTAGCGAGCACCTATGAAGGCCGGAACGGTACACGAGGGGGTGGGTGGCCAGCACCACGCCCGACCGCCTTTGTCTCCCCAGTGGCGATGTTAACACACCGCACCAGGTACTCATTTGAGGCTGAGTCGACCTAGGGGAGGCCCAGGACCGGTTTAGATAATCGTCACTGGTGTTGGCCATGAGCGGGAATCTAACCCGGGTCACCAGGTTTGCAGCGCAGCGTAGCGCTAACCGCTACACTACCGCTCCCCCATCTCCTCTTCGTGATTCGCGTTTAGAATGGTTTCACACTCAGTCTTGCTCTCAGTCGAGATGCACAATCAATGCGTTTGAATGAGCAAAAAACATCATTCTAAAACCATCTCCATCATCACCCTCCTGCCTCGAACGATTGCGATTAAAGGGAGTCATTGGTCGAAACATCTCATGTCGTATTTGTCAGTGTAAGGCCACGGTGTTGTTACTGGTGAACGTGTTGAGGTTGTTAATTGTACGCATGCAGCACCATTGCCAACTTAGCAGCAAGCAGCATCACCAGGGCAATGGCTGCAAGACGACCACCGTGGCGTTTGCACGCAACCCGCTCCTCCTCCTGCCTCCTCCTCCTCCTCTCCCTGGCGATGGACGCGGAGCTGCCGCTGTCATTCTGGGACGAGGAGGAGGCTGCCGCTCGGCGGGGGGGGGGGGGGGGACGGAGCGCTCCTGGGCACCAGCGGATGGCCCTTCATAGCACGTCACGAAGGGCCATTGCCCAAAACGTCGCCTATTATATATTTGGTTTCCCTTTTAAGGCCACACGAAGTGTTGTTGGCGGATGTTCCGAGTTTTTTTTGTTAATGCAAACATTAAATGCCACCGAAAATAACATTAAACGTGTATGCGTGAGATAATGCGTTAAAAGAATGTTCCACGAGCTCTCTCGGTGTGACCGCGGACGCCTCCCTGGAGGCCCCCGGGCCGCTCTGCCGCCTCCTTCTACCCCGGGCCAAGATGGCCGCGAGGTTTACATATGGCGGGGGAGGGGGGGGTTCCGTGGTCACGTGGTTGGTATTTGGATCACGTGGTTAAGCTGTGTGGAAAGGAGAGGGGTGGGGGGGGCACCGTTCGGCGAGCACGTGGTTTGGCGAGGCGGGGGTAAGCCCGCGTCACGTGACGTGGTCCATCTGCTGCTGCGTGAGACGGGAGGAGCCGCCCCGCGGTCGCCATCGTCTCTGCCCCCTGCGCCTCTCCACCGCCTCGTGCTGTCACCCGCCATGGCGAGTCAGTCGCAGGGAATCCAGCAGCTGCTGCACGCCGAGAAGCGCGCGGCGGAGCGAGTGGCCGAGGCGCGCAAGCGTGAGTCCAGCCAACAGCCCTGGCAACCACCACCTCCATTACAGCCATGGCAACAACCACGACCTCCATTACAGCCATGGCAACAGCCACCACCATTACAGCCATGGCAACAACCACCTTCATTACAACCATGGCAACAACCACCACCTCCATTACAACCATGGCAACAACCACCACCATTACAGCCATGGCAACAACCACCACCATTACAGCCATGGCAACAACCACCACCATTACAGCCATGGCAACAACCACCACCTCCATTACAGCCATGGCAACAACCACCACCATTACAGCCATGGCAACAACCACCACCACCATTACAGCCATGGCAACAACCACCACCATTACAGCCATGGCAACAACCACCACCACCATTACAGCCATGGCAACAACCACCACCATTATAGCCATGGCAACAACCACCACCACCATTACAGCCATGGCAACAACCACCACCTCCATTACAGCCATGGCAACAACCACCACCACCATTACAGCCATGGCAACAACCACCACCATTACAGCCATGGCAACAACCACCTTCATTACAACCATGGCAACAACCACCACCATTACAGCCATGGCAACAACCACCACCATTACAGCCATGGCAACAACCACCACCTTCATTACAACCATGGCAACAACCACCACCATTAAAGCCATGGCAACAACCACCACCATTACAGCCATGGCAACAACCACCACCTCCATTACAGCCATGGCAACAACCACCACCATTACAGCCATGGCAACAACCACCACCTCCATTACAGCCATGGCAACAACCACCACCATTACAGCCATGGCAACAACCACCACCATTACAGCCATGGCAACAACCACCACCTTCATTACAACCATGGCAACAACCACCACCATTACAGCCATGGCAACAACCACCACCATTACAGCCATGGCAACCACCACCACCATTACAACCATGGCAACAACCACCACCACTACAGCCATGGCAACAACCACCACCATTATAGCCATGGCAACAACCACCACCTCTATTACAACCATGGCAACAACCACCACCATTACAGCCATGGCAACAACCACCACCTTCATTACAACCATGGCAACAACCACGACCTCCATTACAGCCATGGCAACAACCACCACCATTACAGCCATGGCAACAACCACCACCATTACAGCCATGGCAACAACCACCACCTCCATTACAGCCATGGCAACAACCACCACCTTCATTACAACCATGGCAACAACAACCACCACCATTACAGCCATGGCAACAACCACCACCACCATTACAGCCATGGCAACAACCACCACCTTCATTACAACCATGGCAACAACCACCACCATTACAGCCATGGCAACAACAACCACCATTACAACCATGGCAACAACCACCACCTTCATTACAACCATGGCAACAACCACCACCATTACAGCCATGGCAACAACCACCACCATTACAGCCATGGCAACAACCACCACCTTCATTACAACCATGGCAACAACCACGACCTCCATTACAGCCCTGGCAACAACCACGACCTCCATTACAGCCATGGCAACGACCTCCACCATGACAGCCGTGGCAACCACCACCTACATTATCACCATGGCAACTATGAAAGGGCTGCTGATGTAATTATGGTGGTAGTACTGCTGCTGATTGCGATGGTTCTCGTGGTGCTGATGATAATGATTATTGTGGTCGTAGTGTTGCTGCTGTGATGGTGATGATTCTGATTGCTCAGGTAATGGTATTGCTGATGCTGATTGTGGTGGTAGAGTTGATGATGATGCTGGCACTGCCCACCCCACAGGCAAGGCTCGCAGGCTGCGTCAGGCGAAGGAGGAGGCACAGGCTGAGATCGAGCAGTACCGGCAGCAACGCGACGCAGAGTTCCGGGGCAAGCAGGACACGGTGACACACGCTCTGACACGCAGTGACACACTCAATGACACAGTGACACACTCAATGACACAGTGACACAGCAAGCAGGACACGGTGACACACGCTCTGACACGCAGTGACACACTCAATGACACAGTGACACACTCAATGACACAGTGACACAGCAAGCAGGACACGGTGACACACGCTCTGACACGCAGTGACACACTCAATGACACAGTGACACACTCAATGACACAGTGACACAGAAAGCAGGACATGGTGACACACGCTCTGACACGCTCTGACACGCAGTGACACACTCAATGACACAGTGACACACTCAATGACACAGTGACACACTCAATGACACAGTGACACAGCAAGCAGGACACGGTGATGGTCTCATTGAAGCATTGATAGGCGTAGTGTGGTGTAACATAGTGTAGTTTTACTTATTTTAGTGGTTGTGATTGCGTGCGGTCGTTTTGTTGATTATGGCAATTGTCTTTTGTTGGAATTATGAATGTTGCAATTATGGTTGTGATTCTGGATGTTGTGATTTAATTGAGGTTGTGATTCTGATTGTAGATGTGGTTGTCGTTGTGATTGTGGATATTGCGATCATTGTTTAAGAGTTGTTCGTAATTGTGTTTGTAATTTGTGTGGTTCTTGTTGTGGTTGTGCAGGTGCTGGGCTCGCAGGGAGATGTGTCGGCGCGCATCCAGGAGGAGACGCGTGGCCGGGTGCACGCGATGCACGCGCGGCAGAGAGAGGCACGCGACCCCGTGCTGCGCCGCCTCCTCACCATTGTGTGGGACGTGCGGCCCGAGATACACGCCAACTACCGCGGATAGCTCCCCACACACTTACCATGCTACCTACGAACTACCACTGATGGATCACCACCACACTCACCACGACTACCGCGAATATCTCACCACACTCACCATGCTACCTACGAACTACCACTGATGGATCACCACCACACTCACCACGACTACCGCGGATATCTCACCACACTCACCATGCTACCTACGAACTACCACTGATGGATCACCACCACACTCACCACGACTACCGCGAATATCTCACCACACTCACCATGCTACCTACGAACTACCACTGATGGACCACCACCACACTCACCACGACTACCGCGGATATCTCACCACACTCACCATGCTACCTACGAACTACCACTGATGGATCACCACCACACTCACCACGACTACCGCGAATATCTCACCACACTCACCATGCTACCTACGAACTACCACTGATGGATCACCACCACACTCACCACGACTACCGCGGATATCTCACCACACTCACCATGCTACCTACGAACTACCACTGATGGATCACCACCACACTCACCACAGACAGCATGGCACCACACCTGATGAAGAGCCCAAGTAATGTAAATGTCTATTAGTGGCCTATGTGGCCGAATGTGTTGTTATTATTATTGCTGTTGTCAATGCGGTTTCATGAGTTGGGAAGCTTGACCATCCAGCATCCTGCGAGGAGCCCACATCACGCAAATCTAACGCCGATTGCGCGGGGAGGGGAGGCATCTGATGGCGTGGTGACAGGCAGCCAGCCTCAAGTTTCTCCTTCCCCGACAAACGAATCCTCCGTCCCTGACCTCCGCTTTCCTTAAAATCAAAGTGGACTTCTGGAACAGCGTGCAGGAGGGAACCGCATCGCTGGAGCCCAGTGCGGTGGCGTGCATCCCAGTGTTGCCGGGCCCCCGGGGTCGTGACCGCACGTGTAGCCCCGTGTCAGTGAAAGTGTTACCGCTCGGTTCTTGCATGTGATGGTGCTTCATTTGTCGCGAGATTAAAGGCAGCCGAGCTTAAATTCCCGCGGCTTCCCCGTCTTAACCACGTGCCCCGTGAGCTCCAGCGACTTGCGGCGGTGTCCTTCACTCAATCCGACTTGAGAGTCACTCTCTTTGCCCAAGGAGGAAAGTTGTTACTTGACGCAGGTTGGCGACGGCCCCATTCTACAGCCAAAGCGGTCCTCTTCCTAAGCCAGTCGTGAGCGAAACTGCATTAGACGACTCAGTTACGGGTCTTTGTGATCCGACTGCATGTTTCAGAATATTTATTTATTCTGGAGGAATCCGATGAGCTACGAAGCTCTTTTCACAGATGTCCAAGGATCCACACATTGCTGATGAGACACAAAATGTTGAATCTGCCCCAGAAATTTCCCTCTTACTGCTTTATGGAAAACATTGCTTGAAAACTCCCATTGGCTGAAGGGACTAACAGATCCCCGTCTGTTTACTTATGTTTAGTTACGTAATTACCGACAATCTGCTAATTTCTACGCTTTAAAATTAGGAGCGTCGTCTGCGGTTCTTTACAAAGCAGTCCCACGCATGTCTAAATCGCCGACATGTGTGGAACATGTGTGGAACATGCGTCACTGGGCCCTAAGGCAGCTCTGCTCACAATGAGCTCTCGGCTGATTGTTTTGTTTTAGTAGGAAGCTAATTGAGATTCAACAGCCTCCTCCCTCCGTGGCCACCACGAGCGGCACTCTCCAACAACATGCCTTTCCATTGTACGATTCTAAAACGGCTCGCATCACCACGAGACTATTATATGTGGTAGAGCGGATTAGCAATGCCAGGGCCAACACGTTAAAATAGAGAAATATTGGTCCGTAGGTTAAATTATTTAAGAATTTCAACATCGCACGAACGCTATAACATTCATGGAAAGGTGCGGGGCAGTCTAGGAGCACTACAGAGAAATCCGCTGTACATTGTGCCTGCCTATCCCAGGCATTCGTCATCAGTCGCATCGACTTTTTCAGCGGCAGCAGCTTCAGCTTCACCAGCGCTGGACAACCGCATCCACTCCCATCGGTGTGGAATGCCGCGGCTCGCCGGATCGTTGTGTGACCACCTCAGTGGAAAATGGGTTCCAGTGGCTACCTATCGAACATGGGATTGTTTACAATCTATGCCCACTCGGCTACAAGCGTCTGCATCAATCCTCTCCATCCGACCTCGACTCGCAGTGCGGATCGTACGCAACAGAAGCCAATCGACGCTCCGATCCGCGGCCCAGAGTGGTTGTGATGCTGTTGCCATTTCAACGACGTCTCCGACCCGACCCAACTTGGAGCCAGTTACTGGCAGATGTTCGGGATCCATCCATCGAGTCTACGGCAGTTTTGCAACAGACTCAATCGTGTTGCTCCGCAGAGCTGTGTGTGATCAGCGCAGGTCCGCGATGAATCGATAACCATCGATGTGTAGACCGACTAACTGATAGAGACGACAGCGCAGCGGCGAACTGAGCCACGGCGGCGCAACAACGCATGGCGAGACGGGGCTTTGAAAGTTGGCGTTTATTTGTTCCCTCCCAGTAAAAAGTTATTTACATTAAGACGACAACTTGGAGGTAGAAAGCACTAGAAACCGCTTGCCTCGTTGGTAGAAAATATTTCTGGGATCTCCGATTCCTTGGCCAACAAATGTTTTATTTATGCGATTTTTTTCTTTCAAAACTGGAAACTGACTTGTACATTCAGCTGATATTACCACGTCTGCAAATCCACTCAGCCCGATCAAGTTTTGATGAAGCACGCGATAAATTACAACCCACCGGCACTTCTGATTTTCAAAAGCGCACGTCACTTCAGACTTTCCCCGCCATTTAAAAACACATCGTTATAAAAAATATATATTTGTATATACCTTTTCTTATATATACCGCATATATATGTTTTGCGCCAATTTAGCCAGTTACAGCTCAATTATTTGGGCTTGAAATTCATTAGCACAGTTCACGTTACAAAACACGCTCCCTCGCCACCACACTCGGGGTCTGCGCAGTAGTGTCACTCACCCTCATCATCACCCTCATCATCATCACCCTCATCATCATCACCCTCATCGTAGTCACCCTCATCGTAGTCACCCTCATCTTCATCACCACCCTGGGTACAGTAGTTGAGGTGTTGTGCCGTGCGAAGGGTGATGCCCCCCCCCCCCACCAAGGCTCGCATTGCCTCACCCCACCACGCTCAATTGTTTCACTTTCGGACGACTCGGCACGACTCACGCACGCAAACTTAAAACAATGAAACCGACAACCCTCGCCACACTTTGTTCACGGGACACGTCGACGTTTCGCCGCCGCCGCCGAGGCGAAGGACGTTCCCGGCTGCACAGCACCGTGTGAGCAGCGCACAGCTGTCCCGCGGGCCTCATCAGAGAGGGCACAGCAGCGGCCTGGTGCTCAACACGGATTCCATCTCTCACTGCGGACCCTCGCTGCTGCCTTACCACAACCGCGTCTGCAGGTTGAACTATCGGCCGCGCTTGCACTCACGCCCACAGGCACCATTCCTACCGTACAACATTTGAGCTACGATGCACCGATGAACACCATTCGGGGTTAATTCGACAGACAGTTGTTGTCCGTCATGTCCAATTAGCACCGCTCGGCTGAACGAGGCCACACAAGTGCTCATGGAAGCCGGTGCTACGGCCAGGCTGCTGTGTGCTTGCTCTGTGATGGAGGGTGGCATTGTGGGTAATATCCATGATGCAGTGCGCCCTGAACACCCGGACCCTCGCTGTCTTGGCATGCGCATGTAAACTCACATGCGCGTTCTGGCTGACGGGCTTTCTCCTCGGCTGACAGATCATTTATTCGGCTGGCAACACTCGCTGCGTCGGGCAAATGCGAGCGGACAGCTGGCCAGTCGGCACGTGGGTCACAGTTCAATTCTCAATACAGCTGCCCGGCAACTTACACGGGAATTACCAAAGTGCATCGTCGTCTGCTGTAAAATTGGACTCAAAAAGACCCTGTGATGTCATTGTAAGAGGATACTTGTGTGCTATCATCGCCCGAATCGTAAATTTGGAGGAAAAAAAACTGTGCGTAAAGTAACTTGTAAAACGTTATGGCCCTAAATCAACAGTGGACTCTACGCACCCCACGAGAAAGTGGAGGCGAAGCTCGCTGGGCCCCCGCCCTGCTTCGCAGGGGAGACCGCAGATTCTAAGCAAGCGGCTGCTGCGGCGGAACAGGGAGCGGCACTCGCAGGGGGCAGGGGCCGCGGGGGCGGATCCACGACGGGCGCGTGGAGTTCAAGTGGCGTCGGGGCCGTGGGGTGGGGGGCGGGGGGTGGGCAGCGACATTTCCGCCCCCCCACCCCCCCCGATCCCCTCCAGCCCCCGATGTGCAATTCATCAGCTCCCACTGCCCCCCTTCAGGATCCACGCAGGTCTCGTTGCTAAACATTGGACCTGAAATTACTAATACTGCATTTAAAAAAAATTAAAATCAACCTACAAATGTAACTTAAATCACTTCCATAACAAAACAAAAATAACATCGATAAGAAAATAAATGGAGGCGCCCGGCCAATGGGAGGCCAACGGGCTGAAATGTCTCGGAGGTGGCGGGGAGATGTTGCGCGGCCGAACGGCTTGCTCCAGGGTGGCCCAGCTTGACCCCCCCCCCGCATGGCAGCGCGACGCTGGGGCTGTGCACGCGGAGCCACGGTCGTGGCCAGGGTTCGGGGTTGGTGCCGCTTGGCTACGTCCATCGGTAACTGCCGCTTGTGCCACGCTCCGCTCGCGTTTCAAGAGCCCGGAGCTCAATCTTCACGACCACAACCACTTGAATTCCTCGCACCTCCACGCCCCCCCCCCCTCCTCCCACGGAAGAATTAAACTTCAGAGCCGCGTGTGGTGCACGGCAAGTGGAATCCATCGCCGCACTCCCCGGAGGTCCCCGAGCGGTACAGGCCCCCCCCCCGGTTCCTCCCAAGGTGGGGTTCTCCCTCTGGGGTCAGGTTCATCCAAAGTCCACGAATCTCAGCCCACGAAGGAGCAACGTTTTCAGAGTTATCGTCTCCCGAGCAAGAGGAGGCGGCACCTTCACGAAGAGTCGCTCCACGCAACGAGTGCTCTGGGTGGGCTGCGTAGCTGGGATGGACCCAGTCTCTCCACGGTGATACCATCGCATCATACCATCACATGAAACCCAGCCTGCATCCCTCTACCCTAGTCCATCACGATCCATTTCTATATTCTAGGCTATCACGAAAAATGAAGTCACTAATCCCCCAGTCCTTCCTGACCATACTTAATACCTCTTGCCCTAAATTCCAGTCAGCTGACATTCATGTACATTACCCATCACACCTAGTTTTATCCACTATTAAGTCTGACCCATGACCGCAGAAACCTCCTCATCCTCCCAACCCCGTCCATCTGCCTGAGATGTGCCACATGTAGAGAAGCAGGGAGTAGTGGCGGTGGTAAGTGTTGATGACAATAGTGATTGTGATTATAGTGGTCTTACGGATAACAATGGAGTGGAAGTGATGGAGATGATGATGTGAGTGATGGGGCAAGGAAAGCACAGTTTTGATGGCGGTGATAATGACGATGATGGGTGTGATGGTGGGGTTAGAACAGCAGGGGAGTGGAGGTGCTGATGATGGAGTTAGCGATGGCCGTGATGGTGTTGATGGGGATAGGACAGCACTGTGGTGGAGGTGATGGCTGTGATGGTGTTGATGGGGTTAAGACAGCACTGCGTTGGTTCTCCGCAGGCCCACCAGGTTGTCCGCGCTGATTGAGCGTCGCATCGTCGTCTTGTTCAGGTCCTTGTACTTGTCCTCGCAGAGCCGAGAGATGGCCTAGACCCATGCACGTCACCGCAGGCAGTCAGCCAGACACGCAGCACAGCCCCACACACACCAGATGCCACCGCCTCCTCTCCACTCAGGCAGCTCATACGGCTCAATAGCGTCCTGTGTCTATCTGTTTGTATGTGCATGTATGTGTGTATGTCTCGGTATTTTATGCCTTCAAATATTCCTCTCCCTTAACTCCCCATGAGTTATGGGACAGTTGTGAAAAGTGGAGTTTCTGTTCCTGGGAGGTGTGCTTTTTACCAGCTCCACTTTGGCAGCAGAGGTCTCGCTCCAAATAAGTCGAGCGGCATTATTTTTTGATTGGCTGTATAACGCTGTGTGAAAGCTACCGAAACTATTGTTCTATATGAGCTCTGGGTCTTCTCTATGCTTGTGAAACGTGGATCTCTTTAAAGCAACATCTGTGCCAGTTCGAAACATTGAGGCTGGCCTGTCTATGATGCATCTTTGATTGAACTAGACTGGATTTTGTGATCTCACAAGATCTTTGAAAGATCTGGCCGTAGTCCCAACAGTAGACTCCTCCTACGTTACCTGCGTCATGTAGCCCACATGCCCAGCCACCACATGCCCAAGCAGGTTCTGTTTGGCCAGAGAGAGGGGGCTAAATAGGCATGGTAGGGGCTAGGGAAGACATGGGCCAATGTCGTATGGGAAGACGTGGTGCTGAATGGGCTTGGCAATGATACCAGTGGTGTCAAGATTGGCCTTTGTGAAGGAGGCTCGTGAATTATGCTATTGGGTCTGTACTGTGATCTCCTGCCAGCAAGCCTTGGCAGTTGATGTGGCCTCAAAGTGCATTTAGCCTGGCACAATCGCTGTGGTGACGTCACTATCACTTAGTGTCAAATGGTGGCTGCTGTTGTTGGTGTCTGCAGGTACACATCTGTGCGTGTCTGTGTGAAGTGTCTGCATGCGTGTGTACCTATCTGTGTGTATTTGCATGTCTGTGTGTATTCGACAGTATCTGTATGTGTATTCGACAGTATCTGTATGTGTATGAGCCTGCGTGTCTGCATGTCTGTGCATATCCGTCTGCATGTCTATCTGTGTCTGTATGTCTGTGTGCGCATCTGTGCGTGCATGTACGTGCGAATCTGTGCATGTCTGAGCGTGCGTGTCTGTGCGTGCCTGTGCGTGTCTGTGCGTGCGCATCTGTGTGAGAGACGGAGACCTCAAGCTTCTGTGCGCGCTCCTTGCTGAGCGGCTCCAGGGGGAAGTTGAGGTTGTTGTCATTGGCGAGCGACCGCAGGTCGAAGTAGTACTTGGCGTAGACACTGGACGGCACGTTGATGTTGAACTGCAGCATCTCCAGGAACTGTCTCTCCAGCTCGTTCCTGGAGAGTAGGTGGGTGGGGGGTGCCAACGATGGAGGCCGAGTCAAACACGGAACCCACACTCCACACCCGCGAGTGGCGCCGCGCCAGTCGTGCAGCGCTTACGAAGCAAGGGTTGGCGAGTCACGCGGAGATTTGTTTGTAAAACTCCCCGGAATGGAGCCTGGCGGTTAGGCGAGTGTCTCGCCGGGTGAAAATCCCAGCCACGCGGAGCTACGAGGTGGCAAGGAGACGTCGGTACGGCGAGTGGGTTCGTGAACCCGTCCATCCTTATGGAACTTTGAGCGTTACGTGATCGTATGCAAGGGATTTATCCAGGCACGCCACTTCAAGGCTCGCATTCTGAAGGCTGCGAGTCCACATCTCGATGAGTCGACGCAACCCATTCCCCCCCCCCCCCCCCCGAGGTCGACGAAATGAGCACCACTTTGAGAGGAATTCAACAGTGGCCACATCTCTGTGGACAGATTCGCCCCACCGCCCGTCACAGGCGCTCGCTAACAGCACTTGCCCCAGCAGCCTAGACAATGCTGCACGGGGGAGCTTAGTCTCTGCTCACATGTCGTCCACCGTGATGTCGCGCAGGATCTGGCAGTAGTCGACGTTCCACACGGCCTGGTCGTCCCACACCTTCGACGCCAGCAGGATGGCTCCCAGCAGCATGCGCTTCCACCCGCCCGGACACACGGACACCTCCGCGTACGTCAGCAGCCGCTCCAGATACACCTGGCGCGGGGGGATGTACAGGATCAAGGAAAGCGAGCGATGAGTTGCGTTCAGTCATTACACCTGACCCCGGCGGTGACTCGCAACCCCATGGCGAGTGCTGCGTGGCCTTACGAGGGTAACGATGGCGCACTCGGCGGTGAGCTGCGCGGCGTTGAACAGCGTGCGCACGAAGCGGTAGATCTGCTTGTGGTCCGGCTCATGCTTCTCGTAATCAGCCGGCGTCTCGCTCTTCTGCTCCGTCGCACGACGGCGTAGCGCACAGCAGGCACACGATACGTATGTTACGTCACACGGCAGCATCCCATCGTCACAGCACCACATCGTCGTCACAATCATCGTAACACACCATCATCAACACCACACCACAAAATGATTGCACCATCACAAACGTCACACCGCCACCATCGCCGCCACCACCGTCATCGCCCCCCCCCCTCCCAGCCCTCCCTTACAGAGAGAGGATGAAGTTTTTCATCGAAGATCTCCATGAGCCGCACATCAGGGTCCCTGGGGAAAGAGGTCAGAGGTCGGTGAGCGCCAGAACTCGCTTACGCCCGTAAGACACGCGAGCAGATCGCATGTGTGAGAATCCATCATCCGACATTCATTTACGTTGATCGCGATTCGTTCAGGGAAACCCTGTGGCCACTATAGATGCCGCAACCACTGCTGGGGAAAATAAAGTAATCATTTTGTGAACCGAATCATGACCTAGATTTGTACGAAATCACCGCATCTGAGCGAGTGCTGAATCGCTACGACTCTGCTCATTGGTACACCACGGCGGACAACAAAGTAGCGGTGACATCGCACATGCGACCCGAACCCGGGTGCTGAACCCAACACGAACGCCGACCATGACCCTAAAACCTCCCATAACCCAGCCCTGACCATTCACTCCAGCCATCACCCCGGCCTAACCCTGACCCAAACCCCAGCCCCTTCACTGCTCTGGACAAAACCCAAACTTCAGCTTCCACTCGAGGAATCCAGCTCTGGACCCTAACTCGGCCGTTAACGCGACCACAACCCCAGTGCTCACTCTAGCCCAGGGGTGGGGAAACTTTTCATTGCCGGGGGCCAAATGCGGATTTTAATTCCCTGTGGCGAGCAATCCCACAACAGCTGACACCGAGCCTTGATCACGCCAAGACTGTCGGCACTGACCGTGTGCACAGGACTACTAGACAACCGGTGACTTGACGGATAAATGCCGTTTGCCGGCCCTGTCGTAGTGGTGAGGCCCCGCACAATCCTGAGCTGTGGAATTAAAGTCAAGGCCCGGACAGATTCCCACCACGACCGCCCGAGACGAAGAGTCGCCCTCTCCCTCATCGCTAGAGGAAGCGCGAGCTCCCCGCACGCACGCCGAGCTCCCCGCACGCACGCCGAGCTCCCCGCACGCACGCCGAGCTCAGGCTCGATCCAGCCTGCGACAATCCAAACCCCCCACGAGGCTGCCCCTCCCCCAACCTCGCCCCACCCCCGCCCCCTGGAGCCGCTCCCCGAGACCCCCCCCCTGCTCCCACACACATCTGCCGTTACGACCCCGGGGTCGGGAGTCAGGGGTCGGGCGGCGCTCGTCTGCCTGATCACGACGATACGGCCGATGCTGTACTCTTCTCAAGAGGGCTTTGCTGACAAGTCTCCTCCCCTCCACCCCCTTCCCCTCCTCCTCAGCAGTCTGCCGATGGCAGCCGCCCCTCCGAGCAGCACCGACTTTGGTTTAAGCTGCCTGGGTTCACCATGAGCCCGTGGGAGACGAGGGGGCGCTCCAACCGGTCCCTAGCCCCTACACGTGTCTAGAGTGACGCAGGGCGCGGCCACTCACCTTTTCTTGATGTGGTAGTAAACGGCCAACGCCACGCTGCGAGCGTACGCACATACGCGCACGCAGGCACCGATGTACAGGGATGCACGCAGACAGGAGACGCACAGACGTGGACACGCAGTCAGACAAAGACGCACGCACATAGACATGCACACGCGGGCACGGTCATTCAGACATGGACGCATACATACGCAGGGTCACGCGTGCACAGAAACGCACGCACAAGACAAAAAACAAGCACGGCAATAATTAGAGACCAGTGGGTGGTGTGTTGGGGGTGTTTGCAAGCTGTGTGAGGTGTGAGTGTGGTGTGTGGTGTTTGTGGGATGCGTGTGGGGTGTGTACAGGCTGTGTATGGCGAGTGTGGTATTAGTGTGGTGTGAGTGTGGTGAGTGTGGTGTGAGTATGTGGTGCTCACCACTTGATGGTGTACTTGAGGTTGGGCTGGCTCACGGTGCTGTCGTCCAGAAAAATCGTGGAGCAGGAGCTTGACTTCTTCAGAGGCTGCGTCGGAGAGACCTACTCCCAGCGCATGGCACACACGCACATGCACGAGTGTTACACACACACACACGAGTGTTACACGCACACACACGAGTGTTACATGCACAAACACGCGTTACATGCACACACGTGACATGCACACACGCAACACGCACACACGACGAGAATACGGCGATTGACACGCGAAGTGTCCCGACGCCTCCCTTGCCGAAGGGATGCCGAGTCGCGCTGGGCACTCACGCGGTGAGGTAAGGGACAATGAGTGTGAGCCGGGCGCTCCTGGGGCCATCACTCACGTGGTTCATGTGGACGCTCTTCCTCTTGTCGCGAACTGCAATAAACAACGCACAGCGCCAGCACATCACAACATCACGCCGTATACGCACACACAACTACACACAACACACATGTCACGCCATTCACACATGAACACCATGGTGTACAAACACACGCATCTACAAACACCTACGGACAAGTCACAACGTACACACACACACAAAACTATACACACACACGATCGCGGCACACATGTTACACACATGGCAAACGCGTCACACGCGCGTTGCACAAACCCCATAGTGGTTTTATGGTGTTGGTGTGTTGTCGGGGTTTAGTGTTGTAGTAGTGGTGGTAGTGTAGTTGTTGTAGTGGTTGTATGGTGGCTGCATGTTGTTGGGGTTCAGTGTGGTAGTGGTGGCAGTGCCCGTGCAGTGGCAGTCTCTACCGTCTGGGTGGGACTTGCTGAGGAAGATGGTGCTGGCACGCGGGTGGTCCGAGGGGTTACACTCCCCACCCACCTCTGTGAATGCACACACAAAGACAAACATCCCCCATACAGCCTTTAAAGAATGTTGTGGCAAGTGCTGTTAGTGAGTGCTAATGAAGGCCAGCAAAGCACACGAGAGGGTGGGTTGCCAGCACCATGCCTGGCCGCCTTAGTCTCCCCAGTGGCCACGTTCACGCACTGCACCAGGTACTCGCTTTATGGCTGAGTCGACCTAGGGGATGCCCATGACTGGTTCACATATTCGCCACCATTATTGGTCATGAGCGGGAATTAAACTCGGATCTCCGTGGTTCGTAGTTCAGCGTGCTAACCACTCCAATACCGCTCCCCACACGGGTCCGTAATCGCCTACGGAATTAGAGCGCCATGAGCCTCAGCCGTCGGGTTCGGAGGTAAATCCTTTAATAGGCCCCGTGCGGAGCCGCAGCCTCTCGCAGACACGCAATGGTCACGCGTCTCCGCACGCGCGTCGCTCGCCGCTCGTGTGGCAGAGGAGGGGGAGCACAGGCGGGGCATCTGTCGGTCATCTCAGTCAGTTACCGCTTCACTCCCGGGTTTGTCTCGCGACCTCCGGCCTAGCAGCGAGCCTTCCACACTTTGCGTGATAATCTTAAGGTGCTCCAAGCTTAGCAATCAGCGCTGGCAGTCAAGCTGATGAAATCCGTATCCTAACTTCAACCTCAATTCAAACCCAGGACCTCTCGGCACCGCCGCCTTGCTCCTCCTGCCCACCAAGCCATTGCCGAACGTACGTTCGATTTTCCGATATATTTTCCAGGGTCTACACAAACTTAACTAAAGAAAAGTAACATGATCTGCCCCTAAACTGGCGAAGAGTAAGTCTACGTGTGATGGCACAGGGAGCAGGCAGTCTCATAGATGAAGAGACCAATCGATGCGCTGTGCGTAGCAGCGGGAAGTGACCTCACACTCACTGCGTGAAGACACGCAAACCCCGGAGACTAAACCAGATTTCAAGTCTCAGCCATATCACTATTAATGGCACAAAAACATTATAACTGTATTAGAATGTTCACTTGTTTGGCACATTGCAGCTCTGAGAATGAAGCATGATGGTTTGACATGTGATGAACGCTCTTGTCATGGTGTACAGAGAAGGCCCCCAGTGTGGATAAAGAGGCGATTGTAGAGACTTCAGAATTAGATCTGTGACGTCCCCTTCCGGAGGGGCCGTTCTCCGACACGAGTCATGACGCTGCTCGCTACGAGCATCCAACTCATCTCATGACACGACGCCGACAGCAGTTGGGTATGATTAATAAAAACATCGATATAGCAGAACCGGGAATCGGTTGTACAGGCAACAGGGGAAGGTCACAAGAGTGAGCGCCCGGGCGAGTGAGCGGCAAAGCGAGCGACTCTCGTCCGATGGAAGCTGCAGAAGCACGAGTGCTGCTACTCTTTGAGCAGAGGGGGCGGCAAAGATTGGGTCAAAGGTCGCACTTCACAGGCAACTCTCACTCCCACGGGAGCCTCTCTCCTCACTTCACCTCCTTTATGTACTACGGGGTTAAGGATTCAGGGGGTGTACATACACAGACACACAAGGAACGTTCACCTGTTCTGTATTCATCACCGCCACCCTCGCCGCGGTACTACGAGCGGAGTTGTCACTACGAGCGGAGTTGTCACTACGAGCGGCGGTGCACACAGAGCCTGCCGCATCGCGTGGGACCCTTGGCTGCGGAGTTAGATCCCGGGGTCCCAGGTGCCCCCTGGGGATCCGTGCAGCGCAGCGAGCGTCGCTTCCCGAGCACAAGTCACTTCTTGCTGCTCGGAGTGACTCAGCACAGATCCAACGGCCATCAGAAACGCACGAGTGCACGTGAACGCGTGAACACAGACGGGCCCACCAAAATACACGAGACACCCACGTGTACATATAGAAAAGGATCCCCACTGTACCATTTAACACTTGGGGAAAGTGCTGTTAGCGAGTAGCCTCTACCAAGGCCGGTACGGTACAGGAAGGGGTGGGTGTCAAGAACCACGGCCGGCCGACCTTTGTCTCCACAGTGCTGATGTTTACACACCGCACCAGATACTGAGGTGACCTAGTGGCGGCCCAGGACCGGTTCATACTCGTCACGGATGTTGGCTGTGACTCGGCGCGTTAGTAGTAACGCAGCACGCTAACCACTACACTACCGCTCCCTACACACACGTGCGCACGCGTGTCCCCGGGTGCGCACGCGTGTCCCCCTTCACGGCAGTGCCGCCTGCGGTCACGCGGCTCTGCAGCGCCGGCCGTGGGAACAACGGCGGCGCGAGCGGAGCGGACCACTCAGTGCCACTCCACTCCCACACTGGTAACACGACACCACCAGCGGGGGCCGGCCCCTACCCCCAGCCCCCCACGTCCCTCGCCGTCTCTTTCCGCGTTCGCGACCGTCTCTCTCCGTCCGCCTTTGTCCGTGAAATCCGCCGGGGGAAGGACGTCTCGTGGAGATGAGTTCCGCGAACGCGTCGGCGCCCACGGAGTTTTCCTTGTACACGCGTACACGTAACACACGCGTGACACACGTACACGTAACACGCGTGTGTAACGTGTGACGGCCCACCCGCGGCTTACGGGTCGTGCGGATTATTTGACCATGCTTCATGCCGGATCACACCACTGGGGAGCACACACGTGGCAGCAGACATGGGAGCATAGAACTACAACACAACAATGGGCTTTGCTGCATTACGCGATGCTGCCCGGCACGTAGGCCCGCAGCCTTTACCAACCCTGCTGTGCAAGGTGGTCACCCATCAAAGCACTATCCAGACTTAACCCTGCTAAGCTTCCGAGGTCATAGCTTCCGAGAAGAGATTGGGTGCGCATTCCAGCCGATTTTCTCGGTCGTTTGGGACGGGAGGAGGGAAAACAAGTTTCCACTTTCCCCCAGCAGCCTCGCTGTGCTAGAGGAAGATCAGACTTCAACGACAGAACCTGCTGCCGCCCGGGTCCCGGACGAGCGCATGACGTACGCGCGTGCCCTGCGCACCGTACAGACAGCGATGCATCTTCGGCGCATGCAGAAAATCGTGCGCGACTGTCGATCATTTACAAATCGTGCAAGTAACACGTGATCGTAGATCGTAATCGTTAATCAAATCGCCGCGGTGAGTCGTTGCGACGCGAGAGGTCCTCCCGTCTCCCTCTCGCTATGATGGCCGGCAAGGCACACGAGGGGGTGGGTCGCCAGCACCACGCTCGGCCGCCTTCGTCTCCCCAGTGGCGACGTTTACTACGCACAGTACTAGGTACCCCTTTGAGGCTGAGCCGACCTAGGGGAGGCCCATGGCCGGTTCAGATAATCGTCACCGGTGTTGGCCGTGAGCGAGAATGGAACTCGGGTCTCTGGGTTTGTAGCGAAGTACGCTACCCGCTGCGCCACCGCTCACACAGGCACACGTGCCAAGGCGGGCGCGAGTCCACGGGGAACACCGCGCTCCCAGTCTCCCAGCCAGCAGGAGATATTAATACCACGCACACACACGGCGCTCCCTAGACACAGCACACGCCATACGCACAGACGTGCCACATTCACCCCCACACACGCCACACTCACCGCACATTACCCTGCCAACACCACGCAACATTCGGCAAGCAATAGCCCACTCACCAGTCACACCACTCACCACTCCATATACCACTCTTACTCCTTATTACCACTCAATGTACTACTCTCATCACTCACAATACTAGTCACCACACCACACTCACCAATTAATGATTTACCACACAACCCTCACCACTCCATATACTACTCATAACACCAAACTCACCACTCAATATACTACTCACTCATTAATAGACAAACTACACTCACCACACCACATGAATCAGACACGAGGACAAAAGCTGGGGGATGAGGGGCAAGAGGAGCAGCTGGTGGTGCTGTGTGTGGGTGTGTTGTGCGTGCTGTGTGAGCTGTGTGCATGCTGTGTGTGTGCTGTGTGAGCTGTGTGCATGCTGTGTGTGTGCTGTGTGAGCTGTGTGCATGCTGTGTGTGTGCTGTGCGAACTGTGTGTGTGCTGTGCGAGCTGTGTGTGCTGTGGGAGCTGTGTGTATGCTGTGTGAGCTGTGTGTGCGTGCTGTGTGCGTGCGCTGTGTGAGCTGTGTGAGCTGTGTGCGTGCTGTGTGCGTGCTGTGTGTGTGCTGTGGGAGCTGTGTGTGTGCTGTGTGAGCTGTGTGTGTGTGCTGTGTGAGCTGTGTGTGTGTGCTGTGTGAGCTGTGTGTGTGCTAAGCAAGCTGTGTGTGCGCTGTGTGAGCTGTGTGCTGTGTGAGCTGTGTGTGTGCTGTGTGCGTGCTGTGTGTGCTGTGCGAGCTGTGTGTGTGCATGCTGCGTGTGTGTGCTGTGTGTGTGCTGTGTGTGAGCTGTGTGTGTGCTGTGTGAGCTGTGTGTGTGCTGTGTGAGCTGTGTGTGTGCTGTGCGAGCTGTGTGTGTGTGCTGTGCGAGCTGTGTGTGTGCTGTGTGTGCTGTGTGAGCTGTGTGTGTGCTGTGTGCGTGCTGTGTGTGCTGTGCGAGCTGTGTGTGTGCATGCTGCGTGTGTGCGCTGTGTGTATGCTGTGTGTGCTGTGTGTGAGCTGTGTGTGTGCTGTGTGAGCTGTGTGTGTGCTGTGTGAGCTGTGTGTGTGCTGTGCGAGCTGTGTGTGTGCTGTGCGAGCTGTGTGTGTGTGCTGTGTGTGAGCTGTGTGTGTGCTGTGTGAGCTGTGTGTGTGCTGTGCGAGCTGTGTGTGTGCTGTGCGAGCTGTGTGTGTGCTGTGCGAGCTGTGTGTGTGCTGTGTGAGCTGTGTGTGTGCGCTGTGTGTATACTGTGTATGCCATGTGGTCGGTGTGTGTGCAGTGTGTGTGCTGTGATTGTGTGCTGTGTTTGTGTGCTGTTTGTGTGCTGTGATTGTGTGCTGTGTTTGTGTGCTGTGTTTGTGTGCTGTGATTGTGTGCTGTGATTGTGTACTGTGTTTGTGTGCTGTGATTGTGTGCTTTATGAGTTGTGTGTGGGGGGGGGTTAAATAAAGAGATGCAGAGAGGGGGGGGGGGACACGCCCCCCCTCGCCCTGCCTAGCATCAAAGCCACGCGCTCCCCTGAGTCCAAGCCGCATGCACAGAGGTGACGGAGCAGCAGCTACACACTTCCTGCAAGCAGTGACACACACGGTGACACACTCACACATTAACACACGGTGACACACACTAACACACTCACACACGGTGACACACACTCATACACGGTGACACACACACACGGTGACACACACACACGGTGACACACACTCGCACACACACGGTGACACACACTCACACACTAACACTCACACACGGTGACACACTCACATACTGTGACACACACACACTCACACATTAACACACACTCACACGGTGACACACACTCACACATTAACACACACTCACATACGGTGACACACACTCACACATTAACACACACTCACACACGGTGACACACACTCACACATTAACACACACTCACACACGGTGACACACACTCACACACACGGTGACACACACTAACACACGTGTGAGACACACTAACACACACGGTGACACACACGGTGAGACACTCACACAAGGTGACACACACTAACATACACGATGACACACACAAAGATAGAGATCCCCCATATAGCCTTAACAGACTGTAGGGGCAAGTGCTGTTACCGCTCACCTATGAAAGGCAGAACGGTACACTAGGGGGTGGGTGGCCAGCACCACGCCCGACCGCCTTTGTCTCTCTAGTGGCAATGTTTACACACCGCACCAGGTACTCATTTGAGGCTGAGTCGACCTAGGGGAGGCCCAGGACCGGTTCAGATAATCATCACTGGTGTTGGCCGTGAGCGAGAATCGAACCCGGATCGCCAGGTTCATAGCGCAGCGCGCTAACCGCTACACTATCGCTCCCCACCGTACACGGTGAGACACTCACACACTAACACACAACAACAACCGCCATTCGCCACTAAGTGGCGGTGACGTCACCACGACGCCTGTGCCAGGCTATGTGCACCCTGAGGCCACGTGAAGTGTCGAACGCCCGCTGGCAGGTCACGGGGCAGACCCAGGTGCCACGGGTGACACACACACTAACACACACTCACACACGGTGACACACACTCACACACACTCACACACGGTGACACACACTCACACACACTAACACACACACACGGTGACACACACTCACACACACTAACACACACTAACACACACTCACACACGGTGACACACACGGTGACACACACACACTCTAACACACACTCACACACGGTGACACACACTCCCACACGACCACCCACTACCACCGCCTCCTGGACTCACCACCTCTGCCCACACGCGCACCCTCACTTCGCGGTCGCCCCAGTATTGTTAGAGAGCGCCTACTGAATGTACTGTGTGTACGTTGAACTTCTTTCACACCGTACGTAGCCAACCGTGCTAACGGGAGGTGCGGGGGAAGGTCAACCAACTAAACACCGCAACGCCACCACTATTGTCACAACCACACAAACCGGCACGCACCGACGGCCTGCAACGCAAAGCAGACATAGGCACTCAGGAAAACACACGAACACAGACACCCAGGGACACAGGCACTCAGGGACACACACGAACACAGACACCCAGGGTCACAGGCACTCAGGGACACACACGAACAGACACAGGGACACACACAAACACAGACACCCAGGGTCACACACGAACACAGACACACAGGGACACACACGAACACAGACACCCAGGGTCACAGGCACTCAGGGACACACACGAACAGACACCCAGGGTCACAGGCACTCAGGGACACACACGAACATAGACACAAAGGGACACACACGAACACAGACACCCAGGGTCACAGGCACTCAGGGACACACACGAATACAAACACCCAGGGGCACACACGAACACAGACACCCAGGGACACAGGCACTCAGGGACACACACGAACACAGGACACAGGCACTCAGGGAAACACACGAACACAGATACCCAGGGACACAGGCACTCAGGGACACACACGAACACTGACACCCAGGGACACAGGCACTCAGGGACACACACTAACACAGACACCCAGGGACACAGGCACTCAGGGACACACACGAACAGACACCCAGGGTCACAGGCACTCAGGGACACACACGAACATAGACACAAAGGGACACACACGAACACAGACACCCAGGGTCACAGGCACTCAGGGACACACACGAATACAAACACCCAGGGGCACACACGAACACAGACACCCAGGGACACAGGCACTCAGGGACACACACGAACACAGGACACAGGCACTCAGGGAAACACACGAACACAGATACCCAGGGACACAGGCACTCAGGGACACACACGAACACTGACACCCAGGGACACAGGCACTCAGGGACACACACTAACACAGACACCCAGGGACACAGGCACTCATGGACACAACCGAACACAGACACTCAGGGACACACACGAACACAGACACCCAGGGACACAGGCACTCAGGGACACACACGAATACAAACACCCAGGGACACAGGCACTCAGGGACACACACGAACAGACACCCAGGGACACAGGCAGCACTTCAATATTCAGGCAACCTTGATACTCAGGGACACAGAATCTCAGATGTTCAGGGGCTCGGGTATTCAGATACTCAGACACACAGGGGCTGACTTACTCAGGGACACTAGGACACCGGAACACTGGGACACTGAGACACTGGGACACACTAGGACACTGGGACACACTCGGACACTGGGACTCTGGGACACTGAGACACACTAGGACACTGGGACACACTCGGACACTGGGACTCTGAGACACTGGGACACACTAGGACACCGAGACACTCGGACACACTAGGACACTGGGACACACTAGGACACTGGGACTCTGAGACACACTGAGACACACTGGGACACACTAGGACACTGGGACTCTGAGACACACTGAGACACACAGAGACACACTGGGATACTAGGGCACTGGGACACACTGGGACACTGGGACACACTAGGACACTGAGATACTGGGACACACTAGGACACTGAGACACACTAGGACACTGAGCCACACTGGGACACACTGGGACACACTGGGACACACTAGGACACTGGGACACACTAGGACACTGGGATACACTAGGACACTGGGACACACTGGGATACTCAGGAACTCGGGTACACAGGCACTGGGACACACTGGGACACTGGGACACACTAGGACACTGGGACACACTAGGACACTAGGACACTGGGACACACTGGGATACTCAGGAACTCGGGTACACAGGCACTGGGACACACTGGGACACTGGGACACACTAGGACACTGGGACACACTAGGACACTAGGACACTGGGACACACTGGGACACACTGGGACAGACTAGGACACTGGGACACACTGGGACACACTAGGACACTGGGACACACTAGGACACTGGGACACTGGGACACACTGGGACACACTAGGACACTGGGACACACTGGGACACACTGAGACACTGAGACACTGAGACACACTGAGACACACTGAGACACACTTGAGACACACTAGGACACTGGGACACACTGGCACACACTGGGACACTGAGACACTGAGACACACTGAGACACACTAGGATACTGGGACACTGGGACACACTGGGACACACTAGGACACTAGGACACTGGGACACACTGGGACACACTAGGACACTGGGACACACTGGGACACTGAGACACACTAGTATACTGAGACACACTGAGACACACTAGGATACTGGGACACACTGGGACACACTAGGACACTGGGACACACTGGGACACACTAGGACACTGGGACACACTGGGACACTGAGACACTGAGACACACTGAGACACACTAGGATACTGGGACACTGGGACACACTGGGACACTGAGACACACTGAGACACACTAGGACACTGGGACACACTAGGACACTGGGACACACTGGGACACTGAGACACTGAGACACACTGAGACACACTAGGATACTGAGACACACTGAGACACACTAGGATACTGGGACACACTGGGACACACTTGGACACTAGGACACTGGGACACACTGGGACACACTAGGACACTGGGACACACTGGGACACTGAGACACTGAGACACACTGAGACACACTAGGATACTGGGACACTGGGACACACTGGGACACTGAGACACACTGAGACACACTAGGACACTGGGACACACTGGGACACACTGAGACACACTGAGACATACTAGGATACTGGGACACTGGGACACCGATTCCCGAGCGCGGCCTCTGGACGCGCCCCGCCCCGCCGCTGCCGCCCGGCCCCCTTGGACCCCGACCCCTCCGGACCCTGCCCAGGGGAGGGACCTCGCCTCCCCGTTTCCTTCCCGGGTCTCCCTCGCAAGGCAGAGGCCGGCGTCTCGATGGGCTCCCACCTGCGTATACCTCGCGCCCCCTAGCCCATGTCCCCTCACCCGTGCCGTGTCCCCATCCTCAAGGGCCTGGCCGCCCCTACCCCATGCCCCCTGAACAGTGCTGCGCTCCCACGGACGGCCCCGAGCCGTGTCCCGCGCCCAATGCTCCCAGACTCGGGCTGTCCAACGCGCCCCGATTCCCGTGAGTCCAAGCTGCCATGCCCCTCGTCCGCATTTCCCACATGCTCCCGCCCCAAGATTTAAATTGCCCCGTGCCCTCACCCCCAATGTTCACATCCCCAAGTCCATTCCCCTAACCCCATGCCTGATGGATCTGGCCCGGGCCCACCGACTCCCATCGTACGCTCCCTGTACCTCACCGTGCCTTGCCCCCCATTCGTGCGGTGCCCATTGCCTGACTCGTGCCCTGGCATCTTCGTGCGCCCCTCCAACCCCTTGACCCCACGGCCTTGGGCCTCGTGCCCCGAGAACAAACTCCCCATGCGGGATGACGCTCCGATCCCAGGGCACGTCCCCCTCCCATGCCCCTTCGCCTGAGCCGTGCACCACGGTCACACTCGGCGTGCCCTCCCACGCTCTGTGCACTGTTACCCCCTCGCATGCCGTGCGCCCCCCCCCCCAAACCTTGCCCTGAAACCCATGCTCGACGTCCGCTGTGGCTTCGTGCCCACTGCAGGCACCTCTAGCCGTGGATCTCGCCCGTGCGTGCCCCCCGCGTGCTCCCGTACCGTCGAGCGCCGCCTCCCTGTCGCTGATGTGCTGGAGGTGGACGGCGGCGCCTCCGTCGCGCTCGTCGTCAGCGTGCGCCGCGCGGTACGGCTCGGCGTGGTTGCGGGACGGGCCCGGGCTGCCGGGCGCCGCCACGCAGCACGACGCTCGGTTCCCCATGGCCGCCGCCGGCCGCTGCTGTTCGCTCCTTCTCGCTCACGCTGCCGCCCGCCCGCCTAAACCCCGCACCACCGCCGCCATGCGCCGCCGCCGCCGCTGCTGCTGCCTCCTCCTCGCCCTCGGCTCGAGTCGCGATCTCCACCCCCCACCACCACCACGCCGCCGCCGCCGCCGCTCTCCTTCCCGGGCTCCGCCGCGACCACGAGACGCCCTCGCACCCCCCCGCCCCGTGACCGCGCAGTTGGTACAGCCCGGCGGGACCGTGACGTCACGTGCACGTGTAACACGACCGGCCATCTTACTCGGGGACACCGCCTCTGGTAGCGGTGTTCAGCGCAAATCCGAATGTGCCGATGAGACGCCGAATATGGAAACCTGGCCAGAGTTTGCGTGTGGTGTACGCGTATTGCTTGTTTTTGGCTCGTTTTCGCACTTTCCCACCCTCCATTGTCCCGCCACGCTCGCCCCTTGTCCCAGAGCGGCTCGGTTCAACGGGGCCTCCCCAGCTGAAATAATAAACTCGCGAGTAATTAAATCGATGCTGCTCATAAAAAAAAACTCAGAAAGCCGTGTGGCTGATGGATGTGTAAAAATAATCTATACCTGTGTATTTTCGTGCGATGTGGCAGATAGGAATGAGGCGAGTTGCCTGTCACGAGTGGCGGATTTCGCTCCGCGGCCCCCCCCCCATCCCTCATCACTTGCCCAGGACGGGCACGCTGGCCAAAGACGCCACGCGGTCAACATCAATCAACACTATCCAAGGTGTCATGGATTAAGAGTTGATGTTTCATTGAGTTAGGTCGTAAGAACGTAGACAAAAGAGACGATGGGAACGAATTATAAAGTGGAGCCGTGCAAGGAAAGCGGCAGGGAAGTGTTGCTTTCCCTGTTTGTTGAACGCAACATTTGCTCATCCCACTGCTGGAAGGTCCTCAGCACGCCGAAAACGTGGTACTGCATATCAATATCATAAACGATGTAAGCTGTTAAATTCACGGAGTGTGAGAGCAAGGCGTGCTGTATAATATCCCGTGGGCGGAGTGATCGCGTTGCAGGTCCTGTTGCCGCGGCTCTCTGTGTGTGTGCAGTGGCTGGCGCGTGGGTGGAAGGGCTTTGTAAAATAAAGAACGCAGTCTGGGCAAAACGCAATGCAGGAGTACTGTTGAACTTTAATATTTGAATGATCCGTCAACCGCTGTAATCGCAGCAAGATCAGGGCCACAGAGAAGTTGAACCAGTTGGAACAAAATGTACAGACCGACTATAAAATGTCTGTACATCAAGTAGACCTCAATCGTGGAATGCTGTCTCAATCTTTAATCTATTAAAAAATGATGATTGAACCGACTTGAACTACAGGCCCATCAGCCTCTACGCCCACGCACAAATGGTTCGCAAAGATCACTGAGAAGAAAGATGTAAAGGGAAACCAGTCAGGGGAGTAAGCCAGGCTTAGCAAAAGGTTTCTCTACCATTCATATACAGGACAATCAATTAGATTCCGATAAAGACTAAGGATAACAGACACTATTGTTGTATTTAACCTCAGTAGACTGAAAATTAACCTCTACACCTGTACAAATACTGGTCTTGCCCATAATGGGTTATCATCCGTGTTATTGAGCCCAATGTTCCCTGGGCATGCCTCCTGCGATGAGAACTGCAGTGGTGACATTTATTTGTCTGAATTAGAGGGAAGGAGCAAGTTGGACCAAAGGTCGCGTGAATCACTCTTAAAAAAGCAAACAAGACGGGATCAATGTCACAGTAGACCCATGATGAGAATTCAGGAAACTTTACAGACTTTGCACTCAAAGAAATCCCTTTACTTCAAGCTTTCACACACAAATGTAACTCCTGTGCAAAACTTTGCAATTGTTATTGCTCATTTATTGAATTTGGCATTTATCACGTAAAAGCTAGGGATGTAATGTCAAGCAATTCTATCCAGACTCCTCAAGCCTGCTTAGTTCCCGAGGTCCGACATGGCCGGACACATTCAGGGGGAACGTGGGTGTAGGGTACAGTGTGGAGAGCCGGCAGGGCCCCGTCGTGCCCTGCGAGTCTCACAGCTGCGTCGGTGCCATATACGATTTCCAGTTGATAACGCGAGCGATGGACCTTTCTTCAGCTTACACAGTCTCAGCTCTGTAGGAGCTTGGGTTTGAGAGTTGAACAATCATAGAGATCGTGGAGCTCAAAGCCATCTGTGCTGGAGACTCCCAACCTCAGTTCAAGACCACGCTTCTGCTTTGTTGCCCGACTCTTCACTTCAAATAGTGTGTAAATATATACATAATAAACAATTTACAACTCTTTTTAATCCACTCTGAATGAAGACCTCCCCATGTCGTGTCAATCTTGGATGGTGTTTATCCATACTTCACCACGATTGTCAGTGTAGGTTGGCAAAGAGTTGGGGGCCAGGACCGGTTCAGACAACATTTGCCACTGATGTTAACCACGGCTGAGAAACAAACTCTGGTCGCTAGGTTCACAGCGTGGTACACGAACCACTGCATCACCGCTCCACCCCACCATACATTACATACACACCTCCTTCTTTGTAACACGCATCCTAATAGATTGCTGAAATGCAGTTGCACTTTTAAGACGCTTCACAAACTCGAACAGTTTTTATTGGCCGTGTGGCCGCGTGGATCTCACAGTTCCTCGTGCTCCAGCTCTGCCAGCAGGGCCCTGTACGTGCGCGCAAGCTCCCCGGCACTGGGCCTGAGCGCCGGCTCGCGCTCCTTGCAGCGGCCGTGTACTCCGAAGAGATGGAAGCGAGCGACGTCGCTGCCCCGCGCAGCACCCAGCAGGAAATCCGTAACGTCGGGCACCTTCCACACGTCGCTCTTCTCGTCGTAGCCCGGCATGGCGCTCTCGTCGAAGGGCCGATCGTCGTAGGGCCACCGCTGCTCGGGCGCCACGAATTCCCCGTCGAGCTGACGGTGGCCGCACGTGGCGAGCCGGCCGGCGCCACGGTCGACCTGCGGCAACGCGTCCAGGTCGCTGGCCACGGCGCGCAGCTCCGACGTGAGCAGGAACTGCGACAGTGTCTTGGCCAGGTCGTTGGAGTCGCACATAACGCGCGTGCCCAGCGGGCTCTCGTGCAGAAATGCCAACGCCTCCACGTAGCTCATCGCCACCTGCAATGACATTCGCGGATTCAGGCCGATTTACACTCGGCGATTTCACGGATTGTGATTTTATTACTTTTTGTCTTTTACCATTTTGTTCTTGTGTGTAAAGGATTGACAATGGACTGCAGAGTTCTCTGAACTCATTCAGGGTGCTCCCTTCACATGGCGCGGAACATCGGACACCGTGCAGAGCAACGTCTGGTACAACCCAAAAACACATCGGAGGAGACACGCTTTACGCTTTGTCAAGTCATTACGAGTCAACCGTGGATGACGCTCGGTGCGAGAATCTACAACCTCCATGCGCGTCCTCCAGCCGTGTCCCTGGAGCACGCGCTCGGCCGTGTGGAGCGCCCCCAGCGCGTGGTGTTCCGCCACAAAGGCGTCGTCCTCCTCGCACACCCCCACCAGCTGCACCACGTGAGGGCCCTGCAGCCCGCGCAGCATGGCCACACCGTGCCGCATGTCGGCGCGGTAGCGTGGGTCCCGGAGTCGAGCCAGCGCCACGGTGAGGCCGCGCCACTCCGCCAGGTGAACCTGACGCGGTGAACACGCCCGTACCAGGCACCATTACGGACGCAACTCACCGGGCACGCGTCCTGAAAACTCCCAATGCGAGCGAAACCAGCCCGAGGCTGGCAGATGCCGGTGGGATACAGCAAGGTGGGAAACCTGCCGGATGAGTTGTTTTCTGTCTCAACACATTTTGCTTCGAATGTAATAATTAACTAGGAAAATAATCATAGGTTTTACCCTTTCTGGCAATAAAACAGGTGTTAAGATGTTCAAACACCAGATACACTTTGCAAGGCAATACTTAACTACTGCATTGTTACCTATATTATTTTGTATCCAGGAAATCCACAAGGAGTCATACGACTCTTTTTCAGCAGGGTCCTGCATTGGGTTTTTATTTAAAGATGTGTTCAGCCAATGAATGATGAGTTGTGTTAATTATACACGTGGGAGAAAACTGGAGCACCTGGAGAAAACCCACGCGTGCGAGAGACCAACACGGATAGGTAATCTATAGTATCAACTATAGTGTCACGTGAACTATAGTACTACTAAACATACACAGGCATTGTGTCAATCCACTGTGAGATGAGGGCTCCTCAAGCCGTGCGGGTCGTGCGTGGGAATACTGAACCATACTTCACCACGCTGGTAGCAGTGCGTGCTCGTGAAGGCGGGGAGACAGACGTGGGAGCACATCACAGTGAAACAATGAATGTTTCAGCACAGTGAAACAATGAATGTTTCAGCACAGTGAAACAATGAATGTTTCAGCACAGTGAAACAATGAATGTTTCAGCACAGTGAAACAATGTTTCAGCACAGTGAAACAATGAATGTTTCAGCACAGTGAAACAATGAATGTTTCAGCACAGTGAAACAATGAATGTTTCAGCACAGTGAAAAAATGAATGTTTCAGCACAGTGAAAAAATGAATGTTTCAGCACAGTGAAACAATGACTGTTTCAGCACAGTGAAACAATGAATGTTTCAGCACAGTGAAACAATGAATGTTTCAGCACAGTGAAACAATGAATGTTTCAGCACAGTGAAACAATGAATGTTTCAGCACAGTGAAACAATGAATGTTTCAGCACAGTGAAAAAATGAATGTTTCAGCACAGTGAAAAAATGAATGTTTCAGCACAGTGAAACAATGAATGTTTCAGCACAGTGAAACAATGAATGTTTCAGCACAGTGAAACAATGAATGTTTCAGCACAGTGAAACAATGAATGTTTCAGCACAGTGAAACAATGTTTCAGCACAGTGAAACAATGTTTCAGCACAGTGAAACAATGAATGTTTCAGCACAGTGAAACAATGAATGTTTCAGCACAGTGAAACAATGAATGTTTCAGCACAGTGAAACAATGAATGTTTCAGCACAGTGAAAAAATGAATGTTTCAGCACAGTGAAAAAATGAATGTTTCAGCACAGTGAAACAATGACTGTTTCAGCACAGTGAAACAATGAATGTTTCAGCACAGTGAAACAATGAATGTTTCAGCACAGTGAAACAATGAATGTTTCAGCACAGTGAAACAATGAATGTTTCAGCACAGTGAAACAATGAATGTTTCAGCACAGTGAAAAAATGAATGTTTCAGCACAGTGAAAAAATGAATGTTTCAGCACAGTGAAACAATGAATGTTTCAGCACAGTGAAACAATGAATGTTTCAGCACAGTGAAACAATGAATGTTTCAGCACAGTGAAACAATGAATGTTTCAGCACAGTGAAAAAATGAATGTTTCAGCACAGTGAAACAATGAATGTTTCAGCACAGTGAAACAATGAATGTTTCAGCACAGTGAAACAATGAATGTTTCAGCACAGTGAAACAATGAATGTTTCAGCACAGTGAAAAAACGAATGTTTCAGCACAGTGAAACAACGAATGTTTCAGCACAGTGAAACAACGAATGTTTCAGCACAGTGAAACAACGAATGTTTCAGCACAGTGAAACAACGAATGTTTCAGCACAGTGAAACAATGAATGTTTCAGCACAGTGAAACAATGAATGTTTCAGCACTGCCCTCTGCTGTCCTCAACGTAGCTTTGCGGGCACTGGGACATGGACAAGGGTACCACCAACCCAACTATCTTCTTCATCTCTGTCTGGCGACAGCTTTACACTGACGACGCCTTCTGCACTGGCGGTTTGGGGCTCGGAACGCCAGCATTGGTACAGGGTCAGGTTGGAGCAAGCTGCAGGGTTAATAATACGAGTAGGGGATAGCGCGAGAGGTAGGTATATGAGTATTCAGGTAGGATTAGGGATAGCGCCAAGCTTTGGGGTGGGGTTTAGGATCGGGGCATGGTGAGAGCACGTTCTGGGTATATGGTAGAGTATAGAGACGCAGTGTCATGGTTAAGGATAGGGACAGGGTTAGAGAGATAGCGGCGGGGTTGGGGCACCTGCTTCACGGCGCCCTGCCCCAGGAGCCCACGGGGCCGCACCGCGCCCCGCATCTCCGTGCAGCCCAGCAGCGGCTCGCAGCGCGCCATGCCGGGCAGCCTGAACGCGCCGCGGGGGCAGCCGGCGGCTCCTGCTGTGCGCGGCGTCTCCTGCTCCCCACGCTCCGTGGCGCTCAACGCGAGCAGCAGCAGCAGCAACCGCGCCGCTCCCATAGCGACGCGGCGACTCGGTACCGCGCGTCCCAGCGTGAAGCAGCTTCCACCATGTTAGGTGGGGAACGGAGGCCCCCACAGAGCCGGCGTAGCACCCACGTGATGTCCCTATCACGGCGCCCTTCCCTACGTAAGATGGCCACTGGCGAAGAAAACGGGAACCAATCAGAACCTTACTTTGTGAAAGGACCCCTCGGCCTGATGGGCGTCCCGCGCGATGCCTGCGAGTCAACGTGACGTCACAACACAAGACTCATTCCTCTTTTAATATAGATTTTAATCCAAATGTTCTTTCATTAATTTTTAATCTCCAAGTCAATCTGATTTAAAATTCACCGTTCGGGCTACTCCATGTTCATTTCCTAGATTTATTTTTAATACAAAATGTTTTTTATTCATATTTGCTGGCTGTGAATTCACTCAACTCTAACGCCTACCTACCATCTCATTTATCCACCTCTTACCTACCTTTGCTGGCGTGGGGTGCTTTATCCTCGACTAAACTTTGGTTCATGACAGCACGAAGGTTTTTTCAGCCAATATTTGTTTCTAGTCTTCCACGATGCGAGGGCTAGCCGCGAGATGGACTACTCAACGTCACAGCGATTCATCTGCGGAAGTTATTGCGAAGCTCTTCCATAGTGCGCCCTGTCCAAGCAACAGCACCACTAATGCCAGTTCTTCTGGGCCAGCCGCTTGGACCAAGCCTCGAGTTACCTTCTCCACGTAGTCTCCGGGCTTCCGCAGGACGCATCCCAGATGATCTCTCTCCATCGAATCGAGGAACCTGCTCTTGGAAGCCCATTTCATCGAGGGTCGATTTATTTATCCGGCGGGGGCTGTCCAGGGGATCCTCAGTGTGCGGCGGAGCCCTTTTATCTCAAAGGCCTCGATCCTCCTTTGTTCATCGTCCCCGTGCAACCCCCAACCGCGAGGTCAGTACAAAGCTATGGGCCACACAAGCGCTTCCCACTGGTGAATCTCGGCTGGCAGTGCGACGTTTCGTCCTGGCTAGATTGGATCGAGAGACGCCGTGACAGCCGTATCCAGGGTGAGCCGTCTCCAGACTTCTTAAGGATCGCAACAGGTATATGGGGTAGGTGGATGGAGAGGGAAGGGATGCACGTGGAGCATAAGGTCACAGAGCCCAGGTACATGGTTTGGAACCAGGCCACTGCTAGTCCCGGTGTGAGTGGTCATGGAAACCAGGTCTTGGCGCCTCTCCAGCTCCTATCCCTAATAGAGTTGTGTCCATCTTAGTGGATAACCCCCATTTTACTCCTATCTCCGAGCAGACAATACAATGTTTTACTTTCTCTACGTGAGAAAGTGCTTCTTAACCACCCTATGGTCTTCATTATATAACCTATCAATAGCAATCGCCATCTGCTTGCACTCTTCATCCCAAACTGGTTCCTTTCGTCTTTGTGCATCCCTCCACAGCCGGCGTTACTTCGAGAAAACCTTTCGAGATCCGAGCCGCGTTGCTTCCGAGTGATGCACGCAGCCGTGCTCATATTTGAATGCTTTTATTGTAAAAAGTGAGAGTTCCCGATTCCACGCAGAGCTCCGGCCACGCCGACGCTGGCCGGAGCTCGCGCTAGCCCACGCGTCGCCCCCTCGCGCGGACGCCGGAACTCAGACCCGAGCCGCCGCTCAAGCAGGTACTCTAGTTATCTACAAGCTAGAACAGAAAACCAGGAACGCAACGCGCTTTAGAAAATCTAATCATCGGAGCCAAGCCTGGACCGCGCTCACGATGGGAAGCCAACGGATGGTTCCACTGCTCCGCCATGCGACACCTCGCCCGCCTCCTCCTCCGCCACCCCGATTCTCCCCCAGCAAACGCGGGCGAGGGTTGGCTCCTAACGGTAACTCACAAACGCTCACTGTCAACAAACGGCACTAACGAGGAACGCGAAACCTTACACGGATATGCCGACGATGGAGAGGGTTAAACCGACTGAAGTCACATTCCGATAAACACGAGCAAAACCATGGAGTTAAAAGCCCAAGGTGTGAGGAGGAAGCCCCGGCGTTGAGGCAGCGACGGTCGCTGTTCGCCCCGTGCTCTACCGGCGGTAAAAGTCATATCCGTTGTACCTGCAACACACACGCACAAATAAACACACCCAAAGATTCCCTTGTAGCCTCAGAGAGACTGTTGGGGGCAAATGCTAAGAGGGAGCACCTCAGACAGAGTAATTCCATACAGGATGATGTTTGAGTTAGGTATTTTCTACATGAACACTCCTATGCCGATGCATCCATTAGGTTTACCAAATAAAACAAAGATCCACATCTATATTTATGTATACCCTTTGGTTCTTTCGGTAAAGTCACGTAGTTATAAAATAATTTTATACTTTACCGAAAGAACCAAAGAGTATTGATTCCTGCAGTCACGAAAGCTTCAAATCAAGATTATATTTATATAATTTGCATACATCCGTCTGTCACAGTCTGGATCCCCCACACGGTACGTGGGAGGAAAAGATGCATAAAGCCAGCACATTCTGATGCCGAGAATATTCCTGGGAAAATGTGCAAGAGGTGCGTGATTATACATGAAATGTTAACATTGTTTTATTTTTTAAATGAATGTGCTGAAACAGGCAAACCATGATTATTCAATGCTTCCCCCCCCCCCACCCTTGCGCTTAAGCAAAGTTGGAAGGGTCTAGAATTCGGAGTGCCCTCGTTATTGTTCCAGCTTCCATCGCACGCACCATGTTCGTGGTTACGGTTGCAATGCTTTGGGATGTGGTTATATTTTTCCTGTTGTGGTTGTGCCTATACTGTGGTTGTGGTTATAATGGTTGTGGTTTCAGTTATGTCGTTAAAAAGTGGTCATGTGGATATGCATTGTCATAATGTGGCTGCTGTGGTTATATTGTAGTAGTTATTGTGGTTATGGTAATGTGGTTTAAGTTGAGGTTATGTGGTGGTTATGGTTATATTGCGGATGCTGTTATGTCGTTTTAGTTTGGGTTAAAATGTGAATGTTATATTTGTGGTCATGATTGTGGTTATATTGTGCCTTCAAGTTAAGTAGACCTAGAGAAGGTCCAGGACAAGTTCTAATGCCACTTGCCACCGATGCGAGTTAGCCATAGCGAGAGATCAAAGTTCAGTGTTAGGATTCAAAGAAAACCACTGTCCGTATATGTGTATAGACACACACACACACGGATTCAGACACGCACACACGGATTCACACACACACAAAGTCACACACGATCGATGTACATACACACAAGCCCACACAAGTGCACACGTGGAAACAAGAATTAGGGACAGTACAAGAAGACCATTACCACTCCCGATGACACTTGTCACACGGAGGCCTGTCACCAGTCGCCCACAAGCCAGTTACACAGCAGTGCACACTCCCACAAAAATCATCACTCGTGGTACAGCGTAACACCGCAAACTGGCATTCATTAAAGATCAACCTTCAACACTACGACCATTAAGATGTCTGGGTGCCTTTGGGTTTCAGAGAAATTAGATGGTTCTACGGAGATCCTAGGTTCAAACCCAGATTGGAACCACTGTGATGAAACTAGGTTCTCAAGTATATCGAGTTGTCTCATCCTAGCTTGACTGCTCTGGGACCAGCAGGATATACACCCCCTGGTGTGTGGATAAAGAGGTCACGTGGAGGGATCTCAGATGTAGTTCTGTGACACCTCCTTCCAAGGGCTGCTCTCTAACATGGAGTGATTCTCTGTTGTGCGATAGCTCCGGAGACAATTCACCACATGGCAGGATTCCAATAGCAGAACTGGACTCAAGGGAGGAGGGGGGAAGACAAAGAATATATATTTTAAAAACACCTCGAGAACCATGGCTTCCGGCCGAATACCTGGCCTCACTCACACGGGCCCTGGCTTCGTGCCGCATCAGCCAAACGGAGCCACCACTCGAGAAACACTAAGCGACAAAGTCGGCGCGTACAGTAGCGCGGTGCTATTTATATCGCCCATCACCAGAGCTGGCCACACGGGTCGTTAGGTGCCCATGACGCCGGGCAACGTCTCTCAGTACGCCAGCTGACTAGCACCCCCATCTGTCTTGTGACGATGCAAAAAAAAGTCTACCGTATGCTGGCTTTAACTTTATCGTGGTTCATCAGCAGGGTGTGGCCCTTTACACTACTGCCATAGACGATGCCCAGGTTGTTGTGAGATCATCACAGCTGCCCATGGGCTGTCATCCTGTGAGCTAACACGAGTCCCTGTGTTCCATGCAGTGAGGGCACCACAAAGGAAACTACGTTCACACACGTAGGTCATGCAGTAGACTACTCTGCTGGGCAGACAGGATCATTCATGTTGACCCTATCGATTTAAGGGACCTGCTGCCCATTTCTAAACCCCCTTCACAACACATTATCCAAAATACCTCTCTGGCGCAAATTCAGTTTTAAAATGCGGTACGCGGGCGACGGGTTTAAAACCGGCAGCCTGCAGATTAAACCGGTCGGGATGGCAGAGTATGTCCGCCGCAACTTGACTTCTGAGACAATAGGCGCCCCCCCCCCCCACCGTGTTCGATGTATAGCGGGTTAAGGCCCTACACGTGAAGCCATGCGCTCACACACACACACGTGTGCCGTGCAGCAGAGGGGGCTCTCTGTCGAGTGGGGGGAGTTTGGCAAGAGGCACAGTTCCACGAGCCTGCGAGTGGCCTCTCGGCCCATCCAGAGAATCATTATGCAAACGTCACGCCGTGTTGCGCAATCCCCCCCCCTCACTCCGTGCAGCGAGAGGCCGTTGCTAAAGGGGACTCCGCTCTGGTGAGCCGTGGCGCTCGCTGCTCCGCTGGCCCCGGGGTCACGAAAGCGGGGAGCTACGCACCATCACGGGACACCCCGCAACAACGCCCCGCCAGGGACAGCCACCCAACAGCACCGTCGACAGTGGATCACCGCTAAAGCAGAGCTGTCGGGCACGGTGCCACTGAGATCCTGGGTTAACATTGTGGGCTGCCACCGGGGATGAGATAGGTTCTTAAAGAGTCGAGAGTCCGCGGGGCCTCTGCCAAATCGCACATGTTGGGCGTGTAACAAAGCATCGATTCGTCAATTAACATTTCCTCCGCTTCCAATACATGCATCGAATTCCGTGTGAAAATCGAGAACTGACGATTATGTGAACTATGCAAATAATTTTGCTAAACTGAGGCTTATGGAGAAGAGATGTGCACGAGACTGCAAAGAGAGAAGATCCAAAATAAAGAATCGATGGTTGGATCGTGCAAATAGATCAAATTACGTGACTAATAACTGGGTACAAGCCAAGCGCGGAGCGATGCATCTCAATCGGCAATAGATGGGGCACACAGATGTGAGACGCAAGGAGAACCGTTGTGGTCTTCTATTTCTAGTCCAGAGACAACACGCCCGTCCACACGGGGCCCGACGACAGCTCGAGGAGGGGGGTTGGCTTTGGGCAGTGCCAGCTCGACACGTGGTTCCGCTCTTGCGAATACTGCTAAGGGGTCTTTAACGTCAGAGTTCGTCTTGTCGGACCCTACACTGCCGTGCGCTGCCAAACCCCCACACCCATAAATTGTCCTGGTCCCGTGTAGCGATGGGGGTGGAAGGCGCACGTCATACCATCTGTGCCGTACTCTGCCTTGGCGATTCAAATTCCGATTGGATGGCCGTTGTGGGAATGGGACCGTGGTCCCTGCGAGACAGGCGACGGCACGGCCACTGCACGCCCCTCCTGGGAGTGAATGGGGTCCCATGACACAGGAGAGGAGGGCCTTTTACAGCAGCGGAGGTGAAACGCTGAGCCCGCTTCTGTGGAAGCCCTGACGTGTAACTCAATACGGACAGCTGGTCCGCGCAATGAACCGCACCGCCCAATCGAGCCACATCACTCGGCCACCACTCGCAAGCCACACCATTTTGGAATGATTGAGAAGGCCGTGGAGCCGAGCGGACTTTCCGACGGCCGGTACCAGCGGCGTTAAAATGGGCCTCAGTGGAGGAGGTTCGTTAAGGACGCTACTGGGCAGTCACTCTTCAACACCGGAGGGCAGAGCAGCAACACAACGAACGGAGCAAATGGGCGGCTAAAACGCAGCAAGTTGGCACAATGAGAAGCACAAGTAGTGCATTTGCGAGTAATCTCCGTCAACACACAACACACCGAGCATTCACGACCACAAGGTTAGAACTCCATCCAGTCACACCACCTCACCAAACCACTGTCACAACACACGCCACCTGGCTACACAGCTACAGTCATCACCTCAAACCCCATAACGCAAGAGTTGGCCATTACAATGTGCCGTCATGGTAGTGTTGGTGATTGAAGAGTGATGCAGGGGTGAGGTGATGAGGACGAGGGGTGGGTGATGTTGCCCCTGTTCTCCAGGTCCCCATACCCTGCAAGTGTAGAGGTTGTATAAACACTTAAAACTGATCTAGTCCCCTACGTAGCGCTGATACAAGTCACACCGTGGATAATGAGTAAAAAAACCCAGCTACAAGCCTCTCGTGGGCTTACAAGTCCCGTGTTGATCCCTTGGTCTCTCGGGAGTCCTCGGGTCTCCTACCATCCAAACCACCTACTCAGCAAGTATCCAACTACCTAGGCCTTCCATCTCCCAAGGGCCTTAACCTGGGCTTAAGCAGGTCTCCTCCCCCCATGGTTCTTACTGCCAGGGTAATGTTACCATCCAGGCCACGTCTTTATCCTGTCGTCTGCCTTCATAAGTCTCCTCAAAGCACACTGTCGCCTACCCTTAAATCTCCCTCCCACATCCGTGCTGCCGGACCCACTGTGGGCCCACTGCCCCCACTGTGGGCCCACTGCCCCCGTACCCGTAGGTGGTGGAGGCGGTTGGAGGCGGCGCGGCCCCGCGCCTCGCGAACTCCAACTCCGCGGGCCCGCCCGGCGCGGGGAACACGGGCGCCGCGGGCCCCGCCGCGTAGGGCCTCGCCCGGAATCGCTCGTACAGATCCACGAAGCCGAAGCGGTCCCGCTGCTGCTGCTGTTGTTGCTGCTGGTCCCCGGCGCCCCCGTACCCCCCGTAGGCGTCGTATGCGGCGCCGAGTGCGGCGGGGTGCGGGGCCGTGGCGAACGAGGCGGCCTGGGCCTGGTAGGCGCCCCCGTAGAGGCCTCCTCCTCCGGCACCGGCTCCCCCGGCCGCTCCCCCAGCCGCGGCGGCGGCGGCTGCCGCTGCAGCTGCGGCCATGGGACCCCCGTTGCGGTACCGCTCCACTCCGACCACGCCGAGGCCCCCGGCGCCCCCAGGCATCGCGCCGAGGCCGCCGAGGCCACTTAGGCCGGCGGCGGCGGCCGCGGCCGCGGCTGCGGCCGCAGCCGCCGCCGGGTTGGGTACCCCCGTGGGGACCCCGGTGGGTACCCCCGTGGGGACTCCTCCGAGGGCCCAGGCGGCGCGGCTGCTGTCTGTGGGGCAATCCTTGGACCAGTGTCCGCGCTCCCCGCAGCGGAAGCAGTTGGCCGAGCCGCCCATGCCGGGCGCGACGCGGAGTTTGCTGCGGCTGAGCTGCACCAAGATGCGGCGGCCCTTGAACTCGGAGCCGTCGAGGGCGCGGATGGCGGCGCGGGCGTCGTCCTCCCTCTCCATGTGCACGAAGGCGTAGTCCTTGACGATGTCGCACTCGGCCACGGGCCCGAACTCCTCGAACTTGGCGCGCAGCTCCACGTTGGTGCAGTCGGGCGTCACATTGCCCACGTACATCTTGGTGGTGCTGCTACACTGGCCGCCGAGCATCAGCATTGAGGAGGAGCAGTTGGAGGAGCCGCCCCGCTGCTGACCGCGGCCGTGGGACGGCTCCACGTCCAGGGCCGCGCCGTGCAGGCGGTGGCCGCGCAGCGCCACGATGGCCCGCTCCGCGTCCCCCGGGGCCGACATGTGCACGAAGGCGAAGTCCTTGATCTTCTCGCACTCGGTGACCTCCCCATGCTGCTCGAACAGCTCCTGGATCTCGCGCTTGGTCGCCTGGAAGGGCACGTTACCCACGAAGATCTTCATGGTGGATGAGGGGGCAACCGGGGACGAGATGGTGATGCCGATGCGTGTCGATGCTGCTGCTCTACACTCTACCGCTGCTTCTCTTAACGACTGCTGATACCACTGCTGCTATTGCTAACCCCGACTCCTGTTGCCGATGCTTTGGTCTTCCCCGTTTCTCCCGTCCCTGCTGCTTCGCCTCTTGCTGCTTCTTCTCCCTCCGCTCCCGTCACTTTCCTGCCTCCCCGCGCTCCTCGTGACGCCGCTTTTCTTTTGCTCCCCGCTCCTCCCTCTCTCCTCGTGTCCCGCTGCTCCCTGTGCTCGTGTCACTCTCCTCTCCCCTGCGTCTCCTCTCCCCTGCGTCTCCTCTCCCTGCGTCTCCTCTCCCTGCCGCCGCCTCCGCCGTCGTCTCTCGCTCTCTGCTTCTCGCCGCGGGGGCGACCCTAAGATGGCAGCCGAGCCCGGACACGAGGGACCGCGGCGATTTGCGCCCGGCGTGGGCACGTGTCGGGGACCGCGCCGAACTGTCGGTGGCAGGCGCGCGCCCCGAGGGGCAGTGGCGAAAATCCGCCGGCACCCGTTCGCGAGTTGAGGGACCGCTACGAATGTGAATGCAACGCGCGAGACGCTGTCACGAATGAGATGACGAGCTACAGTAACACCTGGTTCTGCTATTGCTGCGTTGGCAGTGGGGGACACGCACAAGCAACGCAGCACGCTCGTCAACAACACCGTGGCCTCAGAAGGAATATATATGCTAGTTGGTGACGTTTCGGGCAATGGTCCTTGTGCATAGCGCATGCTAGAGCATTCAGTGTCACAGTATGGTTGACACAATGGAATTGCCAACCCTCGACCTCTAAACTGCCGTTCATCCTTGAGCACGTGGTATGAAGGAGGGCAATTCCCCGACACGCGTCGCTCAGACAAAATCAGAAGTTTTATATCGACTGGAGGAATCCGATGAGATGTGAAGCTCTTTTGTACAGGTGACCAGTAGAACATCAGCCAAAGAAATCCGGCGTGGGTTTAATGCACGAACACAACAAATCAAATACCCTCGCAGCCACCGCCCTCGCGAGCACCACGGCACGGCGTCAGAACCCAGTCAGCCCTGACAGGCCAACACGCACAGCGAACGCGGGAGTTTCGTCTCGAGTCAAAGTATACACACAGTAAGCTTGCACATGGTGGCCCAACGTTGAGGCAACGTTGCGTGTTTACTGGGTACATGTAACACTAAAACAGGGCTTCTGCCTCAGGGGACGATATAGTCGTGGCGTTTAACAACACGATGCTGGACAATTATTTGCTCCAGGAAAGAAGCCTCAAGAGCCTCGAGACTCATTGTGAGCTGGGAACTGGACCGTGATGTTTGGCAAATTCCTTTTGAAGAGCCTCTTGCTTTGTTTGGGATAAAACGGGAGCAGCATTCGGAGAGAAGCCACCAAACTTGTGGTGCGGCGCTCGCTCCCGCTCAGAGGAAACTACTCGCATGTGAGAGGAACCACGGACAAGCAGGAAGACCGGGTGGCGAACAGGTGGCAATAGTTGCCCAAGTTCTGTCGTCCCCTGGAAATGAAGGTGTTATCTGCCAATGAATGTGGCAGGAAACCGGAGCGCCCGGAGAAAATCCACGCATGTGAGCGGGCAACACTCTATCCTGCTGCACCGCCGCCGTCTCCGGCTGAGCCAGGGTGTGGTACCTCGACGCCCAAAGGGAGGGAGTTTCACAACATTTGTGCGATCCGCCAACCCCCATCTCCAGTGTGCTAGCTTACAGGCGTGCTGTAGCCACCACCGCCACATGCGAGGGCGTAACACTCGGAGTAAGGCACAGATTCCATAATTCTCCCGCAGCATTTAAAAAAAAATCGCCAGGAGACTTGCCAGCCACATCGAACGTCAATGGCGAGCAATAGCAGAACCGGTCCTGGGCATCCCCGAGACCAACTCATCCTTAAATCAGTGCCCGGTGTGGTGTGTAAACATCACCACTTGGGAGACAAAAGCAGCTGAGTGTAGTGCTGGCCGTCACACCACCCCCTCGTGTATTGTGCAGGCCTTAATAACGGCTCCTCGCCTACAGCACTTGCCCTGAGAGTCTGTAGAAGGCGACACGGGGGGAGCATCGTCTTTTTACTTTTGGTAAACCTACCAAGCGCTCGCGTGTAACAGACCTCGCTCAATCCCCGTACTGCGTGGATCTCTGCGGCTCGTGTCCTTACACCGTGCGCCCGTCACACCGAGAGTCGCACGACCGAACGAGAGCGCACGACAGTAGTCTGAGAGGACGAAGGGAGTCTGAGAGCGCGACCGGAGGCCCCGCAGGCCAAGGGCCTACGACGGCTGCCGGCCCAGCAGCCTCTCGATGGCGGCGCCCAGGTTCCCGCCGCTGGCGACGAGCGCCTGCACGTTGGCGTCGCGGTTCGTAAAGCCCATGGCTCCCAGCTGATCCAGCTGCTGCTGCAGCCGCGGAGGCTCAGGGCCTGGAGCCTGCGGAAGCGACAGACACGGGAGGGGGGGGGGTGCGCTCACCAATAACTCACCCACACGTTCACAAACACATGGACGCCTAGTCAACACACGGCGTGCATTCACCACGCTTAGCAACATACGGGGTATGCTCACGACCACCACGATTACCAACATGCTGCACACAGTAACCAATCTAAAATGACTCCAAGAGCTGTGTTTATGACCGGGCAGGTGCGGCACGGCCTTCACCCAAGGGCTGTGGATCGTGAGTAGCGTCCATTGTTAGGGACCACACTGGAACCAGTCGCGTCTCTCTCAAGGGAGACCCGGGGAGGGGGGGGTTTGGATGCAGGAAATCTGCAAATTCCAAATCCATAAACAAAACAAGACGGGAAATAAAATTTGACAATAACATTTAAACAATACATAAAAGTTCATTATTATGCGATATATACACATGTGGGCCCAAATTTGAACATTGAGAGTTTGGCAAAAATAAATCTGGCGGTGTTACCTGCAGCCCTGCGGTGAGCACCATGTGCTGCAGCAGTTGCTGCTGGGGACAACCTGAGGGGGTGTCCGACCCAGTGGGGGCAGCGGGGGCAGCAGGGGCAGCGGGCATCTGTGGGCCAAACGTCCCGAACAGACCCCCAGGAAGCAGGCTGGAGGAGAGAGTACGACACACAGGGACACAGATTCATTCGCCACGGCACCAGCGGCGTCACTCTGAGAGCACGCACCCAACTCTGGCCTCTCACGGATATCACCTCTGTCACTCGTGACCAGGGAGTGGTGAGGGTGGCAAGGGTGGTGGTGGTGAAGGCGCGTGGTCGAGTGAGTCACGCGAGCCGTAGACTCTGTCTCTCTCTGGCTCTCACCCGTATGCGGGCACCATTCCCGCGCCGTGGCTGTTGAGGGTCTGCAGGCCGTGCTGAATCTGCATGAGCGCCTGGAGCGTGTGCGGGTTCGACAGTGAGCTCAGCAGCTCGGGGTTCTGCAGCTGGGTCCGCGGTGGGGGGAGAAGGACAAGTGTTAAATTGCACCTAGCTTGGTACGATGGCTGTTGGGCAAGATCAAGATGGCATCGTGGACAAAGCCGTTGATGCCAACACCACACCTAATTGTCAAGGCTCCTACCCTCCGCCAGATCCTGCAGCCGCTGCACAGGAGACGCACAGAGTTTGCCGTGAATCTTCCACCATCTGCTCTTGGCCTTCTCTTCCCCTTGGTCGCCGGACTCGTGTTGTTATTGTCCACGTGCGTACATGGCTCATGCACTCATAACTCCTTGTAACGCGCCACCACCGCAGGTATATGCTCTTGAAGAGAACGACTTAAAGGCGAGAGGGGGAACCACAGACATACGGTGAGCCGGTGCCAAATTCCCCTGCACGCTCTGGGGTCCTCTATATACCTGTGTGTGTAGTGAGTCTAGTTGGGGATGTGTAGCTAGTGTGTATATGGGGTGTGCGTATTTGTGGGGAGCAGTGGCGCGGTGGGGTTTGCATTGCGCGACAAACCCCGTGACCCGAGTTTGATTCCTGGCTATGGCTAACATGAGTGCTTAGTTCGTCAACCGGTCCTGAGCCTCTCTGACTGACTCGGCATGAGTACAGGGTCTAAACGCTGGCGCTTCGGAGACAAAGGCAGCCAGGTGGGATGCTGATCCCACCAGCCCCATTTAGTGCCGTTCCTGTTGTAATTGGTGCTCTCTTAAAGCACTGGCCCCCAGCAATCTGTGCAGGATTGTAGAATAGGGATCATTGCCTTTGTAGTGAATGTGTGCGTACGGGGTGCGTGTAGACAGTGTGTGCAGCGAGTGTATTTAGAGAATGTGTGTATGTATTGGGTGTGTGTTGCGATGTGTATAGCCAGTGTGTGTAGTGAGTGTGTAGCGAGTGTATTTAGAGAATGTGTGTATGTATTGGGTGTGTGTTGCGATGTGTATAGCCAGTGTGTGTAGTGAGTGTGTAGCGAGTGTATTTAGAGAATGTGTGTATGTATTGGGTGTATGTTGCGATGTGTATAGCCAGTGTGTGTAGTGAGTGTGTAGCGAGTGTGTGTATGTATGCCGTGTGTGTAGCGAGTATCTTTAGAGAATGTGTATTGGGTGTATGTATAGTGTGTGTAACCAGAGTGTGTAGCAGGTGTGTGTAGCCAGAGTGTGTAGAAGGTGTGTATTTAGAGAGTGTGTGTGTGTGTGTATGGGGTGTGTGTAGCCAGAGTGTGTAGCGGGTGTGCCCACCACAGTGCACCGTCGACTTTCCGAGGCCGGGAGCCCGTGTGTGGGCTGCGGGGCGCATGCCTCACCTGCTGCAGGAAAAGCGGGAGCTGCATCCTCAGCTGCTCCTGCAGGTGGGCGTTCCCAGCGATTAGCGGGTTGTTCAGAATAATCTGTAACCGATCAACACCGACAAGGGCACAGCATGAGTGCGTGCGTGTGTACCAAGCCTCGCGCAGCGATGTAGTGACATCACCGCTACACCCACCCCACGGTTATTTTGTGTGTGGGAGTATCTGTGCGCGAGTGCTTGTGTGTATACGCAAGCGTGTCTGTGTGTGTACGTACAGAAGGCAGTAACCGTGCGGTGTTATGTGTGTATGCATGTGCGCTCGCGAGTGTGAGCGTACGTATTGGTGTCCGTGTGTCTGTGTGTGGTTCGAGCCGCACCTGTGACGCGAGCTCGGGGTTCTGCGCCAGGATGTGCATGGTGCTGCGCACGTAAGGGGCCGACAGCAAACTCTGCAGCAGCTGCGGACTCTCCACCACCTGCTGCATCACCCCCTGCATCGCTACAGGGCCCACACATGGCGGATAGTTCACTGTGGCTTTTCATTGAACACAAAGCTTCAGGCCCATTTGAAGCAACCGGACACACGTGGCCTTTGTATTGAGGCTCATGTGGCACAACTCCAAACACGTCCAATAGAGTACGCAACTCAGAGACATCACAAGGACTGTTAATAAAGGTGCATTCGGTTGGGCCAGGTCGGGACTAACGATGGAGTGGCAGCCTAAGGAGCGAGAATACGTCCACTCTGCAGATGGAGCAGTGAAACTGGCTCGTGTGCCGTAGTTACGCGCAATGCATCGCGAGATCGTCGGATATTGTGCCAAGCGGCACGTAGCGGCACAATGCGACCACCGGAATCGTGGCAAATTCATGACCCGTGAGGCTAGGGAAAGTGGAGCCGCAGCTCGTCCCCTCTCTTCCCCCACGTGCCTCCACTTGGCACGAGCAGCGCAAGCAGGAACGGTGGCGAAACGAGCGCGCGCAGGCAGGCACGTTCATGGACGCCTACCGCTTTCCAGCCCCGTGCCCGGCACCAGCGGGGCGGATGTCCCGGTCGGAAATAGCCCCGGGAAGACGCCAGTCGCGGCGGATGCGGCAGAGGCGGCGGACGAGGAGGAGCCGGGCGGCTCAGCGCCCGTTTGGTCGCCCTGTGCCGGACACACAGCGGGGGACGGTGCCCGCAAGTCACGGCTGACGATCGCCCCCAACGCCGCGATGGCCGGGAACTATGAATCGATCATCTTTCGTAGCGCGTCTGGTTTTGCGTTAAACCACGTGGCCAATGTACCCATCAGGTTCTAACCGAGAAACCTCCTCCTCCCTCCCTCCTCCTCACCCATGGTTTGAGAATTTCTCGTGAAGAAGTTCAAAGCAGTTTTGGCGAAACATCATCGCACGTGGATGTTGAATTCAGCCGTGAAAAATCTCTGATCGACACAATGGCCACGTGCAAATAACACCGGAATAAACGTGACAAGCTTGCCGGATTGTGATGGGTTGTTTACCCAGGAAAGCCTCATCAAGTCACGATACTCTTCAGCAGGAGGGCTCTGTGTCAGGTAGAGGCCGATCGAAATTCGGTTTCGGTGCCGAAAATTGGCAAATGGCCACTTTCGGCATAGTTTCGGTTTCGGTCGAAAGTAAATTTTTTACTTTCGGTCTGGTTTCGGTTTCGGCAGAAACTGATATTGACTTTCGGTCGTCAACCGAAGATATATTTTTAGAATATAACGCTAGTGCTACGTCTATCTCTCTGCCTATCGGCCGGTCAGTCGGCGCTAGGCAATCTTATGCGATAGGCTGCAAACACACACACACGTACACACGTACACACACACACGTCAGCAGCAGCAGCTTGGGAGCGAGGTTACAGCCGCAACGATGGTCTGCTAATGTCAACAGACGGCAGCCTGCATCTGCATCCGTGGGTGGAATCTCTTTGGTGGGACGACAACAAAGTGCCTCTGTTGTCTGTTCCCAGCCGCCTTGGCTTATGTGTTGCGTTCGCTTAAGTCTACACGCGTGTTGATACCGAGATTCGAAGCCTGACAATATTGATATTCAGTTATTTAATAATTCCGTAGCGAATTAGTGACAACGAAATTACGAACCTGAGTGAAGTAGAAAATTAATGTTAATAAACGGAGCAGTTAATCACCGTGAAGAATTTCGAAACATGCGGTGTGGGATTACTTCACTAAAGTCGATTCTGATCAAAGCAAGGCGCAGCAACTTGCTGGGCGAGAATGCGGAAAAACTGGTATTTCTTAACTACAACATTCGTTTGTTTGGATATAATTACTAATTAAGTAACACCTAAAGATTTGATATTTAGCGACTCTTACTGCAGGCTCTGAATGATTAGTTCTAGATTTATTTTTTTATTAAAGTAGCATTGCATCATGACATATTTAATAAATCTTGTGTTCGGTAACTTCGGTTATAAACCTTTCTGTTTCGGTTTCGGCCGAAAGTCGATATTTAACTTTCGGTTTCGGCCGAAACCAGAAATTCAGTTTCGGTCGGCCTCTAGTGTCAGGATGTTCGGAAAATTCCATTCACAGGCATTTGGATTCTGGGAGGAAACCCACCGCACGTACGAGAGGGCAGCACTCGCAGCTCCGTACCGAAAGATTCAAAAATCCATCCACTTTACGGCCACTTCGTGGTCACCACACAGCCCAGCAGTAGCCCACCCCCCAACTCTTGCCCCCAAAGCGCCGGGCTGTGGCACTGACCGCGCGGCTCTCTGGGCAAGCGCCAGCACTGTGGGTGTGTTCCAAGCGGACCAGCACCTCCAAGCACCTCCCAGCATTTTACCGGCCATGCTGGTGCCTGCTCCTGCTGGTGGGTGGCACCGTCGGGGCCACCGTGGGGTCCCTGTGGAGAGGGAGGGTCCGGGGTGTGGGGCTCCAGGCCCCCTTCCAATGAACCCCACGCCATCGCCTGCATCACCGCCGGGTTCCTCACCAATTCCAGCGTCTGCCTCACAAGCATCCCAGTGTGGTGGCGATAGTGAGTGTGGTGGTGATCGTGAGTGTGGTGGTGGTATTGAGTGTCGCAGTGATAGTGAGTGTCGCTGTGATAGCAAGGGTCACGGTGATAGTGTCGCGGTGATCGTGAGTGTGGTGGTGGTAGTGAGTGTCGCGGTGATAGTGAGTGTCGCGGTGATTGCAAGGGTCACGGTGATAGTGTCGCGGTGATCGTGAGTGTGGTGGCGAGTGAGTGTGGGGGGGGACTTGGTGAGCTGATTGAGATATGGTGACACATGCGGCGTGCTGTGGGCACCTGGCGAGCGAGACCCGGGCTGGCGAGGATGTGGGCGATGTCCGGGTTGTGCTGCATCAGCTGCTGCATGTGGGGGTTGGAGTCGACGAGCTGGCGCAGCGTGCGTGTGTCCGCCAGGAGGCTCTGCACCACGGGGCTCTCCATGAGCTGGGCCAGCAGCTCCGGGCTCGCCATCAGCTGGCGCTGCATGTGCTGCTGCAGCTCCGAGAGGCTGCACGACTCCAGGCCGGGCCCCCACAGGCCCCCCATCCCTAAGGGGATGCCCGGCCCCCCCGCGCCCCCCGCACCCGGATGTGGGGATGCAGAGCACGGAGAGAGAAGAGATAACGTCCCCGATTACAGCGGCAGCTGCCGACACTCTCGCCCGGGCGGCCCCCTGCTGCATTGGCAAGGTGTAGTAATCATTATTTATTTATCCAGGAAAGCCATGCGGAAACGTAGGACTCATCATCAGGAGCGTCCTACAACACTGACTTTTTATTTTAAGATGTAAGTGGGCAGTGTTTATTATTCTCGTGGGAGGAAACTAGAGCACCCAGGAGGCACGCATCTATACTACTTACAGATTGAAACATATAGCGATTATTCCCACTTGCTGTACTGCTTTCTACTGGCGAGTCACAGTATGGCCCCTCGACGTCCACGAAAAGGGAGTTTCACAACATCACAACATCTTGATTTAAAGCTTTCGTGACTGCAGGGATTCATATTCTTGGTTCTTTCGGTAAAGTCACGTAGAAGGGAAACAATGAAATAATAAAAATATAAAGCAATAAAATTCTCACGACGTTTCGACTGCAACACAAGCAATCATCATCAGGTGTGCAAACCACAGCAAGAAAATTTGAAAAAAGTGGCGGTTTTTTTTTACGTAAAAAAACGCCACTTTAAAAAAATGTTAACGTAAAAAAACGCCACTTTTTTCAAATTTTCTTGCTGTGGTTTTCACACCTGATGATTGCTTGTGCTGCAGTCGAAACGTCGTGAGAATTTTGTTTTATATTTTTATTATTTTATTGTTTCCCTTCTACGTGACTTTACAGGAAGAACCAAGAATATCACAACATCTGTGCGTGCCCACCAACCCTCGCTGCTGATGCTGCCTCCACAGGGGGGGTTTACAGGCAGCCACGTGCAGCAGCGTAGCCACCACCACGGCCCGGCTAACAAAAGTGTTCCCTGACCGGGTACCGAACCTTGGTGGTGGCGATGAGGGCGCCAAATCCTCACCATAGAGGGGGTGTAGCCGGATTGTGATGGCTATGGTGCACGTGGTCTCTTACCTGGCACTGTGAGACACTCTTTTCCTGTGTGTGTCAAGGAGCCATAACCCTGGCTTACCAGGAGGTGCTACAGCAATGTGCGAACTAATAGCATCTGTCCCATCCATACGGGATAGTGTCGCACCCTCGTACACATGGGTTTCTCCGGGTGCTATCCAGGCCTAACCTCCTAAGCTTCCGAGGTCTGACAAGATCGGACGCATTCCTACCGATTTGGTCATCGGCTAGAGCCATTGCCCCCATGGGGATGCTCTGGCAAGGCCAGCGAGCGGCCACGAGACTTGAACTTCCACCTTCGATACCTGCTCACGGACTCGGCAAGTTGGCCAGGGTCAGGGCCTCACCTGGTGAGGCTGGGCCAGGATGCATCACGCCGCCTGCTGCTGCTGCAGGGTTGGTGCTGCTGCTGCTGTAGGCGCTGCTGCTGTCAATGGGGCTGGCATCGGAAGGAGCCGAAGGCTGTGTTGATTCAGACGCAGACCTGGCACCACAAAAGCGATGGAGGAAATTAGAGGAGGGGGGCAGGGGTATGGGAGCAAGAGGACGTCTGCATGAGAGGGGCGGATGCACTGACCGCGAGTGCTGCGAGCGAGCACTGAGGGTGAGCATGGCAGTATCCACGACCATATCCTTGCAGTATACATGCAGCCTTGTGGACAGTGTCGATGCTGTCCCCACGTTCAACCCCCCCGCGTGTCTGCACGTCTCCCGTTAAACCACGCCTCTACTCGCACACGTCCGTGTCTCCGCTCTCCTGTCACCCCGAACTACAGCTCGCGGTGGAACTCTCCGCAGCAGCCCAACTCACAGCCTACTCCTCTCTATGCCGAGGCGTCGTTTCTCCGTGGCAGTCCCCGCCATCCGGAGCTCCACCGACTCTTCACAGACAAAGGCCCCCCACCTCCTCTCTCGCCGAGTTTGGCTCCGCGTCTCGGTCGCGGTCATTCATGTCCGTGAAATATTGTCCGCGTGCTGTAACAAATCGCAGCTTGATTATTACTATTATTAAGTTGCGTAATGGTCTCACATCTCCCCGGGCTCCCACCTGCTCGGGTTCTTGATGACCAGATGCACCGTGAGGCCATCCGTGATGCCGAGCTGGGCCAGGGTCTCTCCCTCCTTGAGGATCTTCCCGGCAAAGATCAGCACCAGCTGCTCCGCCGGTGCCTTGAAGCGCGGCGCCAGGAACTCCGTCTTGAACTGCACAAAGATAAAGGTGCCCCGTGTAGCCCACGCAGACCGTTACGGCGAGCGCCTGTAGCGAGCAACCACGAAGGCCTGCACGGTGCACGGCGGGTGTGGTGTGGCCCGGCCACCTTTGTCTCCCCATCGGTGGCGCTTAAATACCTCACCAGGTACTCATTTACGGCTGAGTCGACCTAGAGGAGGCCCAGCATCGGTTGAAATAATCGCCACTGATGCCGGCTACTTGGAGCAGCGGTGTTAACCACTGCGCCGCTGCTCCACCACATCCAGAGCAATTAAAATTAAATACCGCTTCTTGGGAGGTCAAAGGTGGGCGGTACTATGGATGGATTGGCTCTCGCCATGGGAACGTGGAGTTTTGACGCGCGCAGTGCTCGTTTAGTCAGGGAGAGGTTGTGACATTGAGACATTGAGCGAGGGTAGAGCCTGCAAGGACGTTAAAGACCCCGTGGCACTGATGAGAGCCGGAGCAGGCGGTGAGTCTGTGACTGCGTGAGCATGTGCTTGAATGAGTGCGTGGATGATAACATTTTCTTTGGATCTTTCGGTAAGGTTAGGTGACTTTACCTAAAGACCCAACGAATATAAATTCCTGCAGTCACGAAAGCTTTAAGTCAAGATGATAACATTATTGTACTGATACAAGACTGAACAAGCGGAGTCAGTTAATTAGTACATCTTAAGGTGGGGATTAAATACCCTAAGCCAACGAATGAAGAGATGGGCGTGAGGATGATGGCATTGCGACGGAGATGCTTGCACGGGAGAATGAGCAACAGAATGAGCGAATGCACAAACGTAAACGAGTCGACGCATTAATTATATGAGTGAATACATGCGAGGGGAATGAGTGAACTGAATAAATGAGCGAATTTCGTGAAAACTCCACGGGTGGTGGAACGAATGAGCAAATACGCGAATGAGCGAGCGAGTGAATGAGGGAATGAGCAAAAGCGTGGAGTGAGCGTGTTTTTGTTTGTTGCGGTTGCACCCGATTCAAGAGCCCAATGGCTCACAGGGCTATACCAAAATAACTGAACTGAACTGAACACGGAACGTCGGAACCAGCCGTCGCTCCGAGGGTTGTAACCGCCGCACGCCCACGACGTAGCCCCCCGGGGTGCGCGGGTGGCAGGGGTGGCGGGCCGCACCTCGCGCACCGTGCAGGCCCCGGGCACCGTGAGCTCGTGGCGGCCCCGCGCCGCGCGCACCGCGACCCGGACCGACCCCGCCGCCGCCTCCGCCGCCTCCGCCATGCCGAGCCGAGGAGCCTCCAGCACCCCCCGTCTCTTCCGGGCCCAGGCACCGCCCCCACCACCACCACCGCAGCCGCCGCCCGCGTAGCCCTCGCAGGCTGCAGGAGGGGCCAGTGTCGTGAGTGATGAAGGCACCAGTGAAGGGCGGCCCGGCACACGAGGGGGTGGGTGGCCAGCATCCACACCCGGCCGCCTTTGTCTCATTTGAGGCCGAATGTGATGACTCTTCAGTGAATGAGCCTAGTGCACGTGGATCGTTCCCCTACGATCAACATTGCAGTCACCGCCTCTCCAGGCATCGCTCCTTCTCTCCCCAGCCAGCTTATTGTGAGGATGAATGAATCACGAGAATGAGTTGTTCGCCCGTCTCACAGCGCCCTACATCTCAACACGCTTGAAAGGGCACCCCCCGTGGTAGCTGTCCCTGTGTGGTGACTCAGCACATGGGCTCTAAGCGGGCATTAGTCTGCCTGTAGGGATGATTGCTGCTGTAATAATAATATACTTATTTATCCGGCAAGGCCAAACTTTAAGGAGGGTCCTGCATTGTTTTTTTTAGTTTTCAGCCAATTAATGACGAGTTGTTTTTTATTCACATAAAAGGAAACCGAGAAACCCCCACGCCTTGCGCGAGGGGGCAACACAATATCCCACGTACAGATGGAAACAGATGGAGATCATATTCTTAGCTCTTTCGGTAAAGTCACGTTGAAGGGAAACAATAAAATAATAAAATATATATAAAAATAAAAATTCTCACGACGTTTCGACCATAACACAAACGGTCGTCATCAGGTGTGCCGGTTTGCATTAATTTATTTATTTTTTAAAAAACGGTGTATTTTTTTATTTATAAAAAACGACAGCGCCACGCGCAACGATTTGGCAGTTTATTTAGAAGGACGAGTCCATCTATGTTCTGAAAAGAGGAGGGGGGAGACGAAAAATTAATGTATGCTGTCTGAAAGCCACTGAACAATCAATTAAGACCTGAAATGGTTAATCAAATCTTTCCAATGATTGCTAAGCCAGAATCTATCTTCTCGGTTGAAATTATCTCTGTGCTTGTATATGTGGATAGCCTCATGAACGAATCTCTCATGGTAGCCAGATGGCTTACAAAGAACCTCTGTCTTGGAAAAGTCAATGTCATGTGAGCCTACTGAATTATAACAATGATCTGCCACGGCCGAGGTGTTGGTCCTACCGTGTTTAAGGTCTGCTTTGTGTTCACGAATGCGGTCCGAGACATGGCGTTTGGTTTCTCCAATGTAACTACTACCACAGAGGCAACTTAGTTTGTAGACACCAGGGTACTGTATGTCCGGAATCACATCTTTTACAGACGGAACCAGATCACGGATTTTATGTAATGTGTTGAAACGGACCTGGATCTTGCGTTTATTCAAGATTTTGGAGATCATTTTTGTTCCTGTACCTGACACCATTGCAATCATTGAAGACTTGGTTCATCAAGGACTAAACACTGAGGTACCCCCCCCTGGTGAGACACTGTTTAACCAATACATACTTCACTTGGAATGGAACTTTCTACAAACAAACTGAGGGCACCCCAATGGGCTCCCCCCTATCTCCGGTTATAGCTAACATTTTCATGGAGAAATTTGAGACTGACGCCATCCAGACTGCTACTCTGCGCCCAACCTTATGGAAGAGGTACGTGGATGACACTTTTGTCATCTGGCCACATAGCCGGCCTGCTCTAGACCAATTCCTCGACCACATCAATTCCATACACCCAGCCATCAGATTTACCATGGAAGTCGAAAAAGATGGCAAGCTACCTTTTTTGGATGTCCTAATAAAAAAGAGACCTGATGGTTCAATGAGCCACTCTGTCTACAGGAAAGCTACCCATACGGATGCTTATCTGAAACCGGATTCCCACCACCATCCTTCAGAGCCCAATGCATATCCGACCAGGAACACATAGGCAGTGAACTCAAGCACGTACACCAAGCTCTTAAGGCTAATGGTTACTCCGACTATACAATCCGCAAAAGCTATCACTCAAACCATGAAGAAGGACCCTCTTGAGGAGCCTTTCAAAACCATCACTACCCTACATTGCGGGGATCACGAAAAATATCTCCAAAATCTTGAATAAACACAAGATCCAGGTCCGTTTCAACACATTACATAAAATCTGTGATCTGGTTCCGTCTGTAAAAGATGTGATTCCGGACATACAGTACCCTGGTGTCTAAAAACTAAGTTGCCTCTGTGGTAGTAGTTACATTGGAGAAACCAAACAACATGTCTCGGACCGCATTCGTGAACACAAAGCAGACCTGAAACACGGTAGGATCAACACCTCGGCCGTGGCAGATCATTGTTATAATTCAGTAGGCTCACATGACATTGACTTTTCCAAGACAGAGGTTCTTTGCAAGCCATCTGTCTACCATGAGAGATTCGTTCATGAGGCTATCCACATATAGAAACACAGAGACAATTTCAACCGAGAAGATGGATTCTGGCTTAGCAATCATTGGAAGGATTTGATCAACCATTTCGGGTCTTAATTGATTGATCACGCTTACAGTGGCTTTCAGACAGCATACATTAATTTTTCGTCTCCCCCCTCCTCTTTTCAGAACATAGATGGACTAGTCCTTCTAGATAAACTGCCAAATCGCTGCGCGTGGCGCTGACGTTTTTTTTATAAATACACCGTTTAAAAATAAATTAATGCAAACCGACACACCTGATGACGACCGTTTGTGTTATGGTCGAAACGTCATGAGAATTTGTATTGTGTTATATTTATTTTATTATTTTATTGTTTCCCTTCAATGTGACTTTACCGAAAGAGCTAAGAATATGAATTACTGCAGTCACGAAAGCTTTAAGTCAAGATGGAGATCAGTCCACTTGCGCTCCTACCTTCTGGCGAGCCAGGGTATGGCACCTTGATGGCGACGGGCAGTTTTACAACATGTGTGTGTGGATCCACCAACCCTCGCTGTGTAACCCCAATTGAGTAAGAAAGGATCATTTTCAAATTCGGAAAATTTGAATCCTGACACTGACGCACAATGGCCTTCTCTCACGAGTGACGTAAGGGGATCTTCAACTTCCACGATGAAGCAGAAGACGCGCATAAGATTATGGTTGTTACACTCGCAGTATTAACCAGGGTGGCCTCTGAAGTCGAACTGCGTACCTCTGCAACGAGCGGCAATCTCGGTACCGCTGGGTGACGTCAAGGCCCCCCCCATGAATCACTTCACCGTTTCCAGATTGAGAGAAACGCATTTCCTAAGCCGCCCATCTGTACGGGACATCGACATCTGTTCAAACCTCCCCGATGTCACGTGAATTGTGGTCACCCCCGACGATCCCCTGCCCCGACACAACAGATGCTGCTCCGTGCAGCGCCGAGGCCCTCCCTACCCTCACCTCTCTGCAACCTTTACTCCCTATTCTCTTCCATCCTTTTGTTTCACATGCTTCTATTCCCTCTTCCCTTCCCCTGCTCTTCCACATTATATAATTGACTATTCCCATTCCCGTGGTGTGGCCATTGGTAGCAAATTGTGAGTATTTAAAATCAAAATACGATTTTTCAGAGGATTAATTCTGCATTATTATTTGGGTCTTTCGGTAAAGTCACGTCGATAGGTTGAAAGAAAACAACAAACTACAGGATTAATTCTCCATCTATTTTCCGAGTCACTCGTAGACATGGAGGTGGCACACAGAGAGGTATACTGGATGTGGTGGCTCCGTGTGAAGAAATATTTCCAGGCTGCTGACTGTGACAGTCCCGGCTGAAATTAATCAGTGGTGCCAATTAGTGTAAAATCAAAGGAACACGCTGCACAACCACTATAAGGAGTCCATTGTAATTTATTATAAGTCTGTTTTAAAAGCACCAAAAATACAAGTGACCTACAGCAAAATGTTGCCAACGCTACGCAAGCACACACAAAAGGAGAGCAATCGACACCACGGCCCCCACACAGCCTCCCCCACCTCTTCATCCCCATCACCTCCACCAGATCCCAGTCCGGGGTATTCAATGGGTTCTCTTCCAGCACATTCGCGCTCTCTCCGTAGTAATGCCACTCGTCGGTCCAGGTCACTGTTCCGATGTCCGGTGCTCAATGTGTCGGTGCTACCTACCGATGTTTTGCGTGGTGAGTTTCAACAGTTCCACGGGTGAATTATTAGTGCCACCAGGCACACACGGAGCATGGGCCCAGACAATAAGCGTCACTGGGAGCTTAGCAAATGGTGAATGTTTCAGAACCTGCTGAACGGTTGTCTTGATCAGGAAAAAATATTTTAAAAGCAGCACTCCACCACCACCCATAAGCAAAGCCTTTATACAGACTCAAATAACCTGTCCACCACAGTAGCCCAAACAGTAAGCAGCAGAAGGGCTGTAAGATTGTTGAAATGGTTCCCAAAATACATGAGCAAAAGACCGACCCCCTGCGCGATGAATAAAAAAACCTCACGCGTTCAAACGCAGCTTCGCGTAATTCACAGTGATGACGGGACTGTCTGTGCCTACCATCTACACCACACTCTCTCCCATCGCCGCAGACACGTGGGGTTCCAGTGCCCAGATTAATCTGTCGACGAGACGGTGAGTGAGGAGAGGAGCTGGCGACACCGCTTTGTGTCTCTTCTCCGTTGTGAACTGCGTCACCTGCTCAAGGTGACGCTAGCAGCCATCGCGAGCCGCATGCCGTACGCTCTCCATGCAGCGGGGGGAGAGCGTTTGCCGAGCGTCGCCGTGTCCCCGGCAGCACAATCTGCTGCCAGGCTCCTCGCCAACGCTCGGCCTCGCGAGCCCAGCACAGACGCTGGCGTCGAGGAGGCACGACTTTGCAGTCTCCAAAGAAGCACACCTTGCAAACGTTTGAAGTTACAATCAAAAAGACAAAGGCCCTATAACATAACAATAATTTAACTCAAACACGATAAAAGCATTCAAGTTGAGAATTTCAGTTTCAATCAGTGTCCACACTCATAAAGACGTTAAACCCTTGAGCCCAGGGAAGAAGTCACCTGTCAGAATGGCCGGTTGAACTTGGTTCCAGGAGAACACGTTGTGCTGCGTGAAAGAGAACTGAATATTTTTGTAACACCAACTGCATGGTCTCCGCCTGCCAGGGTTGATAAAAACATGTCTGCAGTGTGACGTGGCTAAGGCAGCCGCACACAGTCAATCCGACACGATAGGGATACAAACGGGATGTTAACACCATGAATAATTAGAATACATAAGGCCAGGTGCAGAAGTGGTTTGAGCAAGAAGTTTACAATTGGAAGATTGCAAGCACAGATCCTGGTTTGGGGTTATACAACTAATCATCCCTGTGACGTTGACAGAATAAGAACCATTTTGTTTGTGACTTTCCTATTGTCGCACTTGTTCCACCATAGGAATGGGCTATTTCAAAGCTACCTGCCACACTCATCCGAAATGAACGACTTAACTTTAATATTGACGTAAAGTGGGCGACAGTAAAATTTTCAGAGAGACTTCACAACGACTGTCACTCGCAATTAGCCGAGGGAACACGAACGAGCAACTGACAACACGAGCCTCTGCCCAGTACCCACACCGTGGCCTGCACTCAGTAGCCTGGGACACGAGCTTAATCCACCCGGTGCCTCCGACCTCCTGGAATGCCCGTATCTCACAATATCCGGATGCTGTGATTGAAAGTAGCCGCTCATCAAGGAGGCGTCCCTGGATTCAATCCCAACACCAACACCCTGTTGTCCGATTGAGCTTCAAGGAGAATCTCACCATGTGATCACAAGCAGTCTAACACGATTAGACCACCTGGGCTTGCAAATCATAAAATAGGGACGTAGCAATATAAATTCGTTGACTGCAATGTAATCGTTGTGGTCACGAGGCAGCATGCGTGTAGGATTACATTATATCAATTCCGATTTGGGAATAGTCCAAGTGATAAGTTCATGATAAGGCTGCAGCCACGATTAAATCTACAAGCACATCAATGAGGAAAATGTACTGTCACAAGACAGATCGTGCGCAGTTCAATGAACCATACAGAGGGTGGTGGATTGTTACAACCCCACAGAAGAGCAGCAGCAAGTTTCGAAGAAACGCATACACCGATTCTGCGGGAAACACAGAATCGGTCACCTGTGAGCCTCACCCAATACCCAGAGCGAAATCCTCACCTGACACTCGCCCAACGGCCACACTGAACACCCACACCAAACACCTGCACCCTTCATCCAACATCAGCGTCTTTCACCCCTGGGCCTCATCTCAAGACAACTTTCTCCATAGTGGCCTCCGCACAACCTTCCAGACATAGATGGGGCCCGATGTCACCACCGTAGACTGTACAGCATAGATGAGCTAGTGTCGAGAAAAAGTTTGTGAACCCCAATGATAATTACGGAAATTCCAGAGTTTTACCATGATAGCCTTCTTGAATCAAAACCCAGTCTTTTCTTAAATATCTAATAGGGTTTATATTAACCAATTCCCAAAAAAAATCTCTTTATGACCTCAAAAAAAGGTATTGATGCTCATGAGTCTGGAAAGGGTTACAAAACCATTTCTAAGGATTTGGGGCTCCACCAATCCACTCAGACAGATAGTCTATAAATGGATAAAGTTCAAGGCCACAGTTACTCTACCCATACCAAAATCTCTCCAAAGAACAAACCGGAAAATCATCAAGGAAGCCACAAAGAACCCCAGAGAAACATCCAAGGATCTGCAGGCCACTCTCAGGCTTGGCTGTGAGTGTTCATGACTCAACTATCAGAACAAGACTGAACAAGAATGGTGTTCATGGAAGAATAGCAAGGAGAAAACCACCGCTCTCCAAAGAGAAAATTGCTGCCCGTCTGAAGTTGGTCAAAGAGCACACACATGATCCACAAGACTTCTGGAACAATGCTCTCTGGACAGACGAATCAAAGTTAGAACTGCCTGGCCTCAATGAGAAACGTTGTTTGTCGAAAACCAAACACTGCTTTCAAACAGAATAACTTAATCACGTCAAGCATGGTGGTGGGAATGTTATGGTTTGGAGCTGCTTTGGTGCCTCAGGACCTGGACAGCTTGCATCATTGACACAATCATGAATTCTGCATTGCACTGAAATATTCTAGAGAATGTCAGGCTATCCGTCCGTGAGCTGAAGCCGAACCGAAAGTGGGTCTTGTAGCAAGACACTGATACTAAATATACAAGCCGATCTACCAAACAATGGTTGTAGAAAAGATTTCCCGTTTTACAACGGCCTAGTCAAAGTCTGGACCTAAACCCCCCTCAAAATGTTGTGGCAGGACCTGAAGCGAGCTCTCCATGCAACCCAACAAATGTCACCGAGTTGAAGGAATTCTGTAAGGATGAATGGGCCAAAATTCCTCAAATCCGATGTGAGAGACTGACCAAAGGTTACAGGAAACGCTTAGTTGCAGTTATTTCTGCTCACCAGTTACTGAATCTAAATGTTCACAAACGTTTCCACATGGTTATTGAATGTAGAATCATAGAGAATAATTTGAAGATAAATACATGTTGAAGGACTATCATGTTTGTGTCATTTGTTTAATCAGGTTATCTTTATCTATTATTAGGACTTATATTAAGATCTAATAACATTTTAGGTTTGAAATATGTAAAATGTGAACATCTTAAGGGGTTCACAAACTTTTTCTCGGCACTGTACATTACCCCCAACATGATTTAACAAAAAAACACGCCATCACACCCTAAACCACACTCTCTAAAAAACTGCGCAAGGGGTTTTTGCCATTTAACCTTAAAAACAAAACCCATCCCATTTGTTTCCAGTCAATATTCCACATTTAGCTAAGACCTGCACTGTTATAAAAACGTATGTCACCTTTAGACAGAGGTACTATATGTATACATATCCACGATTTACACTTTCAAAAAGAAACTGGTTCAAAGGTGAAATGAGCCCAAGGTTCTCACGTGAGGGACACAAAGACAGGTTCCCCCGAAACAGACTTTTGGGGCAAGTGCTGTTAGCGAGCACCTACGAAGGCTGGCACAGCACACGAGGTGGGTTGCCAGCACCACGCTCTGCCACCTTTGTACCCCCAGTGGCAAAGTTTACACATCCCACAAGGTACTCATTTAAGGCTGAGTCAACATAGGGGAGGCTCAGGACTGGTTCAGATAATCGTCACTGGTGTTGGCCATGAGCGGGAATCGAACTGGGGTCACTGGGTTTGTAGCGCAGCACGCTAACCGCTGCACTGCCGCTCCCCACATAAGGGACAAAGATCCCCCATATAGCCTGTAACAGACTGTAGGGGCAAGTGCTGTTAGCGAGCACCTATGAAGGCCAGAACGGTACACGAGGGGGTGGGTGGCCAGCACCACGCCCGACCGCCTTTGTCTCCCTAGTAGCGATGTTTACACACCGCACCAGGTACTCATTTGAGGCTGAGTCGACCTAGGGAAGGCCCGGGACCGGTTCAGATAATCGTCACTGGTGTTGGCCGTGAGCGGGAATCGAACCCGGGTCGCCAGGTTCATAGCGCAGCGCGCTAACCGCTACACTACCGCTCCCACACATAAGGGACGGACACACACACACAAGCAACGCGAGTGCACATGTGCGTGCTTCATGAGCCCTGGTAAAGTTTGGTGCCAAACTGCTTTTGTTTTGGGCATCAACACAGTCCGCTCGTGGACGGCAAGGTCAGCGAGGACCTAACAACAGCTGTGACAGGTGCCACAGGCCGGGATTCACTGCCCAGGTCACGACACAACGAGGAACACCACCTCGTCTGCAGCCTGAGACCTGGGAACATCAGTTATATAGCAACAGTCATTTAGAATGGTGGGTATAACTACACTTAATCTAAAATTCACATTTAATAGAAGCACACATTTTTTAAATCGCAGCGCAGGCTCTTGAATGTCTCCGTGTAGTATGCTTTGGTCATTGCGGGAAAATATCTCTAGCGGCTGCCGCCCCCGATAGTGGCACTGTGACCCAGCCAGCACGTTCTAGGAATCGATCTCTGCTTCGCTACATTCTTCAGATCGGGTTTAAATGTTGTCGGCTTCATGTTTTTGCTTGCGAAATGCACCCCCCCTTCCCACCCTCTGTATGTCTGACCAACGTTTAAACCCTGACCAGCTCCTTTGCAGTGCCAAACGTATAAAGATTTAAGCTGGAATTCTCTTTTTAAACGGCTAAACGATTTACAACATCAACCACAAAACAACATTTTCCCCAATGCATGTTTTGCCTCTCACACGAGTGAATAAGTAGGTGCATATTTCAACAGGCGTCATAGGTATATGCTTTCCCAGGTATTTGGTCAAAGTGCCGACTGCGAGTCCGTCGCGAAACGTCACAACAGGTAGTGTTTAAAAGGGTGTGCAAATTAGTCTCGCTAACGGACGCAACAAATCACACTGACGCGATCGAGATTTCTATAACCTAGGTTAACATCTGGGCTGCTACACAGCGCAGGGTGGCCCAATCTTACCAACGATATCGCGGGATTTTAACATCTACACAGCAGACGGCGGCGCACTTTTGTAATAACCGACACAATTGATTAAGTGGCGGTGAAAAAAACATTACCGTGTGCAACTGCCTCAGGGGGTGAGCACTCTGACCGCTTTTCCCCACTCCCCTACAACACCCGCCAGCCACAAGTGTGAAACAGACAGGTTGGGTGCCTCACTAAGCTCCGGCCACCACTAGCCCACCGTCACGACCACCCCTCTCTCAAAAAATCACATTCTGTATGAGCATGATAACAAATTCAATCAGGAGAGCCTCGCAGAGTCTTATGAGTTTAACAAAATCAGTGTCCAGATAAACGCTCCACATTCGAGGGGAGAATGCTCAAAAAAACCACAAACCTCCTTGCTGCACACAGGACAGATGCAGCAGTAGCGCAGCCACCGCTGTCAATCAAACCACACATCCTGCTCACGACGACTGTGAGCGCAGACCTCAAATTAACGGACCATATGTTGAAAGAGACCACTATAAATGAGAACGGTAAGCGAGAGGCAGCAACTGTACGGGTAAAGTATGACCATGATCACAATTACCAGGAGGTAAAGTAGCATCGTGTTAGTGTTGGTGAGAAGTGAGCCAGCCACTCCACTCTCGGAGACCAGGCGAGCCAGGAAGGGGTCCACTTGGCTTGTTACCCTCACACCGGCTCAACGATTACAACCGCTCCTCATGCTCACGACACACACATACGTTTTGATTTGTATACAGTGTCACATAAATCCTGTAGATACCAGAAGCTATAGACAGCACATTCACCACAACGGTCGCGATTCAATTCAAAGGCTTTGATTGAACCGCGTCCTGGAATCGTGGCAAATCATCGCGTCGCAGGGGGGATGACAACCGTAACGCGGCGTGAGTTTGGGGTAAAGAGCGGAGTCCCTACTCAGCCACACGACTCACACCGGCGTGCACCACGGTGCTGCGTGCGGCAAAGGCTTCGGGCCCACAGCGAAGTGACTTGCGTTCAGTTTGGTAAAAACAGCGTTGTTCTTAACGTTTGAAAATACCGCGACGACACGTGCGATGAACTCTGCATGTGAAATAAATAATACACTCCCTTTCATAAAATCCCACTGCATCTTGGCATGGGAATAACAATAAAAGCTGGCTGCCAATTATTTTAAACCAACGTGACCTCAGGCCGGCCAATAACACAAGGTGCCGTAACCTCATTTTCAAACTGCCTGTGAACAAAAATCTACGCTTGAATTTAAAACGTCGATGTGGCAACGCCCAACAAATTGGGATGCAGGATTTTAAGAGATAATCTGATAGCGATCCAATGAATTGTCGCGATTCTGGGGCACAGTTTGAAGTCGATTCTTTTTGGTTTGATTTTTAACATCTCATTTGTATTGTTTCTAATTTTTTTGGTCTTCCACAATAGCTTTTTTGGGTTATTTTGCGTAAATATATAAATGTTAAAACCCGCCAGCACCCGACACAGCCAACTAGTGAGGGTTGTCACGTAAACAGAACGTACCAATTACGTCACTAGTACAGCACTAACCGGTGTGTTGGAGATCCAAGTCACAACATTTACAATCCGAGTACTACGTTTCGCCAGTAATTACAACGAGCTTCATCAGGCGACAGTCATATTTGTGAAGTCTTAACTGTTTCGTTCCTTATATAGAGGCGTGGATGTGGTGACCACGCTTCTGCGCTCTTGAGTAAAGTGGGGGGGGGGTGATTACTGAGGCAACGAACATTATGCATGTGCATTATCCGAGCCCTTTGATCTTGTCCTTCCTGTCCATGGTGTGTATTAAAATAGCCGTACTAACGGTAATACCTATTGAAGTATGCTGCCCTTTATAGGCATGCATTTAAATGATGTATTCTTTGATGATTCGCTTTTACGCAGCACTAAGGCCGTAGCTATCCAAACAGTTCAAACAATTTTTCTTTCAATTTCGATAGATTCTCTAATTATCAAAATCAATTGTGTGTCCTTGTTGGCACGCGTGTTCTGCTACTATTATGGATGATAGTGGTCGTGAAAGCCTGTGTTAAACTTTTTTGGTCTTGTTTGTAGTTTTCTTGTTCATGCTATTACCATTAATGTAACATCAGGATTTCATTTGGACATTTTATTTTCTGAAATTGTAAATAACAAATTCTCACTAGTGCTATTCAATGCAGATACACGCGTCATGAGCATGCGACTCAATGCATCGCTATATTCCGACCAACGATGGAAGGAAACCGAAAGATATCTGCACCATTTACCATCGCATTTCGTGCACCCGGCTCGGGTCATGAGCTAGTTCTCGCCGGTTCGACTCCCAAACCTCACGCCCATTCGACTCTCAAACCTCGGCATGAGAGGAACCAACCGAACGATACACACGCTGAATAGAACCGCACAACACACGGTCTTGCTCCCCTCAAACCCACTCGCTGGGAAGACTCCTCGCAGGGTCACGTAAAGGCAGGACACCTTCCATTCCTACTTTTGGAGAGAGGGGCAAGTGTTACGATGGGGCCACCTTAATTATGAGAATTCATGGGACCCATTGGCTACTGAACATAGATACTCCTAACTTCGACATTATCCACACACACCTACCCTTTGCTCACTCACCTAGAACTCCCTTCTCATGCTCACTAGCTCACTTATTCACAATCACACTCATTCACTCACGCACCCACCACTCCATTCGCACACTCACTCTCATCTTCATTAATTGCCTCACTCAGGTGGGGGCAGGGGGAGTGGGACAGGGGTGGGGAGGGACAGGTGATCGAGGATCGAGATGTCTTCGTCGAATGACCCCGGGGTTCCGAGTGAGGAGGTGGTGGCGCTGGCATTGAGGGCACGGCAGCCGCTCTTCTGGTGCTCATGCAGGCGACAGCGCACAGGGAACCTCTTCCCGCAGGCGTCGCACATGAAGAGGAAGACACCCACGTGCAGCAGCGCGTGCTTGATGAGGTTGCTGAGGAAGGTGGACTGCAGGCCGCACACGCCGCACACCAGCGACACCGTGTCTACGTGCAGCCGCGCGTGCTCCCGCAGCGCCGCCATTGTCTTGAGCACCGATATGCCGCAGGTGCGGCACGCCACCACCTCCCCCGCCGCCGCCGCCGCCGCCTCGTCGGCGGCCCACGCCGACTTCGCGCGGCCGGGCGGGCCCCCGGCCTCGCCCCCCCCCCGCGCCAGCAGCTGCTTCAGCTTCTTGCAGTGATGCTCGCGGTGGAGGTTGAGGCGTGTCTCCGACACGAACTGGCGGCGGCAGTCGTGGCACTGCAGCACGGCGATGCCTGTGTGCACCACCACGTGCTGCATGGCGTTGCTCAGGAGGCTGAACTTTTTGCCGCACACGCGGCAGCTGAGAGTCGCGCGATCCAGGTGCACGGCACGCGCGTGCTCGCGCAGGGACGTGTCGTTCTCGCCCACGAACTCCCCGCACGCCTGGCACTGCAGCTCCTCGCCGAAGCCGGCACCGCTGCCGCCCAAGATCGCGTAGGGTGGCGCGGTGCCGTTGCCGGCGGGCGGCGCCGTGCTGTCCCCGCCCGGCGGCGGTGTCTCCGCGGAGGCGCCGTTGTAGTCACCGTTGCAGTCGTCGTCTCCGTTCTCCGAGGCTGAGAACGGCTCCTCCTTGACGTCGAGGAGGAGCGGGGTGCTGGCATCGGCGGCGTCGCCCCCTTGGTCTCTGGGCACGCTGCGACATGCGGCCACCTCCAGCTCCCTGTTCCACATCCGATGCTTGATGGTGGCGGTAGCGGTGACGGTGGCGCACGCCTGTCGGCCGCTCAGATCCACGGCCGCCGTCGGCGCCTCCTGCGTTTCCTCCGCTCGCTGCATCTCAACGACGCTCATCCTGACATCGGAGCCCTCGTCCGACTCGCCGCCGGCGCTGCCGTCCCCCCAGTCGTCCGTCTCGGACTTGAAGGGTCGGCAAGCCTCCTCCAGGCACTCCAGGCCCAGGTCGAGAGCGGCGCAGTAAAGGCCACGCATCTCATCGCGGCTCGCGCGGATGCGGCCCTTGTAGATGAAGTCGACAATGAGCTCAAAGGTACGGATAGAGAGAAAGTCGACCACGAAGGGCCCCATGCTGCTGCAGGGCGCGCTGAGGAAGAGGCTGCGGAAGTAGCGGCACGTGCTGCTCAGCACGGCCTTGTGCGCCAGGTATCGGCAGCTCTGCACCTCTACCACCACGTCGCAGAAGGAGCCGCGCTCCCGCAGTTCGCACAGCTCACGCAGCAAGTCCGATAGCTGCTTGTTGCTTGCCAGCTGGAACGTCTCCTCCTCCGCTCCATCTGCTCCCTCCGCCATGGCTACCCGCTCCGCTTCACCACATCGACCCGCACCCGTTTCTGCCGGCGTCTCTGCCAAATGTCATCGAGAACGGTGACGGGATGCACACAGAGACGCAGATTAACAAAGGAGGAGGAAGTGGAGACACCTGGATCATGGGACACACGATGCAGAAGGCAGGCAGTCTCACTGGCGTCACAGCTATGTACGTCAAACCGTTTATTAAACGCCATAAGCCAACTTATCTTTACAGCAGGAACCAATGACAAGTCAAACAGAATGAGACCATTGCTCACCGTGCAGGCTGCCTAAGTGAAAATCGTGCAACTAATGATGGATACATGGAACTACGCCACTTGAAAGCTGGATGTAAAAGAGACAAGATGTCCACATAAGGGCAGTGCGTACCATTAATAACATGAACATGACAGCGGTAAACGATTAGGACGCGTGTAAGATATGCGTGACCATTGGTATAATTAAGTGTTTGTTTTTACTTAGGCACGGTGCATCACCCAATTCAGATAGTAATTCAAATAGACATACATTGTTCACTTTTCTTAATATTGCATGTCATATTTGCTGAAACTACAATAACTGACCGTTAGTATGCTTTAGAAAGACACTGTGATGTTGCTTAATTAGTGTGGAAATTCCCAGCTGTAGGGCCCTGTATTCATGCATGTTAAGGTGGATATTCAGACAGACCTAGGGGCCTGTTTTAACCTCGGTCTTTGTACCATTTGCACGGTGAATTAGTGTTACTGATGAAACGCTCCATTGGGTTTGTTTCAGCAATAGCTTCTCCCTTGTGCGGACCTGTGGTGTTCCCAGCATGTCGGCCTCCCTTGAAAAGCAGACCCGTCCGTCCTGTCATCTCAACGGGCTCTCACCTGCTTGATTAATATGGCGACTTTTTTAGTGGTGGGGGTCTCCCGTGGTGGTGGGTCGCTCTCACGCAGAGTGCGCGGTGTGCCTTACAGACACCGCTGCCGTGCCCTGTGAACCGGAGACTCCCGTTACCCACGGCGCGCACTACACTTCGGCCCCGGCTACAGGCACCGAGGAGGAGCGTGACGATCACATTCCCCCCTCTCTATTTGGGGAGGTTCCTACAGGAGGGGGAGATCAGTTAAGAGCCAAACTCCATGCTGTGGTTCTCACAATTCTAAGCAGAGAGAGATTTACATCAACACACAGCTGCTCCGTTTACCAACATCTAGGTCCTCCGGATACTCCAGTTTGGTCTCACGTGAAGCCAAACGCTCATGCATAGGATTGGCCATACATCCCAATGGAGCAGTACCCTCCTGAAAAAAGAGAATTGAGATTTGTAGGTTTTCCTTGGTAAATAAACCACATCATACAAACCCGACTTCACTCGCAATGAGCAACTGTGCTCTTTCCAACAGGTGAGTTTGGAACAGGTGCGAAGGACGCACTGCCAATCAAATACATTAGATTAAAACTATCAAACATATATTGGTTCAGATGACCAGAGCTCTGAAGACCTGAACTGATTAAAACATGAGGCAGCTGACATCTTTGCTTCAACATCAAACGCCCCATGACACAGCACCAGACGTCACACCACACATCAACACTGCATTATTAAAGGCTCTACGGTGTAACACTAACCTACAATTCAGCATGCAAACACGTATCCCATATTATACCAAGTGAATTATCCACACACTGTGCAAGGCGTCCACTGTTGGGCCCAACTACAAGACGTGCAAGTGAGATTCCCTTCAAATCGGAAGACAAAGAACCAAAGAGACGTAGAAGGGAAACAATAAAATAATACAATTAATTTTATTATTTTATTGTTTCCCTTCTATTATTTTATTGTTTTCCTTCTACGTGACTTTGGTTCTTTGTCTTCCGATTTGAAGGGAATCTCACGTACACGTCTTGTAGTCGGGCCCAACAGTGACTTTACCAAAAGAACCAAGAATACGAATCCCTGCAGTCACGAAAGCTTTAAATAGGAAGACAAAGAACCAAGTTAAATGTGAAATCCTCTGGAGTGCCACTACTTGTGGCTTCATGCAGCTGAGGCATGTGATCCCTGGAGTGAAATCACGTGGAGTTGGGCAGGACACTTGGACTTGACACCGCACACTTTGCGTATTGGAGCCCCTTTCAGAGCCCAGATTAAGAGCGTGCATGCGTTAAAGTTGCCCGGCTTCAATGAGCCAACCCGGATCAGCTGACTTGGAAAGGCACTTAAAAAAAACGTGCAGCTGTGAGTCTGATATTTCTCAGGCTCACAGTCCGAACCCACACCCCGGGCCAAATGCCACGACAACATTTGACCCCATCACTGTCACCACAGGGAGGGTGCAGTGAGCTACAATCAGCACTTTTGAGCAGGAAAAGGGTGACACAACAATAAAGCACGAAGGGAAAAAGCAGAAACATGTTATGATGAACACATGTACGTGCATTTGTGACTCTCAACGAGGACGCTCACTTGAAAGTGCAGAGATGAGAATGTTGAGATGGAAGTTGGATATACGTCAAGGAAAAGGCGACAGAATGAATAAGTTATCGTCTCAAAAGGGATTTACTAATTCCTGACAAGGCAAAGGAGGCGATAATTAGATGGTGTAGGCACGCGTTGAAAAGCGACAACAAAGACGCTATTAGAAAGGAAATGGAAGTTAAGACACCCATTGACTAACAACACAGAGACTCATGGACTACCATCATCCACCTGATGCCAATCCAGTTCGTTTATGAGCTTTGAACAGGTATTTCAAAGGGCCCTACCACCTGAAGTGGCAAAACAGGTTGTGTTTTTGGCGAACGCCTAACACTACAGAATATATTTTGATGTTATAACTGTGAAGGTACTAATATGAACAATCCCATACTACAGTAATATAATAACACAGAGGAATTAAACGGTTACTTTCATTTACTGCATCCAACTGCTGTGTAACAATAATCACTACCAATGGCGGAGCCAGGATTTTCAGGTAGGGGGGCAACCCCTCCAGCAATGAAAATTGATAGAGGAGTTGTTAGTAAGTAAGGACTTGTCCCTTGCTTTTTATTCAACGCGTTTGCGGCGATGGCGCGGCGATGGCGCAGCAATCGATCGAGGGTCGAATTCGAACCGCGTTGTGCGATCGGCATCGCGCTCGCTGAAGGTGAATGCCCTCAGGGAAGTCGTGTCCTGTATACGCAACTGCGCACAATTATGAGTCACTTATAACTGCTTTGCCGTTACTTATTGCCAATTATGGACTCAGACTATTGTCATATCATCTCATAGAGTCCCTGGCACATAATAATATGCTACACAGTGGCAATGGGGGTCGCAAAATGCCGATTTATTACTAATAAACTCCAATGATCCGATCAAAATTAGGGATTTCGATCGGATCATTGTGGGGGTCACGTGCCACCCCCCACTGGCTCCGCCAGTGATCACTACGGCTATCACGGTCGTGGGGGTTGTTTAACCATAATTCACTGTTGGTTAGTGCGGGTTGGTAAAGGGGGAATAAGGATCAGTTCAGATGACTGGCCTTTGTGAGCCTTGGCCAGGATTCTTACCAGGAGAAAATATATAATCCTAATGATGGCCAAATTAAATTCTGTGACAATTAAGCTGTGTGCCATGCTGTGATTCAGTTAATGTAGAAACTACCAAACTGAATTTAAGGGTCTTGATTTGAATTTAAGGGGTATATGATTCGATGAAAATTAAAGCTCAGGATTTGGACAGAATGCAGGAAGTTTGAGCCAAAGACGTGAAAATGGGCAAACAACTAAATAAGATAAAGTAATGATACCACAAACGTTTTAGCACTTCCAAGTTGCAACGGTTCTTATACTGCGCCCGTGGACCAGCTGTGTGAGACCAACTCCACTGGGGCTGAGAAGCACGAGCTTGCATCCCTAAGTGGCCAAATGCCATGCTGCTCGCGGCCTGGCATTAAACAAGCAGCGAGTGAGTCTAATGGCCTCGCAGTGAGAGCCACACACCGCCTTGCGCGCGGCTGAGAGCGACTGCGGGATGGTAACTGCAGACATTCTCTTTGGTTCTATTCGGTAAAGTCACGTCGGTAAAAAACGAAACAGCAGACATTGGCAGGCAGCAGGCACCATGCCACCGAGTCCCCATGGGGCCAGGTCACCCTCCGTCTCAAGTCCCCCACGTTACCCTTTGTCACAGCTACCCCATAGCACGTCCCCCTGAGTCTGTTAGGTTTCCCTCGGCACCAAGTTCCCTGAGTGTCATGGCTAAATAAATCACTTGTCATTATTCATTTAATATTGTTTCATTATTATCTTGTCGACCGGATAAAGCCGCCCGAGTCTCATGGCCCTTTTTCTGGGGGATTCTGTCAAGTTAGTTTTTTTTGCAATTGGGGGCGATGATTGGCATGTACAGTATATTCCAATTTTCAAACTTAGCAAATTCGGAACGACCCCGGCACTCAATTGCCTACCTACTCTTGTGAACGATGCCACGGTATCATTCACTAGGAAGCAGAGAGCGGGTAATATCACTTAGTGATAACCAGGGCGGCCGCTGGATTTGAACCGTAAGCCTCTGCAACCAGGCGCCGAAAGTTCGAGGTTACCCCGAGTCCAAGGTTCCCTTTCGTCGCATGCTCACCAGGATCCCCTCCGGCCCAGATTCCACTCAGGCCTAGGAACTCCCCGAAGTCTCTTGTTCCACAAGTTTTACTCTCGTCTCGTGTTCCCCAGATGGCTGTTAGCTCCAGGGTCACCCTTAGTCGCACCGGATGCCCCAGCCCACCTACCCCAACCCCCTTAGTCCCACCAGATTCACCAGGCCCTCCTCCTCTCCTTTGAGTACCAGGTTCCCCCGGGGTCGGTCTCCCCTCGCGCGAGTTGATCCCCGCATGGCCGCCGCGCACTCACTTACCCCGCGGTGACGCTCCTGCTGCTTGCTGAAACCACGCAGCTTCACACACGAGTTCTGTTGCGGCTGTGTAAGTTATACTCACTCCGCCTCATGTGTGAGAGCTGTGCGTTCACTCCGTGGCGGCGGGCAGGCTACGGGAGTTGCGCTCTCGCACGGCTCTCGTGTTCCCGCTTCCCTCCGCGGACCCCGCCAGCGCCTCCTCCTTGCGACCCCGCTCCGCCAAGAGTCGCGGCCCGCCCGGCGTGACGTCACCGCGAGCACATTGTGGCCATCTTGGTAGAGGAAGTCCCAGCGGGGGGAGGGAGGACCTGCGCACACCCCCCCTGCGCACACCCCCCCTGCGCACACCCCCCCCTGCGCACACCCCCCCCGCTGCTCCCCCCCCCCGCTGCTCCCACCCCCCCCGCTGCTCCCACCCCCCCCGCTGCCCCCCCCGCTGCTCCCCCCCCCGCTGCCCCCCCCCCGCTGCCCCCCCCCCGCTGCCCCCCCCCCGCTGCTCCCCCCCCTGCTCGTCCTTCTCCCCTCCCCCCCCTGCTCGTTCTTCTCCCCTCCCCCATGCGGCCTCATGGGGGTGAGGGGAAGGAGCGGTCACGCGACGACCGCGGGGCCGTGACGTCACACCCCCACTCCTCCCCCCACCTGGCCATCCACCGCGGCACGCTGCTTGAGTAGCCCCCGAGTAAGATGGCCGTCGAGAGGTTAGGGACGCGTGCCAAGGACCCCCGGAATAGGCGCCCGAGGCGATGCCTGATCTCGTGAGAGGGGCGGGGGGACGCGCGGGGAGAGGGGTGGAGGTTGCGCGCGGTCACGTGTCCCCGCCATTTCGCGTTGAGGTCGCAAAGGCAATGGGTTGACAGCTGTGAGCTAGGAGGGGATGTGAGGGAGTTGATGGGAGGGAGTTGAGATGATGGGATGTGAGGAAGTTGAGATGAGAGGATGTGAGGGAGTTGAGATGAGGGGATGTGAGGGAGTTGAGTTGAGGGGATGTGAGGGAGTTGAGTTGAGGGGATGTGAGGGAGTTGAGTTGAGGGGATGTGAGGGAGTTGAGTTGAGGGGATGTGAGGGAGTTGAGTTGAGGGGATGTGAGGGAGTTGAGATGACGGGATGTGAGGGAGTTGAGGGGATTGAGTTGAGGGGATGTGAGGGAGTTGATGTGAAGGGATGTGAGGGAGTTGATGTGAGGGGGTTGAGTTGAGGGGATGTGAGGGAGTTGATGTGAGGGGATGTGCGGGAGTTGAGTTGAGGGGATGTGAGGGAGTTAGGTTGAGGGGATGTGAAGGAGTTGAGGGGATGTGACGGAGTTGAGTTGAGGGGATGTGAGGGCGTTGAGTTGAGGGGATGTGAGGGAGTTGAGTTGAGGGGATGTGAGGGAGTTGAGTTGAGGGGATGTGAGGGGATGTGAGGGAGTTGAGATGAGGGGATGTGAGGGAGTTAGGTTGAGGGGATGTGAGGGAGTTGAGGGGATGTGAGGGAGTTGAGTTGAGGGGATGTGAGGGAGTTGATGTGAGGGGATGTAAGGGAGTTGATGTGAGGGTATGCGAGGGAGTTGAGTTGAGGGGATGTGAGGGAGTTGAGTTGAAGGGATGTGAGGGAGTTGAGGGGATGTGAGGGAGTTGAGTTGAGGGAATCTGAGGGAGTTGATGTGAGGGAGTTGAGGGGATGTGAGGGAGTTGAGGGGATGTGAGGGAGTTGAGTTGGGATGTGAGGGGGTTGAGATGAGGGGATGTGAGGGAGTTGAGTTGAGGGGATGTGAGGGGAGTTGAGTTGGGGGAATCTGAGGGAGTTGATGTGAGGGGATGTGAGGGAGTTGAGTTGAGGGGATGTGAGGGAGTTGAGGTGAGGGGATGTGAGGGAGTTGAGTTGAGGGGATGTGAGGGAGTTGAGTTGAGGGGATGTGAGGGAGTTGAGGTGAGGGGATGTGAGGGAGTTGAGTTGAGGGAATGTGAGGGAGTTGAGGGGATGTGAGGGAGTTGAGTTGGGATGTGAGGGGGTTGAGATGAGGGGATGTGAGGGAGTTGAGTTGAGGGGATGTGAGGGGAGTTGAGTTGGGGGAATCTGAGGGAGTTGATGTGAGGGGATGTGAGGGAGTTGAGTTGAGGGGATGTGAGGGAGTTGAGGGGATGTGAGGGAGTTGAGTTGAGGGGATGTGAGGGAGTTGAGGTGAGGGGATGTGAGGGAGTTGAGTTGAGGGGATGTGAGGGAGTTGAGTTGAGGGGATGTGAGGGAGTTGAGGTGAGGGGATGTGAGGGAGTTGACTTGAGGGGATGTGAGGGGAGTTGAGTTGAGGGGATGTGAGGGAGTTGAGTTGAGGGGATGTGAGGGAGTTGAGATGACGGGATGTGAGGGGGTTAGGTTGAGGGGATGTGAGGGAGTTGAGGGGATGTGAGGGAGTTGAGTTGAGGGGATGTGAGGGAGTTGAGATGAGGGGATGTGAGGGAGTTGAGTTGAGGGGATCTGAGGGAGTTGATGTGAGGGGATGTGAGTGGAGTTGAGTTGAGGGGATGTGAGGGAGTTGAGTTGAGGGGATGTGAGGGAGTTGAGGGGATATGGAGATGGGATGTGAGGGGAGTTGAGTTGAGGGGATGTGAGGGAGTTGAGTTGAGGGGATGTGAGGGAGTTGAGTTGAGGGGATCTGAGGGAGTTGATGTGAGGGGATGTGAGGGGAGTTGAGTTGAGGGGATGTGAGGGAGTTGAGGGGATGTGAGGGAGTTGAGTTGAGGGGATGTGAGGGAGTTGAATTGAGGGGATCTGAGGGAGTTGATGTGAGGGGAGTTAATGTGAGGGGATGTGAGGGAGTTGAGTTGAAGGGATGTGAGGGAGTTGAGGGGATGTGAGGGAGTTGAGTTGAGGGGATGTGAGGGAGTTGAGGGGATATGGAGATGGGATGTGAGGGGAGTTGAGTTGAGGGGATGTGAGGGAGTTGAGTTGAGGGGATGTGAGGGAGTTGAGTTGAGGGGATCTGAGGGAGTTGATGTGAGGGGAGTTGAGTTGAGGGGATGTGAGGGAGTTGAGGGGATGTGAGGGAGTTGAGTTGAGGGGATGTGAGGGAGTTGAATTGAGGGGATCTGAGGGAGTTGATGTGAGGGGAGTTAATGTGAGGGGATGTGAGGGAGTTGAGTTGAGGGGATGTGAGGGAGTTGATGTGAGGGGATGTGAGGGGAGTTGAGGGGATATGGAGATGGGATGTGAGGTGGTTGAGTTGGCTCATCGTGGATTTAGTCAGCATCGCGTCCACTGATCAACAGGCCAATCTTGGTCAGCTTTACAAAAAGTTCAGCTTTACAAAAAAACCTTTACAAATACACGGTGATCTTGTACCATATACAGCTACTGTACCGCATGGGCTGTGAAAGGTAATTTCCCAAAACGTTTATATACTGCATAATTTTTAGGTCCCTAGTGATATTGACGAATGCGTTGAGTTCCAGTGGTGTAGAGAGTTGTTACAATCTTTTTTTTCATCACCAGGAACCGGATGATAACAACGTGTAAAACCGGTTATCAGTTTGACGCACACGTAACAATGTATTGGCATATTCTTGGTTCTTTCGGTAAAGTCACGTGGAAGGGAAATAATAAAATATTGTTTTACTAGTATTACATTATTATTTCCCATCTACGTGATTTTACCGAAAGAACCAAGAATATGAATCCCTGCAGTCACGAAAGCTTTAAATCGAAATTCAACGTATTGGCAGTGAACATCATCGTGTGTGCCCTTTCTCAGTGACACTTAGCGAGTCGCCAGCTGATCTCCAGGCGCGGCAGGTTAAACAAAGGGGCACATTCCTCAAATGCCCCACTCAGAAGCAGTCTGGATGGGTTCACAGTCGATCTGAAAGGTCTCACGTGTGTGGCGGGGTAAGGTGTGGGTACTTGCGACCTACAGTCTTCTCAAGACGTCTGTTTAGCGTGAAAAAGTCGGCGAGATAAGCACTCTGGAGCTCCCTGTCGCGAAGGACCTTCCACCAACAGGGACAGAAGCAAACAAAACTTGTAATGATGTGAACACGAGGAGGAACCACGGACAGTCGGAGTCTGCGCCAAATTCCCCCGAAGCTCTGCGGTACTCTGAAGGTCTGTTCGGTCAATGAATGAGTGTTTACATGTGGGAGAGAAACCGCACACTCGTGAGTGGGCAACATTATCCCCATACATATGGAGCAGGTGGAGTCCACATTCCCTGAACAGCTTGCTGGCGAGCCACGGGAAGCGGAGTTTCGCAAACATTGTGCGATGATCCACAAACCCTCGCTGCATCCATGATGCTGGATTATACGACACGCGCATAGCCACCCAGGGCCAAGTGACGAACCGAAGTCAGTGCAAATGCAACCACACGATGCCGTGTGTGTGTTCGCGAGTGCACTCGTGGACTCGACACGCCACTCAAATTGGTTACTGGTTCCTGACTTGGTATCGGCAACCGATTCTAAAAACGGTTTACCGGTTATTGTTTAACAACCCTGATACGCAGTTGCTATTTGATGTCAAAGGGTAGATGTTGCAGATTTGAGGTAACAAGGTACAGTAAATAATCCGTGACTGGGGGCTTCCGGAGACTTGAAAGCAGAAATCAATAAAGTTGAGAGGTCATTGGAGTGCTTACGCAGTTGGTGCCAGCAAATCGGGCCTCTCAAATTTATTTATGTTACACATTTTTTTTTACATCCTTATGGCTGTCTTTTCCACAATACTTGCAATCATAAAAAAAATACCTGTCCAGACATGAGGGGTTGTTGCTGGCCATATTTTACGACGCTGATCTGTGCGGGCTGTCGAAGAAGGGCTAGAGATCGGTTCAGAGAATAACCACTGACGGTCAGGCGTGGCAGGGAATCGAACAGAAGTTGCCTGGTCCATAGCGGCAGTGCGATAACGACGACATCACCACTCAGCCCCCTGCAGCATCCAACGGTGGCAATATTTGATTTCCCGTGTGGGAAGAGGACAACTGATTTGCACCTCGAGAGGAGCAGTGCCCTCCAGGCTCCACGTGGGGAAGAACGTGGCTCTCGCCACACACGCGTTTCACAATCGCGTTACATAACGCATGCTGCTAACCGTACACGCACATACGAGGCGCGCACACTTGCAAACACGCGCGCACCACACACATGACACGTGTTACGCAATGCTGACCCCAAGATGACAAAGCAGTTTCGCAGGCAAAATGTGCACTGCTCATAATGTTCTTCGAGGCGCAACCCAGCGAAGTCATCCAGTCAGTGGCCGGGGGCTGATGTTCGATCGAGTCAGAGCATCGAGTCAACGCCACTAACTTGACAAATAAAATCATCGACAGTTTCGGTCAAGACCAGATCCGTGGGTATATTTCCACTTCCTCCGTAAGATACATCCTTGAAGGATATTTTGGTGAACGTTGATGTCTGCATCAGATCATTCCTAGTGAGACGTGAGTCGATAATACCTCTAACAAAAATATGCAAAACCCTCTGTCGACACGACTGACGACAAAAAAACTGCCAACCAAATAATCAAGAGAGCGGATCTCAAGCATCACACGTATCACGTGGATTGTGTGTGGTACTTAGCCTCTATAGCAGAATGCACACATACAGACCTTTTGTCAATACACTGCTGGATGAGGGCCTCCGTACATCATGCGGGTTGTGGGGTTAATTTGATCATATCAGAGTGGCAATAATTTCCATCACAAATACTTTAATATCCGTTTAAAAAATATATATGATCGCTTCGTGGATTATGTCCATCTAATGCGGTAGATCATTTACTGCACACGACAACCGTGTCATCTCGATACAAACAGTCAAACAAATCACGTGCCCTTGCTTTGCATCTGTGGTGCTGGACATTTTTGGTTTTACCAAACCTCGGCAAGAGTTTGGCAAATTCAAAACAAGCTGGGCGCTGCAAACAGCCAAGTCTGGGCGCATAAGGGACCAGGCGATGCCAATATCTACAGATAAAACGGCACATAATCTTGCCAGTATTGTTTCGCCAATTCCTGGAACGCCTGAGTCAAATACAGCTGGGTGCCAACCCTGACCCACACGTGCATGTGCCGCGAGTAGGAAAATGCGTTGAGTGTGTAGCCATGCGAAAGCCCACGAGGCTCCACGTGAGACCACCTGTTAAGAAAGGGCCTAGCTCAGCAGAGTCGACAGAGGAGGTTATGTTACTGCTGCTCTCACTGGACTGGTTAACACAAGGGATAGCCCAACATGAATGCCTCCTGATCCCTGATCCATAGCTACGACAGATGAATCCCTCTTTTATTTTCATTGTCAAAGGTGGGACATACCCAATAATGTCTACCCCAAAAAGGAAGTGACGAAATCGGCTCGCATGCAGGAGCTGGATGGATTATTGCATTGCAAAACCATGAGGGATGGCTATGACCTAGGAAGGCCTTCATCCTGAACTTTTTATTGAAATGATAAAAATGCATTCATTAATTGGATTGTCATCAGCGTTACATGGTGAATATGTATCACATTGCAGAAGGCCTCCTCCTATGCGACGATGCCAGATCAGAAATGAAATTGCGATCATCAGGCGTCATTGTACACTTCGGGTGACCTGTGTTAATCCATCTACTGCGCAGGCCAGACCTGGCATCGTCAGATTGTTCACATGTTGATTTTTTAAAAGAAAACGCCTACGTGGGCAGGGTTTTTAAAATGTCACTGCTGTAAACCGTGATGGAACGTTGGTCCTGGTTCAAGTGTGTATAAAAGATTGTGTTGAAAACATACACATGTTAGTGAGGTTCCATGAAATTATTTTCTAAAATGTTTGATTTATTCAAAAAAGTTAACAATAAACGAAAAGGGTTGCGGTACCTTAGGGGCATCCCTCATATTATTGCCCAGTTATTTCAGTGGGGAATTACCAAAGAGAAATCTCTAAACCAAATCCACAGGATGAGATTTTAGTGCAGTCATTAATGATGGAGCTGAAACGATCAAACTGTTTCGATACATGAAATCAGGGCTTAATACTAGCCGGGTCTGTCTGGGTCAGTGATCTGGAACATATGTTCTTACCCGGCACACTACATCCAATACACCTCTTGCGACAGCTGTGGATACAAGTTACGTGCCACCTACTACAGTCTACCAGCTACCCGGAGAATATTAAATGAGAATCTAAGCCCTGCATGAGACAGAGTTTTCACCTGTACTAGTTTCCCCAGGATCGTCCTCTTTTTGAGGACAATATCTGTCACTTCACATAAAAAACACTATTTACACAATTCACCGGCCCTACAACTTTCTGGGAGTGCATAACCTCTACAGCATTGATTGAAATACAGCATATTCTGGACTGGTTTCGACACAGAGTGACTTATCAGCAGTCAGGCTTACTTAAATTAATGTTGGTGAATTTCAGGATGTTAGGTAGCTTTCCTAGGATAAGTCTTTCCAGGACAATGAAAAGTACTGGTTATTATCCTTCGTGTAATAATACACGCTTAAGACAGTGCAGTCACGTGTAGTTCTCCCGTCTTCTGGTATTGAGATATTCTTCTTCCCGTCTGATCCAAACGTAGTCAGGCAGAACTTAAGAGATGCATCTGGTGTTCCCGCATGATAGAAAGATCCTCGTCTACAACGTGTCCATCCTTCCCATGCTGCTGCTGTGTGGCTCAGAGACGCGGCCAGTGACAGCAGCGTCTCTGCTTCTGCATAGGAAACTGGACGCGTCCGAGCGGCTGTGCGTGCGACGGTCACTCCGCATCCACTCCAGCAAGCAACGTCGCCAACGCCAAGGTCCGTCATTGAACGGCATCTCCTCCAGCGATGACTGCAATGATCATGGTCAAGAGACTTCGCCGCTTCGGACACGGTGCCCGAGCGGACGCCTCGGCCACTGGCACCAGAGCCCTGCGTGCCATCAACGGCGGCAGCGGCACCGCCGCGGGAGCGGAGCCGACCTCGGGGCAGACCCCACGGTTAATGTGGACGTGCAGAACTGTTGAGGCTGACGTCGTACACCGCAGGTCTTCAACTCTGCTCAGCATTGTGGCGTGCTCAGGATAGGGTCACCTGGTTGCACTGGCGGAGCCAGTGGGGGGTGGCACGTGCCCCCCCACCCCCCCCCCCCCAATGATCCGATCGAAATCTCTAATTTCGATCGGATCATTGGGGTTTATTAGTAATAAATCGGCATTTTGCGACCCCCACTGCCACTGTGGAGCATATTATTACGTGCCAGGGACTCTATGAGATGATAGGACAATAGTCTGAGTCCATAATTGGCAATAAGTAACGGCAAAGCAGTTATAAGTGACTCAGAATTGTGCGCAGTTGCGTATACAGAACACGACTTCCCCGAAGGCATTCACCTTCAGCGAGCATGATGCCTATCACACAACGCGGTTCGAATTCGACCTTCGATCGATGGCTGCACCATTGCCGCACATGCATCGAATAAAAAGCAAGGGACAAGTCCTTACTTACTAACAACTCCTCTATCATTTTTCATTGCTGGAGTGGTTGCCACCCCCTACCTGAAAATTCTGGCTTCGCCATTGCCTGGTTGTGTCTTCTGGTGACTGCTGCACCCCAGCCAGGGGCGACCGACTGATGATGAGAATGGGATGGTATCCTGGTTATTTTTTTGTACCTCAGAGGTGGCAACCGAGCACGAGACACTGGCTAAACCGGGGTTGTAGGTGCAAAGTACGTGCGTTTGTCCATGGCACCCGTGATTCCAGAACCTCGACGGCGATTAACATGCACACAAGCAAGCATCCACATTAGCACATGAATGTCGGCTAAGGGAATGAAACGTAACTTTGTGTTCTCAAGTCCCTGTCAGGAGCTTGGGAGACAAGGGCACAGGGGGGGTTTATTTAGCATTGGGACTGTTGCCATACAAACTCTATGCTCTTTCATTCAACAATCCTCCCTGTGCCACTGCATCTCGCCTAATTTATAAACTATCATTTACTGCCCTTTGGCAATTCACTGCTGGATGGAGGCCTCCTCACGCTGTATCAGTTGTAGGGATTGTGGTGATTTGCTGAGGTCATATAACATTAGTGTCTCCATGCAGGCACTGCGCCAGTTGGAAATCCACATTCCCATGACAAGGGCCAGTATATCCATATAACCACCAATGTAATAATGGTGTCTACACTAAACACAACAGCCGCCATTTGTTACTAAGTCATTGTGACGTCTCCAATGCTTGTGCCAGGGTAGATGCAGACACAACGTGAAGTGTGAGAGGTTCACTGACAGGTCACGGGACAGACCCTGGTGTTACGGGCTACCCGAGATGACTGACAGATGCACCACTTGTGTTCCCTGTGCCAACTTGCTGCGTTTTAGCCACTTGGCACTCCACTCATTCTGAGCGTCGCTCTTTCGCCCTCCACTGTTGTTGGGAGACTACCTCCAACTGCCGAGTCGCGTCCTTCACAAGCCTCGTCTACAGAGGTCAATCTTGACACCGCTAATACCAATCTTTGGCTTGCCCAATCTGCTTCACATCCTCCTGTACCACATCAACCAAATATCGTATCTAACCTGTGCCATGCCCATTCAGCCTCTATGTGACCAAACAGAATCTGCTTTGGCATATGGTGGCTGGGCATGTGGGCTACATGAGTCGAGGGATTTCCCCTTCTCCAATACCTCAAAGAAATGCTCTGCAAACCTGCAGACCTGTTTCTGGGGGTTGCAGATTAGATCACCGATCTTTCCCTTTCAGACAGAAGTATATGAGGCACTGCAAGTTAATTTGTTATGGAAATACAGAGCTATATGTATTGTCACGTTGCCTAATCAGGAGGGCTGATGGTTGGGGTGTATCGCGTTGTGCTGGTGTTGGACCACTCAGAGTCCTGGCTGTTAGAGTTGTCAGCTTTTTATTGCTCCCCGAGCTGACACCGAACACCCCAGGCAGAGGAGTGACACCGTGGAGCAGACTACCACAAAGAACAACCAAATAACATTCAACACCAGATCACCCACACACATCCACTCACACCTACGGTACCTACTGCTTTCCCGAGACACACACAGAAGCTTTATTGGGGGGGGGGGGTCCACCTCCCCTACGCAACTCTGCTTCAGAGTTCCCTCTGCTTCGCAGAGTACCCGTCCTCTGACAGTGGGAGATGTTTGTGGGCCACCCAAGCAGCCACCGTGGTAACCCGACAGCACCCGACTTCACTCTCGGTCAGTGCCAGGCTGCAGCTCGCTTGCTTCCCTGCGCCTGACGCTCCTGGCAGGGCTCTTGGGGGTCCCAGACGTCCCACCGGCCCTGGTTCACTCCCCAGGTCAGCCGCTGGAAACACAACAATAATCATACCGTCACCTGATGTTTCCCTGTCCGATATCCATTCTAGAGTTGCAGACAGCACTCAGCTCCTACTTACAGTGACGATCCCCTGGTCCTCACTCGTGTTGCGCCTTGAGGGTGGGAGCTCGCCCAGCCACTCCTGCTGCTGCTGCCACCGAAGCATTTTCCACAACCCCTGACCACTACTCACCCTTGCAGCGCCGCAAGGCTCTCAGAACCTCCTAGTGAAGGCTGTGGTAAGCCTCCTCATTCTCCGTGGAATGTTCTAGACGGTGGGAGTTGGACCGGAGCTTTCTCTAAACGAGCCAGAATACTTCCACCGTCAGCCAGGATCTCTGGGGTGTTCTGGACTGCATACTCAAAACAACCATTTCATTTGCATGAGACACGGTCCTAAACCTCTAATTTCCCCTCCGCATCAGGAAGGGGCATGATGCCAACATCGCTGCAAGCAATGATGACATTTTCACTTGCAACTTTCATCAACTAGTCGATCCCAGGCTATTTTGAGTATGCAATGGGATCCTAGGTGTATGGCTAACACAGGCAGTGGAAGAATGGCAGGCCCATCTTACAATTGACAGTGGAGAGATCAGCTCCAAAGTCGGTGCTGGTGTCAATGACATAGGGTTCGCATCCGTTGTTCCGTCCAGGTGTAGTCCAGCAGATGTTCCTGCTTGGACATGGTGTGTATCCATGATGGTGTGTGGATGCGCCGATGCAGGAACAGAATTTTGGTGATTACAAGCCAATGGGCTGCACAGAAGTCTAGCAGGCTCCTACCGTTATTGAGTTGATCTGGCCCATGCCTTCGAATCACTCCAGCCCAGGTACGTGCGTTATGCCCCACTGTGGGTCACAGAAGGCATCTGACTCACCAGCAGATATCAAACGTGCATACGTGAGCACGCCAGTGACGACACTACAGTGGAACAGAACAACGTGAAGCGTGCCTCTTCTTGTGCAACGCTTTTATGACGCAGCCCGGCCACGGTGTCCGCCCGGCCTCGTGCCCACGTCACCGGCGGGGAGGGAGGGGGGGGGCTCGTGCCCAGCGGAGGGGGCTGGGTTGAGGAGGGGGGTTGGGGAGGCGGGGTGGTGCACGCCTCCCCACGTGTCCGCGCCACAGCTAACAGCAGCCATCTTGCGTGGGGGTGGGAGGAGATGCCGCCCAATCGCACTGCACGAGGCCGCCTGCGACAGCGTCGGCGCGCGAAGACGTCGCGGGTTCCGTCGCCCCCCTCCCGTACAGTACCACGCGATCTCCCCACGTAAGATGGCCGCGAGCGGCCTCACGTTGTAGACGCAGAGGGAGGTGCTGAGGGAGGAAGGGGGTCCTCCCCCTGCTCCCACTATTCCCGCTGCTGCCGCCGCCGTCGCCGCCGCCGCTCTCACCCCGGGACGCGGTCACAGCCCGCGGGCCTCTTTGCCTTGGGAGCTGTGCGCGGTGAGGTCCGCGGCGGTGGCGAGCGAGGAGACCGCGGGCTCGGAGTGAGCGCGGCCCGGGAATCCGCGTGACGGGAACAGCACCATCATCATCAGCAGCAGCTCGACATAGTCGTGTTCAACCCTTGCCCCTCGTCACTTTCGACTCTTACCAGCAGTTTCACCTGACCCTCATCGCAAGCACTCTTCATCGTCATCCAGCTCCACCTCCCGCGTGACAACGGAGTGCGCCGCCTGTCCACCCGCACACCGCCCATCCGCTCCACCCCACAACCCTCGGCACGCACACCTGGGGGGGTGGGGGGTCCGAAAGCGGTCGCCCGCCGTGTCCGCTCAGTTCACCCCCCTCGTCCTCCCCTTTCTCGCTCGCTCGCTCTCCGTGCCCCGGCGCCCTCAGCATGGACGTGCTGGAGGAGCTGCAGGGCGAGCGGGTGCTGATCCTGTCGCGGGTGGGCGCCGCGGAGCTCTCCCTGGAAGCGGTGGACGCCGAGGCGCGCCGCTCCACGCAGCAGCTGGTGCTCACGCACAACGCGCTGGCTCGGCTGCCCCCGGCGCTGTCCTCCTTCACGGCGCTCACCTTCCTCGACGTGAGCTCCAACGCGCTGGTGGCGCTGCCCGAGGAGCTGCTGGCGCTCGCCTCCCTGCGCACGCTGCTCGCCAAGAACAACCGCCTGGACGCCTCGTCCCTGCCCAAGGACTTCGGCCGCCTCTCCAGCCTCGAGTCGCTGAACCTGTCGGGCAATCGCTTCTGCGAGCTGCCGCCGCAGCTGCTGTCGCTCGGCCGCTTGCGCTCGCTCTCGCTGGGCGGCAACCGCCTTCGCTCCATCCCGTCCGAGATCTCCCGCCTCTCGGCCCTCGAGGTCCTCTACTTGGGGGGCAACGCCATCTCGTCGGTGCCTCCCGAGCTGTCGCTGCTGCCCCGACTCGCCTGCCTGGGCCTCTGCGACAACCGCGTGCAGAGCATCCCGCCCGAGTTCGCGCAGATGCACGCCCTGCGCTCGCTCAGCCTGCACAACAACCTGCTCATGTACCTACCGCGGGAGATCCTCCACCTGGTGGGGCTGGCCGAGCTCAGCCTGCGCGGGAACCCGCTGGTCGTGCGCTTCGTGCGCGACCAGGCGTTCCGCCCGCCCGCCCTGCTCGAGTTGGCGGCCCGCGCCGTCCGCGCGCACTCCGTGCCCTACACGAGCGCCGAGCTGCCGGCGCACGTGGCGCGCTACCTGGACTCGGCCAGCAAGTGCCCCAACCCGCGCTGCGCCGGTGTCTACTTCGACGCGCGCGTCCGGCACATCAAGTTCGTGGACTTCTGCGGCAAGTACCGCCTGCCGCTCATGCATTACCTGTGCTCGCCGCAGTGCTCCTCGCCGCCCGGCGGCTCCACCTCGCCCAGCGACGCCGAGTCCGAGGACGACTCCGCGGGCCGCGTGGAACCCAGGCACGTGCAGAAGGTGCTGCTGGGATAGCGGAACGGCGGCGGCGGCACCACGCTGCGGGCTCTCGTAGACAGGGACAGACGCGGACTGTGGACCGCGGTGCATAGAGGAACACTGCATACGGGATATGCACCGAACATTCGGCGCACTGCCACACTGCGTGCGTCCGAGTACACGGGGAACACTCGCACTGCTGGGATGGATGGATGTGGGATATGCAGCTGGACACTTCTCACTAAACACACAAGTTACACAGGGCATTACACACGGAACACGGACACAGGACCGACAACACTCGCACAGGACTCCACGTGCCAAAAAGGAGGTGCTCGAGCGGCTTGGCTGGGCTGCCTCTTTCTATCCAGGCAGGGTCTCCCACTCTGGGTCCTGGGCTGAGTTGGGACCTCCAGGTCCTCCCAGCAGGACCAGGGACACCCACGAAGTAGCCCCCTACCGGGGGCTGTGACCCCGCGTACGTTCTGGACTGTAACCAAGCATACTCTTTGGTTCTATTGGGTAAAGTCACGTAGGTGAAAATAAAATAACAAAAAATCACGACGTCTCGGCCACAACACAAGCGACCTTCATCAGGTGAAGGGACGAGACTGTCTGGAGGACAGCGCTGGAGTGGAAGAAGCCACGCTTAGATCACGACCTTTAAGCTTGTGATCGCGGCATCTTTTGAGGAAGGTCAGCGTCACCTACGTGACTTTACCCAATAGAACCAAAGAGTATGGATCCTAGCAGTCACGAAAGCTTTAAATCTAGAATTGTAACCAAGCACTTTCCTGTTGCCTTATGTGGTTATTAACATTTCACTTAACCTTATGAGCCCGGCGAGAGCACTTTTGAGATTCGTGACTTTTGAAGGGACACCTGGATGACCCCATGTTTTACATAGGGATAGCTACTAAGGTTGTTTAAGTTGCAGATTATTTTTCATTCTTTTCTTTTGGCCGCGCGACGCCGGCGCTCACGGGCTTATTAACTTTATAACGTCACGGCGAAGGCAGGGCTTTAATGCCAACCTCGCAACGGACGTTGTCACACTTTGTCGATTTCCCACAAAAATTCCCGGGCAGCTGTAGCAGGCAGGAGTTGAACCGGGGCTTGGTGGCCACGGCGTGGTGAGGTGGGTGGAATTGCGGTTGTGTAACCGGGGTGACCGTAAGGTGCCACCACCGACCCCTGTTCCCACCGCACGGAGAGACGCGTCAATGAGTAACCACGGCGCCGTCCCGGCTTACCCGAGCTGCCTAATCTCGTCTGCACGAGTGATTTTTACGCTGACACTAAACTTACAAAAAAAGAAATAAACAAAAAATATTTCTTACGCAAGTAATGAGTTGTCTCGAGATTGTGCGATTGTCGTTTTAACCGGAGCGTTGCAAGTGAGTCTTGTTTTGTACGACGGGAACAGCTCACAATGGGATATCTTATTCTTGGTTCTTTCGGTAAAGTCACGTAAGAACCAAGAATATGAATCCCTGCAGTCACGAAAGCTTTAAATAAAAATGGGATATCTTGTTAGGCGATCCACACGGTGGCTTCTTGAGATGCCGGGTGGAGGAATGAAGCGGCGTTTCCGCAGCAGATCTAAGTGCAGGGCAGGTCGATGCGATATGTTCCGTGGTCGCACTTGGGGTAACATCCCTCATCTTCCACTCGTGAAGCTGGCGTCAGCGCCCGTGTCCTGTTGTGCAGATTCGGTTGAGTTGACGTACGCGGTCTTCGAGGGAGGTCGAAGCCTCGCAATCTGCCGTTGGGCAACGTTGAGGTAAGATGGAGAGCGACAAGCCAGCGTGCTGTGGTGACGCATACATCTTGTGTGCAGTCGACAGCGCGGACGGCCAGGACTTTACACATCAACACAGGACAGCACAAATCGTAGTAATACTACCAATAGTGCCGTCCACGCAGCGAAGCCTCGCCAAGTCTCGGTACAGTAGAATGCTGAATTGGCTCAATTGGTGACATTCCATTCATGCATGTTGTTGGTAGGAAACCCAACACGCACGTTACAGAGATACATCTCCCAAGGTCCATAAAGATGGGTTCACCCCAACATGCTGTACTGCCATCTGGGAACCTTGCATTCCAATGGCTTTGTTAGATTTACAATCGATATTGAATCTGCGAAATCCACCAACCCGTTTTTCCGCAGCGCTGGACCACAGGCGTGTGTCAGCGCGGCCGGCGTGGCGAGGAGTCCACCGAGCTCGACGAGACGGCACCGGTGCCGCTTGTCAACAGCAAACGCTCTCTCGGGGAAACAATAACCTTTGACCCCGACCTTGGGGGTCAAGATAACCTCTTACCTGCGATGAAGGGCCATTTCTTGAAATGTCGCCTATTTTATGTTTGCTTTCAAGGCCACGATATTATTTGACGAATGTGTTGAGTTTTTTGTTGATTGTGCCCGCGTGCACCACTGCTAACGCAGTATCACCGAAACGCCCGTTTGATCGTGTACACAAAGTGCCATGGAAACTGGTTGAGCTGGCTCCAGTGTATGCGTGTGCCTGTGCATAATAGTGGCACCGCTCTATGAACACAACCGTATTGCGTGCCTCAGCAGCAGCAAATACATTTGGCACGATGCCTGTGGTGAAGAATAGATCCTAACTTCGTGCACGAGCCACAATGCTAATACAAGTTTCAACGCTTGCCCCAACGTGGACCCCCGTTATAACCTAACACAGTGTGGATCGGTGGATGGATGAGTAACTAAGTAGTTGAGCGAGTGTGAGTGGATGGTATAGGGGATGGGTGAATGGGTGAGTAACTGGGTGTGTGAATGGAGTGGTACTGAATTGATGAGTGGGTGAGTAACCGTTTGAGTGGTGAGAAAGTGAGTTGTTGCGAGTAAATAGGCAAGTGGCTTGGTGAGTGGGTAATGTAGTGACTGGGTTAGTGGATGGGTAAGGATATTGGTGAGTGAGGGACTGGGTGGGTAAATGAGCAGCCGATTGGAAGCATCTAAAAATGATACTGAGCGAGCGACTAATTGATTTCGTAGAGAGCTACAATATATATGTTGAGCGTGGAATTAATCCTGCATGTTATATTGCTGAGCGCGTGGGGGAGAGTTCCTGGAAAAGCCTTGACTAAACACTGCGTATAATTAGCTGCACTGAGTTCACGGTGTCCCATCGAACACGATCTCTCATCTGGGCAATGCCTGCCCCAGGCTCGCAAACCCACGCGTGGCTCCTACACAGAGATCTCGCTGCAACAAGCAACCTTGCACACTATCATAAGTAATGTCACTCCTTTATATCCAGGAGAGCCCAAACCTCACCTCTTTGGTTTGGCCAGTTCCCTTCAGATACCCAGCCAGGTGTCTCATTGGAAGAGCAGGTGGCTCGCAATAGGAAGAGAGTGAAAATCCTGTATGGGGTTAATTCAGCCCATCATCACTCTAGATTCAATAACACGAGTTCCACTTTATGGGGAAGTCAACGGTGGTTGTTCTCTGGATAAATTTGCCCCCGTCATAGGAATATGGACTTCCCACAACTGGATCAGAGCTATAAACAAGAGATGAGCACCACCTCAATGCTCAGGTGAACAGAAAGCCACTGACTGACTTTTTGAGGAACGTTTCGCATGTACAAAGAGGCTGGAGTACCCAATGAAAAGCCACCATGTGCAACCAAGGGATACTACTCAAAGATCCATGCAGATGGGCTCATGAACCCACTTGCTGCACTGCAATCTCTAAGCAACTTCGCAGCCTAGTGGACTTGTGAGTTTCACATGTTGCGCGATCCGCCAACTCTTGCTTCCGTCCAGAGTGCGAGATCCCAGGCACGCACCCGTGGAACCCTTCCAGGTGCGGCCGCAGCTGACGCTCGGACGGTGCTATAAAGACTCGCCCGCTTCGGCTGAGCAGACGTGTGAACCGGGCTGTCGGCGTTATTTGAGCCGTGGGTCCCCGCAGCCAGCTCCACGTTGGCTTTCGCATCGAACCGGGGCCGTGGAAGCCCCCCCCCACCACGCGTTCATGCTGATACCCACTCGGGGCAGCAGCGCAAGTCTCCGTGCCCCTCCTGGCTGTGCAATAGCCGCAGTCTCTCTCAGTTCTGCCAATTGCACTCGGGTCATACCGCACGCTCTTCGGCGTGGAATCTGATGTTTCACTCCGTGTGCTGGCAGGCTTCTGCAGCAACTGAACTCTGCAGTTCGCTTTCTCCCTTGGTTATATGGCAACGTAAAATATAACCGAAGCGTATAGACGGCCAGGTCGAAGGTGAACTGCAAAGTGCAACGCTGCAAGATGATGGCTGCGCACGTGGCCTGTAATCCAGCACTGGAGGCGAGGTTGGTGGATCACCACACATGTCGTGAAACTCCTGTGGGGGTCAAGGTGCCATTACCTGGCTCGCCAGGAGACGGCAGTAGCAAGTGAACTAATCACCATTTGTTTCCATCCGTACAGGTAAAGAGTGTTATCCTGTCGTGCGTGTAGGTTTTCTGTGGGTTCTAGATTTGAAGCTTTCGTGACTGCAAGAATTCATACTCTTTGGTTTTATTCGGTAAAGTCACGTAGGTAAAAAACAAATTAAAATAAAACAATTAAAACACGACGTTTCGACCACAACACAAGTGGCCTTCAGGTGAAGGAACAGAACTGTGGGGACGACAGCACTTCAATGACCGCTGCTAAGATTCGCAGCGTCTTTTAAGCTCGGTGGGAGGAGCAGGGCGCCATATCAGGGAGACGAAACGACGTATCTCTGACCGAATTCGCGAGCACAAATCAGATCTGAAACACGGACAGAACGAATTAATCTGCTGTGGCTGATCATTGTTACAACGCTATGGGTGATCATGAGATTGTCTTCTCTGATACCAAGGTTCTCTGTTAACCAACAGGTTATCACCAGAGCTTTGTCCACGAAGCCATTCAGATATACAAACACAGACATAACTTCAACCGAGAGGATGGTTTCAAATTAAGCAACCATTGGAAAGACGTTTTCAATCATACCAAACGTCAACTAATTTCTAACAGCAATTTCAAGTAATGGTATACCAAGCATATTCCTTCCGAACTTTCTATTAAACCCTTTTTTCTACTCTCCCCTCACAGCACATTCTTGCCGATCTTTAATTTTTCCGTTTCTATTGCACACACACAGTGACCCATCCTCCGCACCCTCTACACAACAATAGACGGATTAACTCAGCCCCCTTAACCTGCATTTAAGCTTTTCTTTTTCCCATGTTTTCTGCTCCCCCCCCCCCCCCTTACAGCACATTCTTGCAGATCTTTAATTTTTCCAATTTCCGTTTCTATTGCACACACACAGTAACCCATCCTCCGCACCCTTTACACAACAAAAACATGCTAATCCCCCAGTTACATGCTAATTTTCCGACTTTAACACCCTGCTGTTTCAACACTTTAACACAGCTATTTTTGATATGTAAACTCCTTTGTCAAGGCGCCCTGCTCCTCCCACCGAGCTTAAAAGATGCTGCGAATCTTAGCAGCAGTCATTAAAGTGCTGTCGTCCCGACAGTTCTGTTCCTTCACCTGAAGAAGGCCACTTGTGTTGTGACCGAAACGTCGTGTTTTGTTTTCTTTATTTTAATTTGTTTTTTACCTATGTGACTTTTTCTGTGGGTGCTGTGGTTTCCTCCCACTTGTATAATAAACACTTCTCATTAATTGGTTGAACACATTAAAATAAAAACCCACTGCAGGTTCCTCCTGAAAAGTCCTTTGACTCAGTGTGCCTTCCTGGATAAATAAGTAAATTATTATTGAAGTGAACGTGGGAAGGCCTGTGGTAGTGGGATAAGGGGACTGGGGCATTTCCTTTGTAGCCAATGGAAATGCAGAGTGGCGACCTGCATTCAGAGTGGAGCTGGCAGCTGCCTCCCTCCAGCAACAGGAGGCAAAATCAGCACAGGGTGCATTGACATGGAGGTCTCACGGTAGCTGTGTGGGCCCAAACTACACAGGTCATGATAGCGGTGGTGCTACCACCATGGCATTAGTATGACTCCACTTGATAACCCAGGAAAGCCTTCACTGAGTTTAAGGACTATTGATGCTGTGCGTAATCCCAATTGAATAATGTGCAGTACATTTTTTAGTATTGGGATGTTTGGCCAAATCAGTTACATTGTATGTGGGATTTGTTTTAGCTACCCATGCAGAACTCGGGGCGAATATACAAACTCCACATATAAAGACACCCAAGCCAGGAATCGAACTCGGGACTTGTTGCTGTGAGGCACGAGTGTTACCACTGCGCTACCACTCTGGCGTGCCAATAGCGCTACCACTCTGGCGTTGGCCAGAGTGGTAGCGCTATTGGCACTGTTGGCATTGTTGCTGGATATTGTGATGGTGCTAGTGATGGCAGTGGTGGTGATTGCGGTGGAAGAAATGTGGATTTTTCTTGCAAAACTACATCTATTACAACGACCACATAACTGAGAGGAGTAAACACGGGACACACATGCTCATTTTCGCGAATCTCACGATTTAATGAGTTAATTCTCTCATTACTGGACATCTGTGAAAAACAGCTTTATTGTTTATCGGACTTCTCCAGGATAAATTAAGATTCTGATAAAGATCACAGTTAATGCTTATATTTAAGGCACAAAAGACCTGGGAGGTGGGGAGGTGGGTCACTTGCTCGATACATTCACCACTGCTTCGCAGAAAGTTAAGACTTGAACCCTGTAACTCTGGAGTGATTTAATGAAACGAAGATGTAAAATATTGTTTTGTCTTTTCCCCCAATGTCAATCTGATAGTGCTATGGGTGGCGCAAATATTCCATTTAGATCTCTGGCACAGCAGTGCAGCCCTTTGTGTTTTAAAACGGCCCTGGAAGCAGACATCAAGGAGCTACCTCTGAGATCCCTTCCGAGATCCCCTCTACAGTTAGTGGCGGAACTTTCCCACCTGTTCTGCCACCGAGAGTCATTCATCGCATGCCGGTTAACCTGTATTATGAGTGCCGGTTAAACTGATCATATTCTCGAAGCTGGAATTTTGCCAAATTAAGACCATTACCACATTGTATGTTTTTTTGGTAGTCACTGGTGACCGGATAAGACCATCAACTCGCTACGCTTGAGAACCCGATTTATTCACGGGCGGCTGAAACCTGTATTCAAACCCAGGATCTCAGCAATGCCGGCTCAGTGCCCTGACCTTTTAGCCACCCGGCCACCGCACTGGAATGCTAAAGATTTAAGAATGTGTATATTTTTTTAATGACAAATAAAAAAATCTATACTTAAAATCAACCGTCTCCAGCATTCACAGCGTGTGAACCTGATACGCGGTCATTTCAAACATTCATGACTATCAAGCCTTCGTGTCTACACCATTCAGCTCATTTCTTGGTTGAGATTCGTAATCATCTCTTATTAGTAATAACTTTCTATTCTTTGTTATTTCGCGGTGGCAGAGGGGCATAAGGACAGAAAGCAAGGGCTCGACATGTTTCTTAATAGTACTGCCGTAAAGAGAAAAGTTTCTACACACACAGTACTTGGCAAAGGCACTTCTTCATAGCAGATGATGAAAATGGGCCATTGCTTTTTATATTTGTGTGTAAGTTTTATGGGCAGTGTTAATGACGAATGTGTTGAAATGTGGTTAACAACAACAACTCTGCCAACGACTCACGTGACCGGCTGTGGGATCAACGTGACCTCCAGAGCAGCCTTCTCCGTGTGACCTGGGGCTCCAGTCCCTGAGCGAAGTGTCGCGTGTCCAACAACCACCAGTGGGCGCCCCTTCCGGATTCGTCCTGGCCCCACAGCGCCGGTCTCCTCTCAAATAACGAGCTGAATCAGCAACCTGGCCAGTAAACCACAAGTCTGCCACGATGGCAGCGGATCTTGGTGTGCGGTCGGAGACCGCCTGCTCGCCAGAGACGCCTACTGGCAGGCAGCTCACTTGCAGGCGGCACTCGCTGGCCCGCACGGCGATGGTAACTCTGGCCCCTGCCGAGTTGACCGACCTGCACCCTATATTGGTTGTCATTATGGTTACATTGGTCGCCATTATGGTGACATTCAATGGCGTACGCTGCATTTCCCCGGGTCTGGAAACGCGGTGAAAGAGCGAACGACACGTGGCTCCTTTATAGGTCCCCTCTCGCGCAGACACGAGCAGAGGCCGGAATGTGCGACTACAAGCAAAGCACGACGCCTAACGAGGTCTGAGTCATGGGCACAATTTTCGTCCGTGAGTTTATTAAATGCCATCATCAGCCATGCTCAATCAACGTCTGGATGAAGACCACCACCTGAGCCAACCAAAGCATTGCGGCCTTCACACTAATCTGTGTGTAATTGTACATTTAGGCCATCTCACTAGAAGGGTGCAGAGCGAGCTCAGAGATGCTCTGTGAATGGGACATCCCAGGGGAGTTGGTGCTGGTGGATGCAGGCCACACGTGTGCGCTCGCGAGAGACCCTGGTCCCTGCGTCTGCCGGGCGAGGCTGCTACTTGTGCTTGACGCTGCCCCCGTCGCCGCTCTGCTCGCAGCGGTACTTCACTCCCGGCAGGACGCACAGCATCTCGAACAGCAGGTTGGCCGCCAACAGGGCCGTGTTGCCTACGCGCGCACGCAGGGGCCCCCGCGTAGCCGTTAACACGCAGTCGGGGCAGGCGCTGTTAGCGAAGGTCGGCGCGGCCGCACGTTGGGGTGTTTGGCCAATGCCACGCCTGGCTACCTTTAACTCCCCGTATGCAAACACTCCCACAGACTCGCACTGACTGTAGCGCTAGAGCTGCCCTATGTGAGGCTGCCCCGTGTGCTGCTGCTGCCGCTGCGTGTGGGGGACGTAGGAACTCACCTGTGGTGTCATAGGGAGGCGACACCTCCACCAGGTCACAGCCCACGAGGTTGAGGCCCCTGCAGCCACGGATGATCTCCAGACCCTGGGGCGACACGTTGAGCACCCCGCTCTCCTTTAAAAAAATATTTTCCTCAATTTTATCTTTATTGTGCTATCGCTTTCATATCATCAGACAGATAATTAATTTCAAAATCTGGCAGAACAGTGCCTTCATGTTAGGGAATGGTCTACAGAAGTCAATTTCAGAGCTACCTGCAAGTCATACAATAGGGGGCAGCACTTTCCCACCCAGCCGGCTAAAAAGGTAAAGTCCAACGCATGAAACTAAGTTGAGGATTCAATTCCAATAGCTGGAATTGGGCCAAATTACACGGAAACCCAATAAAAATGTCATTATTTTTTGTTTGTTCGTACAATCATTGGTGACCTGCCGGAGGCCATCAACTCACTACACTTGAGGACCTCGTTTGATGCCAGGCGGCTGAATCCTAGATTCGGATCCAGAATCTCAGCAGTGCCAGCTGAGCGCTCTGACCTGTATGTACGTTGGACTTCTTTCGCATCGTACATAGCCAACCGTGCTAATCAGAGGTGTGGGACCTCTGGGCCATTTGTCCGTCTGCATGCAGGAATGTGTTTAACTGACGAGTCGGTGCATCGTGACGCACCTGGAGCGCAGTGTTCAGTTCACATTTCACCTCCGTGCTGCTACTGTGACTCTATGGAGTGTCGCGATTGAGGGTCAAAGAACTGATTCAATAATTCACTGGTGTGTCTTTTTTGCACCGTGACGTTGATATCATGTGTTAATTTTCTCTGCTCTCACACCGTGTATCTAAAACCAGTCCAGAGTTTGCTTGTAATCAATCAATGCTGCTGATATTATGCTTTACCAGAAGGCCACGGGGCAGATGGGTTGTGTCAAAAATAAACATGGTTATATGAAGGAATAGATGTGTGAAATAAATGTATTGTCTGCTTATTTTGTTAAGAGAGTTACTCTTGCGCTAGTTTACTGAGGACAGCCTCACGGAGTCCAATGACTGTTTTCAGGAGGGTCCTGCCAAAGTTTCCCAGTAGAAGGCGGTGATCACTTTGTAGATTCCAAATGAGTAATTTGTGGTTCATTTGAAATTTAGCATATTTGGACCATGACACTGACACACAATGGCCTACTGTCACACATGGAGACACACACATACACGAGCTGTTAAATAGTAGCCACCCGTTGCAAATGTCCGTGTGTCTCATCAAGTCTTACGCTCGGAGATATATCGCCGTTTGTGCGACGCTGCACTGGTACTGCCCTCTCGACTCCTCGTTGGGGTCGTCTGGGGTTCTGATGACTCACGGTGGTTCTGAAGGGGGTGCCCTGGGCGTGCAAAGCCGACTGCCGGTTCCGCTCGAATGGCCGATTGCAAAAATCACGTCTAGGGCAGTTTCCCTCAAGACTGTAATTCAAAGTAGCGCATGCTAAGGGGGGAACCCGAAAAGTTTTGTGTAAACACCATTGCAGTTTATATACAACGCCAGATGCTTGATGTGGAAGTTGCTCCTTGACCGGTCCCTCTCTCCACTGGTGGCTCCTTGACTATCACTTCCCTACCCTGAGGTTTCACTACCCAATCCCAAACTAGTCCTGGATCGAATTCGAGATCGCACTGTATTCAAGATCCTCGCCTCTGCCTACCTCTCACCTCTCACTCTACTCCCCTCCATGCACTCTCCTGCATCTCCCTCTCATCTCACTCACCTCACCCCCTCTCATGCCACTCAACTACCATCCACGCACTATCCTACATCTTCTGCTTATCCCATTTAACTCCCCTCCGCACACTCTTTTACGTCGCCCCTTTCATCTCATTCTACTCCCCTTCACGCAGACTCTCTGCTCCAGCAACCAAGGCTTTCTGTCAAAGTCCGCAGTCAACCTATGATCAGTCTGGATCTCCCTTCCCCCAGCCGTCCATGCTGTTAGCTCTCTGCCCCTGTTGAAGTCTAGCCATAAGACGTTCCTTTTCTCCTCTGCTGCTCTCTCTATAAAATAAACATACACACAGTTTCAGGACAGCGTCGTACTATGCGCTAGCATTTAGACGCCGCTGCGTAAATCAATACTGTACTGCGTCTCTGCTGGTGATTCTCAACCCTGTGGCTCTTGTGGCCGGGCATTCCGTGCCGGGTGATGATAGCCTGAGCGACGCCTCCACATGCTGGCTCCCTCACTGGTGCTTCTCCGGCCGTGCCGGGCGTCGCGGTAAGTTGCACATGGTTTCCAACGCTGCGCAGCCCGAGCGTGCGCCGTCAACATCCCCCACCCCTCCCCCCAGCCGTCTCCTGGTGCCCGTGCTGTCGCCGGGGCCCACCTGCGAGGGCGTGAGACCGGCGGTCTCGGGGGTGCCGGTGCCCGGCGCGTACGCCGGGTCGAGCGAGTCGATGTCGTAGGAGAGGTAGACGGGACCTGAGCCCATCTGCTGGGTGACCTCCTTCATGAGTGGAGCGAGGGACTTGAACCAGCACTGCTCCGCCTGCACCACGCGGAAACCCTGCAGCCGGCGTGCACATGGAAACACACGCACACAAACACAGACGCACAAAGATCCCCCGTATAGCCTTAATAGACTGTCGGGGCAAGTGCTGTTAGCGAGCACCTATGAAGGCTAGCATGGAACACGCGGAGGTGGGTGGGTGACCGACACCACGCCCGACCACCTTTGTCTCCCCAGTGATGATGTTTACAAATCGTACCAGGTAGGAGTCGACCTAGAAGAGGCCCAGGATCGGTTCAAATATTCGTCACTAGTCTTGTCCATGAGTGGGAATCAAACTTGGGCGGCTGAGTTCGTAGCAGAGCGCGCTAACCTCGACACCACCGCTCCCCGTAAACTCATACACAAATACACACATAAACCAGCCTCGCTATCCACAACTTCGAATGCCCTGACACTCCCAGGGCTAGATTTGAGTGAAAACCCATACGTGTTGGGAAGTCATTACTGGTTATTCTATGGATGGACTTTTCCATTCATAAACACGCAGAATTTCCACCACTGGCTCAGGGCTCTAAACAGAAGTGCAGCACCGCTTCAATGCCCACTCGAGTGGCAACTCACTTGGACTTTTTTAACCAATCGTCAGTGCCAGGGCCAAGACCATCAACTCGGCAGTTCAATCACGGGGGCGGCCACGAAGCCCGGGACCTCGGTGGTGTTGGCTCAGTCCCCCCGACACGGGCATTATGAGTTCCCCAAGCGGGCACCTCAACCGCCTCCCGACCCGGCAGTGCTTGCCGCTGCCGCACCTGCTGGCGGCCCCAGTTGTAGTCGTCGGGCGAATACCCCGACCCGCGCAGGCCGATCTGCACCACGCGCTTACAGTCCAGCAGCCCCTCCTCCACGCAGCGGCGGAACGGCGTCCCGTGCGCTACCTTCTCCCCCAGCATGAGGTCGTTGGTGTCGGCGTGGGCGTCCACGTGGATGAGTCCCACCGGGCCGTACCTGCAGCGCGCGCCGCCCTCTGACTATCGACACCGCACCGCAACTACCAATGCCGCCACATTACTCCCAACATTGTCCCATGACTAGCAACGCATCTATGTCACTCCCAACACCGTCCCGCGACTACCAACGCCACATCTCACTCCAACACCGCCACATGAGTACCAACACAACTATGCTACTCACAACACCGCCACGTGACTACTCACACCGCATCACCACATCACTCCCAACACTGCCCCATGACTACCAACACAACTATGTTACTCTCAACACCACCACGTGACTACTCACACCGCATCACCACATCACTCCCAACACTGCCCCGTGACTACCAACACAACTATGTTACTCTCAACACTGCCCCGTGACTACCAATGCCGCACCTCACTCCCAACACAGCCACGTTACTACCAACACTATCACATCACTACCATCTTGAGGTCACCACTCACTCACAGCCAACTGCCCCTAGAGTCTGAGCATCAGGTCAGCACTAACGAAGACCTCGGTTTTTCATCATCATCATCAGCAGCAGCAACACTCCATCTCAGAGCACATGCAAAACAGATTAACATGCCAACTAACCCATGGGTCTATAAATAAAGATAACGGCGACACATTTTTATACAAATAAACACACAAACGCATACCGTACCGCAACATCAACATTGACAACCCGACTATTTCATCGTGCAGTGCACATTGGTCATCGTTTCCAGCTGATTCTCCAGTCTGCTAAGAAAATGACCAAAGCTCGTCGATGCAAATTATATGGCCTGGCTGCCTATTATGTAACTCTTGCACCGTGCTAGTCGTGCTGGCGTTGGTGCGAGGCACCAGGCCTGGTCGTCTACTTCGCCGTGTGCTTTATTCGGTGAGTATGTATGCATGGATCTGAGGACCCACCGCTACCGAGAGATCTGTGAGCCAAAGTGCAAGCGAAGCCTTACTGCTTAGCGAAGGCCTGCAGGATGGGGTATGTGATGGTGTGGTCGCCCCCTGCACACACGGATGGACAGACGGATGGACGGACGAGGGCACAGATGAAAGTGTCGCGTTCGTACGGTGTAGACTAAAATTCCAACTGCCGCCATTCACAAGGGAGATCATAAATTCCGCATAACCGCACCCAATGCTCACACAGATTAAACAAAGCATGCGAACAATACATAGGGATTAGCCGCAGGGTGTCCGGTAAAAGTTAAACTGACACCGGTGTTTACAAGGGGGTCGCTGATGGGTGTGCCGGGCAGCATTTGTGAAATATGCCACATGATCTGACCTTGCAATTTTCACTTTTTATAGCCCAGTCAGATGTCATGGCAGGGTATAAGTGGGTATTGTGTACAGTTCACAATGCGCATGTCCGGTGTACTGTTTTGTGGGTTTTTTTTGCCGTATTCGACTCTGCTGCATAAACAAGCACATTGATAATAATTATACTAGAAATAAATATAGATATATACACTCATTATTAACAACCTGGTCGAATCGTGGTCTGTATGTTAGGAGCTGGTTATACATATTCAGGCTGTCACGCAATAAGGGAGCATCTCGAGTCTCTACGAGGAGGGGCCAGGGCTTTGGGGCGGCCAGGGCTTTGGGGCGGCCAGGGCTTTAGTGCGGCCAGGGCTTTGGGGCGGCCAGGGCTTTAGGACGGCCAGGGCTTTGGGGCGGCCAGGGCTTTGGGGCGGCCAGGGCTTTGGGGCGGCCAGGGCTTTGGGGCGGCCAGGGCTTTGGGGCGGCCAGGGCTTTGGGGCGGCCAGGGCTTTGGGGCGACCAGGGCTTTAGGACGGCCAGGGCTTTGGGGCGGCCAGGGCTTTGGGGCGGCCAGGGCTTTGGGGTGGCCAGGGCTTTAGGACGGCCAGGGCTTTGGGGCGGCCAGGGCTTTGGGGCGGCCAGGGCTTTGGGGTGGCCAGGGCTTTAGGACGGCCAGGGCTTTGGGGCGGCCAGGGCTTTGGGGCGGCCAGGGCTTCGGGGCGGCCAGCGTAAGTCAAACTGAGAAGCTCCGCACCAAGCGGCGAACGCGCTCCCGCAGGACCGCGTCACTGACCCCTTGTCCTGAAAGTGGTGGGCATGCCCACACTTTACCCCACCACACACGACCTGCTGATAAACGGACAAACATTTATGTGTGTGGCAGACCGGTAATAAGGCTTTTACCGGTTTCTTTAAATTCGGTTACCAGTTACGCAAAAAAAATTACGATTATCACAGCCCTTGTTCATCGTCAAACAAATTATTTTGTGACGCTGCTGCAATGGCAGCAGGGTACGAGGGCAAATGACAAAAAAAACTCAACACATTGGTCAATAACGCTGTGGCCTTAAAAAGAAAAAGTATATGATAGGCGACATTTCTGGCAATGAGCCTTCTTCACGGCACAGAGTGGCCAGTGACTCTACCTCTCTCGCCTCTCTTTGCACTGCCAAGAAGGAACATTGCCAGACACGTCACCTATTATACACATTACATTGAAGGTCACGCACAGCGGTATTGATGAACGTGTTGCGTTTCTGTGTTCATTGTACTGCTCTGGATATTTTTCCATCTTTTCATGTTACATTCCAGAACACAAATGCGCACTACTTCATAAAAGAAATGTGATCGTAGGCAGTGATAATCAAATTGTTGTTTGGCGATGGTGCATTGGCAGTCTCGCAAGATTTGTGAGGCATGGAAAAAAACTAGCTTTGAACGGTGGGGACCATACAGCAGAACTATAGGCTTTGAACAAGGTGTGTGGGCGCATTGTCAACGTAAACTTGTATGAAGCAGTGCACACCCTCAATGGCTGCTGAAGCTGTGGAGGAACACAGCGAGCCAGATCAACCAGGAAGTGCTCAGATACTTTTATCTTTAACTCCAGCTTCAGCCAGATTGAGACAAGAGACAAAGTATCGATTCAGATCTTTTGAAGAGCAGTGAACCCTCGTGTTTAACATCGGCCCACAGAAGCAGATACCACAGAGCTACGTCTGAGATTCCTTCAAGCCACTTTAGGTCAAAAGAGTGAGGGGCAGCAATTAACAACCTGCCTTGCCACGAAGAGCAATGTTTGATGCATTACGATCAAAGCGATATTTTAATTCTCAGAGCTGGAATTTGGCCAAAGCAATTGGAAACCAAAATGTTAGGTGACTGTTTTTTTTCGCAGAGATCAGTGCCCGGGCTGAGGCCATCTTGAGAACCCGGTTAAACCACAGACGTCCGCCTGGATTCGAACCTACAATCTCTGACCTGCTAGCCACTCAGCTGTAACAGGAGATGTTTCCTCTCGCGGGGAGAGACGTGAGCCTCACCAGACTCCACGAGCCCCGAGGCCGTCCAAGGGCACATCCCACCACGTCCCTCACTTCACTCTGCTCCAGGAGCCAAGGTCAACTCTCAAAACCTACTCCTTCTGCTCCTCTGATAACTCTCCAATCACCGGGGGGATCTCTGCTCCTCTGCTCAGCCCGCAGTCTGGAACTGTCTCTCTTGGACAGCTGCCCACTGAGGACTACGTCCCCTGCTTAAGTTCAGATTCAAGACTTTCCTCCTCTCATCCACTAGCAATTCACTTTCCTCTCCACCCTCAGTATTATCCCATTATTCTCTTCATTTGCAGTACTGGGATCTCTCGGCCCCCTTGTAGCCCAGCGGGATTACTAGTTTCAAAGAGAAGTGACCCACCCACCCTTACCACCAGAATTCTGGATCACAGCTAAAATGAGTGTGGTGGTGAGCTAGGTGCTTGTGAGGAGTTGTGTGCTATTGAGGCCTGGCACAAGCGTCGTGGTGACGTCACCGCCACTTAGTGGCGGTTGTTGTTGTGTGCTATTGAGATGTGCAGTGTGCCGGTGACGCCAGGAGTGCGCTGGTGAGGTGCACAGCTCCGTGTTGTTTTTTTCTGTCGGTACGGACAGAAGGGCCAGGTGAATGTAGCAACATCCATCATGCGAAACGTGGCTGAGCCGCACTGTCTGGCTGGGTGTGGTGCTCGGTGGAGCGATCATTGTTCCTAGGTTAGCAACACCGAGGTCACCCTGCGAAATGCACCTTTTGTTGCTGCTTGTTCACCAAAGCCAGCTAAGCTTTTAATGGAACGAGAGGCAACGTTGAGACACTACATCCCTTACACAACCTGCGACAACAGCTCAGCGAATGCCGCTCAGTTACATTAAACGTCATTGCTGCAGCTTCTGAGGGAAAATAAATTAGCGCGTTGTAGGGTGTGAACAATGAGTTCTGGATACAATGATCGTGCGGCGTATATTTATTAATTTGTCCCGAGCTGGAGACTCGTGTTAAATTTAACAAGAGATTAGGGTATACAATGCACGTTATTGTGGTGCGGTGTTCTGTAAATAGATGTCCTAGCTGCCCGTTTCCTACACCACCAGGGACGTGACGAATGAATGAGCCTACAGCGTCTTGTAAACCAACTACGTTTCTATGTCTCCTGTCTATACGTTTCCCTCAGCGCAGAGATCGCTACGGACGTTGCCACAACATCCAGGTCGTGTTTCTGCAGTTAATTGCAACTAATGTACGATGTTAAACCTCGCACACTGGTGATTTTTTTTCATCGCTATATTTTTAAGAACATTTAACAAAAATCTCCTAATTGGGAAAAAAATTCTGAGAAATGAATAAAATAAGACATATCTCGGACCGTGTTCGTGAACACAAGGTAGATCTGAAACACGGTAGGACCAATACCTCGGTCGTGGCTGATCATTGTTTTAATGCGGTGGGCTCACACGAAATCGATTTCTCTAAGACAAAGGTACTTTGCAAACCCACTGGCTATCAACAAAGATTCGTTCATGAAGCCATCCATATATACAGACAGACACAATTTCAACCGAGAAGATGGTACAAACTTAACAATCATTGGAAGGACGTTATCAACCAGTTTAAGTTATAACAGGCTGTGATGTTTCCATCCTACCACCTTCCGATGTTAGTTGTTATTTTCAGCTCTCCTATTTTACATTAGCAGGTTAAATTTCTCACTAACACAGCCACCTTCACGTGCCGACCTAAAGGTGGCGGTGGCTCTACGATCTGCTATTAACATGCTAATCTCTCACATTAACATGCTAATCTCTCACATTAACACGCTAATCTCTCACATTAACACGTTAATCTCTCACATTAACACGTTAATCTCTCACATTAACACGTTAACCTCTCACATTAACATGCTAATCTCTCACATTAACATGCTAATCTTTCACATTTACACGTTAATCAATCACATTAACACGTTAATCTCTCACATTAACACGCTAATCTCTCACATTAACATGCTCTAATCTCTCACATTAACATGCTCTAATCTCTCACATTAACACGTTAATCTCTCACATTAACATGCTAATCTCCCACATTAACACGTGAATCTCTCACATTAACATGCTCTAATCTCTCACATTAACATGCTCTAATCTCCCACATTAACACCTTAATCTCTCACATTAACATGCTCTAATCTCTCACATTAACATGCTAATCTCTCACATTAACATGCTAATATCTCACATTAACATGCTAATCTCTCACATTAACATGCTAATCTCTCACATTAACACGCTAATCTCTCACATTAACACGTTAATCTCTCACATTAACATGCTAATATTTCACATTAACAGAGCCACCTCAGCGCGCTCACCCTGGAGGCCGCTCAACAATCTTACATTGACATGCAAATTTTTACCTGGCAGCCCTTTAATTGGTGGAAACCCACTACCAGCGCCGCCGTGGACCCTCACCTTACATTAACATAAGCTGCCCCGCCCATGCTGCTGACGACACTTGGGCTACGCCCATTTTAAACCTTTATAAACAGCTTGCCTTCGAGGCAAACCCCCTTTTCCTAATGACGACCGCTTGTGTTGCGATCGAAACGTCGTAGTTTTTTGTTATTCTCTTTGAACCTATCAACGTGACTTTACAAAAAGACCAAAAGAATATGTAAAAAGGAATTTTAATTCAAGGTGGCCCGGTGGCTAATACTGCGTTCGGGCACCGAGCCAGCCCCAGATGGTCCGAGTCCAGTTACCAGTAGCCACACAAAAACACTGTCCCATTAGGTTTGGTTTAAACTTTTCCTTCAGGATGGCATTTGAAAAGCAACGGACACCTTGATAACTGCTGGCACAGGCACACATTTCAAACAGTCGATTCAAGGATATAATGTTTAGAAAAGTAGAAAGAAATGGGAAAGGGAAGAGATGGCGGCACAGAAGTCCCTAAGATAGACAAAGAGGAGGGCACGCCTCAATATGAACAGCAGGAATAAATAAGGAGTGCCTAGTAGGATGGGGAAGAGGGGGGAGAAGGAATGACCCGGCTAAGATGTTGGGAATGAGAGGGTGAAGCTGATGAGAGGAGAGGGGAAAAAAGAGAGAAGGGGAGTGCAGAGGGGGGTTTGCGACGGGGGAGCAGCATCTGTTTTCACAACAGATGAGAGAGGTTCAGAGTGGCAGTGGCCACACAAACGTCAAACGATTTACGGGAGGCTTTGGCAGATTTAGATGTAGAGATATTTGTTTGAGTTGGCTTATTTTGGAGCTGGATCGATAGGACAATGACTTTTTGAGGATTGTATCTGATCACTGTAAATAGCCCCGAGATTCTCTGTTTGAAGAGTGTGATGTAAAAGCAAACGAAGCCGTGTTGAACATCTTTACTCGCACACAGCTCGGCTGTCTTAGTGACGTTAAGGCCGTGTAAATACGACCACGGGTGCCAATGAGTGCAAAGCATCAGCGGATTTTATGTTGAATTGTGAGCTCAGTCAATTTTGAGTGCACATTCTAACCACGTCCCATGTGCCCAGAGCTTGACTGCGGGCCTTACGACAACATTGATGAAAAAATATACGTATTTATATTTAAAACATATAAAATCGGTGTGCAAATATGCACTCGCGACTGTGATATTTCACCTTGCTCTAAGTAAAGAGTAAAAAGCACGAAACAACTGCTTGACAGAGCTTACAACGAACACATTTTCCACTGTGGATTACGATCTCTCCTGGCCTCACTTGACATGGTGCCTTGTAATAATTCCATGTGGCACATGCCCTCTTGGTACATTTGATGCCAAACCCATAGCACCGCTTACCAAATTCCATACTGACGCACTGGATTCCCTGCCCATCAGTGTGATGGCTGGGGAGATGTTATCACGACAAAAACAGACGGCAACTACCCAGGTGGCTAGGAGCCCATCAGCTGGGGAACGTGCCACATGAGAAGCTCAGTCCAATGGAGCAAGGTGGGGTGAGAGGGGCGAGGGATGGCAACCTATGGATTATCCCTGGAACCCACCCAAATCATGATTTAACACCCGACGTTACCCTGTAATCCAGCGCGAGCGAGAGTTTTGGTACCAGCCACTGGTACTAAACCAGTGGTACCACTGAAGAGTGACACTGTGACTCACTCCTAACCCACACGAACTAGGCAATCTTCCATTGGTACCTGCTCTTCCAATTATCCTTACCCGAACCATCCAGCCATGAGTACTAGCCAATTGGTACTAGCCTTGGTTGTGGGGTACCCTTTGATAAACCACAATGAAGCCAAAGTTATACGTTTGCTGCAGTCACCCTCTGCTAAATTCAACACAGTGCAAAGGTTTTACTGCATTTTATAGCCGGTGAGCAAACTGAGGCTAGTACGGGTGAGCAAGCTGAGACTCCCAGCCTGCTGGGTGGGGAAGTATTTACAGAAAGTGAGTTTCTGACCTCCCTATGTGGACTCTCTCTGGGTATCATGGTGACCTGCTACATGTTAATTACCGATTAAGGTAACCTGGGCATAATTTTCGAACCATTCTCTGGGCAGGTGAGAGGGTAAGGAGGGTGGCGCAAGGGAGGGGCTAACCAAGGGTGAGGGGCCGGCAGCCCCCGGAGATGATGGTGCAGTAGGCGTCCCTGATGAGCCGCACATTCTCCTGTTGGTTGTACAGGTTGATGTAGATGTCCCCGATGTCAGCAACGGCCAGCGACTCGAAGGGCGCAGCGTGCGTGTAGTTGTTGTACGGACGGACCATCACCGACTCGCTCCGGATTTGACGCGGCCCAAACCTGGTGGGATGATGACGACGTACGCGAGCGATTTCCTCGTTAGGCCACCCACGTAAAAAAAAATATAAATTACTTGACATCGTGCCACAATCAAGTATAAACTGAGGTAACGACACAATGAAGAGGTGCAATTGAGTAGAGCAGCGTTAGCAGCACACACGGACCCTGCCGCTCACATCACCCCATCGCATGACGAGGTGAATCGCGTTACCGCGAGCAGGCTGCTCACAACGCAAGAGCAAAATATCGCGGCTAAAATGAAGCTTCTCCACTGGGACTCTCTCGTCTGTGAGCCAGTTTACAGACATTCTCCCCCCAACCCCTCAGCATTAGACCTGACAGCCACTGGGAATATGGATGTTTCTGTACGACACAAAGTCGCTATTCTTGGTGATCGAGACTTTTGCACATTTTCACTAAAAAGCTGATAAAAGTCCACATTTCATGAAGACAAGAATCTGGCCTTACACAGGCAGTTTTTGTAACATTTATATTTGCAGTATTATTTTAAATTCTACAGGGGCTCTCTGTGACGGCCCTTACACCAGCAGTAGCATGAGCAAGTAATTGCAGGGCTGCACTTTTACCTGTAAAAAAAAAATCGAATTAAGTACTTTTAGTTGCAAATACAATGTTTTACAACTTTTTTTTACTTGTTGAATAATTTTGATTTTAAGCTTTCGTGACTGCAGGGATTCATATTCTTGGTTATTTCGGTAAAGTCACGTAAAAGGGAAACAATAAAATAATAAAAATATAAAACAATAAAATTCTCACGACGTTTCGACTGCAACACAAGCAGTCATCATCAGGTGTGAAAACCACAGCAAGAATTTTTTTTAAAAAGTGGCGTTTTTTTAACGTTAGCACTACGGATAGCGATTTGACAGTTTGTTCAGATGGACGAGTCCATCTATGTTCGGAAAAGAGGAGGGGGGAGACGAAAATAATGGATGCGGTCTGAAAGCCACCGTAAGCATGAGCAATCAATTAAGACCCAAAATGGTTTATCAAATCCTTCCAATGATTCCTAAGCCAGAATCCATCTTCTCGGTTAAAATTGTCTCTGTGTTTGTATATGTGGATAGCCTCATGAACGAATCTCTCATGATAGCCAGATGGCTTGCAGAGAACCTCTGTCTTGGAGAAGTCAATGTCATGTGAGCCGACTGAATTATAACAGTGACCTGCCACGGCCGAGGTGTTGGTCCTACAGTGTTTTAGGTCTGCTTTGTGTTCACCAAGAATATGAATCCCTGCAGTCATGAAAGCTTTCAATCAAAATGTAATTGCCTCTACGGGGAGGGTTTCCACATAACTTTGAGATCCTTCAACAAACTCCGGGATAAGAAGGCTCAGCTGATCGAGTCTCTCACCTTTCTGAAGAGATTCCGCGACTCTGGGGTAATACCAATCACATTTACACTGACCTCTGCTGCTGTAACTCCTTCTCATGCGAAACGAATTCTTTCCAGAACTAGCTAAGCTCTTATCTCAGAGAAAATCAGACTTATACGCACCGAACTAGATCAGTTAGCAAGATACTCTACAAATCACACTTATCATTGACGGCAACAATGTCCACATCGGATTGGGAACATGTAGACAATATGACTGCCTCTTCAGCTGCCACTATGTCGACCAAATGTAAGGACAACCTGATTTCCAAATTTAACCTCCTCTCCAACAAAAGACCGGACCCACACACCAAAAAGCTAGAGGTTAACAAAGTCGTAATTAATCGAGGTAACAGTTCTATTTCCGATGGTCTGAAATCCGTTTCAGCTAAAGGGTTAAACTTTGCAGTCACACCTAAACACATACCAGTTAATGATATCATTGCCCAAGTAGCCCAAGTAGACGTGGCTCTCAAGGGCCTGGGTCACATCGCTGCAGACGAAGCAAGATCTGAAATCGCTGCAACCCTCAAAAACACTAAGATGCCAGCTAGCAACCTCAGCAAAGATGAGCGTTTTGAATTATGTAAATTAAAAAAGAGGGATGACATTGTCATCCTCTTAGCCAACAAGGGCAATGCCACTGTCATCATGGATAAAATAGAATATAACAACAAAATTCAAGAATTACTCAACAATGGCAGCTATACAAAAATAAAAAAAGAGATCCCACCAACAGCCTCGTCATACAAACCAACAAAATCATTTCTGATTCAACCGCATTAATTGATCAAACCAAACAGTTCTCGTTGAAACCTTCTGCTGCCAGGCCACCAAGGTTATACGGCTTACCAAAAATACATAAAGTAGATACACTCCTACGTCCCATCATCTCTACTATCAACTCCCCCACCTACAAACTGGCTTGTTTTCTGTCTGAAATCCTGCGGCTTTTCACTGGAAAAACCACCTCTGCGGTACAAAATTCTACTCACCTGGTATTGACAATCACGGGTATTTCCCTGTCCCCAGACGACCTGCTTGTCAGTTTTGATGTAGTTTCCTTATTCACCAAAGTCCCTGTACCTGACACCATCGCAATCGTTGAAGACTTGGTTCATCAAGGACTAAACACTGAGGTACCCCCCCTGGTGAGACACTGCTTAACCAATACATACTTCACTTGGAATGGAACTTTCTACAAACAAACTGAGGGCACCCCAATGGGCTGCCCCCTATCTCCGGTTGTAGCCAACATTTTCATGGAGAAATTTGAGACTGACGCCGCCCAAACTGCCACTCTGCACCCAACCTTATGGAAGAGGTACATGGATGACACTTTTGTCATCTGGCCACATGGCCGGCCTGCTCTAGACCAATTCCTCGACCACATCAATTCCATACACCCAGCCATCAGATTTACCATGGAAGTCGAAAAAGATGGCAAGCTACCTTTTTTGGATGTCTTCATAAAAAAGAGACCTGATGGTTCAATGAGCCACTCTGTCTACAGGAAAGCTACCCATACGGATGATGACCTGAAACCGGATTCCCACCACAATCCATCCCAGAAGAATTCCCTCATCAAGACTCTGCACCATAGAGCCCAATGCATATCCGACCAGGAACACATAGCCAGTGAACTCAAGCACGTACACCAAGCTCTTAAGGCTAATGGTTACTCCGACTACACAATCCGCAAAGCTATCACTCCAACCATGAAGAAGGACCCTCTTGAGGAGCCATTCAAAACCATCACTTTACCCTACATTGAGGGGATCACAAAAATATCTCCAAAATCTTGAATAAACACAAGATCCAGGTCCGATTCAACACATTACATAAAATCCGTGATCTGGTTCCGTCTGTAAAAGATGTGATTCCGGACAAACAGTACTCTGGCGTCTACAAACTAAGTTGCCTCTGTGGTAGTAGTTACATTGGAGAAACCAAACGACATGTCTCGGACCGCATCCGTGAACACAAAACAGACCTAAAACACGGTAGGACCAACACCTCGGCCGTGGCAGATCACTGTTATAATTCAGTAGGCTCACATGACATTGACTTCTCCAAGACAGAGGTTCTCTGCAAGTCATCTGGCTATCATGAGAGATTCGTTTATGAGGCTATCCACATATACAAACACAGAGACAATTTCAACCGAGAAGATGGATTCTGGTTTAGCAACCATTGGAAGGATTTGATAAACCATTTCGGGTCTTAATTGATTGTTCACGCTTACGGTGGCTTTCAGACCGCATCCATTATTTTCGCCTCCCCCCTCCTCTTTTCCGAACATAGATGGACTCGTCCATCTGAATAACTGCCAAATCGCTCTCCGTGGTGCTAACGTTAAAAAAACGCAACTTTTTTCAAATATTCTTGCTGTGGTTTTCACACCTGATGATGATTGCTTGTGTTGCAGTCGAAACGTCGTGAGAATTTGATTGTTTTATATTTTTATTATTTTATTGTTTCCCTTCTACGTGACTTGTTGAATAATCTTTATCCCTTTGCCAATCTACTGCTGGATGGAGGTCTTCCTACACTGTATCAGTTAAGGGGGTTTATTTGGCCATGCTTTACCAGGGTGATCAATGCCGGTTTATGAAAGGGGGGAGGGGGCCCATGGCCAGTTCAGATATCACTCGCCGCTCATGTTAGCTATGGCCATGAATCAAATGCAGGTCGCCGGGTTCATAGAGCAGTACGCTCAAAAGTAGGCCTTTATGCTGGTATTAACGTTTGTTGCAATCCCACAGCTGGAGTTGATACGTTTGACTGACCATTGATGTTAACATGACTTGCAAACATTGCCATCGCTTGCATGCAGAAGGTGAAATGCAGCCTTTGTGATGCAGTCAACATGTCCAACTGCCATTCACTGCAAAACACGTTTGGCCCACGTTCCCTGTCAATTAGATTGTCAACACTCTTTTATTAGAGCTCGCACGCGTTTAGTGAGCTATATCTAAGCGGTGTATGGGTCATTTGCAGCCTTCAATAAGAAACAGAACCTGAAACATAAAACAAAATACGAGATCAATCTTCGGCAAGGGTCTTGACACCTAGGTTTGTGACTTTCAGCAGTAGTTTTTCTTGACTTTACCTTTAGGGCACACACGAACGCGCTTGGCAAACACAGCGTTGACAATCAGTCTATTACAACATCCCTGCATCTTGCATAGCGGTGGAACAAGCGACCTTGTCGGTAGCAGACCAACAAGTGCCACGTGGAAAATAAGCATGCGAGGATTCATGCTAACTTGCTAAAGCCCTTTAGAACGCTGTGGATTCCTGGCATCTGCGTTATCATTGCAGGGCTCTGTGTAGAATCCGCAAACGTGGCCGAAGACTGACACATCTGGCTCACGCCTAATTCTCCCCAGAGCTTTCTCATGCCACCATGGAGATTGGTGGCTTTGGGAGAGAGCCCCCACAGGTTATTGTGAACTGCACAGCGGCAGCGCGTTCACTGCTTAATGCAGAGAATTACGGTTCAAGCCCAGCGGCTGCCCGGATTAATACTGCGGGCACATTCACCGTAAAAACACAACGTGCCGTCTGTTTCACAGCGAACGTTCAAGATCCCGTTCCGTTGTTCGCAAGAATAGGCCATCGTGTGCCAGTGTCAAAGTCCAAATTAGTTCAATTACCCGCAGTTGAATGGCTAAACAGTAATCATATGGCTCTAACACATCTCTTTATTGGATCATTGTGATCGTAGTCCTTCAAAAATTACCCACGATGTACATCATTCTAATGTGTAACCTTTCAACTGTCTCTCCAAAATGTTTTTTCAATTCGTTCGGAAAATGTATATATACATGCGGCTTTTACTAGTTATTATCCTCGGCCCAACTACGCAGCCTTCTTTGTTAAAGCCTTCAATAATTTCCCGTGGTTAATTTAAACCGATCATGTTAACAGGAATGTCATCAGCCTGCACTCCGAATTTGCATAGGAGGGCCTCGGTGGAAAAACACTTTAAAAACTCCACCCCAATATTATTGCAAAACGAAAAAAGAATCGTAATTCCTGTCAAGCAACTTTAGCTCTGCCGACATCTCTGTGGCAAAGGCGCTTGCTTCTGTCGTGACCGCCAGCGGATTCTTTAGTGGCAGCTATCATCAATATTCATGACACACAGACGGCTATGAACCAGACCGGCCGGATAGGGCGCATTCTCACCAGGTCTGGCAATGTGAGACGTGTACTGTGTACTGTGCAAGCTGTGTGTGAGACGTGTACTGTGTACTGTGTGAGCTGTGTGTGAGACGTGTACTGTGTACTGTGTGTGTGAGACGTGTACTGTGTACTGTGCTAGCTGTGTGTGAGACGTGTACTGTGCAAGCTGTGTGTGAGACGTGTACTGTGTACGTGCAAGCTGTGTGTGAGACGTGTACTGTGTACGTGCAAGCTGTGTGTGAGACGTGTACTGTGTACGTGCGAGCTGTGTGTGAGACGTGTACTGTGTACTGTGCAAGCTGTGTGTGAGACGTGTACTGTGTGAGTGTGAGACGTGTACTGTGTACTGTGTGAGCTGTGTGTGAGACGTGTACTGTGTACTGTGCAAGCTGTGTGTGAGACGTGTACTGTGTACGTGCGAGCTGTGTGTGAGACGTGTACTGTGTACTGTGTGAGCTGTGTGTGAGACGTGTACTGTGTACTGTGTGAGTGTGAGACGTGTACTGTGCAAGCTGTGTGTGAGACGTGTACTGTGCTAGCTGTGTGTGAGACGTGTACTGTGTACGTGCGAGCTGTGTGTGAGACGTGTACTGTGTACTGTGTGAGCTGTGTGTGAGACGTGTACTGTGTACGTGCGAGCTGTGTGAGACGTGTACTGTGTACTGTGCAAGCTGTGTGAGTGTGAGACGTGTACTGTGCGAGCTGTGTGTGAGACGTGTACTGTGTACTGTGTGAGTGTGAGACGTGTACTGTGTACGTGCGAGTTGTGTGTGAGACGTGTACTGTGTACTGTGTGAGTGTGAGACGTGTACTGTGTACGTGCGAGCTGTGTGTGTGTGTACGTGCGAGCTGTGTGAGACGTGTACTGTGTACGTGCGAGCTGTGTGAGACGTGTACTGTGTACGTGCGAGCTGTGTGTGTGTACGTGCGAGCTGTGTGTGAGACGTGTACTGTGTACGTGCGAGCTGTGTGTGTAGGTGCGAGTTGTGTGTGTGTAGGTGCTGTGTGTGTGTGTAGGTGCTGTGTGTGTGTGTAGGTGCTGTGTGTGTGTAGGTGCGAGCTGTGTTTGTGTGTACGTGCGAGCTGTGTGTGTGTAGGTGCGAGCTGTGTGTGTGCGTGCGAGCTGTGTGTGTGTACGTGCTGTGTGTACGTGCTGTGTGTGTGTGTAGGTGCTGTGTGTGTGTGTAGGTGGGAGCTGTGTGTGTGTGTAGGTGCGAGCTGTGTGTGTGTACGTGCTGTGTGTGTGTGTAGGTGCGAGCTGTGTCGTCGTCTGCACGAGCTGTGTGTGTGTCACGGTGTGCGCGAGGTGAGAGCGCCACCTGGCCCCGGGCCGGTTGGAGGTGCCCGTGTCGATGGGCGTCCCCACGAAGCATGCGTCGAGGCCCGCGCTGCCCTCCCGCACGGTGGGCAGCCTCATCATGGAGGCCAGCCCGGCGCAGCGCGCCAGCTCGTTCCCGCTCGGCGGGGTGAACAGGCGCCGCTGCTGCTGCGGGCCCCCGGCCGAGTGCAGGGCCCGGCCAGCCGCCCCCGGGGCTCGCGGGGACAGGGCCCGGCTCAGCGAGCCCAGCAGACGGGAGCCGGGAGCCCCCCACGGGCCCCCGGGGCACCGCGCTCCAAGCACCATCAACAGCATGGGGGCTGCTACCTTCACTCCTCCTCGCTGCACGCGCGGAGGGGGGTGGTGGTGGTGGTGCGTGTGGTTGTTGACTTCGTGTTGTGGTTGTTGTGTGACACGGTTGAGTGGATGTTGCGTTGGGTTGTGGTGGTTGTTGTGTCGAAGTGGATGCGGTTGTCAAGTTGTTGATCGGCTGTGACCATGGTGGTGCGGTTAGGTGGCTGTGATTGGGTGGGTGTTGAGTGGGCGTGAAGCGTGTGTGTGATTGAGTGGTTGTGGTTAAAGACGTGGTTGTCTTGATGTTGAGTAGATGCTGCGATGCAGTTGAGTGGTTGTGATTGAGCCGGTGAGAGTGAATGTGTCTCGTGTTGAGTGCCTGTGGGTTGAGTGATAGCGGTTAAGTCGGTGTGTGTATTGTGAATGACCCTAAATGTCCCTGGTTGATGGAGTCGTACTGTCGGGGGCTCTATGAGCTCCACTCGCTTTAAAGATGACCAAAGGGATGGGACAGCAAGGGGCTGAGCTGCCAAGCACCTGATCACATCTCCATATCTCCAAATAAAAGGCAAACTTGTGATTATGTGTGTCTGTTCAAAATGTTTAGCGTACTTCCCGACATGCAACAAACACACACATTCATAATAAAGGTTTTTGGGTTAGATCGCGTATTTATAAATGTGTCGTAACCCTCCACCACCCGACATGGCCAATCAGCAAAAAAAGTGTCACGTTGACAAAAGACAAATAATTCACTACTTTAGCCCACCGGTGTGTTGAAGAGTGAATCCACAACATAACCATTGACTGATTACTAATCGATTATATAATTACAATACCCCCCTCCGCCTCTAATCACTTCACCTGATATTAGTTAAATGATGACGTCACCCTGCTGCTGCTCGATATAAAACCGGGAGCAAGCGAGGGCTTTACCATTCTGGCGAATTGCGTGATGATGCTGGATGTATTTACCAGCGAAACGGCGTACTCAAACTGTAAATGTTGTGGATTCACTATTCAACACACCGGTGGGCTAAAGTAGGAAATTGTTTGTCTTTTGTCAACGTGACACTTTTTTTGCTGATTGGCCGTGTCGGGTGGTGGAGGGTTACGACACATTTATAAATAACGCGATCTAACCCAAAAATCTTTATTATGAATAATATTGGTCGCGAAAGCCTACGTGTTAAACAAACACACACATGTGGGTACTTTCCAGACTGTACACCATGCAAAAATAATAATAAAAAATACATTTTTTGTGGGGGGAGCTCAATAATGCATTTATTTTTTGCACGGCAAGTGAGCTGTGACGTCAAATCTGTCACGTGACCCGCGCATGTGGAAGCGTAACGCATTGTAGTGTAGTGGTTAGCGTGCTGTGTATGTCTGTGTGTGTGTCTGTCTGTGTGTGTGTGTCTGTGTGTTTGTGTCTGTGTCTGTGTGTGTCTGTGTGTGTGTGTGGAAGCGTAACGCATTGTAGTGTAGTGGTTAGCGCGCTGCGCTACGAACCCGGCGACCCGAGTTCGATTCCAGCTCACGGCCACCACCGGTGACGATTATTTCAACCGCTTCTGGGCCTCCCCTAGGTCGACTCAGCCTCAAACGACTAACTGTTATGGTGTGTGAACATCGCCACTGGGGAGACAAAGGCGGCCGGGCTTGGTGAATCTAAGTCCCGGGCGAAGCCGGATAGTAAAGCTAGTCACTTATAAACCCGGCGATGCTGATGAGAATACCTACGGTGGTGAATAAGTGATGACTGCGAGCATAGATGCCAGATTAACCCAGAAAGGGAAGGTCGCTGGACGAGAACTTCCACCGCTTCTGGGTACCTGAACACAGTGGAATCTGTGTTCAGGTGCCAGGAATTGATCTGTACTGAGATATGGTGGCGGCATTACTGTGTTGAATTTTATTGCAGGATTCTGCACATCACTGATAGACCTAGGCTCTGACTGAGACATATATCCGGATTTGGTCTGTGGGAAAGATGACGACTAGCTTACCAGGTGCTGCTCTCAGCCAAGGTGTGATGGTTAGAACTAACTTCATGGCTGGAGCTACCCGTGTTATAAATGAGAGAATGTCTTTTATTTATCCAGAAAAGCCGCGGCAAGGCCCAAGACTCTTTCCCAGGAGAGGGTCTGCATCAGACTATTCTGCCAGTTTATTGTTGTGTAGTTCGCATGTGGGAGCACATTGCAGGACCCAAAGAAAATCCATGCACATCCGAGTGAACGTGCAATGTTCGTGCGTGATTTGACTTTTGGTATGTATGTTGAACTACTTGTTCGCACCATACGTAGCCAATCGTGTGAATCGGTGGTGCAGGGCGGAAAAACAAGAAAAACACAACAAAGCAGTTGTGAGAATGATATATATATTATCCTTGCAGATATGTCATCGACAATTTCTGAGAGCTACGCACTACTGGCCACTTTGTCTTGGAGTAAAAAAAAAACTCCATCCGACAGGATATCTGTGGGCATGGTGTTTCAGACAGAGCCGGCAACACTGAGCACCTGAGTTTGAATCCAAGTTCTAATGTACATGATCTCCAAACCCTACACTCAAAGCGCTGGATTGCAGGCAGAAACTACTCCATGCGCCACTGTGTTACACTAAAGGGGATTATTTGAGGGATGCTCCGAGGTGAGTAGGAGACGTGTGAGGAGTGCTGTGGGATGCGTGGTGGTGAGTGGTGGTCCTGGGCTGGTCGGTGCCGGGGAATATGGAGACACAGATTCCATCTCCCACATCGATCGAGTATAAATACGTTTTACAATCAACTCTCGATGGCCCGGGGTGGATTATAATTATCCGTGTAGCAGACTAACCGTGCTGGCCAAAATATAAATATACAATTTTTACCGTGTGGGCTATTTTTATTCTTAGCTGCTCCTCACTTGTCGAGGGGCCCGTGACCACGAACGTTTTCGCAAGTGAACCTATTACATAAAAAAAATTCTACATCTACACCCCCTATATAGGAATGCAAACAATACATGATTGTCATAGGGACATTTGCATACATTATGCATATGTCTTGCATGCGGGTATATCAGTATTGGTTTCATCTGGGTCACCCATCCCCCCTATACCCATTACCCTGTACAGCCGACGGTACCTCCACACATGGACTGGGTCTCACATAACATCCGGGCCAGGTGACTGCTCATCAGTAGGTTGAGCGAGCAGCCCACAATCTCACGTGTGCCAGTTAAAATCCTGTCTGGAGGGGTTGACTCGGCTTATTCCTCCAGGATTAGCACGGTTTGCTACGTACGGAGCAAAATAAGTTCAACATACATACAACATAGGTACCAATTTGTGGGGAAGTCAAAAGTTTTATGGATAGACTCGCCCCAGCTATAGGAATGGGGAATTTCCATCACCGGCTCAGGGCGGTAAACAGGAGCTGAGCACCGCACCTCAGTGCTCGCTTTGACTTGCTGGGAGGAGCACTCCCACACTATTCGTACAACACCATATTATTATTTGTAACAGCGACGATTTTATACGTGTGTTAACGTCCACTTGATCATGGCCATGGAAGAGTAACGAATATCCTATTTATTTCATGGGCATCTTGAGATGCTGACGCATTGCATGCATTCCACATTGTAATCGTGGTGAATTTTGTAATAATATGAAACTAGCGGCATTTTCCTCGTGGTGATATAAAGTATCGAAAAATTTAAAGGAAGGAGAAGACAGGAGAGAAAGAATGGGGAAATGAGAGGAAGAGGGTGCAAACAATGGGAAAACGAGAGCGAAGGGTCGGGAGAGACGAGGGTCGGGAGGAAGAGGCTGCATCAGGGCTTCGATGCTGCTGCACGGATCGGAGTCTGTTTTCACATCGGGCGGCGGGGAAGGGGTTCAGCGTGGGGGTGGCCACACAGAAGCCACGTGATGTACTGGAGGCTTGAGCTCACGTAGATCGATATGCAGTATTGGTTGAAATCCTGTCTAACAACTGCTTCTAACATGACCCACGCGTCCATGGACTCGCTTTTTTGGTCGGTTGGTCACCTTTATTTTACCACAATATAATAATGAGCGACTTTGTGGAGTAAGATAAATAAGCAGACTATTCATGGCTTCACATATACTGTATGTGCCTCCACGTAAAAGGCATTTTTTTGCAGATATCAGCCCCACGGCCTTCTCGGAGTGAAATTTAGTTATGAAATATTTTCACTTGGAAATGTTTTTATTCGGTCTAACACCAGTAAACTGTGGACTGGTTTCGACATTCACTGTCTCATTCATTGTAGGTTTTATCTTACCGTGTGAGAACCCATTGACGTAGAAAACAGGATCGTGTTACTACTGCCTTTGGCAGTGGTGCACAAGTATAATCAATGACAACACCTCAACGCGTTCGTCAATAACATGACGAGGAGAACAAATCGGGCGACGTTTTTGGCAATGGCAATTCTTCATTGCAGAGATAATAATACATGGCAAGACAGCTGCGTGGTATAAACACCGGCAGATCTAGAAGCTTCCCAAGATAGGGCTGGGTGCGGTGCTGCAGCGGCAACTTAACGACGCTAAACCAACACCGCCTCCCACCCTCGATGGCACCCGAGCCTGTGGCAGCAGGGAGGGGGGCAGTGAGGGACACGCAAGCGCTTGGGGGGCCAGCACACCAGCGCGTGCAGGGTGACACGGGACCAAGCACCTCCCATGAGCACGGTTGGCTACGTACGATGCGAAAGAAGTTCAACACATTGTACACGCATACATTGCATCTCTCACGAACGCTTGTTTTATCTGCCCCCCCTTGCCCCCCCCCCACCCAAACTCTGCCCATGCTCGCCTCCAGTGCTGGATTACAGGCCATGTGCACCACCACCGCCCCGTACATTTGCCGCAAGATATTTTTTACTATAATAAAGTCATCAAGAAACCCTTGAACGTTGACATATAAGTCAATTGTGTACTAGCGTCTAAATGTGAAAATGACACTGCAAATTACTCAATTGAAATTAAAATATCAAACATCGCTCTCTACTGCGAAAACTTGCCAGGACCCTCCTGAACCCCCCCCCCCCCATGAGGTTGGGGGTAAACGCGCGTATAGTAATAATAAGAATCGTAAAAAATGTTATAAATGTTATGGCACATTACGGAACAGAATGGTGAGGCTTGTGGGTGCCGCCTATAAACCGGTCGTGTCCACAACGCGTCACTGGGGATCGCGAACAGAGCACAGGGTACACGGCATCCTGGCGAGGTCACTTTTCAATTCCAGGTGCTGTAGGCTTGGGCGGCAAGGTCGCAGTGCAGAAATGAATTCCTAAATGTGCGTAGAGGTTTGAGTGTTAGCCACCTCGTTTTCGCAGTAGAGAGCGAAGTTTGCTATTTTAATTTCAATTGAGTAATTTGCAGTGTAATTTCACATTTAGACTATGACGCTAGTATACAATTGACTTATATGTCAACGTCTCTCATCGTTGCTCTGCCTCTCGGTGTCTTGCAGAACGAACTCTCCGCCCGTCCCCACATTTTCGGGATCTGTCATCACCATGGGGATACGTCCTGGCCACCTCATCCGTAATTCTCTCATCTCGTCGTCCATCGCTGCCACCTTCATCGTTTATCGAATCATCTCCTTTCTCGTTCTCTCTACGCTCTTGTTTTCCCAAAGGACCACCTTGAGTCTAACCCACTGCCAGTGTACAACATGTTCCTCGCTTCTTCACCATGCCCAGCAATCAGACCCCATACACAATGAGAATGGTCCCCTCTGCCTCGGTGCTGTATCCAATGTCTGGCAATCGACTCTGGCTGTTCACCAGAGGACGATCTAGAAACTTCCCCGGAGGAGGAGGGGCCATCCATACATTTCAATTTTGTACCGTAGAGATTTTACTTTATTTTTAACATTCCTCCTCCGGTTCGCTGAAAAACAAAAATCAGATGGCAAATTTCTCCACGTGACAGCTCGATTTGATTGGCTTTGTCAGGTCGTGGAGAATGAGTCTCATTTGCAAGAGTGACCTGGGTCACAGAAACGACAAACGCAATACCACAAAGTACAACAATAAAGCAAACAGAAATCAGTTCAAAGACAAACATATATAAATATTTGTTCAAAGGCCCGGTCACAACACAGGACACAAAGAACTACCAATGATGCCAAGGTACATGCAGACTGCGCTCTACAGCTACCTTGAACAAGCTGTGCAAACAGGAGCTCGGGGACAGCACCACGCACGCTGCAGTTGTCGACACCGATCTCGTGATGCGGGCACCTCTGCAGGGGCGCGCGTGGCTCGCCCGACTCGCGACTCCGCTGGCTCCGTGAGCCTCGCCGGCTCCACGATGTGAGACCCAGGCAGGGCTCTTGTGGCTTCGCGGCTCATGGCAACTTCGGGATCAATACAACAACTATATACGACACCGTAGGCAGTTAGTCACAGGTATTGTTGTGGGTCCGAATATCTGTATGAGTGGATGTAAATCTATGGGAGTCGACACAATACAATGTTGATTTTCATAGCGTGAATGTGGACTTGTGTTCCTTATTATATTAAAAGGATCGTATCCTCGCGACGCCGTAGAGAAACGCTGGTTATTTATTTTATGCAGAGGCAGTTATAGGTCTCTTTGTGAGCGTGTGAGTCGTCAATGGAAGCCTTGAAGTCTACACAATACAATGTTGATTTTCACAGGGTGAATGTGGACCTGTGTTCCGTATATCAATACGACCGTATCCTTACGACGCCGTAGATGCACGCTGGGCATGTTCATACTACAGAGAGAGGAGTGGTCACAGGTGACGATGAGAATGCTGTCTCTTCGCAAATTTCGCACAATTACGTCGATGTCGACGTTCAAACTGCATTGACTCACAGACGAACCCCTGAAAAAACCCATTCCAGTGCCAAACCCACGGGGCGATGTGGAGAGCTCGAACCGCCTCCCCGTCACACGTCATGGGAAATAAATACCCATGGTGGAATGATTCACCTGTCCGGCGATTAGTGAATCCTCACGTTTCAGGGCTGTGATTTAATCCAAGAATGAAACTAATTATTTGGTGAAGCTTGCTGCTGTTGGCAGTGGGGCACAATCACAGTCATACAACCTCAACGCGTTCGTCAATAACAATACCACCACCAATGTGGTGATGGTGGTGATGGAGTAAACTGACTGATATAATCGGCGACGTTTCGGACAATGTCCCTGCTTCCAAGCACAACCATTATTTGATATGAATGTATGCCCTATGAAGAAGGGCCACTGCCCGAAACGTCGCCTGTCATATACATCACTAGTATTTTAAGGCCACGGTGTTATTGGCGAAGGCGTTGCGTTTTGTTGTTCATTCAACAGTGGAGGATGTCGTCTTTTGTCGGTCGGCATCGTCTCTCTGCGTTTGCCTCTCGTCGTCGAAGCGTGGCGAGCACGACTCAGGGCGTCGTGCATTCGCTCTGCCGTCCGTCCGCGGCGGGAGAAGGAGAAGAAGACGTCCCGATGATGACTGCTGAAGGTGACCCGATGTAAAGACGAGCGGATTGTAAAGCCGCGTTGCTATGCGGGCCATTTCTTAGTGAAAGCTGGCCAGTGTGATCACGGGGCAGCCCAGGCTTTGGCACTAGAAGGACGGTGCTTGTTCTGGCTTGCCACCGTTGATTTACTGAAACGGTTGTTATTACGATACTTTGAAGATATAAGCCTTTTCGGTCAAGGAAATGGCAAAGACCATTGCGTGTCGCTCGCCTCCCCGATGACGCCAAGTCGAGCTGATCATCGCCGCGGGTGTCCGAATCGCGAGCGCATTCCGCGGGGCATTCGCAGGACGCCATCGACGTGTCGGAGTCAGGGTCAACATTTGCCAGATTCGAAGACTATACGCCACGAATTATGCCGACGTGGTCATTATACACAGCAGCAGCAGCAATCACCGCCCCGTTCTGACAGACCAATGCCCCAAGTCACGCTCGAAAATAACACTAATTGTGGTCTCGGGTTGCCGTCCCCAGGTTCAACAAAACAATCGTGAACATCCAATAACGAAAAGCCTACACCGTGTTATATAAAGCAATCGTGAGACATCTTGAGCACGTCTTGCGCCACGTGACGTCGCCCCCGTCTCGTCACTCATTTCAGAGGGTAAACGCGCCCCAAATTCATGTAAATACACGAAATCGTCTTCTCGTTCCTGTCTCTCGCTCTCTCTTTCAGTAGCTCGTTGCTTCGAGACTCGAACCAAAATCAACGCGCCTGACGCCAGGGACCCCAGCTCAGGCGCCAGTGCCTTTATTGAGACACCGCGTGAAGACACGGGTGCAGCCCTCTGTCACGCCACTGCTGAATCAAGGCTTTCCCCCACGCCGTATCAGTCACGAGGAGTGTTCGACCATGTTTCACCACCACACCGGTCAGTACCGGTTTGGTGAAGCAAGGAGTGAAGTCCTGCGTGACGGCAGGGGGCACAGGCCGTCAGATCTCACTCGCGTGAGTTGGAATCGAACTCGGGTCGCCGGCTCGACACGACTAACGCAAGCACCACACTGGACACGTGGATCCCCTTATCCTCACGGCCCTCGTTAGTCCCCGTGAACCTTGGTTCACCTCGTGATCGACATCGCGTCATCTCAGCTCATTAAGCAGTATTTCACGTTTCCTCAAATCGTGGTGCGCGACAGAATTCTCCCCGCACGTGTGTGTACAGTGTACACATCCGACGATAACAGCCTTTTATGTCAGCTTTATCGTATTACAGCGCGCCTGTTCGTCTGGGCATGCAAAGCAGCAGCCACAAGCCGCTGCTTTGCAGAGACGGTGGTCACCGGCTTCGCGCTCTTTCAGATGCGCTGCTGCGGCCGTCTGGAACACTCTGCGGTCCGATATTCGGAAGCCACCGGGACTCTCATCTCGAATGAACCTTCGTTCTCTAGAACTGATTTTTGTGTTTAGTTTGTTGTCCTTCCCCCTATTATCACGGTTCGCTACGTATGGTGCGAAAGAAAGCCAACATCAAGTCCATACATGGAGACGAGGCACTTCTTTATTAACGAGCACCATCGGGATTAACACACCATCGGGATTAACACACTTAGTCCGTCTGTTATCGGCGACTCAGCTACTCAGCCAGGACAGTTGGTGGGCTGTCTGACTGGCGGCGCCCCGAGATGGTCGAGACGGAGACGACGACGAGAATGGTGAAGACGACGAGACGAATGGCGACGATGGACTTCTGCAGCACTACGGGGATCCCACTCCAACAACAGCCCCGAGGTCCCCCACAGGGGGCCCCCCTTATATACTGCCAGCGTGGCCTCGCTCCGCCCCGGCCACGCCCCCTTTCTGGAACCTACCAGCGGGTTCCTGGTGGGCCCCTTCTGTGACCTTTCCCCCAGGGCCCCCCTCTCGCCCAGCCTGCCGACTTGAGGGCAGCCGGACGCCGCAGAGCCCCATCCCTGCCAGCAGCCAGCGCCCCGCCACTGTGGCACAAAGGTTGAGGAATGCTGACGGGAACTTGGGCCTGTGCCAGCACTCGTGTATTGTATGAAGATTTATGGTGGGAGGGAATTCCACAGTGTAGAGCGAGGGAAGAAGTGGAGAGAGAAGTGGTGTGACCTGCAGTGTGGTTGGTGATTGAGTGAGTGATTCAGTAAGCGTTGTTGTTGGTAGCGATAGAAGGGTGACAGGGAAGCGATTCACCACCGGTGCATGCGGGCTGCTGGAAAGATGCTAATCTGGGAGGCTCACATGTTTAAGAATAAACAACGCACTGCAGTATATTTTGTGAGGAGAGACAGACTTTTCTTATTTTTCGCACCTTGTGGTATTCGTACCGTGCTAGATTGCGTGCGATCACTGATTAGGATCGAGCATACGCCAGCTAATTTCGCAAATGTCTCAGAAATAGTGGTGATAACTTCCCAGATAAACGGAGCTATAAATAGACCCGCATCGCGGCACGGCAGCAGCCCCTGATTCGCACAAAGCTGTCCATAAGCTTCGCCACACAGACGGATGCATGCGCGAGCATCATAGCAAGTGGCTGCCCCTGCGATGTTGAGAGTGATCACCATCGCCTCTACAGCACAACAGTGAATCCACATCATCTCGTCCTCCTTCCTCTCCCCTCCACCTCCTCTACTGTAGTCTCACTCGCTGCACCAGCCAGCAGCAACAGCAGCAGCGGTGGCCAGCTCGTCTCCTCTACCATGGCGGGTGGCCCAGACGGCAGGCGCCGCGTGGACGCTGATCCCCGTCTCCACACGCATCCTGCGGGTCACAGGCTTCTTCCCCCCTGGCATGAGATGTCAAGTCTTCAATGTCAACCGTGGCAACCAGCGGCACATTTTGGGAATTCCCTGCACCGTCACTGCTCGACTACTCACGAGCAAACACCCTGTGAAAGACCCACCTCTGCAGATCTCTGGGTTCGACCTTTTACAAAGATCATGGTCCACCCTAAACCGCATTCCGCACAAACCGTGGCGGCAATAGATGCGGATACCTGATGCACAAATGGAAAACACTCCAGTTTGCGACTGTGAGTCATCCAGAACAGACCGTACAACATTTAACAATGCGATGCCCGATCCACAAATACAAAGGAGACATCTCCACAGCGGTACACTCCGTTGCTACTCCTGACGCGTTTATCTGGCTTGACCACCTGAATGTGAAATTGTAGTTGTTGCATCTACATCATATGAAAGAAGAAGATTGCTCAACTCGTCGAGCGCACGTAGTTCTACTGGGTTGGTGAAGGTGGCAGTGCCCAGGGACGAGTGAAGATATCACGACGCGAGCCGCTGGCTGGCCATGGAGCTCAGGTCGCCACATTCACAGCGTAGAGCACGCCAACTGATGCTCTGCTGCTCCTCCTCCCCGGTTTAGATGTGTTAGAATGAAATGCGCACAACGAGGGAGCGTGTACCGCCCAGTGAGCGGCATCCCGCGCACACACACGCGCCTCCCAGGTAAGCTCACACAGGCCACGCCGTTTCAGTAAATGTAATTCTTTATTGAGTATTGCACCACCGTGAATCGGAACCCTTCCCTCGGATATATTGTACAATCATTTTTTCCTGGGTTTAACGCAGGGCTTCATTTCGACCAGGTCTGTTGATGTCGGCTGCCCAGAATAAATATTTTTTCCGTACCTCTCAAGTGACATCCAGTGCACTTCTTATCACGGCAGCGGATGCTATGACGACGTGTCAATTGCCCCAGTCGACCGGCGAAAAAATAGTCGGTGAGAAATCAAGCCCTGGGTTAATGTACCACCACCGACGTGAACCCACGATTGCCCCGAACCCGAACGCTAAAGTGCCCGTCACCTCGAGTGTCCCGTTACAGAATCGCTCTCGTCTTACAAGTGCAGAGTGGCGAGGCTCCGTGCTACAGGGACCCACCAGGTCACTGGCAAATAAACTCCATCCACAGAAGCCTCTGCTCCCGACCCATGTGCGGGGTAGCGTTAGCATTCATATTACGGTGAAAGGCAATGGGAAAATGTTGCTCAGTTGTATAGCATTGAGTGTTTCGGTGGACCGACAGGCCTGGCTAAGGCTAAGGTGGTGGGAGGGGAGGTACCAGCACCTTGATTGAGGACAGAGGGGGAAAGGTGGGATGGGATCCTAAAAGAATGGCGAGAATTTGTTTTTAATGTTCTAATGTGCACTAATGCCTACTTTAATGATGGCGATATTGGCACATGGAATAAAGATTGGTTGATTGAATTTGACAAGTTCGTTTGGGGAGTATATCTGGTGCCTAATGGTGACGAGCCCCAAACGCGCAGAGAGAACTCAGCTTGTGCGAGCGGCCACATCTTCACCGTGGCTTTTTTCTGCCAATGAAGCAGACGTCACTCTTGTTGCCGTGGGCGGCGTGAACACCGTTCGGTTTAATTCAGAATCTTTTACTTTATCCTGGAGGAGTCCGATGAGCTATGGAGCTCTTTATCACAGATGTCCAGTTGTCAAATTCATCCCATGCCGGACGTCGCTCGAGCGTTCCCCGTCAATAAACCCTCCTCCTCGCCACTTGTCGGGCTTTACGTGTGAAGTTCCCGTCTCCCCCAAGACCATTGATGCCTACTTTGCGATGCAGGGCACTACATTCATAACCGCCCCCGTATGGAGATCGTATTCATAAATAACAGTGCCAACGTGAACAGTCGCCTGCGTAATTGATGGGCATGCCGTACAGGCAAACACCATAAAATATCACCTCGGGCTGTAAACCATGTTGTATTTACAAGTCGGCACGAAATAAAAATGTAACTAATTTGGTTATTAAACGCAAGCTTCTGCTGCGTGGGCGGTGATGTGCAAGCACAGCAAACAAACCCCGACATGTCCATTCATGGCGACACTGTGGCCTTAAAAGGAAAGACGGAGGGCCACTGCCCCAAACTTTGCCCATCATATAACAAAAAAAGTTATTTCAAGGTCAGTGTTATTGACGAATGTGGTGAGCTTTTTCATTCAAGTAAACAGATGTTAAATCATCCATAAGAGGTTTTTGGGTTAGATCACATAAATATATAAATGTGTCGTTAAAACCCGCCACCACCCGACACAGCCAACTAGTAAGGGTTGTCACATAAACAGAACGTGCCAATTCGTCACTAGTACAGCACACAGGTGTGTTGGAGAGCCAAGCCACAACATTTACAATCCGAGTACGACGTTTTGCCAGTAATTACGAGCTTCATCAGGCGAAAGCCATATTTGTGGACAAGTCTTAACTGTTTCGTTCCTTATATAGAGGCGTAGATGTGGTGACCACGCTTCTGCGCTCTTGCACAATGTGGGGGGGGGGGTTGTAATTATTGGCGAAACGTCGTACTCGGAATGAAAATGTTGTGGCTTGGCTCTCCAACACACCTGTGTGCTGTACTAGTGACGAATTGGCATGTTCTGTTTACGTGACAACCCTTACTAGTTGGCTGTGTCGGGTGGTGGCGGGTTTTAACATTTATATATTTATGCGATCTAACCCAAAAACCTCTTATGGATGATATTGGTCGCGAAAGCCAATGTGTTAAACAGATGTTAAATCGCTTAATTTAGTAACTACTCATGTGGGTTCGGTTTCTGCAATTTTGTGTAGATGCAGCTCACCTATTTATGCCCAAAATTCGCTATACTATATAATGCGGCTTTTAATTCACTCCATATGTGGCTATGTGGTAATGTACACGCCACTCGGCAAGCAGCGGTCCCGCGCGGTTTCGCTTTGTGTGCCAAATTTTTGTAACGAATATAACTACTAGCGCATAGATCGAGGAAAACCGGCATTTTGTTTACATTCAATGCAGTTCCTATTATACAAATAGCTCCAAGGATATTGGCTACAATAATGACAACGTGTAGTTTTACACACATGTAATACACGTATAACGGTAGTGACGGCGTTCACACAAGTTGCATCTCACTATCACCAAGCAGCCCACGGCCAAGTGGGAAGGTAGCAGCCAGGCGGTGAGCTGGTGTTACCAACAATTGCCCAAGCTCTGCGCTCCTCTATATATCAAGACGTTTTAAGCCAATTAATTAGTGTTTATACGTGTGGGATGAATCCGGACCACCCGGAGAAAACCCATGCTTGTTGTTCCCCTTTTCTGGAATACCAGGGTATGTCGCCTCTTCGACGCTCACGGGAAAGGAGTTTCGCAACATGTGTGCGATTCACCAACCGTTGTCTCCCACAGGGCCAGGTTCCAGGTGTGTATAGCCACCACCGCCCAGCAAATAATCAAGAATTACCAAAGACATCCCACCGCGTGGTACACGGGTATGCACTTTTGCGATTAATCTCAGCCACCTATTTCATATAGATAAAAAAAATATATTTGCCTCGTCTCTGTACCGAATAAAAATGTTCTGTATCCTGTGCTTAATGAATATTTAAATATTCGCTCCGATCAAGGCCTAGGGAAGGTTTCTTCCTTCGATCTACTGGGGCTTCACGTGTCCCTTGACTGGCCAGGGTAGCAATGGTGTGGACACAGGCAATATCTTTCAGAGCAAGAGCTAGAATTAATGAAAGTAGGGCCTTCACATTTGTATAATCTATGTTAATGTAATAATTACAATGATAGAATACTGTACACTAGTTGTGTATTGTACTGTACGTATACACTCACAGCTCATTAGTTGATCCACTGCTGGATGACGGCCTCGCTATGCGGAGTAGGCCGCGGAGAGAGCGCAGACATTGGAGCACAGGACAGTAGAGAACAACAGTGGAAGTTGCTGCATCAGTCTCTGCTGAGAACGCAGGCTTGCCGCAACCCACACTGCCGACTACGTAACGGCGGTCATCCCATCCGGTGCCGTAGGCTACGGCCAGCCTGTGTAGTCTACTTCTCAGGATCTCACGAGACCCGGCACATTTAAGGTGAATCGGTCATCGGCCACATTTTATGGTGAGGGAAAGCTAAAGATGCAGCTCTGCAGGAAGGGGGCCCTCACTAGAGGTTATTTTGGCCTACTCTTCCACGCTGGGTGTTATCGTGTGACTGTAAATTGGCGTGGATTTACTTGCTGATCCAACCTTATTAGAGTCCAAATTCCAGGTCCGCCTGGGCCTCGCCTAAACCCCCGAGCCAGGGGCCATCATTCCGGGGCCGATCTCAGCAGTGGCGCAGTACCCCGGCTCTGGCGCCACGCCACCAGGGCACGGGGGCGGCATGGCGCGCACGCCACACGCAGAGCACGCCGGTACGAGCGACACCACGAGTGCCGGGTCTCGGTGGCTTAGGCTGCCTGGCCGCCCCATTGTGAGGATGGGCCGGGGACTGGACCAGGTCCCAGCGCTTTACACATGGCGCGTAGAGAGACGCGGTTAACACAGCATAAATTAAAATGCATAAATATAGCGAGCGGTTGCGCACGTGGGATTGTGACGTTGCAAATGCTACCGGCATCATTGCACAGTTCAAAAACGACGTCACAATCGAGCACCAACATCTTTGCCGTCCATGCCCCGATCGCAGGAGAAGTCGGACTTGGCCGCGGACTTTCCAGCAGTCCGATTGCCTACGCATCAACTTTATCTGGTGACTTCAGAGCGTCCGTGTTCTGTAGCAGCATGTGCAGTCTCAGCAAACGTGGAACGTTAGGTCAACGTTGGACTAACCACATGCCAACGTTGGCCCATCGTTGTAGGCTTACTGGGAAGGCACAGGTAATAACACAGGCGACGAGTGATACACCTGTGGGGAGATTAAAAAAACATCTCGCAGCACATTTGGTCACCTGGCAACCAACGGGCCCAGCCCGCGAGATGAATGCACTTCTAATTCGGTATGTAACGAGGCCTTAATCCCTCACTGCAACCACCATTCCGAGTCTAGAGACAGAGCCTTGGGGGAGGGGGGGGGGGAGGGAATGGAGGCGTCTCCCCGGTAGAATCCTGCCCACGCTCCTCCGTCACATTGGCACTCATAAGGGTGGTAAAAAATAATCCGTGACAAAAATGACCGCCGTAATTCTCTTCCACCGTTCACGTCCTACTTATCCAGATCCTGCACGACCTTATGCCACATGACTATGATCTCGTTAGGGTCGAACTTGTGCACGCAGATGAGCTCATTAAGGACGTAGTTGTTGGGCAGCGCTTCGCGGTTCGAGGCCAGGAGGGCATCCACACCGTACGTCTTGAAGCCCAGGTGGTTGATGACCTTGACGTGCATGGACTCGGCGCACAAGCCGAAGAAGACGTCGTCGATGGGGAAGATTTCGAGCGAGTGCGACGCGTTGAAGAACTTGAGTGCAGTCGAGCCGGCCATCGCCAGCCCACCGCCGCCTACGTACGCCGGGTATGTCGAGTGCGGCCACAGCTGCGTGGGCACGTAGTACTTGCTGGGCACGTAGCGCACGGGTGGCGTGTCGTCGATGATGTGCCCCACGTAGAAGTCACCTTGTGGGTACCCGAGCAGCAGCTCCACCAGGTTGGCTATGTGCAGGAACATGTCATCGTCCCCATTGTAGATGAAGGCCGCGTGCGGACAGCTTTGGTTGAGCCAGTGCAGGAAGTTGACCTGCTTCACCGTCAGGTTTAAAAAGGTGTCCAGGAAGCCCCACTGCAGGATGTCGCCGTTCTTGGCGGCCTCCTCTTGCAGGAAGTGGTTGTAGAAGGGGCGGCGCGCCTCGTTGTCGGAGACGCCTATGAGGAAGATCAGCCGCACCTGCAGGCCTCCCACCGCCACCTCCTGCCCCCACGTCTGGCGGATGGCATGTCGCTTGCTGTAGCTCTCCGACAGCGACTTGATGACGAGCAGCAGCAGCGGCTGCTCGGGTTTCACGCCGGCACACTTGTTGGGCTGGTCGATGATAATGGGGAAGCGGCGGCAGTGGCGGTACGTCATGAACTGCTGCATGTGCTGGGGCAGCGAGGCAAAGTCGGCCACCTCGGTCGCGATGTTGGCACGTGGGTAGCATGGCTCTGTGAAGTTTTCGGCGGGTTTGGACGGCAGTGACGGCAACGACGGCGCCGTGGGCACCAGGCCCCTTATCGTATCGAACCACGGCACAAGGTTCTCGACGCCGTGCAGCGTGAAGAGGAAAGAGGCCACCATGATCACCGAGAGGCCACAGATGACGTACTTGCGCGGGGTCGGCATGCTCGCGGAGGCGGGGAGCACGGTCAGCGACGGCGCCGGTTTCCGCTGCTGCCTCCATAGCCAGAGAATGGGGTGCAGGGAAAAAATAAATACTAATTAACACAAACATTGGGTTGGGTTCAGTGATTTCAGTCAGGATATATTTGGTGAATTTCCAGCGCTGACCCCGTGACCTCATGGCCCGGGTGATCGCGCGCGGCATGGGCGGCAACGCAGGAGACCCCACGGCGGGCAGCACGACAAACTGGAGAGCGCCCTTTAAAGATACTACAGTCCCCGCGACGCTTCCGCGACGGGGACATAAAAAAACCCTTGCGCACATCACCACCCCCATCATCATCACCATCACCCCAAGCAGGTGTGTTGGCCACAAACAGAATGAAAGACGAAAGATGAAAACGAGATTAAGAAAGCACCAGTGGAACATCGAATACAAACACCCGCTCTCGGCAGCTGCAGAACCCGCCTGCCAACATTACTAACTAGTTATTACAAACCATTGATTACTTACCATTGCATCTCTAGGCATCACTGCCTGCTTATTTCTGCTCACCTGTAAGGACTCGCTTATGACATCACAACCACCTATTTCAGCCCCAAGATTGGAGTGGGCAATTTCACAAGTCTGACAACTGCCTGATGATGCTGGCTGTAATGATGAGTGAAAGGGCCGCACCCAATTGTTAAATGTGTGTGGACCGCTCTCAAGCAACTCCAATGGTACTGCTGAACCAGCGATAAACTGGCTACGTTTATTAATCACGTGACGTTATTAATTAGTTGTCGGGTGGAGGAGGGTGTACGACACACATCTTACTCACGCGGAGATCTGACTCAATCAATTATGAATCATAATACTGGTTGTGAAAGCCTGTGTTCAAATAACCAGAACCTCCACGTCACATCCTGTCCTCACGTTTCTCATTATTGTGGCCGTCTACTTTACAACTTCACGACAACGTGGCCACAAGGTGGTAAATGTATTATGAACTTCGTTCGTGCCGTACATCGCCAACCGTGCTCATCGGAGGTGTGAGGAAGGACAACAAACTAAACACAAAAAGCAGTTCTAAATAAATTTGTTTTCAATCGAGATTTAAAAGTGCGTAGCTCCAGTGGCTTCCTAATATCGGAAGGAAGAGAACGTTCCAGACGCCTGCAGAAGCGCATCTGAAAGCGTGCGATGCGGTGACCACCATCTTTGTTCAATGTCCAGCCAAAATATTCGCAACACGTGTGGCATGTAAGCTGAACGTCGCAAGGTATCTGTGTAGCCTGCCACTTGGAAGGCAGTTAGAAAGTGCAATCTGCCAGGCACGGATTCGGCTATTTGTTTGCTCAATTTTCAAAAATGTCATTATATAATAAAGTAAGCTAAATATTAAAAAATGTAACCTTTCATCATCATGATGGCTGCCCGGCGTCCAAGCACAACGTCTCCCTTGCCACAGGAGCTCGGTGGCCTCTCAACACGCAAGAGAAACACCGGCTGCTGTGGAAATGGTTTTTATTTCATTAATATATTTCACTTGGGAAATCGCCTTCAGATGAAACATCTCAGCTTGCCAATGTGTCTAGGCTGCCAGTTGACACGCACACACAGCACACATGTAATGGCACATGCACCGTACTCATACAACCACACATGTACTATACACACTCATAAACATAGATACAAAGACCGATATTATCGCCTGAACAGACTGTTGGGGCAAGTGCTGTTTGCGAGCACCTACGAAGGCCGGAAATGCACACGAGAGGGTGGGTGACGAGCATCACGCCCGGCCGCCTCGTGACGATGTTTACACATCAAACCAGGTACTCCTTTGCGGCTGAGTCAACCTAGGGGAGGCCCATGACCGGTGTGCGCTGATAACGCGCCCAGCCGTGGATATATCTCGTCATTATCAGATTGCATGGGCATGCACGCGAATGTTCACCGCCGTCGTTGAGAGGAGGGCTTCCGTGTCGTGGTGCGGCCAAACCGGCTGAGAGGCTTTGCCGGTTGCCGCTGCGGACGGCACGAACCAGCTGGGCTGCTTCTCTCGCGAGGGCGTTCTTCGGGTGTCACGGCACGCGTGAAACCATTCACGAGCGAAACACGTGGTCGCGCCGGCACGCCGCGTGTTCTCACGTCACAAGGGCGTTGTCAGGGCGGGGGTCACGCCGTGTCTTCTTAAGAGCAAATGTAAAAGTTTAGAAGAAAAATAACCATTGTGACGTTTGTTTTGTTTAACCGGGTGAAAACTCAGAAAACAGGATACGAGTCTCATTTGCAAGAGTGACATCGGTCACGGTAATGACAAAAGCCAAAGAAGTAAAAATAAAGTACAGCATATTCTTAGTTTTTTCGGTAAAGTCACGTTGAAGAGAAACAACAAAATAACAAAATATATATAAAACAATAAAAAATTCTCACGACGTTTCGACCATAACTCAAACGGTCATCATCAGGTGTGTCGGTTTGCATAAATTTATTTTGAAAACGGCATATTTATTTATATATATAAAAATAACGTTTGCGTCACGCGCAACGATGGCAGTTTGCCAGGACTAGTCCATCTATTTCAACACATTACATAAAATCCGTGATCTGGTTCCGTCTGTAAAAGATGTGATTCCGGACATACAATACCCTGGTGTCTACAAACTAAGTTGCCTCTGTGGTAGTAGTTACATTGGAGAAACCAAACGCCATATCTCGGACCGCATTCGTGAACATAAAGCAGACCTTAAACACGGTAGGACCAACACCTCGGCCGTAGCAGATCATTGTTCTAATTCAGTAGGCTCACATGCCATTGACTTTTCCAAGACGGAGGTTCTTTGTAAGCCATCTGGCTTCCATGAGAGATTCGTTCATGAGGCTATCCACATATACAAACACAGAGACAATTTCAACCGAGAAGATGGATTCTATCTTAGCAATCATTGGAAAGATTTGATAAATCATTTCAGTTCTTGATTGATTGTTCACGCTTACAGTGCCTTTCAGACAGCATACATAAAAACAAATTTCGTCTCCCCCCTCCTCTTTTCAAAAAAATAGATGGACTAGTCCTGGCAAACTGCCATCGTTGCGCGTGACGCAAACGTTATTTTTATATATATAAATAAATATGCCGTTTTCAAAATAAATTTATGCAAACCGACACACCTGATGATGACCGTTTGAGTTATGGTCGAAACGTCGTGAGAATTTTTTATTGTTTTATATATATTTTGTTATTTTGTTGTTTCTCTTCAACGTGACTTTACCGAAAAAACTAAGAATATGAATTACTGCAGTCACGAAAGCTTTAAATCAAAATTTAAAGTACAGCAATTAGGCCAATAGAAATCGGCGCAAAAACAACTGCGATTCTAAAGCGCGCACGAGGAGAGTAGATGTCGTAACTCTACATACCCCGACCCCAGCAGTGTGATCAATTGCCACGATTCCGGATCACTAGTTCACCAGGGGAGGCTCGACATCGTGCGAGCGACACCGTACCCAGGCGTTAGCCCGCCGGGTTCCACGTGCAGCCTTTGAGAGCGGGATGGAGGAGTCAACGAGGACTCGTCGATTGAAGAAGTTAAAAGAGATAATGGGGATCAATTATATCTCACGAATAGCGACACTAACACGTTCATCAACAACGCTCCATGTCGCTATGGGACCGCTTTGCCAGTATGAAGACGATGAATACTGTATCTTGATAATGATATATTGATATCATATTGAATATCTTTAAATCTTTATCATTAAGTCTTGACTTTTATAAAAGTGTCCCATAGCTATCAAGATATCATGTATTGATAGCAATCAATACATCATTGAATACTCCATGGGTGTTTCCTTAGAAGTAAACAAAATAAACAAATAATAGGGGGACGTTTAGGGAAATGGCCCTTCTTTAGTGTACGTGGTTATCTCAATGGGAAACAAATATATAATGGTGTAATATGTTATTGTGATAGACGTCGCCCGAAATCGAGAACTGCCCAGGTGATTGCATCACACGCCACAGTTTCGGGTGTAAACGGAAGCGATTTGATTGACAGGAGTATGAATTTAAATTGTATAATTTGGTCAGAGACGGCGCCCCCACATTCTACGTAGCGAGACGAAGAGAGAGCGGACCGACTCTGGCTCGGGTCGACTCTGGCTCGGGTCGACTCTGGCTCGGGTCGGCTCTGGCTCGACTTAGTTACCAGCTGATTTTCGGATGTGAATCGGCCACCTTGCGTCTACACGATTTGCCCCGACAGATTGATGATCAAGGTGCCGGAATGGTAAAGACAGAATAATCGTGGGCAAAATTCTCGTGGTTCCGCACATTCCACCGACTCCCCTCTTAACCTGATTCAAGTTCATTCCATCGCAACTGCACGACCGCCGTGATGTTGACTCCACGCGATCCGGACGACGGTGGGGGCAGCACCCCCATGACGCCTATGGGGGGGGGGGGGTGATGGGGGGGGGGCAATGGCCCAAATTCACAGCACGTGCATGTTTTGCTGTGCTATTGAAGGCTTACTACCCGAAATGTCGCCTATCGAATGTTTAAAGCCAAAGTGTGTGTTTTTTTATTGACGAACGTGTTCAGTTTGTTTATTTACTGTGCTTATGCACCACTCTAACGCAGAAGCGGCAGCAGGAGGATTACCAGATATCGTTTTAATCTAAGAAGTTGGGCCCTGCGTGGTTAGCCAAACGTAATCGTATTTTAGATTACTGCACCTGTTACATAAGTCACGTTCCCAGGTAGGGCTGTGTGCATCAGTGGTTTTACGTGGAAACGTTCATTCGCTTTAGAGGTGAATATTCCGAGCATGAACGTGGGACCCGCGCTCTGGAACCCAAAGGCTATAAAACTGCTCACTCCCGTCACGCACAGAATTCCCGAGTACCCCCCCCCCCCCATCCCATCGATGGAACTGTACTCCGGCAGATCCCAAGTGACAACATCAATACGCAGACAAACGCGCCTCTTTCCCGTGCCTCTGTAACGAGGCCCGGCTGCACAACGCGCCTCGCCCCCCACCCCCCCCGGGGAGCCAATCCTACGAGTTGGACTCCCCTTGACAACCACCACAAGATGTTTTTCAACAACAGTGTGAAATAACAAAAAGACGTATTTTACGAAGACGGAGCGCCGCTACAGCGTTAAATGTTTGAGACTACATTGATATGATTTTAGCAACATGAACCGCGATATACAATAGCCTCGGTGCGACCGTGCGAGACAAATAAAATAATGGGGCCCCACCTGACCGATTGCTGCAACCTCTGAGCTGATAACGTCGCTACTATACCACTGTTCCTTGCCTATGAACATCTGACAGTTCACCAGCATTAGTTGCAGCACGCCTGACTCTTCTGATTAGACAATGAATGTCAAACCCGGTTCAGAGTTTTGTTTGCGCTGAGCCAATGCTGCAGTCCCCAGAAAGGCCGTGCGTGCATAAGAAACGTACTTGTAGTCATCATGTGGAGGGACAGAGAAGGATGTGAAGGAGGCACGCTGTCGTCTCCAGTGCTATAGACCTGGCCCCTGTGCTGGGCAGGGAGTTTCCACCGTGTGGCTCCCCTTGTAAAACGGAACGATAAACTAGTTCAATCTTGATTTAAAGCTTTCGTGACTGCAGGAATCCATACTCTTTGGTTCTGTCGGTAAAGTCACGTAGGTAGAAAGTAACAATAAACTCGTTTTATTGTACAAGGAGAGGCCCACTGAGCGATGCAGCTCTTTTTCAGAAGCGACCTGGCCACAAATTGCAGGGTGCTTCAAATAAATGTTTACACTTACATGGGACTATCATATTTAATGGAAAAAATGGGATAATACACTGTAACATGATAACAAATGTTAATAGCTTTAAAAAGTCAGTCTCTACTAGTTCACCATCTTTGTCAACGCGTGCCTGGAATCTGGTCCAGGTGGTCTCCGGAGCCCTGAGGCACATTTCTTGTGCTATTGTTGCAAATTCTCAGAAGTGTAAAAAACTAGTTTGACACACCCTGTATTGCTCAACTGAGTGTCTTCTTCGATTTAAAGCTTTCGTGACTGCAGGGATTCATGTTCTTGGTTCTTTCGGTAAAGTCACGTAGAAGGTGAGACACTACTTAACCAATACATACTTCACTTGGAATGGAACTTCCTAAAAATAAACTGAGGGCACCCCAATGGGCCCCCCCCCTATCTCCGGTTGTAGCCAACATTTTCATGGAGAAATTATAGACTGACGCCATCCAGACTGCCACTCTGCGCCCAACCTTATGGAAGAGGTACGTGGATGACACTTTTGTCATCTGGCCACATGGCCGGCCTGCTCTAGACCAATTCCTCGACCACATCAATTCCATACACCCAGCCATCAGATTTACCATGGAAGTCGAAAAAGATGGCAAGCTACCTTTTTTGGATGTCCTAATAAAAAGGGACCTGATGGTTCAATGAGCCACTCTGTCTACAGGAAAGCTATCCATACGGATGTTTATCTGAAACCGGATTCCCACCACCATCCATCCCAGAAGAATTCCCACATCAAGACTCTGCACCATAGAGCCCAATGCATATCAGTCCAGGAACACATAGCCAGTGAACTCAAGCACGTACACCAAGCTCTTAAGGCTAATGGTTACTCCGACTAGACAATCCGCAAAGCTATCACTCCAACCATGAAGAAGGACCCTCTTGAGGAGCCTTTGAAAACCATCACTTTACCCTACATTGAGGGGATCACAAAAAAGATCTCCAAAATCTTGAATAAACACAAGATCCAGGTCCGATTCAACACATTAAATAAAATCCGTGATCTGGTTCAGTCTGTAAAAGATATGATTCCGGACATACAGTACCCTGGCGTCTACAAACTAAGTTGCCTCTGTGGTAGTAGTTACATTGAAGAAACCAAACGACATGTCTCGGACCGCATTCGTGAACACAAAGCAGACCTTAAACACGGTAGGACCAACACCTCGGCCGTGGCAGATCACTGTTATAATTCAGTAGGCTCACATGACATTGACTTCTCCAAGACAGAGGTTCTCTGCAAGCTATCTGGCTACAATGAGAGATTCGTTCATGAGGCTATCCACATATACAAAAACAGAGACAATTTCAACTGAGAAGATGGATTCTGACTTAGCAATCATTGGAAGGATTTGATAAACCATTTCGGGTCTTAATTGATTGTTCACGCTTACGGTGGCTTTCAGATCGCATCCATTATTTTCGTCTCCCCCCTCCTCTTTTCCGAACATAGATGGACTCGACCATCTGAATAACTGCCAAATCGCTCTCCGTGGTGCTAACGTTAAAAAAACGCCACTTTTTCAAAATTTCTTGCTGTGGCTTTCACACCTGATGATGATTGCTTGTGTTGCAGTCGAAACGTCGTGAAAATTTGATTGTTTTATATTTTTATTATTTTATTGCTTCCCTTCTACGTGACCTTACCGAAAGAACTAAGAATATGAGTATCTTCTGTGGAGAACCCGGAGATAAATCCACGCCATCACGGGAAGAGAGAGAGAGACATGCAAACTCCAAACATAAAGAGGTGTCAGGGTCGGGATCGAACCCATGTCCTCCTGTGTACCAGGTGAGGTAGTAAACACCTCATCACCGTGGTGAGATGAAGAAGATACAGAGGCCATCTCTCATCACGAGGCTGCCTGCGGGACTCGCCTGGTGACAACAGCACCACGGGAGAGGCAGCCTCCTCAAGAGACCAGCAATGGTGGGCAAGGGTAAGACAGACACGGGAGAAGACGCAGGTGAGAGACATCGAGCGGTGGGACACAGGTGAGATCACGGGATGAGTGAACGAGCTATATTGATCCATAATAGAGTTTTTTGGGTTAGATCGCGTAAAAATATAAATGTGTCGTTAAAACCCGCCACCACCCGACACAGCCAACTAGTAAGGGTTGTCACGTAAACAGAACGTGCCAATTCGTCACTAGTACAGCACTAACCGGTGTGTTGGAGAGCCAAGCCACAACATTTACAATCTGAGTACGACGTTTCACCAGTAATTACAACCAGCTTCATCAGGCGACAGCCAGATTTGTGGAGAAGTCCACCTGTTTCGTTCCTTATATAGAGGCGTAGATGTGGTGACCACGCTTCTGCGCTCTTGCACAATGTGGGGGGGGGGGGGGGGGGTTACTGAGGCAACGTACATTACGCATGTTCATCATGCATGTACGTTATGCGAGCCCTTTGAACTTGTCCTTCCTGTCTATTGTGTTGATTAAAATAGCCGTACCAACGGTAATCTCTATTGAAGTACGCTGCCCTTTGTAGGCATGCATTTAAATACTGTATTATTTGATTATTCGCTTCCACGCAGCACTAAGGCGGTAGCGATCCGAACGGTTAACATTATTTTGATTTATTTCAATTTCCATAGATTCTCTAATTAGTCTTGGCCAGTAGTAGCTAGTTTTGCACAAAACTTCAACATTATCAAAATCCATTGAGTGTGCTTGTTGGCACGCGTTCTCTGCTACTGCTGACAGTTGTGTTTGGAAGAATTCAATATTTCTCTTTTAGTCTCGTGCTGATCATTCGTCCTGTTTGCCCAACATAGCACTTGCAACAAGTGCAGTTAATCCTGTACACACCTGTTGATAACTTCGGTAATACATCTTTTGTACCAGATATGAATATCTGTATTTTATGTACCGTGGCAAATCTGACTCGGATGTTTTGTTTATTCCAAACATCTGGCTAGTTTATCAGTTCTAGATTTGAAGCTTTTGTGACTGCAAGGATCCATACTCTTTGGTTCTATTCGGTACAGTCACGTAGGTAAAAAAATAAAACAACAAAAAATCACGACGTTTCGGCCACAACACTAGCAGTCGCTTGTGTTGTGTCGTGATTTTTTGTTGTTTTATTTTTTTACCTACGTGACTTTACCGAATAGAACCAAAGAGTATAGTTTATCAGTTAATCCCGCAATGTACGGTATTTATATTGTTTTAATTACTCGGACAGTTGCAATGCTCTTGTTATTTGATTTGGTTTTGGTATTCAGAAGCGTGGTCACAATCAGTCCAGGAGGCGCAGGGTGGGGAGCACGAGGACACGGGGACACGAGGGACACGTAGACACAGAGGACACGGGGACACGAGGGACACGGAGACAGGTGACACGGAGACACGAAGGACACGGAGACACAGGGGACACGGAGACACGAAGGACACGGAGACACGAGGGACACGGAGACACGAGGGACACGGAGACACGAAGGACACGGAGACACAGGGGACACGGAGACACGAAGGACATGGAGACACGAGGGACACGGAGACACAGGGGACACGGAGACACAGGTGACACGGAGACACGAAGGACACGGAGACACGAAGGACATGCGCACTTACCCAGGCAGATCGGGTCGCGTCTGCCGGAACACGGAGAAGGCGACCTCGTGGGGCTGGGCGCAGCTGGGGCAGCTGGCGCAGCTGGGGCAGCTGGCGCAGCTGGGGCAGCTGGCGCAGCTGGGGCAGCTGGCGCAGCTGGGGCAGCTGGCGCAGCTGGCGCAGCTGGGGCAGCTGGCGCAGCTGGGGCAGCTGGGGCAGCTGGGGCAGCTGGGGCAGCTGGCGCAGCTGGGGCAGCTGGGGCAGCTGGCGCAGCTGGGGCAGCTGGCGCAGCTGGGGCAGCTGGGGCAGCTGGAGCAGCTGGGGCAGCTGGAGCAGCTGGGGCAGCTGGAGCAGCTGGGGCAGCTGGAGCAGCTGGGGCAGCTGGAGCAGCTGGGGCAGCTGGAGCAGCTGGGGCAGCTGGCGCAGCTGGGGCAGTTGGGGCAGCTGGGGCAGTTGGAATGAACTGGAGCTGGCCCGCCGGAGCTCCCTCCCGCTCACCGGCAATGACAGCGCCAATTTGGTGGGCGCATGGACTGCTCCGGTTCCTGAGGGGTACACGGGGCGGGGCCTCATCGCAAGGGGCGGGGCCCTGCACAAAGGGGGCGACCCTAACGAGTGTGCGGGTCCAATTTGCATATTGAAGTCGAGGGGGGAGGGAGGGGGGCTGAATACATGGGAGGGGCTTGTGGGATTGGGGCGTGGTTCTTGCGTTAGGTAGCTCAAGGTCTTTCGGAGTTTTATATTTCATTAAAATGAAAACATCCATAAAATAGGTTTTTTGGGTTAGAACGCATAAATATATAAATGTGTCGTTAAAACCCTCCACCACCCGACACAGCCAACTAGTAAGGGTTGTCACGTAAACAGAACGTGCCAATTCGTCACTAGTACAGCACTAACCGGTGTGTTGAAGAGCCAAGCCACAACATGCACAATCTGAGTACGACGTTTCGCCAGTAATTACAACTAGCTTCATCAGGCGACAGACAAATCTAAAAAAGTGTGATTTATCGCAGTGGTCCTTATTTGGTAAGATCTAAATACTCTTTGGTTCTTGCGGTAAAGTCACGTAGAAAGAAAATAAATTACGATTTTATTATTAGACTACGTGACTTTACCGAAAGATTCTCTTAGTTTTTTTTTGGTGAAGTCACGTAGGTAAAAAATGTAAGTGACTTTACCGAAAAAAACAAAGAGTATGAATGCCTGCAGTCACGAAAGCTTCAAATCAAGATCTAAATAGTTTCGTTTGAATGTCAGTGTCAGGTGTTGTGTTTGAAGTCTCTGTGGGCTTCAATGTTGGACCATTGCGTCGGTGACCCGAGCCCGTGGCAGCCGGCCGGGTGACCCGAGCCCGTGGCAGCCGGCCGGGTCACCCGAGCCCGTGGCAGCCGGCCGGGTGACCCGAGCCCGTGGCAGCCGGCCGGGTCACCCGGCCCGCAGCGCTTGTCGAGTACGACACCGGCGCGGGGAGGGGGAGACACGGGGGGGGGGGCACATGAGAAATACAGTACACGTATTCACATACTACTACTGTGTATACGTGTACTGTATATAGACCATACACGTCCCGTCAGCCACGCGGCCTCGTGCTGCTCACGCGAAGCGCTCGATTTTGGTAGAATCGCACGCAGACAGGCCAAGTCACTTGCCATGTTGAGGTCTTCTCTTAAAGACTCGCCTCTTTCGCCTGGCCTACACTTACCATGTATGACCAGTGGACACTGGGATTTGTTGTACAGTGTTTATATTTCCAAACTTTATGCATGGCGCACCGATATCCCTGGATGAATTACGCCTTATGCTTGAGTATTACTATGTTGCGGTGACGTCACCTAGACGCTTGTGCCAGGCTAGGTGCACCTTGAGGCCGTCACGTGAAGTGTGGAAGGGTGTCGTTTCTGGCAGGTCACGGGACAGACTGACAAGCCAAGGGTTGACTGCTGAGATGACTGGCAGATGGACGAACTGTGTTTCCCCCTGGGCCAACTCGCTACGTTTTATCCACCGGGCGCTCCGCTCGTTGTTGTGAGAAGTCGCTTCTCTGCCCTCCGTTGTTGTCGGAGGGCGACTGCCTCCAACTGCCCAGTAGCAGCGTCCTTCACGAGGCTCCTCCATGATGCACTGCATGAGACGCGGGAGAAAGCTGTGGCACTCTCGAGGGCTCACTGGCGAAAGATATAAATCATCCGCTGAACAATGCCTCCTCCTCCTCTGAGATGTTCTTAAACCTCGTCACCGGCCAGGTATATCGACTCACGGAACTCAGGGTCCGGCCTGGAGATAAGACCGAACCTGTTTCGTAAAAGTTCAGATCTATTCCTGAGGCCACCAAATGTCACGAGGAGTCAGCCTCTGCGCTTGAGATGTGCCTGCATTGTAATGTCTTGACACTAGATTTTTTTAATCTTCACCTTGGAATTCCAGAAATAATAAAATGACAAATGAGAAAAACGACAACAACAACAATTTAATGAGGAGAGGCCGATGTGAGCAGAACTCCATCCTCTGTCCCTAAAACACGTCCACTGTGCTGGTGGACTGTGGTGGTGGACTGTGGTGGAGGTCCACTGTGGTGGTGGACTGTGGTGGAGGTCCACTGTGGGTGGCGGACTCTGGTGGAGGTCCCCTGTGGTGGTGGACTGTGGTGGAGGTCCACTGTGGGTGGTGGACTGTTGTGGAGGTCCACTGCGGTGGTTGACTGTGGTGGAGGTCCACCGTGGTGGTGGACTGTGGTGGAGGTCCACTGTGGTGGAGGTCCACTGTGGTGGTGGACTGTGGTGGAGGTCCACTGTGGTGGTGGACTGTGGTGGAGGTCCACTGTGGGTGGTGGACTGTTGTGGAGGTCCACTGTGGTGGTGGACTGTGGTGGAGGTCCACTGTGGTGGACTGTGGTGGAGGTCCCCTGTGGTGGTGGACTGTGGTGGAGGTCCACTGTGGGTGGTGGACTGTTGTGGAGGTCCACTGTGGTGGTGGACTGTGGTGGAGGTCCACTGTGGTGGACTGTGGTGGAGGTCCACTGTGGTGGTGGACTGTGGTGGAGGTCCACCGTGGTGGTGGACTGTGGTGGTGGTCCACTGTGGTGGTGGACTGTGGTGGAGGTCCAGTGGTGGTGGACTGTGGTGGAGGTCCACTGTGGTGGTGGACTGTGGTGGAGGTCCACTGTGCTGGTGGACTGTGGTGGAGGTCCACTGTGGTGGTGGACTGTGGTGGAGGTCCATTGTGGGGGTGGACTGTGAAGGTGGTCCATTGTGGTGGTGGACTGTGGTGGAGGTCCACTGTGGTGGTGGACTGTGGTGGAGGTCATTGTGGGGGTGGACTGTGGTGGAAGTCCACTGTGGTGGAGGTCCACTGTGGTGGTGGACCACTGTGGTGGTGGACCACTGTGGTGGTGGACTGTGGTGGAGGTCCATTGTGGGGGGGGACTGTGGTGGAGGTCCACTGTGGTGGTGGACTGTGCTGGTGGTCCACTGTGGTGGACTGTGGTGGAGGTCCACTGCGCTGGTGGACTGTGGTGGAGGTCCACTGTGCTGGTGGACTCTGGTGGAGGTCCACTGTGGTGGTGGACTGTGGTGGAGGTCCGCTGTGGGGGTGGACTGTGGTGGAGGTCCACTGTGGTGGTGGACTCTGGTGGAGGTCCACTGTGGTGGACTGTGCTGGTGGTCCCCTGTGGTGGTGGACTGTGGTGGAGGTCCACTGTGGTGGTGGACTGTGGTGGAGGTCCACTGTGGTGGTGGACTGTGCTGGTGGTCCACTATGGTGGTGGACTGTGGTGGTGGTCCACTGTGGTGGACTGTGCTGGTGGTCCCCTGTGGGTGGTGGGCTGTGGTGGAGGTCCACTGTGGTGGTGGACTCTGGTGGAGGTCCACTGTGGTGGACTGTGCTGGTGGTCCCCTGTGGTGGTGGACTGTGGTGGAGGTCCACTGTGGTGGTGGACTGTGGTGGAGGTCCACTGTGGGTGGTGGACTGTTGTGGAGGTCCACTGCGGTGGTTGACTGTGGTGGAGGTCCACCGTGGTGGTGGACTGTGGTGGAGGTCCACTGTGGTGGAGGTCCACTGTGGTGGTGGACTGTGGTGGAGGTCCACTGTGGTGGTGGACTGTGGTGGAGGTCCACTGTGGGTGGTGGACTGTTGTGGAGGTCCACTGTGGTGGTGGACTGTGGTGGAGGTCCACTGTGGTGGACTGTGGTGGAGGTCCCCTGTGGTGGTGGACTGTGGTGGAGGTCCACTGTGGGTGGTGGACTGTTGTGGAGGTCCACTGTGGTGGTGGACTGTGGTGGAGGTCCACTGTGGTGGACTGTGGTGGAGGTCCACTGTGGTGGTGGACTGTGGTGGAGGTCCACCGTGGTGGTGGACTGTGGTGGTGGTCCACTGTGGTGGTGGACTGTGGTGGAGGTCCAGTGGTGGTGGACTGTGGTGGAGGTCCACTGTGGTGGTGGACTGTGGTGGAGGTCCACTGTGCTGGTGGACTGTGGTGGAGGTCCACTGTGGTGGTGGACTGTGGTGGAGGTCCATTGTGGGGGTGGACTGTGAAGGTGGTCCATTGTGGTGGTGGACTGTGGTGGAGGTCCACTGTGGTGGTGGACTGTGGTGGAGGTCCATTGTGGGGGTGGACTGTGGTGGAAGTCCACTGTGGTGGAGGTCCACTGTGGTGGTGGACCACTGTGGTGGTGGACCACTGTGGTGGTGGACTGTGGTGGAGGTCCATTGTGGGGGGGGACTGTGGTGGAGGTCCACTGTGGTGGTGGACTGTGCTGGTGGTCCACTGTGGTGGACTGTGGTGGAGGTCCACTGCGCTGGTGGACTGTGGTGGAGGTCCACTGTGCTGGTGGACTCTGGTGGAGGTCCACTGTGGTGGTGGACTGTGGTGGAGGTCCGCTGTGGGGGTGGACTGTGGTGGAGGTCCACTGTGGTGGTGGACTCTGGTGGAGGTCCACTGTGGTGGACTGTGCTGGTGGTCCCCTGTGGTGGTGGACTGTGGTGGAGGTCCACTGTGGTGGTGGACTGTGGTGGAGGTCCACTGTGGTGGTGGACTGTGCTGGTGGTCCACTATGGTGGTGGACTGTGGTGGTGGTCCACTGTGGTGGACTGTGCTGGTGGTCCCCTGTGGGTGGTGGGCTGTGGTGGAGGTCCACTGTGATGGTGGACTGCGGTGGTGGTCCACTGTGGTGGACTGTGGTGGAGGTCCACTGTGCTGGTGGACTGCTACGATTTGTTGGCATTTCAGCCACGGTTCCTTTGACTCCCGAAATACAATGAACTAAAAAAAGATTCCGGTTTTAATAATAAGCCACCAAGGAGATGGTTGAGCAGCACAAGTCACATTCCATCTCTATTGTTTATTGCAGTGTGTGCATTCAACAAAACCCACATTGTAAGTTTGTCTCACTGATGAGTATCAGGTGTTCACGTCCTTCGAGATTACACAATGAGTTTTATGGAGGCTTCCTCCTTCTGTTCCTCTCGAGTTCTGGGTTTATGTGTGACCAGGGACAATGAGCCGCGAGCCCCGCAGCCCGAGATGTCACAGAAGGTATGCGGGGTGAGTTGTCGACAAGTCCCGACAGCCACGGGTCCTTCAACAACGTTCCAAAAATCCGTTCCTGCGGAGCGAAACAAAACGCACGGCCCCTCGCCACGAGGCTTCGTGCACAGTGGCGCTGTGACCAACGTGGCCCCTCGTTAATGCACCCTGGTTGTGTTGGTGCTTTACGGGTGGATTCAGATTACGCAGCACACACCTCACGCTCATGTCCCCCACCTGTCTCGTCTGTAATAGGAGAGGCTGTCGCCCACCTCCCACGCGTGGGTCTTCTCCGGATGATCTGGTTTCCTACCACGCAAAGTTTGTGGGGAATAACAGGTCCCTGCAGGGTGGGCTGGTAGGACAAGTCTCTGCGCTGTCTATTGCTGATTTTACACCCAACAGCACGAGATTTCACTTCGTTAAAGTATTGAAAGGGGACGGACGGACACATTAATCTATTGCAGGCTGGTACACTCAGTTTACAACTTCCTTCCTACCAGTAATAGCCATTTTCTATACCTTTGAGGCATAAGCAATTAGAAAAGAATACTTATTAACCAGGAACAAAAATGGTGTTCCATCGTGTTATCCAACATCGCAACATCGCCCTCTGCTGTGAAGGCTTTGCCCTCTCCTGACAACGAGTTGGGGCTCTGAGGTTCTCCTTGGACACTCGTAACAACAATAAACGCCCGTTCTGTGCTGCTGAGGAGCACTGTGGCCAATCGAGGAACAGACTTCCGTTTGTAATTCCACATAAATAATATAACATTTCGTGAATTGTCACGCTAGCCCTTTGAACAAATGTCATCCAGTAGCGATTGTATAACCAGGAGAAGTCTGGATCAGGTGCAATGCTTAGAACATCGGGGAAGGTAGCGGGATTCGGCAACCCTGCTGATGATATAAAAAATATGTGAACCCACGTTGGTTTCTTTACATTTAACAAACATGCAAGGAAGCGTAATTGAGCCTCAAACACTTATTCGGAAAAGCTATGCATTAAAATGTGTGTACAATTCCTTTGAAGGAGTTTCAAGGTTATTTTGTTTAACCAGTTGAGAAGTCAAGAGGCTATGATGAGTCTTATTTGCAAGAGTGATCTGGGTCATCAAAATTACAAAACCCAAACAAGTAAAATAAACTGCCACCAAAGAAGAAAATAGAAGCCAAAGCAAAAAGAACCGTGTCACATGGCAAATTGAAAACATGTCGTTAGGGTTTTGCCACCTGGCAGCCGAGAGGGCTTGGGAGTTTCACAGATCTACGTGATCCACCGACCCTGGCCCCCAAAGTGCTGGGTCACAGGCGTGGGTGCCACCATGGTTGACCAGGTGACCCGACCAGGTGACCCGCTGATCCAACCGGGTGACCCAACAGTCCGACTGGGTGACCCGAGTGGGTGACCCGAGCGGGTGACCCGCCGGTCCGACCGGGTGACCCGACTGTCCGACCGGGTGACCCGACTGGGTGACCCGACAGTCCGACCGGGTGACCCGACCGGGTGACCCACTGGTGTAACAGGGTTACCTGTTGGCCCGCACTCTTGCCAACGGAACATCATTCGCAGAGTCGAAGGCACGGTTCTCATCCCCACCCGTTACCATGATGAGAATTCACAGTCAAACAAAATGTTGTTAAAATGTGACTTTTTTATCAAGTCGCATCACTCTTTATCAGGAGCGTCCTACTTCGTAGAGTTTTAATTTTAAGATGTTTTCAGTCAATTAATGACGGGTGTTTATTATTCACGTGAGAGGAAACAGGAGCACCCGGAGAAATTGCACCCCTTGCGCGAGGGAACAACACTTTATCTCCGTACAGATGGAAACAGATGGTGTTGAGTCCACTGTCTGCACTGCCTGCTCCTGGCGAGCCAGGGTAGGGCTCTTCCTTGTCGCCCACTGGGAGTTTTACGACATCTTTGTGGTGATCCACCAACCCTCGCTGCTGTTGCTGCCTCCACAGCGCCGCACAATGCCAGAGCTCAAACCACGTGCAACGACTGCAATGCAACCACTGTAGTACAACTACTGTCGAGGACAAGATGAGTGCAGCTCCCCCATCGTCAGGCCTTCCCTCGTGAAACAATCATCACGTGGCCCTGCGAGTTTAAATACTGGCCCGAGGACCAAGGTGTGTTGTTTAGGGCCATCGCAAGGGTTATTGATGGGAGACGCGGTATGGATAATGATGATGTTCTTGGAAACCCAGTCAACATGTCGACATTGGGCCACGTGGTTAGAACCGTTGTTACCAACGTTGGGGCAACAAAGTAACTTGACTTGGGTCGCTATGGGGTACAAGCATTAATCAGGGCTGTCGGACAGAACATTCCCTTTCATCTTTGTCGTGCAGCTTCATGTCGATGCACAACAACAACTATAATCTTACACCGAGGAGGCGGCTCAGCCAGATAATTTGGTCAGGAGGCTCCGAGTTTGCCTGGGGGCGACCGCAGGGCCATGTTGGTCCGTGGCCCCCCGCGATGGGGTTGTCTGCAGTGTGCGTGCGGCGGGGACACCGCACGGACGGTGACGCTTCGGCGATTCCAAGTCGTGGGTGGCTTTTGCGTCGTATTGAGAAAATGTCCACTCCACGGCCAGGCGCTTGCTGTGGGACGCGATACTCTTTGTTTATTTTACGTTTCATTTCTGTACAGTGTCATGCACGCGACTTTTTCCATCTCAAAAAGGAGCAATAGAGTTGTGACGCGCACAATTCTCGCGCAGGGACAACCACGGACGAGCGGGAAGGCAGCCAGGACGGGCACCATCAACAGTTGCCCACACTCTGTGACCCTATATTGGGATGTTGGGCCGATTCTCTTCGTGAGTATTGATACATGTGAGAGGGAACAGTAATAACCGGAAACAAAACCCCGCACGCGTGCGAGGCGGTACAACACTCGATCCCCGTGAAGATGGAATCTGGATGGGGATCAACCCAGCTGCTGTCCTGCCATCGTGCCCCGGCAAACCGGTAGGTGGCGACCTCGACACCCACGGGCAGGGAGGGAGTTTCCCGAACGCGTCTGCGATCCACCAACCCTCCCTCGCCTCCAGTGCCGGGCTACAGGTCACGTGCAGCAGGGCTACCAACGCCAGGATTTTTCTGCAACGCTGGGCCAACGTTGGCATGTGGCCGGAACCGTTGGATCAACGTTGGCCCAACGTTCCACATGTACTGGGATAGCATTTGCCACACGTGCAAGTGATGTCGGGCACATATTGGGGTTTTGCTCACAGTAATCACAGTATCGGTCACGAAAGTCTACGCGTTAAATGTGCCGGTGTACTGCTTGTAGGGGTTGCTTATAAACCTGCCCGCAATCCCAGGCACGTCTCTCGCTCTCCACAATGCCACCACGCCCGCGTGCAGCCCGTGGTGTGCCAGGCCTTGGCAGGGCTCTGCCAGCAGGGGGCGGTACGGGACGGACGCTCACGGATCGTGACCAGAGCGCCCAAGCAGGAGCGGCGCGCAAGCGACGCCTCAGGCGTCTGGGCACCAAGGCAGCCGTGGCTGCTGCTGCTCCCTCTCGATTAAAAACATAAAAACAACTCAACAAAGTCGTCAATAATGCTCCGCATTAACGGGAGAAGGATTAATGACACTATGTAACACAATTTTTGTTCCTGGGTAGTTAATGTTATTTCTTCATTGCTTATGACCACAGTGGGCAAAAATTGTTTCTTGTTGTGGTTGTCCCACCTGATGACGGACGCTTGTGTTGCGCCCGAAACGTTGTGATTTAATCGATTTCATTTATATTTTTATACCTACTACGTGACTTTACCGAAATAACCAAAGAGTATGGATCCCTGCAGTCACGAAAACTTAAAATCTAGATTTTATGCCTAAAACGTATAGAAAAGGGCTATTATTCCCCACAAACTTTGCTTTTGTGACCAGGACAGTGATATTTACAAAATTGACCTTTTTTCAATAAGAAATGGGCGAATTTGTGTCTTTTCGTTCACACAAAGTCAGAAAAAAACAACAAATGAATCAAAATTAAATGTATTTATCCTAAAGTAATACAAAAATGACTACAAAAGATTTAGAAGTTAGCAGATTTTCGAGATTTACAATTATACTGTAAATCATTTTAATGAATCAGTCCCTAAATGTAGTCTCCCATCATGTTCTCGTTATACTGTCCTTGGTAACGGCGTTCAAAGTCCAGTATATCCTGGCGGAAGCGCTCGCCTTGCTCCGAACGAGTACGCTCCCATGTTCTCGAATTTATCAAGATGAGCATCAAGGATATGGACTTTGAGGGACATCCTACAGCCCATTGTGCCATAGTTCTTCACCAGAGTCTCAACCAGCTATATGTAGTTTTCGATCTTGTGATTGCCCAGGAAGCCACGAACCACTGTGACAAAGCTGTTCCAAGCCGCTTTGTCCTTACTAGTGTAGTGGTTGATTTCACTCGGACAACTTTTGTCTTTCTTCCAACAGCACTTTATTCACAGTTCTCCACATGACCTCAATACTTCACAGTTCCCTTGCTTGCCACGGCTCGCTCGCCGCGCCTTACTCGACTCACTCGCCGCCCTTGCCTCTCCAATCTCTGCTTCTCCGTCAGCTCCGCTGTCACTGCTTCCCCGGTTATCTCCACGATCACTGCTTCTCCGTTATCTCCACTATCACTGCTTCTCCGTTATCTCCACTATCACTGCTTCTCCGTTATCTCCACTATCACTGCTTCTCCATTATCTCCACTATCACTGCTTCTCCGTTATCTCCACTGTCACTGCTTTTCTGCTATCTCCACTATCACTCTGCTTTCTCCACTGCTGGCTGCTTCATCTCTGCTCTCTGCTCTCCGCTATCACTGTGCTCTCTCCACTGCTGGCTGCTTCACTTCAGCTCCGCTTTCCTCCCTCTGCTGCTGGCTGTCTTCACTTCAGCTCCGCTCCACGTCCTGCTTCGTCCAGTCCCCGAGTCCAACTCCCCTCTATCCTCGCGTCTCCCCAATTGATCCCCGTTCTCATTATTCCCCAATTAATTAGCCCGCGTCCCACCGACGCTCTGCGTCCTCGTGCACCTGTTCCTTGCCCAGACATTAACACGCCACTTCAGCCCTGACAACAACACCAGCCAATCACAGCCGTCTCTGGCTCCCTAGCTTAATTGGCCTAATCATCCCAATCATCGCACCTGGCTGTCCCAATATGACCCGTACTGTCCTGCCCCCGCGTGATCTCACCATTTACCTCCATGCGCGTATTTACTCCACTACACTAGTGAGCTTCTTGGGGAATTCATTCCACTCCAGGATCTTCTTCACCTGTGGTCCGATGAAGACAACGACTTTGACCTTTGCCTCAGACAGCTTAAGGAAGAAGTCTTGAAGGTACTTGAAGGCTGCCGACTCCGTATCTACAGCTCTGACAAATTGTTTCATAAGGCCCAATTTTATGTGCAGTGGTGGCATCAGCACCTTCCAGGGGTCCACCAGTGGCTCCCACTTGCCGTTGTTTCTCCCCACACAGTACTCAGTCCGCTGTGGCCAGTTCCGTCTGTGGTAGTGCGCCTTGGTGTCCCTGCTGTCCCAAAGGCAAAGATAACAGGGAAACTTGGTAAAACTGCCTTGGAGACCCATCAGGAATGCCACCATTTTGAAGTCGCCGATGACCTCCCAGCCGTACTCATCATACTTCAAGGCGTCCAGCAAGGGCTTGACACTGTTGTAATCCTCTTTGAGGTGCACCGAGTGAGCCAGGGGAAGAGACGGGTACTTGTTACCATTATGGAGCAGCACAGCTTTGGGGCTCCTGGATGAGCTGTCAATGAAGAGACACCACTCATTCTGGTTACAGGTGATTCCGATTTCCTCGAACAGACTTGGTCACATTGTGGCAGAAGCAGAGCCCATCTAGACGGGTGAAGAAGCTGCAAAAAGGTTGGTGACGCTTCCTCTGATCTGCGACTTGCACACTTTCATCCAACAAGTTCCACTGCTTAAGACAATACGTCAAAAGCTCGGCATTGGACTTGGTTTGACCAAGATCTCTGATCAAGTCGTTGAGGTCTTATTGGTTGGGGTAGTATGGGTTTCTCTCCTCAGCTCCACCTCTGAAATTGTCATCTGGATCTACGTCTTCCTCGCTCTCTGACTTGCTGCTCTCTTCTAGATTTCTCTCTTCTAAAGACGGCTGCTCTCTCTCTGGAGGAGTGGGTACGGGGAGCTCATGGCAGTGTGGCACCAGGAAGATGGATGAAGGAAGGTCCGGATACGTGATAGCAGGTGCATTCTTGCCAGTCCAACGTTTGGAAGGGTCCACTATGCAGAAGTATCAGTTTCTTGAGTGGTCAGTGGGTTCCCGCCAAATTATTGGAATAGCGAACTTCATGGCTCTCTTTTCCCCTCTGTACCATCCAACAAAATACATTTATTTCACCTATGACTAATGTGTAAGAGATTCTCGCAACATTTCTCATATATTATATATTTTTTCAATAAGATTGAAAATTGTAAGACATGTTAAAATTAAAAACTTTTACAATATTAAACTTAATAACATAAAATTCTGAGCAACAATTGTCCATCTTACCTTCTAGAGTTTTTTTGCATTGCTCGCTGGTGAAATGAGGTGCCCAGGGTTTGTCTTGATCCCCGACAGGCATGCCGAAATATGCCTTGTAGGCGTCACACATCTTAGCAGATGCTTCCACAGAATACGTTTTCGCTCTTGTCTTGATAAATTGGCCGCAGACAAAGCAAAATGCGTTTGCCGGATGCTTGCAGCCTCTTGATGCCATCTCAGAAAAATGCAGATGTGTCCACTTAGGCAGCTGGAACGAAACTGAACTGGTGGGCTTAAGGCCCCTGTATTTATACTACTATTTATATTACTGGAAAGTTCTAGAATGTTCTAGAAGTTACTCCAAGTTTACTCAGCACTGAATCTATCTGGAATGTTCTGTAAAAGAGGTAAATTTCAAAATATCACTTTCCTGGTCACAAAAGCAAAGTTTGTGGAGAATAATAGCCATTTTCTCTACTTGAGGCATAATCAATTAGGAAATAACACTTACTACCCAGGAACAAAAAAAATATATATCATTTGTTACACAGTGTTACTATTGCTGTTGTTGTTCAACTCATCTCGTGCAGGAACAATGACACTGTTCTAGTCCTGCGCGTGATGATGGCAGCGACACGTTCACGAGCTAATGTCAAGGTCGAGGTCTTCTCGGCACCACGAGAGCGCTTCAGGAGGAGAGAGTTCGTGACGCTCGCGCTATTTCTGTGGCCGTCGGCGGTGGCTGAGCCGCGACGTGAGCGACGCGGCTCAGACACCTCGGGGTGCAGGCGGCACCCGTTCCAAGGGTCTCGGGCGAGGAGCGTGTTCGCAACAACCCCGGCGACTCGCTCACCCCCGCGCAGGGCACACAATGGGCCCGAAGACTTTTTCTCGGGCTCGGGGATGTTTCGCCAACACCCGTTGCACTGCGCCACGTGTTGTGAGCTACGACAGGAAACCAGAAAGCCCCGAGGAAACCCGATCGGAACTTGGGGAGAACGTTCACACCCGCTACACAGAGAGGGGCCCCGAGACGATAATTATTAATCGAACCAGGGTGCATCTTGCTTCTAGGCACGACTTTGATCACTGTGCCACCACCCGACCGCCCCTTCATTCCTCAGGTCATCGTCATCGTGGTGGAAGCCGGTCGCCATCGAGAGTGATTGTGTGTACACGATGATTGTGTGTGCACGATGTTTGTGTGTGCACGATGTTTGTGTGTACACGATGTTTGTGTGTGCACGATGATTGTGTGTGCACGATGATTGTGTACACGATGAGTGTGTGTGCACGATGATTGTGTGTGCACGATGTTTGTGTGTGCACGATGTTTGTGTGTGCACGATGTTTGTGTGTACACGATGATTGTGTGTACACGATGATTGTGTGTACACGATGATTGTGTGTACACGATGTTTGTGTGTACACGATGATTGTGTGTACACGATGATTGTGTGCACGAGGGAGCACGAGGGAGCACTCGGATCTGCTCGGCAGGTCACGGCTCTCTTCGTTTACGAGCTGGGCAGGGCGGCCTCATCTCACCGGTCGCCCTTGGGGCTCCAACACAACGCGAACGATCAAGAAGCAGACGGAGCGCCTCCTACAACACATCCGTCTGTCCACGTGGAAGATAAAAGTTACACATCCCATCGGCCGCGCGGCCTTCTGGGAGTGCTTACTTTCAGCAGCATTGGCTGAACTCAAGCAAAACTGAGGAGGACCGGTTTCGATATTCAGTGTCTCATCCAGAAGAGTTGGGCTTATTGAAGCAATGCTGGCGAACAGACGTATGTGTATAGGCAAGGAACCTCCCGTTCGATATGCGTCCGACTTGGGCCCTAAACTACTATATATGATACATAACAAACATACTTATAGTTACAATGTGTATTTGCATCATCTGTACATGCTTATTGTGCCGATGGCCGGAATGTGTCCAATCCTTTAAAATGTCTCAACAGGTTGGACGCATCTGAACCACGCGCGAGCTGCAACTTTCGCTGCGTCTCTGTCTCTGCTGGGGTCTCCCTCTCGGGCGCGCTCACTCCTTTGGCTGCCGTTCCGTCACGAGTCTCAACCATCTGACATTTCCCCAAGTCCAAGACTTTAGAGTGTCTCCACAAAGTCTCTATTTTTGCATTTGTTCTCTGATATGCGGTTCCCCCTTTCTGCCACTGCGCGTAAACAGGAACCGCCATGCGCGTTCGGCGGCGTGGGGATGGGGGGGGGGGTCGGCAGACCGACGCATTTCAGTTTGTGAGCGGCGCTAGAACCAACACGGCGGACCGGTTACCGAGGGGACATTGCGAGAATCCACGCGGTGCTTTGTATCGATCTGCCGAGGGCACAACGCTCAGCCGCAAGGCCGGCGATACGCATCAAATTTCGTGGGTGCGCTGAGCAGGAAAGGGCCGGCTTCAACAGGCTGCGTTGCGATTGGCAAAACAAAAAATGTCCTCAGACGTGTTTGGCAACAACATCAACAGTTCCGCGTACATTCGTGCAGAATGACGGCCACCGGCTGTCACGTAAGCGTGGTGCTGAGTGGTGCTGTGTGAAGGACACAGAACTCTCGATGCCGCTGACACGCGCCTTGTGCTGGGGGTGTGGGGACCACCGTCCCTCGCCATCACCGAATTGTCGGGGCCGTTGTCTCCCGACTCCCCCGCTACATTTGTCCCACTACCCCCCATGCTGTTCTGTGGGGTCCGGGCTACCAACCCCCAATTCTTCGCCCCCTTGCTCCCCCGACTTTGCGGCTGCCCGCGTAGGCATGTTTCAATTGGATGCGGTCCGCCTGCTCTACGCTCACGACGCGCTGCGCTGTTCAGTGGCGGCGTGCCGCGGTGAGCGTGCTCGCAAAGTAAAACCCCTCACGTGAACAAACAGGTGCGGCGCGCCGCCGCGTGATTCCCTCACACACACACACTCCACGGGCTCAGGCAATAACACGAATGACCTTTGACAGAATTTGTTGGTGGCCTGCACGCACTACGTGTTTCTGCGGGTGTCCGGTGCTAGGTTTGTGCTGCGTGACGGTTCAGGCCACCCGCCACTCTGAGAGGGGCTGTGAAACGCAGCATTGCCCCACAGAGGCGACAAACCAACAGAAATTCCACGCCATTTTACCTCCGTGGTATCTCTCATTTTGTGGAGATTGGCAGACTCACCGTGCCCTTCACAGCAATGAGTGAGAGACGTGAACAAGAGACATGTCCCAGCCTGTGACAACTCGCACGCGTCTGCTTCTTGCGTGCGAGAACATCTGGGGGGCGTTAGGGCCGCCTGGGTTTGCTGCCCGGACGCACGGAGCTGTGCCCTTAGCGACGCGAGTGTGGCAGAGTGGGCGAGTGCTTCCTGAGCACTCGGGTTTAGAATCCCGACTCCACCTCCACACTACCCGATCCGTGATCTTCCCGGCTCGGCCACTTGACACTGGCGACATTTCAAATCCGGGGTATTCGTCGACGGTGCCACGAGACAACAGGGACCACGGAGAACAGAGACAACAGGGACCACGGAGAACAGAGACAACGGGGACCACGGAGAACAGAGACAACGGGGACCACGGAGAACAGAGACAACAGGGACCACGGAGAACAGAGACAACAGGGACCACGGAGAACAGGGACTACGGAGAACAGAGACAGCGAGGATGGCCTTCTTCCATCGTGCGAGTACACACACGTGGATTATTTGAAAATGCCTAACGTGTAACGTGATACAGCACAACTTGAATTACAGGGAAACATGCTGGGTTTGCATTGGCAGCCCCACTCCCCTCCATGTGGAATGGGCTCGACTTGTATTTAAAGGCAGAGTAGATTTTTTTTTGCTTCCCTGACTTGGAAATCGCAAAACCGGATTCCTCTCGAATAACCTGTCTGACGGCATTGGCTGGCATTGTGCAAGGCATCTCATATAATTCGGGGTCTCTAACACGTCAGTAGCAGCAATATGTGATCTCATCATCATCGTCATCATCCGCTGCTGCCACAGTGGTGTAATGGTGAGCACGTCGGACTTGGTGATCCAGTGGTCGCAGGTTCAATTCCATTTCCTGGCGCGGCAGGTGAACCACTGTGCAGGTTTTTTTTAATTAAATATCCTTCCAGCCGCCTCTGTCCATCCAGCAGTGTGAATTTGGTACAACACAGCGACGTCGATTGGCCAGCAGTGGCGTCAACAGGAAATTACAGGGCTGCCCCTTGACCTGCTTACATCATCCTCATCGTACTAACACTGATCTCATTGAAGGATGGTCTCTCTTGAGAAGCAAGGGTGGTGATGCAACGTGTGAGGAATGCACAACTACTAAACATCTACAGGATTCCTCTGTCCGATTTCCCAGTGTAAGCGTTGTGAGAGTGCGTGACCTGGCCTTGCAGAACGAGCAATGGCACCCAATGAAGGGAGTGGCTCCGCATCCTCCACCTCATTGCCATCTGCGAGGTGCTGAGCAAAGATGCGCGCCACAATGGCTCGTCGGACTCCGGAGTGTGAGCCGGAAGTTTGCAATGTTTTTGAAAAAGTAAATTACGATTGCTGAGCGCAGTAGGCCCAAAGGCCCCAAAACGCCAAGCGGTCAGCAACAAACACCACTATTAAAATTGTAACGGATGAGAGTCTTAATAGTATCTTGACTTGAGCAAGGTTATTATTAATATTGTAGGAAGGGCGTGGGGGGAAGAGGCGATGATGGGTGGGAGGAGGGGATTCCAAAGGGAAGCAGGAAGAAGAGTGACCTGCAGCGTCCCAGTGAAGATGGAACATTGGGCCAACGGTTCCAACCACATGCTAGCGATGGCCTGACGATGGTGTGTGGTTTACTGGGATGGTCGTTGAGCACAGTATGGATGAGGCGTAACAGTTCAATCAACATCAGTTAAGCTATTTAATGTTTTCACTCAAATTCTGTCAAGGGTCACGTGCCATGTTGACTCCACGCAGCGTTTCCCTGCACTCACAAACACGTGCGAGAGTCACTAGCCCGAGGCAGCAGAGCCTGCTCTCAGCCCCACAGATAAGCGCTGTGTAATACCACGCCTTCAAACACAGGTAAAACGGGTGCGACCACTTCCAGTAAGCGCCACAATCTCCGGCTTTGATCCGGCATAGTTCTGATCTGCTCTCCAGGCATCTGCAGAGGAGAATGTCGCCTCGGTCTGCAGCTGTGCGCTGTCTTTGCAGCTCCGCCCGGATTGAGCGATGGGGGGGGGGGGAGTCGACTCGGCCGACTGCGTTGGGAACACAACGCGCGTCACGTGAACACAACGCGCGTCACGTGAACACAACGCGCGTCACGTGAACACAACGCGCGTCACGTGAACACAACGCGCGTCACGTGAACACAACGCGCGTCACGTGAACACAACGCGCGCTTGTGGTGCATTTGCCCGAGGAAGTAAAAAACGACATTTCCTTGAAAAATTACTGCACTCGTGAGACATCAGCGAGGCTGAAGTTCGTTTCATGAGCCCCTTGCGTCCGTGGGTTGCATTGTTTCAACAAACTTAAGCATGCCAACGTGGCACCAACGTGTTTGCTGGGAATTGGCTTATCTTGCAACGTAAAACAAGTGAACGCAAGCTGTATTGTGTTTCCGTGGCAGGGTTAATTTGGCATTTATAAGCACGAGCATTGCCGGGTTAACAATGCAAACAATTATTGTCATTACAACCAGCACACCGTGTACACACGTGGCCACGTGTTTGCGAATAATAATAATGTGGCGTTGTCTCCTTTGAAAGCGAAACCCAATCCGCCGGTCAGCCTGGCACAATGGCCCTCTGGTTGAGTCGGCGAGAGCTGGAGACATCGTCACCGCACCGTGCTGGCGATGCGAAGTGAGCCGTGCAGTCCTCCAGCATTGCGAAGACAGCCCTGGTTGGTAGCTCACACGAATGTCTGCGCAAGTCCCCTACCCGTGGCCACCAGAGAGGCCGTACCCTTGCTTGCCAGGAGAATGCGGTACAGCAAAGTGTGGGGTAATTGCGATCTGTTCCAACTGCATGGGATAGAGTGTTGCACTCCACCTGGCACGTTTGAGTTGTCTTCAGGGGCTCCGGTTTTCTCACACATGTGCATTAATTGGGCGATAGCATCTTAACATATATCGAGGACTGCAGAACTTGGGGGAGAATTTGGCCCCGGGTCACCGCGTGACTGCTGCCTTCTGTGCCTCCTCTTTCGCGTCAGGCGTCAGACGATGCAATCTGCGTGACTGACCCTCCAATCAGTTTAACACGTAGGCTTTCGCGACCAATATTATTCATAAAGGTTTTTTGGGTTAGATCGCGTTTCGTTTGGTATTACCTTTGAATCTCTGCACCTTTTGAGGAACGCCAGTGAAGATATCAATTTCATCCGCTTAATGCGAAGCTTCTCCAATTTTCTGGTTTTAAGAAAAGTATCCTCCCCATAGAGGTTAGTCAGTTTAACACGTAGGCTTTCGCGACCAATATTATTCATAATAAAGGTTTTTTTGGGTTAGATCGCGTTTCGTTTGGTATTACCTTAGAATCTCTGCACCTTTTGAGGAACGCCAGTGAAGATATCAATTTCATCCGCTTAATGCGAAGCTTCTCCAATTTTCTGGTTTTAAGAAAAGTATCCTCCCCATAGAGGTTAGTCAGTTTAACACGTAGGCTTTCGCGACCAATATTATTCATAATGAAGGTTTTTTGGGTTAGATCGCGTTTCGTTTGGTATTACCTTTGAATCTCTGCACCTTTTGAGGAACGCCAGTGAAGATATCAATTTCATCCGCTTAATGCGAAGCTTCTCCAATTTTCTGGTTTTAAGAAAAGTATCCTCCCCATAGAGGTTAGTCAGTTTAACACGTAGGCTTTCGCGACCAATATTATTCATAATAAAGGTTTTTTTGGGTTAGATCGCGTTTCGTTTGGTATTACCTTAGAATCTCTGCACCTTTTGAGGAACGCCAGTGAAGATATCAATTTCATCCGCTTAATGCGAAGCTTCTCCAATTTTCTGGTTTTAAGAAAAGTATCCTCCCCATAGAGGTTAGTCAGTTTAACACGTAGGCTTTCGCGACCAATATTATTCATAATGAAGGTTTTTTGGGTTAGATCGCGTTTCGTTTGGTATTACCTTAGAATCTCTGCACCTTTTGAGGAACGCCAGTGAAGATATCAATTTCATCCGCTTAATGCGAAGCTTCTCCAATTTTCTGGTTTTAAGAAAAGTATCCTCCCCATAGAGGTTAGTCAGTTTAACACGTAGGCTTTCGCGACCAATATTATTCATAATAAAGGTTTTTTTGGGTTAGATCGCGTTTCGTTTGGTATTACCTTAGAACCTCTGCACCTTTTGAGGAACGCCAGTGAAGATATCAATTTCATCCGCTTAATGCGAAGCTTCTCCAATTTTCTGGTTTTAAGAAAAGTATCCTCCCCATAGAGGTTAGTCAGTTTAACACGTAGGCTTTCGCGACCAATATTATTCATAATGAAGGTTTTTTGGGTTAGATCGCGTTTCGTTTGGTATTACCTTAGAATCTCTGCACCTTTTGAGAAACGCCAGTGAAGATATCAATTTCATCCGCTTAATGCGAAGCTTCTCCAATTTTCTGGTTTTAAGAAAAGTATCCTCTTCTTAAAACCAGAAAATTGGAGAAGCTTCGCATTAAGCGGATGAAATTGATATCTTCACTGGCGTTCCTCAAAAGGTGCAGAGATTCAAAGGTAATACCAAACGAAACGCGATCTAACCCAAAACAACCTTTATTATGAATGACCCTCCAATGTCAAACGCACATTTATTTATTATTGTCATTAAAATACTTTAAGTGGAGGGGCAGTATGGAAAGGTGGTACAATCGTCGGCCGCGGCGTCTGTGTATTTACTGGGATGTCTCCTTATTACTCTTGTAACTTATCGTCCTCACGATATTCGTAGTGATTATTTTTGTAATGTAGTCTAGAGTCGACCGAGGACCCATGTGGAGCAACAGATATGTGAAGGAAGCGTATTAGCTCCGCGTGTACAGTGTGGCTTACATTGTGCATAGCGTGAATGGTGACTGTGTCGGTGAGCTCTGGGCAGGTGGAGTGGCCGAGGGGTCGTGCGTGAGGAGTGGCCATGCAGGTGCGTGGCGCTTCACGGGATGAAGGGGGAGAGACGAGGAGGAGGGGGGGGGGGAGACGAGGAGGGGGGGGGGAGACGAGGAGGGGGGGGGAGACGAGGAGGGGGGGGGAGACGAGGAGGGGGGGAGACGAGGAGGGGGGGGAGACGAGGAGGGGGGGGAGACGAGGAGGGGGGGGGGGAGACGAGGAGGGGGGGAGACGAGGAGGGGGGGGGACGAGGAGGGGAGAGACGAGGAGGGGGGGGGAGAGACGAGGAGAGGGGGGAGGGGGGGAGAGACGAGGAGGGGGGGGAGAGACGAGGAGGGGGGGAGACGAGGAGGGGGGGGAGACGAGGAGGGGGGGGGAGACGAGGAGGGGGGGGAGACGAGGAGGGGGGGGGAGACGAGGAGGGGGGGGGAGACGAGGAGGGGGGGGAGACGAGCAGAGGAGACGGGGAGGGGAGAGACGAGCTGGGAGGAGGGGAGAGACGAGGAGGGAGGGGAGAGACGAGGAGGGAGGGGAGAGACGAGGAGGGAGGGGAGAGACGAGGAGGGAGGGGAGAGACGAGCTGGGGGACGAGGAAGGGGAGGAGACGGGGAGCGGGGGAAGTGGGCGGAGGGAGTGTGGGGGGGTAGGGAGAGTGTGGGGGGGGGGTAGGGGGAGTGTGGGGGGGTAGGGGGAGTGTGGGGGGGGTAGGGGGAGTGTGGGGGGGGAGAAGGGGGGGGAGAAGGGGGAGGGCGCAGTCGTTCGAGGCGGTGCGGGGATCCGACGTCGGTTTTTGTTCCCTTGGAGCTGTCTCGGAGTCCGCGGGGATCCAGGCAGGGAGCGGCGGCGACAGGCACGGAGGGAGACACGGGGACACGGAGACACGGTGAGAGGCGCGGAGACACGGGGACACGGGGACACGGAGACACGGTGAGAGGCACGGAGACACGGGGACACGGAGACACGGTGAGAGACATGGGGACACGGAGACACGGTGAGAGGCACGGAGACACGGGGACACGGAGACACGGTGAGAGGCGCGGAGACACGGGGACACGGAGACACGGGGACACGGAGACACGGGGACACGGAGACACGGTGAGAGACACGGAGACACGGTGAGAGGCACGGAGACACGGAGACACGGAGACACGGTGAGAGGCGCGGAGACACGGGGACACGGGGACACGGAGACACGGGGACACGGAGACACGGTGAGAGGCGCGGAGACAGACACCGAGAGAGCGCAAGGGACACGGAACCGAAGCGAGACACGGGGGACGGGCAGAGTGGCGCTCGGGGAGACGGGGACAGTCGATGCACTGCCGGGGTCCTGGGACAAAGACTCGGACACGAAGACCCAGGGAGAGACGGATTAATTATTACTCACAAGCAGACTCGGGGGCAGAGACAGACCTCTGGCTACGCCCTGAGCTGCCTTGTGTCCGCGGGCCGATGCCGAATGAGGGTGAAGACCCCTGGTGGTGTTAGACATGGCAGCACCGTCAGTGTTCGTACTCGGGGCACTCGTGAGCGCTACTTGTACCCGTGTGTGTGTGTGATGCATGTGTCTGTGTGTGTGATGCATGTGTGTGTGTGTGATGCATGTGTGTGTGTGTGATGCATGGGTCTGTGTGATGCATGTGTCTGTGTGTGGGTGTGTGTGCTGCACGTGTGTGTGTGTGGGTGATGCATGGGTCTGTGTGTGGGTGTGTGTGATGCATGTGTCTGTGTGTGGGTGTGATGCATGTGTCTGTGTGTGTGTGTGATGCATGTGTGTGTGATGCATGTGTATGTGTGGGTGTGATGCATGTGTGTGTGTGATGCATGTGTGTGTGTGATGCATGTGTCTGTGTTTGTGATGCATGGGTCTGTGTGATGCATGTGTCTGTGTGGGTGTGTGTGATGCACGTGTGTGTGTGTGGGTGATGCATGTGTCTGTGTGTGGGTGTGATGCATGTGTCTGTGTGTGGGTGTGATGCATGTGTCTGTGTGTGGGTGTGATGCCTGTGTGTGTGTGATGCATGTGTGTGTGATGCATGTGTGTGTGTGATGCATGTGTCTGTGTGTGTGTGTGATGCATGTGTCTGTGTGTGTGTGATGCATGTGTCTGTGTGTGTGTGTGATGCATGTGTATGTGATGCATGTGTATGTGATGCATGTGTGTGTGATGCATGTGTCTGTGTGTGGGTAATGCATGTGTCTGTGTGTGGGTGTGATGCATGTGTCTGTGTGTGGGTGTGGGTGTGATGCATGTGTGTGTGATGCATGTGTGTGTGTGGGTGTGATGCATGTGTGTGTGTGGGTGTGATGCATGTGTGTGTGTAATGCATGTGTATGTGATGCATGTGTATGTGATGCATGTGTGTGGGTGTGATGCATGTGTGTGGGTGTGATGCATGTGTGTGAGTGTGATGCATGTGTGTGAGTGTGATGCATGTGTGTGAGTGTGATGCATGTCTGTGTGTGTGAAGCATGTGTCTGTGTGATGCATGTGTCTGTGATGCATGTGTGTGATGCATGTGTCTGTGTGTGTGTGATGCATGTATCTGTGTGTGTGTGTGATGCATGGGTCTGTGTGATGCATGTGTCTGTGTGTGGGTGTGTGTGATGCACGTGTCTGTGTGTGTGGGTGATGCATGTGTCTGTGTGTGGGTGTGTGTGGGTGTGTGTGTGATGCTCGCTAACAGCACTTGCCCCTACAGTCTGTTAAGGCTATATGAGGGATCTTTGTCTTTTTGTGTGTGTGTGATGCATGTCTGTGTGATGTGTGTGTGATGCATGTCTGTGTGATGCATGTGTCTGTGTGTGATGCATGTGTCTGTGTGTGTGTGATGCACGTGTCTGTGTGTGTGGGTGATGCATGTGTCTGTGTGTGGGTGTGTGTGTGTGATGCTCGCTAACAGCACTTGCCCCTACAGTCTGTTAAGGCTATATGGGGGATCTTTGTCTTTTTGCGTGTGTGATGCATGTCTGTGTGATGTGTGTGTGATGCATGTCTGTGTGATGTGTGTGTGATGCATGTCTGTGTGATGCATGTGTCTGTGTGTGTGATGCATGTGTCTGTGTGTGTGTGATGCTATGAACCTGGCGACCCGGGTTCGATTCCCGCTCACGGCCAACACCAGTGACGATTATCTGAAACGGTCCCAGGCCTCCCCTAGGTCGACTCAGCCTCAAATGAGTACCTGGTGCGGTGTGTAAACATTGCCACTAGGGAGACAAAGGCGGTCGGGCGTGGTGCTGGCCACCCACCCCCTCGTGTACCGTTCCGGCCTTCATAGGTGCTCGCTAACAGCACTTGCCCCTACAGTCTGTTAAGGCTATATGGGGGATCTTTATCTTTGTGATGCATGTGTCTGTGTGTGTGTGATGCATGTGTCTGTGTGTGTGTGATGCATGTGTTGTGTGTGTGTGTGTGTGATGCATGTGTCTGTGTGTGTGATGCATGACTGTGTGTGTGATGCATGTGTTTGTGTGTGTGATGCATGTGTCTGTGTGTGCGATGCATGTGTCTGTGTGTGTGTATGATGCATGTGTCTGTGTGTGTGATGCATGTGTCTGTGTGTGCGTGATGCATGTGTCTGTGTGTGTGTGATGCATGTCTGTGTGTGTAATGCATGTGTCTGTGTGTGTGATGCATGTGTCTGTGTGTGTGTCATGCATGTGTCTGTGTGTGTGATGCACGTGGCCTCAGGGTGCACATAGCCTGGTACAAGCATCGTGGTGACGTCACCGCCACTTAGTGGCGAATGGCGGTTGTTGTTGTTGATGCATGTGTCTGTGTGTGTGTGTGATGCATGTGTCTGTGCGTGTGATGCATGTGTCTGTGTGTGTATGATGCATGTGTCTGTGTGTGTGTGGGGAGTGGTAGTGTAGAGGATAGCGCGCCGCGCTACGAACCCGGCGACCCGAGTCACATTCCGCGTTCACGGCCACCACCAGTGACGAGCATCTGAACCCTTACCAGGCCCTCCCCTAGGTCGACTCGGCATCAAATGAATCCCTGGTGTCACGATGCGTCAACATTGCCACTTGGGATGGTAAAAGTCGGCCGGGCGTGGTACTATCCACACGCCACCCCTCGTGTTCTGTTCTGTCGACTGGAGAGCCACCCTTGTTGTTGTGTGTCTACTCGCAACGTTAGTAGGGGCTGCGTGTGAATGAGCGGATATCGGAGGGATATGAGGCCTCGCCATCAACGGCCATGGTCGATCCACTCTTGGTTGAAGGTCTCCGCACAAGTGTTTGTTACACGAGTGGGCAGCAGACGGTCGGCGATGTCCCCGATCTCCGAACGCGGCACAGAGCCGCGTTACATTGCCGCTCACGGCCGACATCGGTGATGAACAATCCCAAGCGGTCCTGGGCCGCCCCTAGGTCGACTCGGTCTTAAATCAGTACCTGGTGCCTGGTGCAGTGTGAAAAAAATATAAAAATTACTGGGGAGCCAATGGCGGCAGGGCGTGGTGATGGTCGCAGAATTTATCGGTGCTGTCTAAACAGCACCCCCCTACAGTCGTATGGCTATAACGGGGGGTTCTTGTCTTTTTCATAGTATATACAGGTGTGTCCGTACTCCACACTCACCACACTCACCACACTGTCACACCACACTCACCACACTGTCACACCACACTCACCACACTGTCACACTCACCACACTGTCACACCACACTCACCACACTGTCACACCACACTCACCACACTGTCACACCACAATCACCACACTGTCACACCACACTCACCACACTGTCACACCACACTCATCACACTGTCACACCACACTGTCACACCACACTCACCACACTCACCACACTGTCACACCACACTCACCGCACTGTCACACCACAATCACCACACTGTCACACCACACTCACCACACTGTCACACCACTCTCACCACACTGTCACACCACACTCACCACACTGTCACACCACACTCACCACACTGTCACACCACACTCACCACACTCACCACACTGTCACACCACACTCACCACACTGTCACACCACAATCACCACACTGTCACACCACACTCACCACACTGTCACACCACACTCACCACACTGTCACACCAACACTCACCACACTGTCACACCACACTCACCACACTGTCCCACCAACACTCACCACACTCACCATACTGTCACACCAACACTCACCACACTGTCCCACCAACACTCACCACACTGTCACATCACACTGTCACACCACCCTCACCACACTGTCACACCACACTCACCACACTCACCACACTCACCACACTGTTACACCACACTGTTACACCACACTGTCACATCACACTGTCACACCACCCTCACCACACTGTCACACCACACTCACCACACTCACCACACTCACCACACTCACCACACTGTCACACCACACTGTCACATCACACCGTCACACCACACTCACCACACTGTCACACCACACTCACCACACTCACCACCCTCACCACACTGTCACACCACAGTCACCACACTCACCACACTCACCACACTGTTACACCACACTCACCACACTCACCACACTGTCACACCACACTCACCACACTGTCACACCACACTCACCACACTGTCACACCAACACTCACCACACTCACCACACTCACCACACTGTCACACCAACACTCACCACACTCACCACACTCACCACACTGTCACACCACACTCACCACACTGTCACACCACACTCACCACACTGTCACACCAACACTCACCACACTCACCACACTCACCACACTGTCACACCACACTCACCACACTCACCACACTGTCACATCACACTCACCACACTGTCACACCAACACTCACCACACTCACCACACTCACCACACTGTCACACTAACACTCACCACACTGTCACATCACACTCACCACACTGTCACACCACACTCACCACACTCACCACAGTGTCACACCACACTCACCACACTGTCACACCACACTCACCACACTGTCACACCACACTCACCACACTGTCACACCACACTCACCACACTCACCACACTGTCACACCACACTCACCACACTGTCACACCACACTCACCACTCTCACCACACTGTCACATCACACTCACCACACTGTCACACCACACTCACCACACTGTCACACTGTCACACCACACTCACCACACTGTCACACCACACTCACCACACTGTCACACCACACTCACCACACTGTCACACTGTCACACTGTCACATCACACTGTCACACCACACTCACCACACTGTCACACCACACTCACCACACTCACCACACTGTCACACCACGCTCACCACACTGTAACACCACACTCACCACACTGTCACACCACACTCACCACACTGTCACACCACACTCACCACACTGTCACACCACACTCACCACTCTCACCACACTGTCTCACCACACTCACCACACTCACCACACTGTCACACCACACTCACCACACTGTCACACCACACTCACCACACTGTCACACCACACTCACCACACTCACCACACTGTCACACCACACTCACCACACTGTCACACCACACTCACCACTCTCACCACACTGTCACATCACACTCACCACACTGTCACACCACACTCACCACACTGTCACACTGTCACACCACACTCACCACACTCACCACACTGTCACACCACACTCACCACACTGTCACACTGTCACACCACACTCACCACACTCACCACACTCACCACACTGTCACACCACACTCACCACACTGTCACACCACACTCACCACACTCACCACACTGTCACACCACACTCACCACACTGTCACACCACACTCACCACACTCACCACACTCACCACACTGTCACACCACACTCACCACTCTGTCACACCACACTCACCACACTCACCACACTGTCACACCACACTCACCACACTGTCACACCACACTCACCACTCTCACCACACTGTCACATCACACTCACCACACTGTCACACCAACACTCACCACACTGTCACACCACACTCACCACACTGTAACACCACACTCACCACACTGTCACACCAACACTCACCACACTGTCACACCAACACTCACCACACTGTCACACCACACTCACCACACTGTCACACTCACCACACTGTCACACCACACTCACCGCACTGTCACACCACACTCACCACACTGTCACACCACACTCACCACACAAACCACACTGTCACACCACACTCACTACACTGTCACACCACACTCACCACACTGTCACACCACACTCACCACACTGTCACACCACACTCACCACACTGTCACACCAACACTCACCACACTGTCACACCACACTCACCACACTGTCCCACCAACACTCACCACACTCACCACACTGTCACACCAACACTCACCACACTGTCCCACCAACACTCACCACACTGTCACATCACACTGTCACACCACCCTCACCACACTGTCACACCACACTCACCACACTCACCACACTGTTACACCACACTGTCACATCACACTGTCACACCACCCTCACCACACTGTCACACCACACTCACCACACTCACCACACTCACCACACTGTCACACCACACTCACCACACTCACCACACTCACCACACTCACCACACTGTCACACCACACTCACCACACTGTCACACCACACTCACCACACTGTCACACCACACTCACCACACTGTCACACCACACTCACCACACTGTCACACCACACTCACCACACTGTCACACCACACTCACCACACTGTCACACCACACTCACCACACTGTCACACCAACACTCACCACACTGTCACACCACACTCACCACACTGTCACACCACACTCACCACACTCACCACACTGTCACACCACACTCACCACACTCACCACACTGTCACACCACACTCACCACACTGTCACACCACACTCACCACACTGCAGGTCACCTGACTTATCTTCCTGCTTCCTTCCTCGCACTGCTCCACTTTGCATTTCTCTCCTTCGATCATCACCTCTTTCCCCGGGCTCTTACAACAACATCCTGCCTCAAGTGAACAAATGCGTTCACTCTTGTAACTCAAGGTTTGTATCGTGCTCTGCGTTGCTGACCATTTGACGTTGTCGGCCTTTAGACTTGTGCTTGGCAACTTCGTTTTACAAGAAGTATGAATATTTATTTGAGAGCCTCTGAATCTCAAGAATGTATTCATGAGGGTCCTGCATTGGAATGTTTGGCCAGTTGAATGTTTCAGGAGTGTCTGGGAGCAACCTCTCGAACTCAGAGGACCATTGTGCGCATGAAGGGAAAACATTCAGAGGTCCACACAGATGGGTCGCAATCCCATTTGCTGTACTGCAGTCTCCTGGCCATCTCGCAGCCTGGTGAGTTGGGGAGTTTTACAAATCCACGTAATTCACCAACCCTAACCCTCCAAAGCGTTCCAATGAAGATCACGTGGGGTGTGATGGGTAGAAGGCGTGCCAAGGGACATCCGCAGAGGAGACCGTGTGACGATATCGGCTCGCGTGCGGGTCCTGTGGGTAGATTATCACATCAGAGATAGCGGAGGCTTGTGAAGGCCTTCATCCAGCAGTGGAACAATCATGTCTGAAGAAGATAATGATATAATTGCAGGTGCCGAGTGCCGTGTTATGGATTGGTATCTCTGAATGGAAAGCAATGGCGGCGAGTGCTGCCTGCCCTGACGGTGCCCGGTGTGGCACGGCCGCGCCGTGTCCGGTGACCGCGTTCGGTGTCTGCGCGGGGGTCTCTCGCCTGCGAGCTGTGGTCGGGGCGTAGCGTGCGACGTTTCGTTGTGTCAACACACGTGCAGTCTCGACGGTCCCCATTCCCCGCAGCGCGACAGGAGACGTCACTCGCTCCGCTTCGGCGTCGTCAAACTCATCGTCGTGCTTCTTACACAACGCCACAAGTTGAACTCCGAGCAATTGGACCCCAACATTCGGGACGTCTCGCTACCACGCACGCACGCCGAGAGAGAGAGAGGAAGGGCGGTTGCCAATAAACGCTCAGCAGTTCACCAGCATTGGTTCACGCGAGCAACCCGACTCTGCTGATAAGACTGAACATTGAGACCGGTCCAGAGTTTAGCCTCTTTTGCTTTGACCCAATGTTGCTAAAATTACGTCATCAAAGATAGCCGTGTGGCCGATGGGAATGTGTGATATTTCTTCAATGTAGTTTTTTACGCGGTGGATGCAGGCAAGGGGTGGATGCAGGCTAGGGAAGGCAGCACATTGTCTATTTAGTGTCCCGGAGGGCGAGGTTATTGTCACCCACGTGCCCAGCATGCAGGCGATGAGAGAGAGGGAGTAAAATAAAAAAAATGCAGCCTTCCCACGGACAGAGCCGCTCTGTAGAGTGAGCGGCGGTTCAAGGCCGGTACGACACGAGGCGGTGGGTGGTGCGGTCAGCACCACGCCCGGCCGCCTTTGTTTACCCGGTGCTGATGCATTACAGAGCGCACCAGGTACTCATCTAAGGCCGAGTCGACCCAAGGGAAGCCTAGAACTTGTGCACTCGCCACTGATGGAATTAGGGCTGGAAATTAGACCCGGGTCCCCGTGTCCCTTGCGGTGTACAAAACCCCTGCGCCACCGCTCCCCAATCACAAAACCCCTGCGCCACCGCTCCCCATTCACAAAACCCCTGCGCCACCGCTCCCCATTCACAAAACCCCTGCGCCACCGCTCCCCATTCGCAAAACCCCTGCGCCACCGCTCCCCATTCACAAAACCCCTGCACCACCGCTCCCCATTCACAAAACCCCTGCGCCACCGCTCCCCATTCACAAAACCCCTGCGCCACCGCTCCCCATTCGCAAAACCCCTGCGCCACCGCTCCCCATTCACAAAACCCCTGCGCCACCGCTCCCATTCACAAAACCCCTGCGCCACCACTCCCATTCACAAAACCCCTGCGCCACCGCTCCCCATTCACAAAACCCCTGCGCCACCGCTCCCCATTCACAAAACCCCTGCGCCACCGCTCCCCATTCACAAAACCCCTGCGCCACCGCTCCCCATTCACAAAACCCCTGCGCCACCGCTCCCCATTCACAAAACCCCTGCGCCACCGCTCCCCATTCACAAAACCCCTGCACCACCGCTCCCCATTCACAAAACCCCTGCGCCACCGCTCCCCATTCACAAAACCCCTGCGCCACCGCTCCCCATTCGCAAAACCCCTGCGCCACCGCTCCCCATTCACAAAACCCCTGCGCCACCGCTCCCATTCACAAAACCCCTGCGCCACCACTCCCATTCACAAAACCCCTGCGCCACCGCTCCCCATTCACAAAACCCCTGCGCCACCGCTCCCCATTCACAAAACCCCTGCGCCACCGCTCCCCATTCACAAAACCCCTGCGCCACCGCTCCCCATTCACAAAACCCCTGCGCCACCGCTCCCCATTCGCAAAACCCCTGCGCCACCGCTCCCCATTCACAAAACCCCTGCGCCACCGCTCCCATTCACAAAACCCCTGCGCCACCGCTCCCCATTCACAAAACCCCTGCGCCACCACTCCCATTCACAAAACCCCTGCGCCACCGCTCCCCATTCACAAAACCCCTGCGCCACCGCTCCCCATTCACAAAACCCCTGCGCCACCGCTCCCCATTCACAAAACCCCTGCGCCACCGCTCCCCATTCGCAAAACCCCTGCGCCACCGCTCCCCATTCACAAAACCCCTGCGCCACCGCTCCCATTCACAAAACCCCTGCGCCACCGCTCCCCATTCACAAAACCCCTGCGCCACCACTCCCATTCACAAAACCCCTGCGCCACCGCTCCCCATTCACAAAACCCCTGCGCCACCGCTCCCCATTCACAAAACCCCTGCGCCACCGCTCCCCATTCGCAAAACCCCTGCGCCACCGCTCCCCATTCACAAAACCCCTGCGCCACCGCTCCCATTCACAAAACCCCTGCGCCACCGCTCCCCATTCACAAAACCCCTGCGCCACCACTCCCATTCACAAAACCCCTGCGCCACCGCTCCCCATTCACAAAACCCCTGCGCCACCGCTCCCCATTCACAAAACCCCTGCGCCACCGCTCCCATTCACAAAACCCCTGCGCCACTGCTTCCATTCACAAAACCCCTGCGCCACCGCTCCCATTCACAAAACCCCTGCGCCACCGCTCCCCATTCACAAAACCCCTGCGCCACCGCTCCCCATTCACAAAACCCCTGCGCCACCGCTCCCATTCACAAAACCCCTGCGCCACCGCTCCCCATTCGCAAAACAACAACGGCCGCCGTTCGCCATTAACTGACGGTGACATCTCCACAGCGCTTGTGCCAGGCTAGGTGCACTTTGAGGCCACGTGAAGTAGTCGAAGGCTTGATGACAGGAGGTCATGGGACTTACCCGGTTATGGGTTGCCTCACGTGCCAGGCTAGGTGCAGGAGATCAGATGACGTATGCAGCAGCTGTTACGGGTTGACTGACAGATGCAACGCCTGTGCTCCCCACGGTGCCAAATCGCCCACGTGGTGCCCGAGTGGAAATGTGGCAATCCGCCAGCCCCCTTGCTCCGCGTGGCGATTTCCGCCACTGCACGCCGCTCTGAGACCACCATCTGGGACGCGCTGCTGCTTTGCGCCATTGGGATCGGTTCCTGGTCTGCGCTCCGGGAGGGGAGTCACACTCGGCACACAACATCATGTATACTTGTTATTCTTTGGTAAAGCCACGTAAATAGAAAAATATATATATTTTTTAAATATCACGCAACACAAGCAATCGTCATCCGGTGATGAAATATAGCGGGAGAGCTGCCGAGGCAGGATGTTATATAGGTTTGAGATGGGCGTAGCCCAAGGGTCATAAGTGGGCGGGGCTAGAGATGGAATTTGCATGTCAATGTAAGATCGGAGAGCTGCTGAGGCAGGATGTTATATAGGTTTGAGATGGGCGTAGCCCAAGGGTCATAAGTGGGCGGGGCTAGAGATGGAATTTGCATGTCAATGTAAGATCGGAGAGCTGCTGAGGCAGGATGTTATATAGGTTTGAGATGGGCGTAGCCCAAGGGTCATAAGTGGGCGGGGCTAGAGATGGAATTTGCATGTCAATGTAAGATCGGAGAGCTGCTGAGGCAGGATGTTATATAGGTTTGAGATGGGCGTAGCCCAAGGGTCATAAGTGGGCGGGGCTAGAGATGGAATTTGCATGTCAATGTAAGTTCGGAGAGCTGCTGAGGCAGGATGTTATATAGGTTTGAGATGGGCGTAGCCCAAGGGTCATAAGTGGGCGGGGCTAGAGATGGAATTTGCGTGTACGAAGCTGTGGAGGTGGCCTTTGTATTGTGAGAGATTGGCCTGTCAATGTAAGAGAACCACCGCAACGGTGGCTGTACTAGTGAGACATTTAGCCTGGTAATGTGAAGACATTTAGCCTGTTAATGTAAAGACATTTAGCCTGTTAATGTAAATACATTTAACTTGTTAATGTAACTCAGAGAGTTGGAATTTTTTTTTCCTGCCTCAGCAGCTCTCCCGCTATCTTTGTTCACCTGATGACGATTGCTTGTGTTGCGATCGAAACGTCGTGATATTTGTATTATTCTTCGTCTACGTGGCTTTACTGAAAGACACAAAGAATATGAATTCTTGCAGTCACGAAAGCTTTAAGTCATGATGTATACTTCTGTTTATGGCTACTTCTAGTCACGTGCCACCTCCCTATTCAGCGACAAATGAAGCCCTGGCGCAGTGCACCACTGCCCTCGTACGCGAGCTGTGGTTTTGACGGAACACGGCTCGGACAGACCACCGTCAGAGTTCCAAGTCTCAGGCTTGAGCCTCACTCGGCAGTGCAGTGACATCGCTGCTGCACGGCGCTCATTATGGCGCTCGCACTGCCCCCCCCCCCTCCTTTAGACCAAGGGTCAGAGCCGATATTGCTAGCACCTAAGGTAGCAAAACTTTAGTCGTACCAATATAATACAGAATTTCATAATCCCACTAATCTCAAATAATTTTGGTTTTGTTTATGGTTTATTTTGGAGCGGGTAAAACCCATTGGGCAATAAATGCAATTTTTTTTATGAGTCATCGGTTACACAAATAGAAACCTGATGACAGCAACAACAACATTACCAACACGGTGCAAACGGCACACAATGGTTTACACGTGGTTTACTTTCATTGGCCAAAAATTTGCATCCACTAAAGTGATGCTTAGCGAGGGGCATAGCGGGGGGGGGGGGGCACAGCGCATTTGTCTGAATATGTGTGCGCCCGCATGTCAAACTCGCCCCTCGTTTCCATGAACACTTTGCGAGCGACGATAGCGAACGCCTCCTGATCCTCGCTCTGTACGCGTTCTGTCTGCACGGCATGGTATTTGCCGTATCTATTTATTCACCCCCAAAAATCCTGAAATCTGCATGGGGTGCAGGAGTTTCAAGAGTCGAGGAGCAGTAGGAGGAGTGGGGGCTGGGTGGGAGGGAGGGAGGCGGCGTGGCGCGCGCTCCCTTCTGAGCCAGTCCCACGTGGCTCACTGCCGCTGCATCATTTCCAAGTCCGTGCTCTTCAAGCGCTCCGAAGCGTTTTGAGTGAAACTTGGAAACAAGCGACAGGGAGCGCGACACAGCCCACTGAAGCAGCTCCGCTCCGGTGGACTCGGCGTGGCCGGTGCCCCGAGGGAGGGGGCTGCCATCGGGAGGAGGAGGCGCTGGGCCCGGCTGCTGTGGGGCGAGCTGACGCTCCAAATAACACAGAGAGTCGGCTAACACAACAGTCAGCACCTTACCTGGTGGTTACGTTCTTCCAAAGATTACTTAATTTGAGAGAGAGACAAAACACAGACACAGGGACACACAGACAGACACAAGCAGAGAGAGACAACACAGAGACAGAGAGAGAGAGACACAGCACACAACCCCCCCCCCCCCCTATTTGTCTATTTAAGGCCTCAGCACAGAGGCGTTGGGTCTCTGTGTGTCTATGTTGTGTCTCTTTGTGTCTCTGTGTTGTCTATCTGCTTGTGTGTCTGTCTCTGTGTCTCCATGTCTGTGTTTTGTCTCTCACTCAAATTTAGCAAATCATTTATTTTCTTTCTACGTGACTTTTCCGAAAGAACCAAAGAGTAATTCCCGCAGTCACGAAAGCTTCAAATCAAGTTTTATTTAATGATTGTTTATATATTTTTAAGATAAAGAATGCATTCAAATATTAAAAAATACCCCCCAAAATAAGTGGGCGAATTTAAGTCTCTTCAAATCGAGGTGCAGAATCGATGCACTGGTCTTAATTAATTAGTCTCAGTGAGAACACTGAATCATCTCTCAGCATCGTTAATGATAAATGATTTTGATTTAAAGCTCTTGTGACTGCAGGGATTCATATAAAATGTTATTGTTTTATATTTTTATTATTTTATTGTTTCCCTTCTACGTGACTTTACCGAAAGAACCAAGAATATGATAAATGATTATCAAACCAAGCAGGCAACATACCTCCTTACATTTTTCTTGCCACATGACAAAAAAATAGTTTTGTTAGCACATTCCATCGGTCACGCCTTCCGGGAGTGAATTCTATCATCAAACTTGGTTCAAATTGAGCAAAACTGGTTTTGACATTGAGAATAGGGTTTCCCCTTTTTTATGGCAACAAAACAGGTGTTGAGATGCTAAAACACCAAACTGAAACATTTTACAAGGAATTATGTCTGCATTAACCATTATTATTACTCTGATAGTGCATTGTCTTTGTGCTGTACGCCTTTTGGCATCCTCTGGTCTAATACCGTTTGGGACTAGGCACAATTGAAAGGTGTCTATGGTGTGGACCAATCAGTTTCAAAGACAATGCATATATTATCAGTGTTTTTTGGTTGCATTCTGACCACTAGTATTGTGGTTAATGCAGACATAATTCCTTGTAAAAGGTTTCAGTTTGGTGTTCTAACATCTAAACACAGCTGTTTGTTGCCAGAAAGAAGGGGAAAACCTATTCTCATATTTTGGTACTGGCAAAGGAGGTCCCATGATGGTTTTGACATTCCTTTCAGCGTCTCATCAGAAGCAGTTGGGCTGCTTTAACCATTGCTGCTGAAATGGTCAGATGTTTATAGGCAAGCGCCATTTCTGTTAGATATGGGTCCTAGTTTGACACAAAACTCCAATACACAGCAGCAAACAATAATTGGCGCCATTGTGAAGACTATTAATAACAAACAGAAATCCTTCACATGTCAGCCCCTCCACGTCAAACGAGCAACATTTTTACGCGACTTGAAAAGAGAGAATCTTGTGTCCTAGCGACCGGAGGACTTTGTGGCGCCGTGCGGAGGTCTCGCTGCGCCCAATTCCGAGCGTGGTGCGGACGGCCGCCCAGGATCCCGCGGGGGCAGCGCCGGTGGTAGCGGTGGTGGCGGTGGTGGTGGCGGTGGTGGTGGCGGTGGTGGCGGTGGTAGCGGTGGTGGTAGCAGTGGTGGTGGCGGTGGTGGCGGTGGTGGCGGTGGTGGCGGCGGTGGTGGCGGTGGTGGCGGTGGCGGCGGCGATGGCGGCGGTGGTGGCGGTGGTGGCGGTGGTGGCGGTGGTGGCGGTGGTGGCGGTGGTGGTGGCGGTGGTGGTGGCGGTGGTGGCGGTGGTGGTGGCGGCTCTGCATGCGAGACCCCTTGGTGCGTTTCCTCGTTAAGCCGTTGCCGCGGCCACCTAACAAGATGCCCGGCACAGCGACGCTAATGATTGCCTGCAAAGATTTGCGTCAAAAACTGGGACGCATAACTAACAGGGGGGGGTCCTCTCCTATAAACGTCTGGCAGTTCACCAGCATTGGTTCAAGTGAGCAGCCTGACTCTGCTGATGAGACGCTGAATGAGTTCCAAATAATTAATGCACACCGTTGCTGCCTTGTGTTGAAGGCCTTAGGTCGCTTGTAAATTGTGAGTTCTTTAAGCCAGATTATGTTAATTATTGCTATCCAGGGTTAAGTATGGGTTCGAGTTTTGTGCGTCTGTCAAAGGTTACTCACAATCTCGTTCAGATTGGCTTTTGTCAGTATCAAGGTACAAGATGCAATTTAGCTCACTTGCAACCAAACTAGCGTGTGACGCGCTCTGCAATCGACGACAGAACGCATTACAACAGCAGGAGAATGTGTCGTCGTCGTCGTCGTCAGATACGCGACGTGAGAAACGCAACTTGAATAAATTGGCTCGTGCGGATTTAATTACGGACAAAAAGTGTTGCGTTGCGTGTACGTCTCTCGGCCTGTCTGTTCCCATCCTGCGTCGACTTGCCCCTCGCGATGAGCTCTCTCTCTCGTCTACTGATACGAATGCCGTGGCTTCAATGTGCTGGTGACGTCATCACCGCCAAACAGGGCGATGGGAATCTTCTTTACCTCAAAACGATGCCCCACCATGCTCTTGGCACATGGCCTCCGCACAAGTGAAGCGGCTTCCCCCGTGATGGGTCTAGCCCCCAGGGAGCCGCGTTCTGCCATGCCACCTGCGGCGTGCGCCGCTCGGCGGCGGTCGTTTCGCCCGCTCGGCAGTTTGTTCAATGCAGCAAGTTTGTGTTTTCGATTTCCGTTTCAACAAGAACTTGTTTCGCAGGTTGTGTGCGTGTCATCGCTGCTGGGAGTGCTTCACGGTCATTGTGTACTCGTAGCTTATATCAGGGGTTTTAAAATGTTAATTCGTGTGGTGCAATGCGTGTGTGCGTGCGTAAGAGCAGGCGCCGTGTCTCCCTGGAGGAAGGCTGCTGCGGGGCACTTCTAATCCCACGCCGCCTATCGCTTCCAACGAGGTTCGTCGTCAAGAGCGTGCGTCAGCGTTGCACGTGTGCTGAAAAACGCGTCGGCACCTGGGAAGCGGTGGCGTGGAGATAGCGGTGATGTCACCCCAAGCGTCATAGCGCAAAGCCAGCATTAAAAATAATCTGCATCTCGTGTGCATAACATGGATGGCCGCTGAGAAATGGTCCCAGCGTAATTACCACGATCACTAACAAACAGACCTGCGTGCTTAGAGCCAGGGACTTACCTGGCTCTGTGCCCGTGGAAAGTTCCTGCCAGGCGAGCCTGCTGCTTCAAGCCGCTACTTGTCTGACTGACGATGGTAAATCCTGCCGATGGGAGTCACATTTCAAATTGGTTTTCTCCATTTTTGAATAAATAAAAACTGAACGCATTGATAATGACCGATGCCATGAAAGGAAACAAAATATTAAGTGAAGTCTCCAATTGTTATCCGCTCTGTCTCCATGGCCTCTGTGCTATGAAGAAGGACCATTGCCCAACACATCACCTTTGATAGATTAGCCCTTTTTAAGGTTGCAACAGCCTCACCAGAGATAGATTAGTTCTGTTTAACACGTAGGCTTTCGCGACCAATATCATCCATAATAGAGGTTGTTTGGGTTAGATCGCGTAAATATATAAAGGTGTCCTTAAACCTGCCACCACCCAACACAGCCAACTAGTAAGGATTGTCACGTAAAGAGAATGTGCCAATTCGTTACTAGTGCAGCACACCGGTGGGTTGGAGAGCAAAGCCACAACATTTAGAATTTGAATATGATGTTTTGCCAGTAATTACAACTAGCTTCATCAGGCAACAGACAGATTTGTAGAGAAATCCTCCCCTTTCGTTCCTTAAATAGAGAGAGAGATGTCATGACGTCACTTGTGAGCCTTTCTTGCGCGAACGGTGGGGGAGGATTAATGAATTTTAATGACTTTGGATACTCATTGTCATTTGCGTTATGGTAATCAATGTACATTATGCATAAGCGAGCTTTATTGTTCTTGTACCTCGATTGTGTGCTACAAATAGCCGTACTAACGGTAATCCCTATTGAAGTATGGTAAAATAACACAGCGTTTACTGAAAGCACACACTGACCCCTATCTGAATGGAGAGTCACACCATCACCCCGCACAGAAATCCACTCTCATCAAGACGCTCATGCACTGGGCTATAAAAGTGTCAGATGGTGATAGTCTGAGAAGTTAAATTAAACATGTTAAAGAAGTCTGCAATTGAACGGTGACAATGATGCACAAATGAACAGGGCATTGAATGCCAAAACCAAATCAAATAACACGAGCGTTGAAACTCACCAAGTAATTAAAGTTATTAAAATACCGTACATTGCGGGAGCAACTGATAAACTCGCCAAATGTCTGGAAAATCAAAACATCGAGTCAGATTTGGCACGGTACATAAAATACAGAAATTACTATCTAGTACAAAAAATGTATTACCGAAGCTATCAACAGAAGGTGTGTACAGGATTAACTACAGTTGTGGCAAATACTATTTTGGGCAAACAGGATGAATGATCAGCACGAGACTAAAAGAACACCAAATAAATATTAAATACTCCCAAATACAACTGTCGGTAGTGGCAAAACCCGTGTGCCAATAAACACTCAATTGATTTTGATAATGTTGAAGTTCTGTGCAAAACTAATTAGAGAATCTATCGAAATTGAGAGAATTAAAAATAATTTTAACTGTTCAGACAGCTACAGACTTCGTTCTGTTTGGAAGCGAATCATAAAATGAAACAATGTTTAAATGCATGCCTGTACAGGTCACCATACTTCAATAGTGATTACCGTTGGTACGGCTATTTTAGTATACACAATCGACAGGAGGTACAAGAGCAATGGGCTTGCATAATGCGCATTTAATGTGCGTTGATTACCATATAAGTCCCCCCGCACTTTGCGCAAGAAGGACACGCACGTGACGTCATCGCATCTATCCCTCTATTTAAGGAATGAAACATGAGTATTTCTCCACAAATCTGGCTGTCGCCTGATGAAGCTAGTTGTAATTACTGGCGAAACGTCGTACTCAGATTGTAAATGTTGTGGCTTTGCTCTCCAACATACCGGTGTGCTGTACTAGTGACGAATTGGCAAGTTCTGTTTACGGGTGGTGGCGGATTTAACGACACATTTATTTACGCGATCTAACAAAAAAAAAACTATTATGTACGCATCCGTCACTCGCTGCATCTCCCTCACGGTTCGTTGTACGGTAATGACGAACCCGTCAAACAAAAGCATTTCTGTTGGTGAGGACATTCACGGGGAAAAAGTCGTCGGTCCGCTTTAACAACGCTCTTCCACCCGAAATTGATAAATATAACGTCGAATCCAAAAGCAGTAGGAGCCAATATCTTGCGGAAGAGCGACGCGGTGTTTATTGGTAGAATCGTCCGGGAGTGCCCCACCGACTTATATTTGAACCTCTTACGCTTGACCTCATCATTCCCTTCAAGCCTCTGGCTCCGTCGCTGTCAACGCCACGCTGCAGGGGCTTGGCGTCAAAACCTGGACATCTACGAAAAAGAGCTTCATAGCTCATCGGATTCCTCCAGTCTAAATAAAGATTATGATCCCTGCGCAGCACGAGCGGTCACGACGTATCCCACGCACGCGAAGCGCGGGCAGTGCGGGCAGCGCGGGCAGCGAAACGAAGAGGCGGGCGAGATGGGGCGCGTTTCGAAAGTGTATTTTTATAACGAAACCGACAGAGCAAGTTGCCTAGAGAAAAAGACGAGCGTTTAGACCGGCGCGTGTCACCTTCCCTCACGTGGGGATCGGAAACATGGACTCGGCTGAAAAGTGCACGGAGCGGCACGCGGAGTAGCACGCTTGAAGGTTCGCCGAGACGCGACGAGAGGGGGAAACGGCCCTGCTTGGCGAGAGGCTCTGCGCATGCGTCCAGGACGTGCAGCGACACGCGGTGCCGCTCCGCACGCCGCCGGGAGGCCCCGCGCTGGCCGGGGCTCGCGGACGCGCAGCGCTGCGTTTCCGTTTTTGTCTCTCTCCGACCGTCTGCTCTGTGTGCGTGGGCCTCCGTCGCCGAGTGTCACCTTCCCTGAGCGACCGGTTTTCGGTGTAATTGCCGTGTAGTTTGATCTGTGGGTGCCGGTGGAAGGAAGCGTGCGTGTGCCCGCGTGCGTGCGTGTGTGCGTGTGTGTGCCCGCGTGTGCCCGCGTGTGCCCGTGCGCGTGCATGTGTGCTCGTTGCCTGTGTGCGCGTGTGCCCGCGTCTGCCCGTGTGTGCCCGTGTGTGCCCGCGAACAGTAGAGTGTTTGTGCTGCAGAGTAAACCGGTATGAGACGCCTGTTCACCCGTGTGCCGTTCCCCGCCGGCAGGATGATCAACCTCACCATCTTCGCCAAGCTACTGCTGTCCAGAGAGGCGTCGTTCTTCTTGCTGCTCCTTGCGGGCTTCGGCTTCCTGGTGGTGTTCGTGACCGTCGAGCACCCGAACGGGCCGAGCAACGTGGCCCTCCTCAACCTGCCGAAGTTCTCTGGCGCCGGCGATGACGACGCCGCCGCCGCGTGGAGCGCCGAGCGGCTGCTCCCCGGCCCCAAGTGCTTGCCCAATGACAGCGTTCAAACGAAGTTCGCAAACTTTGCGTGGTTCCCGTCGCACATCCAGCGGTTCCTCGCCTACCGGCACTGCCGCTCCTTCCCGCTGCTCGTCGACCAAGCCGACAAGTGCCGACGCGATGCGGCCGACGGGGAGCGGCCGGTGCTTCTGCTCGTCATCAAGTCCCGGCCGGAGCACTACTACCGCAGAATGGCGATCCGCCACAGCTACGGGCAGCAGCGCGAGACGAGCGGCGTGGTCGTCCGGCGCCTCTTCATCATGGGCCTGTCCTCCAACAAGGACTTTCAGAGGCTGGTGCGCTACGAGAGCGCCACCTACAAGGACGTGCTGCAGTGGGCATTCGACGAGGCCTTCTTCAACCTGACGCTGAAGCAGGTGCTCTTCATGGCGTGGTTCCAGCGGCGCTGCACCGACAACGCCACCTTCGTGTACAACGGCGACGACGACATGTTCCTCAACACCGAGCGGCTGGCTTCCGAGCTGCGGTTCTTACCGATGAGCGAGGACCTCTACGCGGGCCTGGTGATCAGGGATACGGAGCGCGTGAACACGCGGATGAGCAAGTACTACGTCCCCGAGGAGATGCACAGCAGCAACGCGTACCCTCCCTATGTCAGCGGCGGCAGCATCCTCATGACCGCGGCCACCGTCAGGAAGTTCTACGGCGTCTCGCACGAGATGGAGCTCTACCCCATCGACGACGTCTTCTTCGGCTTCTGTGCCGACCGGCTGGGGATAGCCACGCACAACCACCATGGCTTCCGGACGTGGGGGCTGCGGTCGCGTGGCTTCCTCACCGGTCTCCTGGGTGACCGCCTGCCGGCGCCGTGCTCGCTGCGCCAGATGGTCGCTGTGCACAAGTTCAAGCCCAAGGAGCTGCTGCAGCTCTGGAAGCAGCTCCAGGCGACGACCGAGGACTGCTGACGGCTCCCCCTCCACCTCCTCCGTTCCTCCCCCCCCAGACGTGACCACCGTGTTTGTGAACGCTTGGTTTTGCGAGTTCGAATCGTCAATGTTAGAGCGCGTTGGCGCTTTGCTCTCTCCAGAGTGGCCGTCTGCGCTGCGCGTGGTCAGGGTCTGCTGTTGTCTGCTCTCTGCCGCGTGCCGGCTCGGCGACTCGTCGCTACGGATGCCAAATCGGCGATGGCAATGCGGGGCGGGGGTTGTGCATCTCCGCGGTTTGTTCCGATCTCGCGCAGTGCCGCGTCGCCAAACGCGCTCCGACGCCATGCCCCAGCACTGGTGTAGGCGCTGGCCACGGCGGCGGAGCGTGGCAGAGCGCTGCGGTGAACTCGCCGCTCCCGTGAGTCTCCCTGCACATGGCTCGTGATGCTGTCGAGGGGTTTCCACCGTGGGTTGTTTGAAGCGGGCTGCCGTGTGCGTTATGCAGGCACGGCGGTCGTGGCTCTCTGTAGCCGTGTGAATCCCGTGGCGAGCCGGTCGCGTTACCGAGCGGCCCCCCGAGTGGCCGCGAGTTCCTCGTCTCGCGTGGCGCTTTGACCCTTGACCTGGGTTCATCCCGAGGCCATGCACAGCTTCCTGCTGCTTTGGTTTTAATTTTGTTTTTGAAAAACGATTCCTGAGCAAAGGCCCAGAACGTCATGTGGCCAGCAGAAAGCGGCACAATGGGAGCTGCGGGCACCCGACGGGGGGAGACGTCGCATCTCCGTGGGATCTACCGGCGGCACGTACCTGCTCTAGAAATGACGGGTTTTTTTTGGGGGGGCGGGGAGTTAATTCGATGCTGTGAGAAAGAAAACACAAATATCTCGTTCAGTGTAGATAGGAATAATCTTGATTTGAAGTTTTCGTGACTGCAGGAATCCATACTCTTTGGTTCTTTCAGTAAAGTCACGTAGTAGTATAAATACGTGACTATTTAATTTTATTTCTACCTACGTGGCTTTACCGAAAGAACCAAAGAGTATAGTTAGGAATAGTTGTTTCGACAGCGCAGTATTTTTATTTCCAGCCCGTGGGGGTGGGGGACTGGAGTTCGCCAGGACGGGGGTGGTGATGATGAGATTATTACGTGCGATCCGTGACACGGGGGAGCGGTTCGCGCTCCGCCGCCGGTCGACTATGCGAGCACGAAGGTTACGCAAAGTTGCGGCGGCCGACGGGAGAGATTTGCACAACGTCTGGCCGCTGGACGGAACCGGCGCGACGCACCGTTCTCTCCGTCCGTGGTCGTCGTGCGGCCGGCTATGGCCGAAGAGCGATGCCCACAAGGGCCGTGGTGCTGGGCGAGGCGCAAGCGTCCATGCCACCGGTGGGTGGCCACGCCGCCGGCTTCAGTGACCGCAAGTGGAGCCGGCACGGGAGCCGGCTCCACTCCTCTGACAGAGGCCGCCAATTCCACATCGATTTGCATGTGGGAGGACTTGGTGGCCTCACTGTTTGGGTCAGGAGCGTTTTTGTAAAGATGTGTCCATTTATTTCCATCCTGTCAATGATTCCAACCAAATTGTATTTGAACAAATGGCACGACAGCCCTCTGTCGATCTACTGGTGGATAAGGGCATCCCGTGCCGTATCGTTCTTGGGCAATGTTTGACCATACTTCACCACGCTGATCAATGCGTGGGTTGGTGAAGGTGCTTGTTCAAACAAAACCGTGGATTCGTAAACCCATAATGTGGGGAGTCGGCGGCATGGTACCAGCCAGCGAACCCCCGCGGGGTCACGGTCTCCCTCCCGCGTGGCGTGGGATTACATCGGTTTGTTGCGTTTTCTCAGTTACCATGGCGACCGGACACGAGCCTTCTGTTGCCGGCCAACTGGACACGAGCCTCCTGTTGCTAGGCAATAGTACAGTGTCACAGCGCACATTCAGCCATCGAGCAGATGCACGCAAAGCAGAGTGAGGCCCGGGGACAGGGCGAAGCCCACGGTGAGAGAGAGGCGGCACGGCTCGCGCTCGCAGGAAGGCGCTGCTGCCGATGCGCGTTCACGTTTGAGCGACGCCGTCAAAGCAAGCGGGCTTGCACTGGAAGGGACGATGGTTGGTGGACGAGAATCACGACGGACCGCAGGCGTGGCGACGGAGCGGTGGAACAGATTGTGGCGAAGTCCGCGTGCGAGGTGGTGCAGGTTTGGGTGGAGGCCTTCGTCCAGCAGTGCATTGAGCATGGCTGTTGACGGTCACATACAAGTACCGTGAGGGTGGTGCTCTTGTGTGAGGTAGTGCGCAGAAATTGGTGACGCGTGGCACACGGGGAGTGGTGCATGAACACACGATGTCTGTGGAAGCGTGACACTGCGAGTGTATGACGGTGGTGGTGGTGGTGCTGACTGTGGTGGTGGTGGTGGTGAAGGCCCATGGAGACCCTCGCGTTTGTCTTGTTTATTGACTTCATCATTTCACGAGATGATTTATTTGTATAAAAAAATCGTCAGAGCGGTTGTTACACGGTAATCGTAATTTTTATTTGTAACGTGATATTTACATCACTCAGGTCTCGATGTTCAACCTCAAAAGGAACAAGGCTTTGATCGTAATTTCCAAGCGGCTGTTAATTAGGTCAATGCGCAATGTGGACCTTGCACGGCTGAATCTCCGACGCGCGTTTGAGGTGTACCGTGTGTTGCCTGGCACTATGTCCCGTTGATTTGCCCAAAAAGCCCCCGGGGGACGTGGCGCGAAAACGTCGGACGTGCCGAGCAACACACAGCAGGAGCCGAGAACGCTTTGGAGAGTAGCAGGGAAACCGCGGCAACCAGCCCCCAGCGCACGGACGCTCCCTAGTCACGGCGCCTTCGGCAATCCCGACACGGAGTGTTCCAAGCGAACGGGTGGGGGATGATGGATTAATGCCTCGTGGATGCTTTGTAGAGTTTCTGTAACGTCGTTCATATGGTGTTCGTGCTAATCGACATTTCGACAATCGCTTGAAGAGGACGTGAGCGAGAGGAGCCCTCTTCGCCGTTCAAGCGTGGACAGGGTTTGAGTCGTGCCCTTGCGGAGCTGTCCCGCCACGGCGTCGCCGCTCGTGTCACTCGCTCGTGTCACTCGTGGTATCACTCGTGGTATCACTCATCGTATCACTCTCATACTCTCGAGTCATCGCTGTGGCAAAAGTCACATCGGCTAAAAATGTCAAACGCCACCTGCCCTGGTGACAATCAAAGTCCGCGGGGCCGCACGCCGATGCGGAGCACTTGCGGTGCTGGGTAGCGCCGTGACACTGCGATTTTGATTTTGCAAAACGCCAGATTGTCTGGTACCGAGTGCTGGACCATGGCAATATTTTCAGGGTTGATGGTCCATACGCAGGACGTCTGGAGCGCACGCTTCTGGGCGCCGTGGCGAGCTGTATGGCTCGGCCGAGGAAATGCACTCGAGACTTTAAAGAGACGTGCTGACGACGCACAACTCCGTTATTTATTGTGAACTAAGGTTAATCAATGGTCACGGCCTAGGCAGGGCCCTACTCCTCTTGAGCTCGAGGCCCAGGAGCAGTAGCGGCCTTTGCTCGTGGTGATGGAGCCAGACCTGGCCAATGCCGGTCATACCGAGCAAACGGCTCGCGTGAAGCCTGCCGGGCCCCCCCCCGGGTCACCGACTCTGCGAGTGTGACTGTAACCCTCCTTGCCGACTCCTGTGACCTAAGCTATGTTCTGATTGTATATTTTTTATAGAGAATATTTTTTTGTCGATTTGTACGCAGTGTTACATTATTATTGAGCCCCAGTTTGTTACTATTTTGTACGCCAATGTACATGTTTGGCTGTAATAAAGGTGAATGTTAAACGTTTTCACGTTCACATTTTACTTCTTGGAATATACTCTTTGGTTTTTTCGGTAAAGTCACGTAGGTAAAATAAAATAAAACAACTAAATTAAATCACGACGTTTCGGAGGCAACACAAGCTTCCGTCTTCAGGTGGAATAGTCAGCAGAATATCTGCTGTGACTATTCCACAGATATTCTGCTGACTATTCCACCTGAAGACGGAAGCTTGTGTTGCCTCCGAAACGTCGTGATTTAATTTAGTTTTATTTTACCTACGTGACTTTACCGAAAAAAACAAAGTATGAATCCTTGCAGTCACAAAAGCTTCAAATCTAGAATTCTTGGAATATCTCACGTGGATAACCCCGTGAGAAGGAACTTCCGCAGTGTGCGCGGTGTCCTGGGATGCTGGGGTTGTTTCCCCCGCTTCCGAGTTGTTCCCAGTGGCTAGGTAGGTCACCGTCCATCCCGCGCTCCATCGTGGCAAGTCCTCCTGCGCTACGCTACATCGACTGTCCGCCAGCGAGTGGGACCCGAGCCTGTCCACGCGCTGCTGCGTCGCGAAATGTTTCCGGCGACATGCACGATCGGACACCCTGCCAGAGGGAGAGCGATGCGTGTGGGTGATTCTTAGCCGTTCCCGGACACGTTGGTGGGCGCCTGGACACCGCTCACACCCCCCACCACCCCTCACGATGAAGATTCATCTCCACCCCAGGATAATTAGGACTCTTCCCCCCCCCCCCTTGGTATTTTCCACAGCGAGCCAGGGCACACCGGCAATTACGGGCGTGAGGCGCTCCTTCGCACGTGCCCAGGTGACTTCGGTGAAATGTCACGAATCGGGCTCCCAATTAAATTGATGAGCAGACCAACTCTCCAACGGTGTAGTTTGTGGCGACATCTCGTGGCCGCAGATATAATCTGCACCCATTATGATGATGAAGCCTGCACGGACAGTAAAGCACACATTCTTAGTTGTGATCGGCTGCACGGAGGCCGCTGTCCGCTCACAAACGTCGTTCCACCGCGGCCCTCGACGCCGCCATTCCCGGAATCTGCGGCGCATTGGAGCCGCGGGTCTGTGACGTCACAATTAGGGTCGACTGCGCGTCACGAATTCTCCACTCGACTTTCTCGCGCGCCGCCACGTGGCGCACTGCGCACACTCGGCACCCATTCCCAGTCAATGCACGCCACTCGAAAGCCGTCATAATCGAAGTCCTTTAATTGTAACATAATGTGTGCATTTCACGTTTTTATTCAAGATTAGACAAATGCGCTTTTCTTTTGCAAGTATGCAAATTGATGTGTATGTGTGGTGAACTTCTTTCGCACCGTACATAGCCAACCGTGCTAATCGGAGGTGTGGGGAAGGACAACAGATTAACAGTGCACAGCGCGTTGTTGCTACAGGGGAAATTAACTTAAGTCAGTAATGAATCCGCTGCCTTGACTTAAGTATGGAAGTAATGTGGGTTCCGTGTAGTTTGCATCGTCATAAATGTTGCACGAGTGACTTATGAATGCAGTTTTGCAATTGTCTGATATAATTAAACATGCAGTGTAACCGTAAACATGAGCCGCGACCCGTGGCTTTCAAATAATTTATTTATAGTTACAGAACTCGAAATTAGATTAAAAAAAGGCCGGGCAATCGAGTTATTTAATTATTTTGATCCCCCTCCCTGCCAACGCCCTCCCCCCACCACGCACGATGATGTGTGGTTGAGTGCATGTCTGTGTGGTTGAGTGTTCCTGATGTGTGGTTGGGTGCATGTCTGTGTGGTTGAGTGTATGTGTTTAATGTGTGTTTGGGTGCATGTCTTGTGTGGTTGAGTGTATGTGTTTGATGTGTGGTTGGGTGCATGTCTGTGTGGTTGAGTGTGTGTTTGATGTGTGGTTGGGTGCATGTCTGTGTCGTTGAGTGTATGTGTTTGATGTGTGGTTGGGTGCATGTCTGTGGTTGAGTGTATGTGTTTGTTGTGTGGCTGGTTCATGCACGGTGCCATGGTGAATGTTGGTAAACTTGCCCATCTCTGCACCTGCTCACACGTGACCCAGGTCATCACATCGGCAGCCTCTCTCTCCTCTCTTCTCTCTCTCTCTCTGAGTTGCCGGCCGGTGAAAAATAATCCGATTGAACTTGACCGCCTTACAACCAACAGAGCAATCGAGACAACACCGTTGATGTTATTGTTCTCTTCGGTCGGTACCGTTGTGGAAGAGGTCCTCACACCGTCTCGTCGGCGTCGAGGCCTTCCAGGCCCACGCCGTCGAAGCCGTGGCTCGCCGTCTCGTCGAAGCAGGCCAAGTTGGTGGCGTACGTCCCGTCGGGGCCGAGCGACATCACCGGGCGGAAGCACGCGTCGAGTAGAATCTCGCCACGCACGTACGAAGTGCGCTTCTGGAAGATCTGCCCGCTGCCCTCTTGCATGGCCTGTAGGAAGACCACCAGCTCGAAGTGCTCGACCCGCGACTTCTCCTGCCCGCACGGCTCTCGCAGCAACGGCAGCAGGGGGCTGTCGGGGCCCAGCTCGTGGTGGAAGGTCAGCGGGAAGAGGAAGTAGGGGCAGGGCCGGGGCCCCAGGCGGTCCAGCTGAAAGTCGACGGCGCTCTGGCGGAGCGGGTGGCCCGGCCGCGAGCGGTAGAGCACGGCCGACACCGTCACGTCCAGCAGGGCCGACGGGCGCAGGTTGGCGACGCGGAACGCGAGGAGGCGGCGGCGGCGCTGATCCCCGCGGCCCCCCCACACCACCGCCGCGCTGCTGAAGCGGATGGTGCCGGCGCGCAGCTTGGGCCGCGCGATCTTGGCCACGAACGCTCCTGGGGGCGGCACGGGGGCGGATCAGCCGGTGGGGACACGAGGGAGACGGGGACACGAGGGAGACGGGGACACGAGGGAGACGGGGGACACGAGGGAGACGGGGGACACGAGGGAGACGGGGACACGAGAGAGACGGGGACACGAGGGAGACGGGGACACGAGGGAGACGGGGACACGAGGGAGACGGGGGACACGAGGGAGACGGGGACACGAGAGAGACGGGGACACGAGGGAGACGGGGACACGAGGGAGACGGGGACACGAGGGAGACGGGGACACGAGAGAGACGGGGACACGAGGGAGACGGGGACACGAGGGAGACGGGGACACGAGGGAGACGGGGGACACGAGGGAGACGAGGAGACGGAGACACGAGGGAGACGGGTCACGAGGGAGACGGGGACACGAGGGAGACGGGGACACGAGGAGACGGGGACACGAGGGAGACGGGTCACGAGGGAGACGGGGACACGAGGGAGACGGGGACACGAGGGAGACGAGGAGACGGGGACACGAGGGAGACGGGGACACGAGGGAGACGGGGACACGAGGGAGACGAGGAGACGGGGACATGAGGGAGACGGGGGACACCAGGGAGACGGGGACACGAGGGAGACGGGGACACGTGAACACGAGGGAGACGGGGACACGGGGGAGACGGGGACACGGGGGAGACGGGGACACGAGGGAGACGGGGACACGAGGGAGACGGGGACACGGGGGACACGAGGGAGACGGGGACACGAGGGAAACGGGGACACGAGAGAGACGGGGACACGAGGGAGACCGGGACACCAGGGAGACGGGGACACGAGGGAGACGGGGACACGGGGGACACGAGGGAGACGGGGACACGGGGGAGACGGGGACACGAGGGAGACGGGGACACGAGGGAGACGGGGACACGAGGGAGACGGGGAGACGGGGACACGGGGGAGACGGGGACACGAGGGAGACGGGGACACGAGGGACACGAGGGACACGAGGGAGACGTGGAGACGGGGGACACGAGGGAGACGGGGACACGAGGGAGATGGGGGACACGGGGGAGACGGGGACACGGGGGACACGAGGGAGACGGGGACACGGGGGAGACAGGGACACGGGGAAGACGGGGACACGAGGGAGACGGGGACACGGGGGAGACGGGGACACGAGGGAGATGGGGGACACGGGGGAGACGGGGACACGAGGGAGACGGGGGACACCAGGGAGACTGGGGACACCAGGGAGACGGGGGACACCAGGGAGACGGGGACACGAGGGAGACGGGGACACGTGGACACGAGGGAGACGGGGACACGAGGGACACGGGGACACGAGAGAGACGGGGACACGAGGGACACGGGGACACGAGGGAGACGGGTCACGAGGGAGACGGGGACACGAGGGAGACGGGGACACGAGGGAGACGAGGAGACGGGGACACGAGGGAGACGGGGACACGAGGGAGACGGGGACACGAGGGAGACGAGGAGACGGGGACATGAGGGAGACGGGGGACACCAGGGAGACGGGGACACGAAGGAGACGGGGACACGTGAACACGAGGGAGACGGGGACACGGGGGAGACGGGGACACGGGGGAGACGGGGACACGAGGGAGACGGGGACACGAGGGAGACGGGGACACGGGGGACACGAGGGAGACGGGGACACGAGGGAAACGGGGACACGAGAGAGACGGGGACACGAGGGAGACCGGGACACCAGGGAGACGGGGACACGAGGGAGACGGGGACACGGGTGACACGAGGGAGACGGGGACACGAGGGAGACGGGGACACGAGGGAGACGGGGACACGAGGGAGACGGGGACACGGGGACACGGGGGAGACGGGGACACGAGTGAGACGGGGACACGAGGGACACGAGGGACACGAGGGAGACGTGGAGACGGGGGACACGAGGGAGACGGGGACACGAGGGAGATGGGGGACACGGGGGAGACGGGGACACGGGGGACACGAGGGAGACGGGGACACGGGGGAGACAGGGACACGGGGAAGACGGGGACACGAGGGAGACGGGGACACGGGGGAGACGGGGACACGAGGGAGATGGGGGACACGGGGGAGACGGGGACACGAGGGAGACGGGGGACACCAGGGAGACTGGGGACACCAGGGAGACGGGGGACACCAGGGAGACGGGGACACGAGGGAGACGGGGACACGTGGACACGAGGGAGACGGGGACACGTGGACACGAGGGAGACGGGGACACGTGGACACGAGGGAGACGGGGACACGGGGGAGACGGGGACACGAGGGAGACGGGGACACGAGGGACACGAGGGAGAGGGGGGAGACGAGGGAGACGGGGACACGAGGGAGATGGGGGACACAGGGGAGACGGGGACACGAGGGAGATGGGGGACACGGGGGAGACGGGGACACGAGGGAGACGGGGACACGGGGGAGACGGGGACACGGGGGAGACGAGGACACGGGGGACACGAGGGAGACGGGGACACGAGGGAGACGAGGAGACGGGGGAGACGGGGACACGGGGGACACGAGGGAGACGGGGACACGATGGCGCCGCTCCTCTGCCACATTGTGACGCGTCATGATTGCGCAACTGCATCGTCTTCCGTGAGACGGTAATGCGACTGACAAGACTGGCATTACGCCTCTTACACGGGCATAATTGCTAGAAATCAGGACAGTGATCGGTGAGCTGAAACAACTTAAGATTGTGGGCTGCACGGTGTCCAGGCAGTACAGCAACAAATGAAATCCAACTTTGTTGATCTGCGTTACCCCCTCACAAGCGAAGGTGCTCTCCGGGTCAGCAGGCCAACCGATTCTAAGCCCTATCACAATGCAGAACACTCCTGAAAAATAGCCCGAAGACTAAAGGCTTCCTGCATGGGTAACAATAATGGAGTCATTGTTTTTATTTGCAGGGTTACGTCGTTGGGAGTAGACGAGGGTGGAGGTGAATCCATCGGTGTGGTTCTACTCCTTTGCTCCCACGCCCATGATATCTGCCTTCACCGATCTGTACTGAGACCAGAGCGGTGAAGTATGGCCAAACAACTCCCGCAATCGGCATAGCGTTGGGAGAGCCCTTATCCAGCAGTGGATGACCAGAGGCCTCTCAAATATGATCATCGGCTGTGTCGGGTGGAGGCAGGTGCACGACACACCTTTCATTCACGCGGTCCGACCCCAACATCTATTACGAATCGTGCTATCGATACACGTGTTAGAGGTATTACAATGTTGCTCATCCCTAACATTCCCTCGAGTCCTCGCGTTCACGGTGCGGGGGGCACGCTTAGCGTGTGGCGGGGCGAGGTGTAACGCAAGACGGGAGCGATGGTCTCCAATCCAATCCGCTTCCAGGACCGCCCGGGTCGGCGTGGGTCCGGCGCGGACTGCAGCACGGGAGGAGCCCCACCTGTGATGAACGCCTCCGTCATGAGGCCCAGCAGCATCTGCACGGCGAGCAGCACCACCCCCTCCACACAGTCCCCGCTGGGGTACATGGTGCCGTAGCCGATGGTGAGCTGCGTCTCGAGCGCGAACGAGAACGCGGCCGTCATGCTGCCCATGTACTTGACGCACACCGTGCGGTTGGGTGGCGGGTCGTCCGGGTCCACGTCCAGGTCGCCGCGGACCAGCGCCAGCAGGTACCACAGGCAGCCGAACAGCAGCCAGCTCACGAGGAAGGTGAGCGAGAAGACGAGGAACACGTAGCGCCACTGCATCTCCACCAGCGTGGTCCAGATGTCGCGCAGGTAACGGCGCAGGTGGCAGGGCCGCGCGCTCGACGTGAGCGCGCTGCTGCCGTCTTTGTTGACGAGCCGCTGGACGGGCGAGAGCGTCCCCATGGCCAGCAGCTCCTGGGTCGCCGGATCCCCCTTGTCCATGGCGGCTCCTCGCACGACTACTGCAGCGCGCACGCAGAACGCAGCGCAGGTCCCCCGCGTCCGTGGAGTGTTAGCGAGCACCTATTCAGGCCGGTGCCGCCACCACCACACCCATCCAACTTTGTCTCTCCATCGATGTTTCTGCACGGCACCAGCTACTCCTTTAAGACCAAGTCACTCTAAGGAGATGCCCCTCGACAGATTCATTCATACCGCCATTGGCACCAGTAGCCAGGCTCTATCCGATGCTGGATGAAGACACCACCACCATCTAACGGTCTCGTGAGGAAGGAACCCATCTCCTGCAACTGAGCTCATCTCGTTGCTCCATCTCTCCTCCGGATGGCACTCCTCCTTTGTCAGCCTCGAACCTCAGCCGACATCGTCTCCCCAATGTCGATGTCACTGCGGTGCCTTCGTGTGGCAGGGATGGTATTGTCCCGGTTCGTTTTTAGTGCAATCTTATTTTGGGACAGTGATCTCTGATATAAATGAATGCAAACGGTGTCACGCGCAATCTGCACTAAATTGCCCTCATTGCTTCTTTCCCACAGATATAAACCGCGCTGCTAGAGGACTTAGGCGCCGACTGCTCACAGAATGGCCGAGGGGAGAGTAACGAAGTCAACGAGCAGACAACGCGCGTCCCTCCCATCGCTCTTCCTCCACATGAACACACACACGCGGCTGTGTTGCTCATCTCATGAGCCATACGGCCATCTGGCAGTGCATCATTTCAGCAGCACAAGCAAAACTCTTGGTCGGTTTCGACATTCAGTGTCTCACCGGCAGCGTGGGGCTGCTGCGCTTGAGCCTTGTTTGGGGAGACCGTGGTGCCCGGTGGGACTCGGGACGTCTTTAAGTCCAACCCACAATGCAACGCTCACCCCCAGCGTAGTTTAACCCCCAGAGGGCCACCGAAAGAGCAACTGAGAGCAGCAGATCCCTCTGACACCATATCCCTCAAAACACTCGCGACTCAATTGCAGAACTGTCCTTCCTGGCAATAGCCTAATATTGCAGCGTGCCCCCGTCTTTAAGACAAGTCTGGAGACTCCGTGGGGCTCCCATGGATAAATAATCGTAGTAGTCGTCGTTGTTGTGCAAGGGGGATGCGAGAGGACGTTTTGTGTGTTCCCTTGGTGAGTTGTAACCCCTCACAGCAGGGACATTGCGCTCTTTCTTGCGTGTCGTAAGACTCGGGGACAGGCTTATCGCCAGCGTCGGTGGATTGGACAATAAACATCGCTGCTCAGCAGAAAAGCGGAGCTGTGAGAAGTTTGTAATTGGAGCTGACCCGGTTTCTCCGAATCCACAGCGCCTAGAAAGTACAGGGAACCAGCAGCAGGACGCTGTCCCATCACGGCTGAGGGTTTTTGTTGTTGTCGTTTTAAATGCAGTTGCTGAGCACAGGGCCCAAAGGTCCAAAACGTCTGGCAGTCAGCCAAAAACAGCACCATCAAAGTTATAATAGATACGAATGTAATACGTTTTTTTATGATTGTGCATTGGTAACACTCATGTCTCACAGCAAGAAGTACCTGGGTTCGATTGCAGACTTGGGCGACTTTGCGTGGAGTGTGTATGTTCTCCGATTGTCCTGCAGTGTGGGTGTGCGAGTGAGTGCGTGTGTGGAATGGTAGTGCTTTGCTTCAAACTGGTGACCCGAGTTCGATTCCCGCTCACAGCCAACTCCGGTGGCTATTATCTGAACCAGTCATGGAGCAGCACTTAGATTGGTGATACTCCAAAACACACGGGGTTACGAAGTCGCCAGGCAGTGCATCAAGTGGCTTTGGGGACGGGATCACGCGCGCCTCTCTCAGTGGGGTGGGCGGTGTTCTTCGCCGCATGTCAGACACCCGCTAATGGTAACAAAAATAAGTAATTGCTCTGTAATTAAAAATAGTTACATTATTAATTAAATTGACTTATTTTGTTACTTTAATTAACCACAACGATGCAAGTGATTATTTTGCGTCACTCGTTCACAGAATTGGCCGCACACCACAAAAGTCTTGAGACTCAGTGAGTTTGTCCCGTGGTACACAATGATAATTACTCGTAACAACTACTTATTTTTTGACAGAGCCGCCCTCCTATACGCCGTGGCATCTCAGAGCGCGAAACGTCACATGTCATCACGCCAGCGAGTGGAAGGGCGCACCCCCATTGGCGGCCTTCCCCGTGCAGCACACTTCGACTCGGCAACTGGGCTGCAAGCGAGCGGTCGCCCACGATGGGGTCATTTGCGGGGTCATTTTTCACCATTGCGAGGTTTGGGCCAATCCCATTGACGTCTCACGTGCTTCATCAGTGGGAGGAAATCCGAGAACCCGGAGGGGATCCATGCGGAGCAGGGGGACAACGTGAAAACTCGACACGCACACAAAGACAAAGATCCCCCGTGTCGCCTTGACAGATTGTAGGGGCAAGTGCTGTTAGCGAGCACCTATGAAGGCCGGAACTGTACACGAGGGGGTGGATGGCCAGCACCACGCCCGACCGCCTTTGTCTCCCCAGTGGCGATATTTACACACTGCACCAGGTACTCATTTGAGGCTTAGTCGACCTAGGGGAGGTCCAGGACCGGTTCAGATAATCGTCACTGGTGTCGGTCGTGAGCGGGAATCGAACCCGGGTTGCCGGGTTCATTGCGCAGCGGAGCGCTAACCACTACACTACCGCTCCCCAGACACACACACACCTACACACAGACACACACACCTACACACAGACACACAGACACACACAGACACATACATACACACACCTACACACAGACACACACCTACACACAGACACACACAGACACACACATACATACACACAGACAGACACACATTCTTGCCCGTGTCACGGAGGGTGGAGTGAGCACCGGGGCGAGACGCCTCGCGTCCCTGCCCCCACGCCACTCCAGGGGCGGCGTGGGGGCTAACCCCCCCCCCCACCAACACAGCCCAGGCGACCGCCGCGGGTGAAGCTGACCTCGCCGTCCCATGCCACAGCACAATAAAAGTAATCGGGCTTCGTGGTGATTGGTGCCCGAACCCGTTCTGACCTCCGGGTTAGGCTGCAGGGTGCAGGGTGAAGTCCAGAGAGCAGCGGACACAGATAACGACGTGAGCGGCGCGGAGGAGATTCGGGGCCCACACCGATCCTCTCAACCTGACTCTCAACAGACTCTGGGACGGGATCACCGGTGGCACGCTGGGACGGGATCACAGGTGGCACGCTGGGACGTGATCACAGGTGGAACATTGAGACTTGATCACAGGTGGCACACTGAGACGTGATCAAGGGTGGCACGCTGAGACGTGATCACAGGTGGCACGCTGGGACGGGATCACAGGTGGCACATTGAGACGTGATCACGGGTGGCACATTTAGACGGGATCACAGGTGGCACATTGAGACGTGATCACAGGTGGCACGCTGGGACGGGATCACAGGTGGCACGCTGGGACGTGATCACAGGTGGCACGCTGGGACGGGATCACAGGTGGCACGCTGGGACGTGATCACAGGTGGCTCATTGAGACGTGATCACAGGTGCCACATTGAGACGTGATCACAGGTGGCACGCTGGGACGGGATCACAGGTGGAACACTGAGACGTGATTAAGGGTGGAACACTGAGACGTGATCACAGGTGGCACGCTGGGACGTGATCACAGGTGGCTCATTGAGACGTGATCACAGGTGGCACATTGAGACGTGAACACAGGTGGCACATTGAGACGTGATCACAGGTGGCACATTGAGACGTGATCACAGGTGGCACGCTGAGACGTGATCACCGGTGGCACGTTGAGACGTGATCACAGGTGGCACGCTGAGACGTGATCACAGGTGGAACACTGAGACGTGATCACCGGTGGCACATTGAGACGTGATCACCGGTGGCACGTTGAGACGTGATCACAGGTGGCACGCTGAGACGTGATCACCGGTGGCACGCTGAGACGTGATCACAGGTGGTACGCTGAGACGTGATCACAGGTGGGACACTGAGACGTGATCACTGGTGGCACATTGAGACGTGATCACAGGTGGAACGCGTCACATACCTTCTTCACTCGGCGCCGCTGGGAGCTGCAGGTGCGACTCGCGATGTCAGCGCGACCACCCAGAGACGAGAGCTGCTCCGTGCCGCGGGCTCCTTTATAGGTCTCCTCCTTCACCTGCGGAGTTCCCTCCCAGCCACCGACCCGCAGGGTCACCGTCGGTGGACCGGGGTTGATGATTAACGGCGATCAACTTCCAGCACCGCGCCTCAGGCGAGCCCAGGGTCAAGGCGCCGTCTCGCCCCGGGCCGCGGCTTCTCAATGTGACCCAAGCGCAATCGCTGCGCTTCCTACTTCGTCTGCCCCGCATTGCCCGTAGCTCCTTGCCCCATCGGTGTCAGTGGAGGCAGCGAGGGTTAGTGGATCGCACAAATGGTACACAATTCCAGTCGTTGACTCGCCAGGAGAAGGCAGCACAGACAAATGGGGACTCCACGTGTCCCATCAGTATGGGATAGAGTGTTGTCCCCTCGCACGAGTGGGCTTTCCTGACTGCTCCACTTTCCTCCCACATGCAAACACGCATTCATTGTCTGAAAACATCTTAATATATAGAGGACTGCAGAGCTTGAGTAATTGTTGGTCGCGCCAGATCACTGCCTGGCTGCCTTCGTGCTTGTCTGTAGTTCCTCAGGGATTGTGAAATGCAATTTCATAACGACCCTCTATGAACTAAACTCGCACCACACGCACGTTAAACGTAACACAATCTCCAGCGTCGTTGTGGAGAATGTAAGTAACACGGTCTACGAGCCGACATCACGCCTCCTTCCCGGACCTCTCCCACCACATGACAAATAAGTTTCACACATCTAATGGCCTGCCTGCTGATGAGACACGGAATATCGAGTTTTACGTGGGTTAAACCATTGTTGCTGAAAATGTGCATCCCTAGAAGGCCGTGCGTGAATGACATGTGTACAAACATACTTTCGTTTTTTAATGCGGAGAGACAAACACGGGCAGGAGGCGAATTGGTTGCTTATTGATTTTATTTAAAATGTTACTTGCGTGGTAAAAGTCAGCAGTTTATACGTCAACCCTCTTGTGACTTAATTAGTGAGACCAGCGATTCTTCATCGGCCGCCAGCGGTGAAGGGTCACTCATTAATGTCGCTCATTGCTCAGTCATCGCAGGCGCCTCCCTGGGTCACCGTCCTTTGCACCGCGGACCAAACCCCTCACGTTCCTCAGCCAGCTTCTGGCCATCAGCACTGCGCTCTTTACTCTATGGTTCTATTCCCTGTGTCCTGTCACCCTACACACACACAGCTGATTCTTGTCACCCTACACACACAACCGACTCCTGTCACCCGACACACACAGATGCCGATTCCTGCCACCCGACACACACACAGATACCGATTCCTGTCACCCTACACACACACAGCCGATTCCTGTCACCCTACACACACAGCCGATTCCTGTCATCCTACACACACACAGCCGATTCCTGTCACCCAACACACACAGATGCCGATTCCTGTCACCCTACACACACACAGCCATTCCTGTCACCCTACACACACAGATGCCGATTCCTGTCACCCGACACACACAGATGCTGATCCTGCCACTCGACACACACAGATGCAGATTCCTGTCACTCAACATACACAGATGCCGATTTGGGTGGCAAGAGGAGTCGATTTGCACCGATATATGGTCCCGGTATCGCTGCGTTGAACTTTCTTACAGCGAACTTCGCAGTGTTGATAGATGTAGGCCAGCTGAGAAACACGTGCGGGTTTGGTCTACAGTGCACAAAGTGCCAACCCTACTGGAGACTCGCACAGAGACCATAGACTCAGAGACACAGACTCAAACAGAGACCATAGACTCAGAGACACAGACTCGCACAGAGACACAGACTCACACAGAGACACAGACTCACACAGAGACACAGACTCACACAGAGACACAGACTCACATAGAGGCACAGACTTACACAGAGACCATAGACTCAGAGACACAGACTCGCACAGAGACACAGACTCACACAGAGGCACAGCCTTACACAGAGACCATAGACTCAGAGACAGACTCACACAGAGACACAGACTCACACAGAGACACATACTCACACAGAGACACAGACTCGCACAGAGACCATAGACTCAGAGACACAGACTCGCACAGAGACACAGACTTACACAGAGACACAGACTCACACAGAGACACAGACTCACACAGAGACCATAGACTCAGAGACACAGACTCGCACAGAGACACAGACTCACACAGAGACCATAGACTCAGAGACACAGACTCAAACAGAGACCATAGACTCAGAGACACAGACTCGCACAGAGACACAGACTCACACAGAGACACAGACTCACACAAAGACCATAGACTCAGAGACACAGACTCACACAGAGACCATAGACTCAGAGACACAGACTCACACAGAGACCATAGACTCAGAGACACAGACTCGCACAAAGACACAGACTCACACAGAGACACAGACTCGCACAGAGACCATAGACTCAGAGACACAGACTCACACAGAGACCATAGACTCAGAGACACAGACTCGCACAGAGACACAGACTCACACAGAGACACAGACTCACACAGAGACCATAGACTCAGAGACACACACTCACACAGAGACCATAAACTAAGAGACATAGACTCAGAGACAGAGACTCACACAGAGACCATAGACTCAGAGACACAGACTCACACAGAGACACAGACTCACACAGAGACCATAGACTTTGAGACACAGACTCACACAGAGACCATAGACTCAGAGACACAGACTCACACAGAGACCATAGACTCAGAGACACAGACTCACACAGCATAGACTTAGAGACACAGACTCACACAGATACCATAGACTCAGAGACACAGACTCACACAGAGACCATAGACTCAGAGACACAGACTCACACAGAGACACAGACTCACACAGAGACCATAGACTCTGAGACACAGACTCACACAGAGACCATAGACTCAGAGACACAGACTCACACAGAGACCATAGACTCAGAGACACAGACTCACACAGAGACCATAGACTCAGAGACACAGACTCAAACAGAGACCATAGACTCAGAGACAGACTCACACATAGACCACAGACTCAGAGACACAGACTCACACAGAGACCGTAGACTGAGAGACAGACTCACACAGAGACCACAGACTCAGAGAGGGACTCACACAGAGACCACAGACTCAGAGACACAGACTCACACAGAGACACAGACTCACACAAAGACCATAGACTCAGAGACAGACTCACACTTAGACCACAGACTCAGAGACAGAGACTCACAAGAGACCATAGACTCAGAGACACAGACTCACACAGAGACCATACACTCAGAGACACAGACTCACACAGAGACCATAAACTCAGAGACAGAGACTCACACAGAGACCACAGACTCAGAGACACAGACTCACACAGAGACCATAGACTCAGAGACATACCCACACAGAGACCACAGACTCAGAGACAGAGACTCACAAGAGACCATAGACTCAGAGACACAGACTCACACAGAGACCATAGACTCAGAGACAGAGACTCACACAGAGACCATAGAATCAGAGACACAGACTCACACAGAGACCATAGACTCAGAGACAGACTCACACATAGACCATAGACTCAGAGACAGAGACTCACAAGAGACCATAGACTCAGAGACACAGACTCACACAGAGACCATAGACTCAGAGACACAGACTCACACAGAGACCATAGACTCAGAGACACAGACTCACACAGAGACCATAGACTCAGAGACACAGAATCACACAGAGACCACAGACTCAGAGACAGACTCACACAGAGACCACAGACTCAGAGACACAGACTCACACAGAGACACAGACTCACACAGAGGCACAAACTTACACAGAGACCATAGACTCAGAGACAGACTCACACAGAGACACAGACTCACACAGAGACACATACTCACACAGAGACACAGACTCGCACAGAGACCATAGACTCAGAGACACAGACTCGCACAGAGACACAGACTTACACAGAGACACAGACTCACACAGAGACACAGACTCACACAGAGACCATAGACTCAGAGACAAAGACTCGCACAGAGACACAGACTCACACAGAGACCATAGACTCAGAGACACAGACTCAAACAGAGACCATAGACTCAGAGACACAGACTCGCAAAGAGACACAGACTCACACAGAGACACAGACTCACACAGAGACATAGACTCACAAAGAGACACTGACTCACACAGAGACACAGACTCACACAAAGACCATAGACTCAGAGACACAGACTCACACAGAGACCATAGACTCAGAGACACAGACTCACACAGAGACCATAGACTCAGAGACACAGACTCGCACAAAGACACAGACTCACACAGAGACACAGACTCGCACAGAGACCATAGACTCAGAGACACAGACTCACACAGAGACCATAGACTCAGAGACACAGACTCGCACAGAGACACAGACTCACACAGAGACACAGACTCACACAGAGACCATAGACTCAGAGACACACACTCACACAGAGACCATAAACTAAGAGACATAGACTCAGAGACAGAGACTCACACAGAGACCATAGACTCAGAGACACAGACTCACACAGAGACACAGACTCACACAGAGACCATAGACTTTGAGACACAGACTCACACAGAGACCATAGACTCAGAGACACAGACTCACACAGAGACCATAGACTCAGAGACACAGACTCACACAGAGACCATAGACTTAGAGACACAGACTCACACAGATACCATAGACTCAGAGACACAGACTCACACAGAGACCATAGACTCAGAGACACAGACTCACACAGAGACACAGACTCACACAGAGACCATAGACTCTGAGACACAGACTCACACAGAGACCATAGACTCAGAGACACAGACTCACACAGAGACCATAGACTCAGAGACACAGACTCAAACAGAGACCATAGACTCAGAGACAGACTCACACATAGACCACAGACTCAGAGACACAGACTCACACGGAGACCGTAGACTGAGAGACAGACTCACACAGAGACCACAGACTCAGAGAGGGACTCACACAGAGACCACAGACTCAGAGACACAGACTCACACAGAGACACAGACTCACACAAAGACCATAGACTCAGAGACAGACTCACACTTAGACCACAGACTCAGAGACAGAGACTCACAAGAGACCATAGACTCAGAGACATAGACTCACACAGAGACCATACACTCAGAGACACAGACTCACACAGAGACCATAGACTCAGAGACAGAGACTCACACAGAGACCACAGACTCAGAGACACAGACTCACACAGAGACCATAGACTCAGAGACATACCCACACAGAGACCACAGACTCAGAGACAGAGACTCACAAGAGACCATAGACTCAGAGACACAGACTCACACAGAGACCATAGACTCAGAGACAGAGACTCACACAGAGACCATAGAATCAGAGACACAGACTCACACAGAGACCATAGACTCAGAGACAGACTCACACATAGACCATAGACTCAGAGAGAGAGAGACTCACAAGAGACCATAGACTCAGAGACACAGACTCACACAGAGACCATAGACTCAGAGACACAGACTCACACAGAGACCATAGACTCAGAGACACAGACTCACACAGAGACCATAGACTCAGAGACACAGAATCACACAGAGACCACAGACTCAGAGACAGACTCACACAGAGACCACAGACTCAGAGACACAGACTCACACAGAGACACAGACTCACACAAAGACCATAGACTCAGAGACACAGACTCACACAGAGACCATAGACTCAGAGACAGACTTACACATAGACCATAGACTCAGAGACAGAGACTCACAAGTGACCATAGACTCAGAGACACAGACTCACACAGAGACCATAGACTCAGAGACACAGACTCACACAGAGACCATAGACTCAGAGACACAGACTCACACAGAGACCATAGACTCAGAGACACAGAATCACACAGAGACCACAGACTCAGAGACAGACTCACACAGAGACCACAGACTCAGAGACACAGACTCACACAGAGACACAGACTCACACAAAGACCATAGACTCAGAGACGCAGACTCACACAGAGACCATAGACTCAGGGACAGACTCACACATAGACCACAGACTCAGAGACACAGACTCACACAGAGACACAGACTCACACAAAGACCATAGACTCAGAGACACAGACTCACACAGAGACACAGACTCACACAGAGACCATAGACTCAGAGACACAGACTCACACAGAGACCATAGACTCAGAGACACAGACTCACACAGAGACACAGACTCACACAGAGACCATAGACTCTGAGACACAGACTCACACAGAGACCATAGACTCAGAGACACAGACTCACACAGAGACCATAGACTCAGAGACACAGACTCACACAGAGACCATAGACTCAGAAACACAGACTCAAACAGAGACCATAGACTCAGAGACAGACTCACACATAGACCACAGACTCAGAGACACAGACTCACACAGAGACCATAGACTGAGAGACAGACTCACACAGAGACCACAGACTCAGAGAGGGACTCACACAGAGACCACAGACTCAGAGACACAGACTCACACAGAGACACAGACTCACACAAAGACCATAGACTCAGAGACAGACTCACACTTAGACCATAGACTCAGAGACAGACTCACACTTAGACCACAGACTCAGAGACAGAGACTCACAAGAGACCATAGACTCAGAGACAGACTCACACTTAGACCATAGACTCAGAGACAGACTCACACATAGACCATAGACTCAGAGACACAGACTCACACAGAGACCATAGACTCAGAGACACAGACTCACACAGAGACCATAGACTCAGAGACACAGACTCAAACAGAGACCATAGACTCAGAGACAGAGACTCACACAGAGACCATAGACTCAGAGACACAGACTCACACAGAGACCATAGACTCAGAGACAGACTCACACATAGACCATAGACTCAGAGACAGAGACTCACAAGTGACCATAGACTCAGAGACACAGACTCACACAGAGACCACAGACTCAGAGACAGAGACTCACAAGAGACCATAGACTCGGAGACACAGACTCACACAGAGACCATAGACTCAGAGACACAGACTCACACAGAGACTATAGACTCAGAGACAGACTCACACATAGACCATAGACTCAGAGACAGAGACTCACAAGTGACCATAGACTCAGAGACACAGACTCACACATAGACCATAGACTCAGAGACACAGACTCACACAGAGACCATAGACTCAGAGACACAGACTCACACAGAGACCATAGACTCAGAGACACAGAATCACACAGAGACCACAGACTCAGAGACAGACTCACACAGAGACCACAGACTCAGAGACACAGACTCACACAGAGACACAGACTCACACAAAGACCATAGACTCAGAGACGCAGACTAACACAGAGACCATAGACTCAGAGACAGACTCACACATAGACCACAGACTCAGAGACAGAGACTCACAAGATACCATAGACTCAGAGACACAGACTCACACAGAAACCATAGACTCAGAGACAGAGACTCACACAGAGACCATAGACTCAGAGACACAGACTCACACAGAGACCACAGACTCAGAGACAGAGACTCACACAGAGAAACAGACTCACACAAAGATCATAGACTCAGAGACACAGACTCACACAGAGACCATAGACTCAGAGACACAGACTCACACAGAGACACATACTCACACAAAGACCATAGACTCAGAGACACAGACTCACACAGAGACACAGACTCACACAGAGACCACAGACTCAGAGACAGACTCACACAGAGACACAGACTCACACAAAGACCATAGACTCAGAGACACAGACTCACACAGAGACGCAGACTCACACAGAGACCATAGACTCAGAGACACAGACTCACACAGAGACCACAGACTCAGAGACAGACTCACACAGAGACACAGACTCACACAGAGACCATAGACTCAGAGACAGACTCACACAGAGACCATAGACTCAGAGACACAGACTCACACAGAGACCATAGACTCAGAGACACAGACTCACACAGAGACCACAGACTCAGAGACACAGAGTCACATAGAGACCATAGACTCAAAGACACAGACTCACACAGAGACCATAGACTCACACAAAGACCATAGACTCAGAGACACAGACTCACACAGAGACCATAGACTCAGAGACACAGACTCACACAGAGACCATAGACTCAGAGACACAGACTCGCACAAAGAAACAGACTCACACAGAGACACAGACTCGCACAGAGACCATAGACTCAGAGACACAGACTCACACAGAGACCATAGACTCAGAGACACAGACTCGCACAGAGACACAGACTCACACAGAGACACAGACTCACACAGAGACCATAGACTCAGAGACACACACTCACACAGAGACCATAAACTAAGAGACATAGACTCAGAGACAGAGACTCACACAGAGACCATAGACTCAGAGACACAGACTCACACAGAGACACAGACTCACACAGAGACCATAGACTTTGAGACACAGACTCACACAGAGACCATAGACTCAGAGACACAGACTCACACAGAGACCATAGACTCAGAGACACAGACTCACACAGAGACCATAGACTTAGAGACACAGACTCACACAGATACCATAGACTCAGAGACACAGACTCACACAGAGACCATAGACTCAGAGACACAGACTCACACAGAGACACAGACTCACACAGAGACCATAGACTCTGAGACACAGACTCACACAGAGACCATAGACTCAGAGACACAGACTCACACAGAGACCATAGACTCAGAGACACAGACTCACACAGAGACCATAGACTCAGAGACACAGACTCAAACAGAGACCATAGACTCAGAGACAGACTCACACATAGACCACAGACTCAGAGACACAGACTCACACGGAGACCGTAGACTGAGAGACAGACTCACACAGAGACCACAGACTCAGAGAAGGACTCACACAGAGACCACAGACTCAGAGACACAGACTCACACAGAGACACAGACTCACACAAAGACCATAGACTCAGAGACAGACTCACACTTAGACCACAGACTCAGAGAAAGAGACTCACAAGAGACCATAGACTCAGAGACATAGACTCACACAGAGACCATACACTCAGAGACACAGACTCACACAGAGACCATAGACTCAGAGACAGAGACTCACACAGAGACCACAGACTCAGAGACACAGACTCACACAGAGACCATAGACTCAGAGACATACCCACACAGAGACCACAGACTCAGAGACAGAGACTCACAAGAGACCATAGACTCAGAGACACAGACTCACACAGAGACCATAGACTCAGAGACAGAGACTCACACAGAGACCATAGAATCAGAGACACAGACTCACACAGAGACCATAGACTCAGAGACAGACTCACACATAGACCATAGACTCAGAGACAGAGACTCACAAGAGACCATAGACTCAGAGACACAGACTCACACAGAGACCATAGACTCAGAGACACAGACTCACACAGAGACCATAGACTCAGAGACACAGACTCACACAGAGACCATAGACTCAGAGACACAGAATCACACAGAGACCACAGACTCAGAGACAGACTCACACAGAGACCACAGACTCAGAGACACAGACTCACACAGAGCCACAGACTCACACAAAGACCATAGACTCAGAGACACAGACTCACACAGAGACCATAGACTCAGAGACAGACTCACACATAGACCATAGACTCAGAGACAGAGACTCACAAGTGACCATAGACTCAGAGACACAGACTCACACAGAGACCATAGACTCAGAGACACAGACTCACACAGAGACCATAGACTCAGAGACACAGACTCACACAGAGACCATAGACTCAGAGACACAGAATCACACAGAGACCACAGACTCAGAGACAGACTCACACAGAGACCACAGACTCAGAGACACAGACTCACACAGAGACACAGACTCACACAAAGACCATAGACTCAGAGACGCAGACTCACACAGAGACCATAGACTCAGGGACAGACTCACACATAGACCACAGACTCAGAGACACAGACTCACACAGAGACACAGACTCACACAAAGACCATAGACTCAGAGACACAGACTCACACAGAGACACAGACTCACACAGAGACCATAGACTCAGAGACACAGACTCACACAGAGACCATAGACTCAGAGACACAGACTCACACAGAGACACAGACTCACACAGAGACCATAGACTCTGAGACACAGACTCACACAGAGACCATAGACTCAGAGACACAGACTCACACAGAGACCATAGACTCAGAGAAACAGACTCACACAGAGACCATAGACTCAGAGACACAGACTCAAACAGAGACCATAGACTCAGAGACAGACTCACACATAGACCACAGACTCAGAGACACAGACTCACACAGAGACCACAGACTCAGAGAGGGACTCACACAGAGACCACAGACTCAGAGACACAGACTCACACAGAGACACAGACTCACACAAAGACCATAGACTCAGAGACAGACTCACACTTAGACCACAGACTCAGAGACAGAGACTCACAAGAGACCATAGACTCAGAGACAGACTCACACTTAGACCATAGACTCAGAGACAGACTCACACATAGACCATAGACTCAGAGACACAGACTCACACAGAGACCATAGACTCAGAGACACAGACTCACACAGAGACCATAGACTCAGAGACACAGACTCAAACAGAGACCATAGACTCAGAGACAGAGACTCACACAGAGACCATAGACTCAGAGACACAGACTCACACAGAGACCATAGACTCAGAGACAGACTCACACATAGACCATAGACTCAGAGACAGAGACTCACAAGTGACCATAGACTCAGAGACACAGACTCACACAGAGACCACAGACTCAGAGACAGAGACTCACAAGAGACCATAGACTCGGAGACACAGACTCACACAGAGACCATAGACTCAGAGACACAGACTCACACAGAGACCATAGACTCAGAGACACAGACTCACACAGAGACACATACTCACACAAAGACCATAGACTCAGAGACACAGACTCACACAGAGACACAGACTCACACAGAGACCACAGACTCAGAGACAGACTCACACAGAGACACAGACTCACACAAAGACCATAGACTCAGAGACACAGACTCACACAGAGACGCAGACTCACACAGAGACCATAGACTCAGAGACACAGACTCACACAGAGACCACAGACTCAGAGACAGACTCACACAGAGACACAGACTCACACAGAGACCATAGACTCAGAGACAGACTCACACAGAGACCATAGACTCAGAGACACAGACTCACACAGAGACCATAGACTCAGAGACACAGACTCACACAGAGACCACAGACTCAGAGACACAGTGTCACATAGAGACCATAGACTCAAAGACACAGACTCACACAGAGACCATAGACTCACACAAAGACCATAGACTCAGAGACACAGACTCACACAGAGACCATAGACTCAGAGACACAGACTCACACAGAGACCATAGACTCAGAGACACAGACTCGCACAAAGACACAGACTCACACAGAGACACAGACTCGCACAGAGACCATAGACTCAGAGACACAGACTCACACAGAGACCATAGACTCAGAGACACAGACTCGCACAGAGACACAGACTCACACAGAGACACAGACTCACACAGAGACCATAGACTCAGAGACACACACTCACACAGAGACCATAAACTAAGAGACATAGACTCAGAGACAGAGACTCACACAGAGACCATAGACTCAGAGACACAGACTCACACAGAGACACAGACTCACACAGAGACCATAGACTTTGAGACACAGACTCACACAGAGACCATAGACTCAGAGACACAGACTCACACAGAGACCATAGACTCAGAGACACAGACTCACACAGAGACCATAGACTTAGAGACACAGACTCACACAGATACCATAGACTCAGAGACACAGACTCACACAGAGACCATAGACTCAGAGACACAGACTCACACAGAGACACAGACTCACACAGAGACCATAGACTCTGAGACACAGACTCACACAGAGACCATAGACTCAGAGACACAGACTCACACAGAGACCATAGACTCAGAGACACAGACTCAAACAGAGACCATAGACTCAGAGACAGACTCACACATAGACCACAGACTCAGAGACACAGACTCACACGGAGACCGTAGACTGAGAGACAGACTCACACAGAGACCACAGACTCAGAGAGGGACTCACACAGAGACCACAGACTCAGAGACACAGACTCACACAGAGACACAGACTCACACAAAGACCATAGACTCAGAGACAGACTCACACTTAGACCACAGACTCAGAGACAGAGACTCACAAGAGACCATAGACTCAGAGACATAGACGCACACAGAGACCATACACTCAGAGACACAGACTCACACAGAGACCATAGACTCAGAGACAGAGACTCACACAGAGACCACAGACTCAGAGACACAGACTCACACAGAGACCATAGACTCAGAGACATACCCACACAGAGACCACAGACTCAGAGACAGAGACTCACAAGAGACCATAGACTTAGAGACACATACTCACACAGAGACCATAGACTCAGAGACAGAGACTCACACAGAGACCATAGAATCAGAGACACAGACTCACACAGAGACCATAGACTCAGAGACAGACTCACACATAGACCATAGACTCAGAGACAGAGACTCACAAGAGACCATAGACTCAGAGACACAGACTCACACAGAGACCATAGACTCAGAGACACAGACTCACACAGAGACCATAGACTCAGAGACACAGAATCACACAGAGACCACAGACTCAGAGACAGACTCACACAGAGACCACAGACTCAGAGACACAGACTCACACAGAGACACAGACTCACACAAAGACCATAGACTCAGAGACACAGACTCACACAGAGACCATAGACTCAGAGACAGACTCACACATAGACCATAGACTCAGAGACAGAGACTCACAAGTGACCATAGACTCAGAGACACAGACTCACACAGAGACCATAGACTCAGAGACACAGACTCACACAGAGACCATAGACTCAGAGACACAGACTCACACAGAGACCATAGACTCAGAGACACAGAATCACACAGAGACCACAGACTCAGAGACAGACTCACACAGAGACCACAGACTCAGAGACACAGACTCACACAGAGACACAGACTCACACAAAGACCATAGACTCAGAGACGCAGACTCACACAGAGACCATAGACTCAGGGACAGACTCACACATAGACCACAGACTCAGAGACACAGACTCACACAGAGACACAGACTCACACAAAGACCATAGACTCAGAGACACAGACTCACACGAGACACAGACTCACACAGAGACCATAGACTCAGAGACACAGACTCACACAGAGACCATAGACTCAGAGACAGAGACTCACACAGAGACACAGACTCACACAGAGACCATAGACTCTGAGACACAGACTCACACAGAGACCATAGACTCAGAGACACAGACTCACACAGAGACCATAGACTCAGAGACACAGACTCACACAGAGACCATAGACTCAGAGACACAGACTCAAACAGAGACCATAGACTCAGAGACAGACTCACACATAGACCACAGACTCAGAGACACAGACTCACACAGAGACCATAGACTGAGAGACAGACTCACACAGAGACCACAGACTCAGAGAGGGACTCACACAGAGACCACAGACTCAGAGACACAGACTCACACAGAGACACAGACTCACACAAAGACCATAGACTCAGAGACAGACTCACACTTAGACCACAGACTCAGAGACAGAGACTCACAAGAGACCATAGACTCAGAGACAGACTCACACTTAGACCATAGACTCAGAGACAGACTCACACATAGACCATAGACTCAGAGACACAGACTCACACAGAGACCATAGACTCAGAGACACAGACTCACACAGAGACCATAGACTCAGAGACACAGACTCAAACAGAGACCATAGACTCAGAGACAGAGACTCACACAGAGACCATAGACTCAGAGACACAGACTCGCACAGAGACCATAGACTCAGAGACAGACTCACACATAGACCATAGACTCAGAGACAGAGACTCACAAGTGACCATAGACTCAGAGACACAGACTCACACAGAGACCACAGACTCAGAGACAGAGACTCACAAGAGACCATAGACTCGGAGACACAGACTCACACAGAGACCATAGACTCAGAGACACAGACTCACACAGAGACCATAGACTCAGAGACAGACTCACACATAGACCATAGACTCAGAGACAGAGACTCACAAGTGACCATAGACTCAGAGACACAGACTCACACATAGACCATAGACTCAGAGACACAGACTCACACAGAGACCATAGACTCAGAGACACAGACTCACACAGAGACCATAGACTCAGAGACACAGAATCACACAGAGACCACAGACTCAGAGACAGACTCACACAGAGACCACAGACTCAGAGACACAGACTCACACAGAGACACAGACTCACACAAAGACCATAGACTCAGAGACGCAGACTCACACAGAGACCATAGACTCAGAGACAGACTCACACATAGACCACAGACTCAGAGACAGAGACTCACAAGATACCATAGACTCAGAGACACAGACTCACACAGAAACCATAGACTCAGAGACAGAGACTCACACAGAGACCATAGACTCAGAGACACAGACTCACACAGAGACCACAGACTCAGAGACAGAGACTCACACAGAGAAACAGACTCACACAAAGATCATAGACTCAGAGACACAGACTCACACAGAGACCATAGACTCAGAGACACAGACTCACACAGAGACACATACTCACACAAAGACCATAGACTCAGAGACACAGACTCACACAGAGACACAGACTCACACAGAGACCACAGACTCAGAGACAGACTCACACAGAGACACAGACTCACACAAAGACCATAGACTCAGAGACACAGACTCACACAGAGACGCAGACTCACACAGAGACCATAGACTCAGAGACACAGACTCACACAGAGACCACAGACTCAGAGACAGACTCACACAGAGACACAGACTCACACAGAGACCATAGACTCAGAGACAGACTCACACAGAGACCATAGACTCAGAGACACAGACTCACACAGAGACCATAGACTCAGAGACACAGACTCACACAGAGACCACAGACTCAGAGACACAGAGTCACATAGAGACCATAGACTCAAAGACACAGACTCACACAGAGACCATAGACTCACACAAAGACCATAGACTCAGAGACACAGACTCACACAGAGACCATAGACTCACACAGAGACCATAGACTCAGAGACAGACTCACACAGAGACACAGACTCACACAGAGACCATAGACTCAGAGACACAGACTCACACAGAGACCATAGACTCAGAGACACAGACTCACACAGAGACCACAGACTCAGAGACACAGAGTCACATAGAGACCATAGACTCAAAGACACAGACTCACACAGAGACCATAGACTCACACAAAGACCATAGACTCAGAGACACAGACTCACACAGAGACCATAGACTCACACAGAGACCATAGACTCAGAGACACAGACTCACACAGAGACCATAGACTCAGAGACACAGACTCACACAGAGACCATAGACTCACACAGAGACCATAGACTCAGAGACAGACTCACACAGAGACCATAGACTCAGAAACACAGACTCACACAGAGACCATAGACTCACACAAAGACCATAGACTCAGAGACACAGACTCACACAGAGACCATAGACTCAGAGACACAGACTCACTCAGAGACACAGACTCACACAGAGACCATAAACTCAGAGTCACAGACTCACACAGAAACCATAGACTCACACAGAGACCATAGACTCAGAGACAGACTCACACAGAGACCATAGACTCAGAGACACAGACTCATACAGAGACCATAGACTCAGAGACACAGACTCACACAGAGACCACAGACTCAGAGACACAAAGTCACACAGAGACCATAGACTCAAAGACACAGACTCACACAGAGACCATAGACTCACACAGAGACCATAGACTCAGAGATACAGACTCACACAGAGACCACGGCGTCTGGCATTGCACAAGGGTCCTGCAGTGCAATGATGGCCCCACGCTGCTGCTGCTGGTGGTGGTGACCTCTCGCTCGGGTGCACAGCCCCGGGAGCAGTCACCAGATGTGTACCCAGTGCCGCATCGTAAGAGGACTGACAGCAGCTGATCGTATCTGACCGAGACAGCGAGCGCGGTGCAAAATACAAAAATTGTGTCTCGAGTTGCATAAGAAGCACACGTGGTCGCGTCTCAAGACGCTGCATGGATACAGTGGGGGTATCGGTGTTCGTAGAGATAAAGACGACGCCAGGCGTAGACTGAGCTAATGAGCAACATCGAACGAGCCTGGCTTTGTTGTCGTTGTTGTTGTTGTTATGATTCCGGTTTAATGATCGCTGTTTTTAATGAGTCCGCGTGTTTGCCAAGGAACGTCCCAAGCGCCTTTTTAGGAGGGTCCTGCCAAGTTTTCGCAGTAGGAGGCAAATACTGCAATGCGTTTCCCAATGATTTGATGATTTTAGTGAAAACAACAATGGAGATTATAACGATGATGGTAAGATTGGTGGTGGCTACGATCATGATGACCACACGTTCAGTTGAGATTTCCACTCGATACAGAGGTGACACGTGGACAGTCCCGAGACAGACGGTGGACAGTATTGGCATGGGATGCCGTGTGGAGATATAATTTTAGGTGATATCATAATATGATGCCTCAATCTCGTATCTGTTCCTCCAGATAAAACACACATTTATGACACATCCCATCAGCCGCACGGCCTTCTGGGAATGCATAATTTCAGCCGCTCTGGTTTCACTCAAGAAAACCCTGTACCGGGTTCAAAATTCAGTGTCTCATCAGCAGAGCCCGGCTCGCTGTGCAATGGGGACTATCTCGTGAGTAATCGGCGTCACGTGGTAGCGTGACCCCCACCCCCACGCGACCGCGTGGAGTGGAGCGAGAGCAGAAGTGAGCCTCACAGAGAGTGGAGCCACTGGGACCGCGACCAGGGTTCAACCAGACTCAGGCACTCCGACTACTGCTGCCACGAGATACAGGGGACTGGAACCTGCAGAGCAGAACCCAGGCACTGTAGCCAGAGCGAAACTAGATGTGTGGAACCCAGACAAGGGACGGAACACAGGGACCAGACTGGACCCAGACGAGTGGAAGAAGCCAGACTCACGGACCGGAGTGCAGGCAACCAAGACCCCGACCCAGATAAGAAGTGAGTCCATGGTGAGTGGTGAGTAGGTGACTCGACTGAGTCGCTCGCAGCCACGGTGGCGGCGGGGGTCTCCCTGGCCGTGGAGGCCGGGCTCCCAGTGGATCCGGCCGGCCCTGGCTCCCCGGGTGGACACAGCTCCCACGGCGTCCCTCGCGAGCCTGGGGGGGTCCCCAGTGACTCGGGTGCCACCGAGGCCTCCAGTGGTCCTCTGAGCTCCAATAATGTCTCCACTTGCGATGGGTACGGTGGAGCCTCCGGAGGAAGCCTCAACGGCCACGGTGGAGGTCACGGTGGAGGCCACGTCGGAGACTCCGGAGGAAGCCTCAACGGCCACGGTGGAGGTCACGGTGGAGGTCACAACGGCGCCGGCGGGGTACCCGGCGGCCGTCTGATCGGTCGGGACGGCTCCTGCCACCTGCGCTGGGCTCCGCGGGGTCCTCGTGCCGCGCTGCGCCGCCTCGGGGACGTGTGGACCTCGCTGCTCGAGCTGCGCTGGGGCCTCATGCTGCTCACGTTCGGCGCTACCTTCGCGCTCTCGTGGTTGCTCTTCGGCCTCGCCTGGTACGCACTGGCCGTGCTGCACGGCGACCTGGGCCCCGGCAAGGAGGCGTCCTCGGGCCCCGTGTGCGTGCAGAAGCTCACGGGGCTGCTGGCTGCCTTCTTGTTCGCCCTGGAGAGCCAGCTGACCATCGGCTACGGGGCCATGTACCCCGACCCCGAGGCGTGCCCCGCGGCAGCCGCGCTGCTGAGCGCGCACATGGTGCTGGGCCTCATGCTGGACGCGCTCATGACCGGTGAGGGAGGGCAAGAGAGAGAGAGTGGGTGGGTGAGAGTGCGTGTTGGAGTTGGGAGTGTGGGAGGGTGGGTGAGAGTGCGAGGGAGATCATGTGTGCGTGTTAGAGAGTGTGTGTGTCAGTGAGAGTATTTGAGTTTATTTGTTTCAAGGATGCTCCGGTCCAGCCAGTTTCCCGGCTGTTTTACACGGGCGATCCGTGGCGCGTGAGCACAGCAACGCAAAGGCGGGGGAGTGCGTGAGAGCTGAGTGTGGGGAGCGCAACGGCTAGCGCGCTGCACTACGGACCCTGAGCCCCGGGTTCGATTCGAATGCGTACTTGTTGCGATATGTAAACATCGCCACTGAGGAGACAAAGGCTGATGGGTGTGGTGCTGGCCACCCATCCCCTCGTGTGCCTCAAAAGTTGATTACGGATACACGGAGGATATTTGTCTATGCGTGTGAGTGAGAAATAGTGAGTGGGAATGTGGCACGGGGAGTGTGTCTCTGCTACTCTCGCCTGTCATGGCAGCAAGATTGTTCACTCGCGAGCTGAATTGCAACGTGAGGTTTACTGGCCACGACGAGAGGGCTTCAGCAAAGAGCGTTAGTGTCGTTTTGCTGTTCATACTCCATTGAAGGAGCGGAGACCACGGTGGGTTTACTGCTACAACTGCGGCCCGCGGTGTTGGGTTGCATGGCCACAATCGCACTCCTGTGGCTTCTGTGTTCAAGTCACCATTTACGAAACTGTGCACATAACAGACACGGCTCCCACAGTATTTCGCACGCAACGCCCAGACCTCCACACACGCTCCCTCACATCCATGTGGAATGCAGTCCTCTGATGAAGCTTTCCAGCCAACGTTCAAAGCGTTCCTCTGTCAGCTGTGTGGCCTTGTGGAACTGGCGTAGCGGTGACCCGATCCGAGCTAAACACTCATGTACACTCATGTACACGTGTGTCGCCATTCGGACCTCTCATGGAGATGACCGGCAGAATTGATGCGAGGGTTGGCCAGATACTCTTTGGTTCTATTGGGTAAAATCACAATAGGTAAAAAAATAAAATAACAAAAATCACGACGTTTCGGCCACAACACAAGCGGCCTTCATCAGGTGAAGGGACGAGACTGTCTGGAGGACAGCGCTGGAGTGAAAAAAGCCACGCTCAGATCACGACCTTTAAGCTGTGTGAGAAGAAACAAAGCGCCTTGACAAAGGAATTAGCATATAATTTAGCATTGAAATGGCTCATTGAAATAGCTAAGTTAAAGTATACACATCCGCAGAGGCACCCCTTGACAAAGGAATTAGCATAGAATTTAGCATTGAAATAGCTGAGTAATTAGAGTTGTAACTGGTCACAGAAATAGCTATGTTAAAGTCAGAGCATATACATTCACCGAGGCAACCAGTACAAATCAAACTGGAGAATTTAGCGAAACACAACCACGCTCAGACCGTGGACCTTTAAACTGTGTGCGAGCAAACAAGGTGTCCTGACAAATAAATTAGCATAAAAATTAGCATTTGATTTGCCGATTTTAGAAAAGAGGTGGTGTACGTGCCGGTGGACTTGCCGTTTGGCGCGGGGGGGGGGGGGGGAGTTTACCTATTGATGGTGTGAAAAGGGAATTTATAAGAGCTGCGAAAGTTTGGGGTACCACTACTTGAAAAATATACTGTACCATTGAAATGAGTTTAATGTTTAGTTCGATTTAGAACATCTTTCCAATGGTTGCTTAATTTGAAACCATCTTCTCAGTTGAAATTGTGTCTGTGTTTGTAGATCTGAATTGCCTCGTGAACAAATCTCTGATAAAAACCCGTGGGTTTGCAAATAACCTTGGTATCGGAGAAAATTATATCGTGATCACCCACAGCGTTGTAACAGTGATCAGCCACGTCAGAAGAATTCGTTTTGCCGCGTTTCAAATCTGATTTGTGCTCGCGAATTCGGTCAGAGACATGTCGCTTTGTCTCCCTGATATAGCAATCACCGTAGGTACAACTCAATTTGTAAACCCCGGGGTACTGTAAGTCAGGAATGACATCCTTCACGGATGGGATAAGATCACGAATTTTGTGTACTGTATTGAACCGGACCTGGATCTTGTGTTTGTTTAGAATTTTGGAAATCTTTTTAGTAACGCCTGCTATATATGGTAGTGTGATGGTTTTGACCGGAGTATCAAGTGGTTGTTTCTGTATGGAGGGAGAAACAGCTTGGCGGATGGTACGGTCAGAGTAACCATTCCTTTCGAGGGCCAGGTGTACATGTTTTAATTCACTGGTCAGGTGGTGTTGGTCCGAAATGCAATGAGCCCTATGGTATAAAGTTTTGATGAGAGAATTATTTTGGGCTGGGTGGTGGTGGGAATCAGGTTTCAAGTAGGAATCTGTGTGGGTGGGTTTCCTGTAGACAGAATGCCCCAACGAGCCATCAGGTCTCCTCTCAAACAGAACATCTAAGAATGGTAGCTTGCCATCTTTCTCCACTTCCATGGTGAATTTGATGGCGGGATGTCTGGAATTGATGTGGTGTAGGAAAAGGTTCAGAGCTAGGAGGCCATGTGGCCAAATGACGAAAGTGTCATCCACATATCTCTTCCACAGGGAAGGTCTGAGGGTAGAAGTCTGGATGGCGTCTGATTCAAATTTATCCATGAAAATATTGGCTATCACTGGTGATAAGGGGGATCCCATGGGGGTACCCTCATTTTGTTTGTAGAAGGAGCCATTCCAAGTAAAGTAGGAATTGTTGAGGCAGTGCCTAACCAGTGCAGGTGTGTCGGGGTCTAGTCCATGTTGGACCAAATTTTCAATTATTTCAATGGTATCAGGTACTGGGACCTTGGTGAACAAAGAGACCACATCGAAGCTGACAAGGATATCGTCAGGGGACAGTACAATGTATTTGACCATAGAGACCAATTGGGCTGAGTTAAGTACTGCTGAGGCGGTCTTGCCAGTGAAAGGCAGCAAGGTATCTGACAGAAAACGGGCTAGTCTATAGGTAGGGGAGTTGATCGTGGATACGATGGGTCGAAGTGGGGTGCCATCAAATTCACCATGGAAGTGGAGAAAGATGGCAAGCTACCATTCTTAGATGTTCTGTTTGAGAGGAGACCTGATGGCTCGTTGGGGCATTCTGTCTACAGGAAACCCACCCACACAGATTCCTACTTGAAACCTGATTCCCACCACCACCCAGCCCAAAATAATTCTCTCATCAAAACTTTATACCATAGGGCTCATTGCATTTCGGACCAACACCACCTGACCAGTGAATTAAAACATGTACACCTGGCCCTCAAAAGGAATGGTTACTCTGACCGTACCATCCGCCAAGCTGTTTCTCCCTCCATACAGAAACAACCACTTGATACTCCGGTCAAAACCATCACACTACCATATATAGCAGGCGTTACTAAAAAGATTTCCAAAATTCTAAACAAACACAAGATCCACGTCCGGTTCAATACAGTACACAAAATTCGTGATCTTATCCCATCCGTGAAGGATGTCATTCCTGACTTACAGTACCCCGGGGTTTACAAATTGAGTTGTACCTGCGGTGATTGCTATATCGGGGAGACAAAGCGACATGTCTCTGACCGAATTCGCGAGCACAAATCAGATTTGAAACACGGCAAAACGAATTCTTCTGCCGTGGCTGATCACTGTTACAATGCTGTGGGTGATCACAATATAATTTTCTCCGATACCAAGATTCTTTGCAAACCCACGGGTTTTTATCAGAGATTTGTTCACGAGGCAATTCAGATCTACAAACACAGACACAATTTCAACCGAGAAGATGGTTTCAAATTAAGCAACCATTGGAAAGATGTACAGTATATTTTTCAAGTAGTGGTACCCCAAACTTTCGCAGCTCTTATAAATTCCCTTTTCACACCATCAATAGGTAAACTCCCCCCCCCCCCCCCGCGCCAAACGGCAAGTCCACCGGCACGTGCACCACCTCTTTTCTAAAATCGGCCAATCAAATGCTATTTTTTATGCTAATTTCTTTGTCAGGACACCTTGTTTGCTCGCACACAGTTTAAAGGTCCGCGGTCTGAGCGTGGTTGTGTTTCGCTAAATTCTCCAGTTTGATTTGTACTGGTTGCCTCGGTGAATGTATATGCTCTGACTTTAACATAGCTATTTCTGTGACCAGTTACAAGCTAATCACTCAGCTATTTCAATGCTAAATTCTATGCTAATTCCTTTGTCAAGGGGTGCCTCTGCGGATGTGTATACTTTAACTTAGCTATTTCAATGAGCCATTTCAATGCTAAATTATATGCTAATTCCTTTGTCAAGGCGCTTTGTTTCTTCTCACACAGCTTAAAGGTCGTGATCTGAGCGTGGCTTTTTCACTCCAGCGCTGTCCTCCAGACAGTCTCGTCCCTTCAACTGATGAAGGCCGCTTGTGTTGTGGCCGAAACGTCGTGGTTTTTGTTATTTTTTTACCTACGTGACTTTACCCAATAGAACCAAAGAGTATGGATCCTAGCAGTCACGAAAGCTTTAAATCTAGGGTTGGCCAGATCTTGGAGATGCAATCCAGGTGACAAAAGGACTCTTTAAAAAATGAGCATGATGTGTTTTCCCCAAACAGCTGCTGCCAGGTCAGTCAGTGGGGCTCCTTTATTTATGTAACCATCAGCGGCAGTGGCGGCAGATGAAGAGAACCCCATTGGGACTGATTAAACGGCCTGGGTTACACCCAGACGTTGAGAGCACTCGCACACTTTATTAACACACAAACCACTGACACTAACACACACATGCTCCCCTTAATATTAGTTGAATCCAACTTCCAATAATGCTCAGTCGGGAACGTGTATTATTACCCTCTAGTATTGTGACATGTACACAGATATATATAGAGGAGCTTATTCGGGAAATTAGTGTGAACAGATTTGGGACGTTATAAGAGGCAGTGATGAAATGTAAAGCACCCGTTGGCTGTAGGCAGCCGGCAGGGGAAGCTTTCTCACTGCCCCAGTCGCCCACCGTCAGTCACCGACAAGCGCAGCCCTTTGTTGATCCACTGCTGGATGAGCTCCCCCCCCACCCCCACGCTGTGGGTGTGGGGGTTGTTTGGCCGTGCCTCATCGCCCCGCGGGTTCGTCATCAGCAAGGAATTACGCGTTTTGGGAAATTTGAGTGGTGGCACGGAGCCATAGGCCGTGTTTCCGTCGAGTGCTGATCCGGTAAATGCGAATCCGAATAAACGAAACGCACGTGGTATGAGCGCTGTGGAAACAGCCAGAAAGTCAGCATCTCCCATTCTAGCGGCTGCGTCCCCCCCACCCCGCGTTATTGCCGCGTTCCCCCGCGGTTCCCCCGCGGGTCTCTCCGTCGCCCTGCGTTCGGGTCGGGTTGGGGCCACTTCCTTGAGTGCCAGAAGAGGCGACGCAGGCGCCACGAGGAGCAGGCGCCACGCACTCGGGGACTGTTTGTTGAGGCGCCACGCAACTGGGCGCGCTTCTGCAGTGGCAGCAGCGCGGTCGGGGAGCCGGAAAGGGAAACTGGCTCAGCGATATCGGCCGATTAGGAACGGAGAGCGCTGGTGGTGGGTTTTGGTTTCTTGGAATTGAGCTCGGGGCTACTCCGGGGAGAGAAAGAGGGAGGGGGTGAGGGGCACGGGACGTGAAGCGTGGCGCGACAGCCCCACCCCTCGTGCCACAGGTGTCCCCTGTAGGTGTCCCCTGTAGGTGTCACCTGTAGGTGTACCCTGTAGGTGTACCCTGTAGGTGTCCCCTGTGACACAGGTGTCCCCTGTAGGTGTCCCCTGTAGGTGTACCCTGTGACACAGGTGTCCCCTGTGACACAGGTGTACCCTGTAGGTGTCCCCTGTAGGTGTACCCTGTAGGTGTCCCCTGTAGGTGTACCCTGTAGGTGTCCCCTGTAGGTGTACCCTGTAGTTGTCCCCTGTAGGTGTACCCTGTAGGTGTCCCCTGTAACACAGGTGTCCCCTGTAGGTGTCCCCTGTGACACAGGTGTCCCCTGTAGGTGTCCCCTGTGACACAAGTGTCCCCTGTAGGTGTCCCCTGTAGGTGTACCCTGTGACACAGGTGTCCCCTGTAGGTGTACCCTGTGACACAGGTGTCCCCTGTAGGTGTCCCCTGTAGGTGTCCCCTGTAGGTGTACCCTGTGACACAGGTGTCCCCTGTAGGTGTCCCCTGTGACACAGGTGTCCCCTGTAGGTGTCCCCTGTAGGTGTCCCCTGTGACACAGGTGTCCCCTGTAGGTGTCCCCTGTAGGTGTACCCTGTGACACAAGTGTCCCCTGTAGGTGTTCCCTGTGACACAGGTGTCCCCTGTAGGTGTCCCCTGTGACACAGGTGTCCCCTGTGACACAGGTGTCCCCTGTAGGTGTACCCTGTGACACAGGTGTCCCCTGTGACACAGGTGTCCCCTGTGACACAGGTGTCCCCTGTAGGTGTACCCTGTGACACAGGTGTCCCCTGTAGGTGTACCCTGTGACACAGGTGTCTCCTGTAGGTGTACCCTGTGATACAGGTGTCCCCTGTAGGTGTACCCTGTGACACAGGTGTCCCCTGTAGGTGTACCCTGTGACACAGGTGTACCCTGTGACACAGGTGTCCCCTGTAGGTGTACCCTGTGACACAGGTGTCCCCTGTAGGTGTACCCTGTGACACAGGTGTCCCCTGTAGGTGTACCTTGTGACACAGGTGTACCCTGTGTCACAGGTGTCCCCTGTGACACAGGTGTACCGAGTCCTACGACTCGGTGTGGTTGCTCTCCTGGGTATGGAGACAAAGTTAAAGGTCTCAGCTGGCTGTGATTAAACTGGTTCGCAGCTGCAGCGAGTTGACGGTCTCACCCCGGTCACCCACCACAGAAACACCGCCGGTTTCTATTACTGGCAGTTCCAGTTTCACTGTCTCGTGAAGAAACATTTCTCTAGAACAGCATGCGTGGGTGAGCGCGGGTACAAACTAAAATAGGGGTTCAGTAGTTTTGTGAAATCCGCTGCTGCGAGAAGTTTTTAATCACAAGGGGCGAGGATGCGCTGCTGAGTCTGACGACGTGAATTGGGTGGCGCGACTCGACTAGAATTCACGACGACGACCTCTCACGCAGTCGGGTGGCCGTTGGCGTCTTCTCGGCCTGCCCGGGGCAGTCCACGGCGGCGCGCGTCAACCCGGACCCCTCGGCCTCACGCCGTCGACCTGGCTAGCAGCAGCAGCAGCAAGCAGCAGCAGCAAGCAGCAGTAGCAAGCAGCAGCAGCAGCAGCAGCAAGCAGCAGCAAGCAGCAAGCAGCAGCAGCAGCAAGAAGCAGCAGCAGCAAGCAGCAGTAGCAAGCAGCAGCAGCAGCAGCAAGAAGCAGCAGCAGCAGCAAGCAGCAGCAAGCAGCAGCAGCAAGAAGCAGCAGCAAGCAGCAGCAGCAAGCAGCAGCAGCAGCAGCAAGCAGCAGCAGCAAGCAAGCAGCAGCAAGCAGCAGCAGCAGCAAGAAGCAGCAGCAGCAAGCAGCAGCAGCAGCAAGAAGCAGCAGCAGCAAGCAGCAGCAGCAAGCAGCAGCAAGAAGCAGCAGCAGCAGCAAGCAGCAGCAAGCAGCAGCAGCTCCCTCGCTCCGCACTGCAGCGGAGCGCGAGCAGGCGGAAGCGGCCGCGGTCGCAGACCGAGAGGCGCGGCCGACAGATCCGCGTCCTCGCCAGGCCGAGGGGCCACCGCGGCCCCAGGGCTCGGCTGTGCCGAGCGTTACGAGAACAGCTTGAGCGCGTGTCTTCACTGGGTTCTCGTGCGCCAACTCCCTCGAGTGTTCGTGAGCGGGCAGGTTCGTCAAACCCCTCTGGCCGTGCGCTTGCGCTGCTTCTCTCACCAGCTGCTCCTCTCTCGTCGAGGACCGGACACTCGGTGCCCCACGTGGTCCCAGCCTCGTGTTCGAGTCAACCCATCGCTGTCATAAGCCGTGAAGGCAGTCGCCACATCCGACACGTGCGAGGGGAGCGGTAATCGTCACTTTGTGCCGTGACACCGCCATTCACTTTCTCTGTGGCATTGTTTTGTGTGGGCCGCCCCTCCCCTGGCCCTTCCCTCGGAGTCGACTCGAAACGAAGCTGGCCACTCACTGGCGGTGCCCTGTGCACGGGGTGCGTGCGGTCCCGCAGTGCCCCTATCGCCAGGAAGTGTGGCTTGTTTTATATTATTGTATTTTTGAGCATCCCACGAGATTGTGTCCGTTCGCACCGACGCTTAATGCGGGTCCCCTTGGCAAAGGGGCGTACGGAGTCTTGGCCGTGCGCGAACTGGCGGTTCCCAACTCATTCATGGCCTAAATCTTTTGCTAAATTCTGGGGGTTTCGGCAACGATCTGGCTTTGCTGCACCGCTGCGTACGCGGTCGCTACTATGCCGTGTGAGTCACGGAGTTGAGTCATCGATAATAATATATTAAACCGTGGAGTTGTGACTGTCGTTAATAATGGAACGTTTGTATTCTGCTGCTACTGGTTGCGTAACCGAGTCGGAGTTTCTAGTGGCATTCGTCTGCACTGGGAAGCTCCCTCGGTCTCAACGATCGGTTTGAGACGATTGACCGAGGCCAGTGATGAGGGCGTTACATTTGCCAAGAGAAACCCCACGCGTCCAGAACGCGTGACACTCGTCGTTCCGCACAGATGGGTTCATGAACGTCCGTTCCTTGCAGTGTTCAGCTGCATGTGAAGACCCTGCGAGTGGGGCAGCGGCTGGTGGGCGTGGCCTCCTCGGGGCCTCCTCGGGGCCTCTCGCCCCCCCCCCCCCCATGGAGCGCCAACTTGAGCCTCGGCTCCGCTCTTCCGACTCGAGTCCGTTCAGGTTGCCTGTCCATAGAAACGAGGAGTTGGCACCGCGGCCAGTGCCCTCTCGTCTCGTGGCTGCCAGGCAGTTCGTGTGGCCGGCGCTGGAGCCAGAAATTCATCCCAAATGTCTCAAACACTTTGGAAGCAGCTTCCACTTCAACTTCGCTCGGGCACTTCAATGACGTCAGTCAGGCCTGCAACATATAGCACCACAACTTAGGTTCCATAGATTAGGATAGGAGCGATAGATTTGCGTGACTTTGGCGAGGGATTTGGTCGAGATGATTTGCGAGTGACTTTTTGGTTTCCCTGTTGACTTTGCTAAAGCGACGAGCGACAGAACCGACGACTCCCTGGGACGCGGGGCCACGTGCGTCGCGATCCCATTGCACGGACGGCCCCGTCTCGAGTGTCGACTGTGGCAGTGCGGCCAGAGGAGACCTCGAGAGAGACAGAGAGACCACGAGTCTCATTGGTGAGAGTGATTTGGTCGGTCAACAAAATGACACAAAGGAAAACAAAAGTTACAGCAATGACGCAACTATAAATCATGAGTTTATTTCCTGAAACGAAAGTTGGCTACGGACAAATTGCTTTTAAAATAATTCATAGCAAAGTTAAAACAAAATCTAAAATAATTACACCGATACGGACGTGGCAACTGTCGCCCCCTGCTGCGAGAACGGAGCGGCACCCTCGAGAGAGAGAGCGGGGACTTCGCTGGGTAGAGAAGCGCGACAACACCAACAACAACAACACCAACAACAACATCACCAACAACAACAACACCAACAACATCACCACCAACAACAACATCACCAACAACAACAACACCAACAACATCAACAACAACACCACCAACAACAACAACAACACCAACAACATCACCAACAACAACACCAACAACAACAACATCACCAACATCACCAACAACATCACCAACAACAACATCACCAACAACAACATCACCAACAACAACATCACCAACATCACCAACAACAACATCACCAACAACAACAACATCACCAACATCACCAACATCACCAACAACAACATCACCAACAACAACAACACCAACAACAACATCACCAACAACAACATCACCAACAACAACACCAACATCAACAACATCACCAACAACATCACCACCAACAACATCACCAACAACAACACCAACAACATCACCAACAACAACAACACCAACAACAACATCACCAACAACAACACCAACATCACCAACAACATCACCAACATCACCACCACCAACAACACCAACAACAACACCAACAACATCACCAACAACATCAACAACAACACCAACAACATCACCAACAACAACACCACCAACAACAACACCAACAACAACATCACCAACACCAACATCACCAACAACAACACCAACAACAACATCACCAACAACAACATCACCAACAACAACATCACCAACAACATCAACATCACCAACAACAACAACACCAACAACATCACCACCAACAACAACATCACCACCAACAACACCAACAACAACACCAACATCACCACCAACAACACCAACAACAACATCACCAACAACATCACCACCAACAACAACACCACCAACAACATCACCAACAACAACACCAACAACAACATCACCAACAACAACACCAGCAACAACATCACCAACAACACCAACAACAACATCACCAACAACAACATCACCACCAAGAACAACACCAACAACATCACCACCAACAACACCAACAACAACACCAACGACATCACCAACAACACCAACAACAACACCAACAACAACATCACCAACAACATCACCAACAACAACACCAACAACAACATCAACAACAACAACACCAACAACATCACCAACAACAACATCATCAACAACACCAACACCAACAACACCAACAACATCACCAACAACAACACCAACAACAACATCACCAACAACATCACCAACAACACCAACAACAACAACATCAACAACACCAACAACATCACCAACAACAACAACACCAACAACATCACCAACAACACCAACAACATCACCAACAACATCACCAACAACAACACCAACCACAACACCAACAACAACACCAACATCACCAACAACACCAACAACAACACCAACAACATCAACAACACCAACAACATCACCAACAACACCAACAACACCAAAAACAACACCAACAACAACACCAACAACATCATCACCAACATCATCACCAACAACACCAACAACAACACCAACAACAACATTACCAACAACATCACCAACAACAACATCACCAACAACACCAACAACACCAACAAGAACACCAACAACAACACCAACATCACCAACAACATCACCAACAACACCAACAACAACACCAACAACAACATCACCAACAACAACACCAACACACCGGTGTGCTGTACTAGTGACGAATTGGCACGTTCTGTTTACGTGACAACCCTTACTAGTTGGCTGTGTCGGGTGGTGACGGGTTTAACGACACATTTATATTGATGCGATCTAACCCAAAAAACCTATACAGGGTGCTTCAACATTTTTTTTACATTTCTGAGAATGTTGCGACGACACCACGAGAAACGTGCCGCCCCTCCGGGCTCTGGAGACCTCCTGGAGAAGATCCCAGGCACGTGTTGACAATGATGGCGAACAAGTGGAGGAGACTCTGACGTTTTGAAGCTATTAACATACATTTGTTATCACGTTACAGTGTTCGTTCCTTTCCCATTAAAAGATAGTCCAATGTAAAAGTTAACATTTTTTTGAAGCGCCCTGTATAATGAACGACGCCACCAGCCTGGCGCCTCCGAGCGGCTGTTCAGGGCACGCTCGACGACGCGCGGGGCTCCGTGACGCCGCCTGCGGAGGATCGGCGGGCTGAGTCGCCAGCGAAGGCCAACGCCACCGTCGTCGTAAAATCCGCGGCGTAATCGATTTATAATCGACGGATGTCTCGGCGCGGTTGCGGTGCGAGTGAGGGGTGAGGCCTCGCCAGGCGCGAGTCCCGCGGAGGCCACAGACTCGGGTCTCGAGACTCGGCCCAGGAAGCCACGAGGCCTCGCCCACGGCACCCGGGATTCCAGCCCTCGGGAGCCGCGGGAAAAAGGGAGTCGCCCCCCCTCCTCCTCCTCCCCCGTGGATTCGGCGCTCGGGGGCAGCCCCCGCCCGTGGCTGGAGACGTGCCCAGACCCGCGGGGCCCTCTGGGTTCATGCGTGCGGGGGACGTGACACGGCCGTCTGCGTGCTTGTGATGCGAGGATGGACGCACGTCATCTAGAACGCGTACAACAGGCACACTCGGCCTCTGTGCAGGATGCAGAAACCGTCGACAGTTCCTGGAGCACTGCTTTGTGGTCCTCTTTTCTTCGGGTCACCATCAGAATACATTTAGATAAAGCTTCTTAAGTTTGTCAGCGACCTACGACGGGAGTGCGAGTTCCCAGCGGGTTCTTGGTCTCGTGGTTTGGCACCGAGAGCGCCCTCGGGGTAAACACGGGGGCAGTGGTCAAGTCGTGAAATGTGACGAATAAAACTAAATGCTGCTAGCTAATGGGGATGAGAAATGGAGTGGAGACACAAGCTTCGGGTCGATGTTGAACACAATCGCAGTTTGGCTTCATTGGGCGAATGCAGCCCCCCTGAGCCAAACATCTCGATATAGCGGGACCCTCCTGAACATCGTCGGACTCGGTGTGGCAATCGTGGTAAAATTAACAATGATGAATTTACCCCGCCGTTTGATCCGCCCCCGTGCCGCCCCCAGGAGCGTTCGTGGCCAAGATCGCGCGGCCCAAGCTGCGCGCCGGCACCATCCGCTTCAGCAGCGCGGCGGTGGTGTGGGGGGGCCGCGGGGATCAGCGCCGCCGCCGCCTCCTCGCGTTCCGCGTCGCCAACCTGCGCCCGTCGGCCCTGCTGGACGTGACGGTGTCGGCCGTGCTCTACCGCTCGCGGCCGGGCCGCCCGCTCCGCCAGAGCGCCGTCGACTTTCAGCTGGACCGCCTGGGGCCCCGGCCCTGCCCCTACTTCCTCTTCCCGCTGACCTTCCACCACGAGCTGAGCCCCGACAGCCCCCTGCTGCCGTTGCTGCGAGAGCGGAGGTGGCCGGACGAGCACGTGGAGCTCGCCGTGTTCCTGCAGGCCACCTGCGAGGGCTCGGGCACCGTCTGCCGTCAGAGGACCTCGTACTTGAGGTCGGAGGTCCTGGCCGATCGGCTGTTCGCGCCGATCGGCGTGGATGTGGAGCGCGGCGTCATGGACCTGTCTTTGTTCGACGTGACGGTGGCGGAGGAAGAGAGTGGCGTCTAGTGGCGATAACACGAGTCGACGCGGTGTGGGGGGGGGGGGGACTCGCACCGCATGATCCGGCTAAGAATCCAATCGCCTCCGCCGTCATCATCGCCGCCATCAGTGTGAGAAGCCGCTGGCACACGCGGCCAAAGTCTGTCATCTCTCATCGCTTGCAAGTCAGCGGTTCTCTGCTAAGGAACTGGCCCGAAGTGAAGCACTAACTGCCTACAAGTGCCATTTTTTGTTTACCGTGTGTGTTGCTTAAATTAATGAACTGTAGGTTTCGTCGCGAGTGACGGTGTGCCGTGTGCCCACGTACGATCGTGGCACCTGCGGCTTGCCCTGCAATGTAATTAAAGTCTAGAGTGTTGTCCGTCCCAACCTTGCTGCTTCCTCGCGTCGTGCAGAGCCATCTTGCTGCCGATCCACTCTCGAGCAGGGATTTTCCAGGGCCACATAAAAAAACTGACGTGCTGGTGGGTCATGTAACATGTGCTTGTGACCACGAATCTGGATGTCTACAGCTCTCCAATTTCTACCTCTTATTCATCTCTCATCTCACCGGCCTGTATCTTGTCTCCAGGTATCTCTCCTCTCACTAATCTACCACTTCATGTTTCGGTGGGCCATACCTCAGAGGTCACACTGGGTTGGCCACGTGGCTTTTCAGCGGCCTCTCGTCCTCCTGCACCTCTGTATGTGACGATCCGAGCAGGCGACCGGCTCATTCACCTGCATTGTGCCAACCTCGTCGGGACGGGGCGTTTCTGGTCCTTCCAAGCAGCGCGTGCAGGGCCTGTCGAACCCCTGGGATCCACGTGTAGCATCGCGGCTGATGGGGAAGTGAGGCAGACCTGGGATGAAGCTCAAACCCGACCCAGAGCGGTTGAAAAGGAATCACGAGACACCCGGCTCTCGCCAGTCGTTTCCAGTACCCATAGAGCAATATTGATAAACATTTATTTTTTTACATACAAAAAATTATATTCAAATATTTTCTTTAACGCTCACCAGACCACAACCATCGCAGCCATCCACGATACACGCACACCAGTGGGGGCACCGATGAACCTTTACAGCGCACGGTCATCTCGCCTTGCGCACGCTCGATCCGGCCCGCTCGCGAGGAGCCGCTCACCCGGCGTGGCGCCGGGTGCGAGGTGACGCGCGCATCGCAGTGGTCGAGCGGACGGGCTGCGCATTCTCGAGACTGGGACACCTAAACCGGGACGCTGTTAAAACGCGCAAGCCCCTCAATCAGGACCCCTCCAACCGGGATACACCCGGCACAGAATATAAACCCCAACTAGACATGCAACGATTCCATAGTTAATCAGACAAAATAGATTTATACGATACATGCATAGCGCCGTACATGTACAGACCGATTATTCATAATTTGTACAAACGTTTTGGAAATGTTACGTTGAGCCCGACGGGGCTGTACAAGTAAATGAGATGACAGACGAGAAGCAATCCAAACGTAAGTGTAAATACATGGGGTGGGGGAATATGAATCATTACATACCGGATCATAACCGTGACCATCACCCTGACCCCAGTCCAGTGCGGGGTGTGAGACTGGGGTCCTGTTGAAGTGGCGACCCAACACTCACCCCACCACTGCCCCGAGATGGGGGGCTGTGAGCGTCGTCTTTGAAAGCAGACATGGACCCCGGTATCTGTGTTGTCCTCGCGGCACCGATTTTTAACGGCACCACGCAAAACGCGATGCAGACGTCACCGCAGTGGAATGAATACTGGCTCGCGGATCTGGTCTGCTGTTAATCCCAGCATGGGTTCACACACTCTGACCAGGGCACGTTAGGTAACATTTGGTATGGTAGTTCTTAACTGGCCAAAAAGCGGGCACTGAAGCCGCGCGGGTGACGCGGGAGCGGCGTCTTAACGGCGGGCGTGGGCGGCATGGACCAACCAAGCGCAGGGTGGGGGGCATACGCCGGGCAAAGTGCGCCCCGAACACCGCCGCTCCCCGGCAATCGTGGATGCGAGCGCTCTCCTGTGGAACCCACATGCACGTAAAACCTCACGTAAACAGAGCCATGCAGATTCAAGCAGCCCGACCTGCAAAGGTTGAGATCTTCGCTGGCAAGTGCCACAGGAATTTGGCTCGTTGCGTTTTGCCCACGGTTATCTCGCTGTTCGGTACGGCCCTGCCTCCTAACCTCAAGACCGGGGTACAAATGCAAGACACACACAGGACCCAATTTCCGTAGAGGTGGCGAGGCCTTGAATTATGGATGGTAGGCGGCGGGGGGAATTGCAAGGTAGGGAATTTGCCACTGTATGCATTGACCAAGGATATATTTTCACCAGTATGGGAATGAGTCCATGATTAATAGCGAAACAGGATTCCCACCTTTTCACTGTAGACCAAATCTGCACATATTTGTAAGTTGGCCCAGATCTCTCAACACTGTCCGGGTAAATGCAATAAAGTTCAAATCAATTCCTGCCACCCAAACACAGTGCTGCCTGGGTTTGACCCGGACAGTCTGGGAATTGGCATTTGTGTTCGGGTCAAACCCAGCCAGGTGGCAACTGTATACCGACGGAGCCCTTAGGCCAGTGCCCATTGCGTGGTAAGTGATGGCGGTGCGGTGTTTGCTGAGCAGGGCGTAGTTGTAACATTCATAGTCGACGTGCGACGCATGCGGCTTCGACAGCAGTGACGCGGAGAAGCCACAGCGACCACCAAGGGAGGTGTCAGTGGCAGTAGCAGCGGCAGCAGTAGTTTGAGCCAGCGGCCGGGGCTCCCGGCTATTTTCTAAAAAAAACACTAAAGAGGTGCGGCCAAAACAGAGACGACTCCCTCGCCCCTCGGTCTCACATGTCCCAGCACCCTGCCACGACGTGGAGTCCCCTAACCCCCTCGCCACTGCCACGTGTCCCATCCCTCCCCCCGTGCGTCCAAGTCCCGTTCCCAATGGCACTTTCATGAAAAAAACTGCTGCTGCTGCTACCAACCAGATTTGATATTCGGGCTCATGGGGCACATGAATGGTAATGGATGTGTTCATAGGCGGAGGATGGCCATGCGTGGGACAAGGAGGGTGGAGAGAGATGGACTTAAGAATTGGGTTGGGGTTAGACATTGAGTTGGGTTTGGGGTTAAGGATGGGATTAGGAAGAGATGGAGATGTAGTTGGGGTTAGGGGTATGGGTGGCGCCGTGCGCACGCTCATGGCCGGAATGCGGAGCGCAGCTCCTTGAACGCCGCTTGCCGCTGCTTCTTCTCCTCGGCCTCGCGCTTCTTCTCCTCCTGCTCCGCCCTGATCTCCGCCTCGAAGCGATTCGACTTCGAGATGGCCTCTACCTGCGTGGGGGGTCAAGAGGGGGGTGGCGGGAGAGAAAGACAGCAGAGAGAGGAGAGTGGAGAGACGGAAGAAAGAGAGAGGGGAGAGACCATGAAAGTTGAAGGAAAGAGAGAGGGAGGATGTGAGAGCGTGCGGCGGCGGCGTTATTGCGGAGGTAATGATGGAGATCGAAGGCTGCAGAGGGCGGGGGCCGGCTCGGAGCGTGAACCCCACCGGGTGGGACAAACGCTCGCGAGACGAAGACGCAAGTCTGATCGTGACTGATCGTAGCGCCGACCGCTCGCCAGTGCGTGCTGCCACCTGAGGGACCCGACGCGATCCACTTGTCGGTGCCCGCCTGCGCGCCACCGAGCGGCTTCTTCGATCCCGACGCAGGCGGGCATGCCGGACTCCTCCGTCGCTTCTCACATCCACTGCGGATTTTTAAATATTGAGTTTTTTACCTAATTCGAAAAAAAGGCTCCTGTTAATTTGGTCGCCGACCCCCGATCTGGATGTAGGACTGCGAGCACGGCACGCGGCCTGCAGGTGGCAGTGCGGCGACGGCTCCTGCGATCCGCGTGGAGCTGCGGCTGCCATCCCCCGTCGTGTGCATCGTGGGTTTTCCCCGGACCCTGCGCCTCGGGCCCCGTGAGAGCGTCAGTGGTGACGGGTGGGAAGCCGAAGAGTTTGGGGGGGCCGGGGGGGGGGGCACCTTGGCCTCGAAGAAGGTCTTGGCGCCCTTGACGCCCTCGGTGGAGACGTCGATCTCCGAGAGGCGAGCGAGCGCCATGAGGGGATTGTCATCCGTGAGCTCCCCCGCCGCTGCCTTGCGGAAAATCAGAAGGAACTGCAGAGGAGACGCAGGTGGCAGAGATCGTCATTGCTGTGAGCGCCATCGTCTCTTTTCCCAAGTTATTACAATAACCTTGCTCAATTCAAGAAACGTGTTTACACACGTATCAGTTTTAACTTTTATCGAGGTGTAAATAATAAATGGAACACCCATTGCATCTTTTGCACAAACCCAAGATTATCATTCTTGCACCTGCGATTCACGGATAGCGAGCATAAGATCGACGAGCTGTTATGTGCGTGAGCGTGCATGCATGTGTGCGTGTGCGTGCGTGCGTGCATGCGTGTGCGAGCACGTGTGCTTGCATTTGTGTGTGCGAGCATATGTGAGCGTGCATGCGTTTGTACACACGGATGCGTGCGTGTGCGTCCTTATGTGTGTGTGCGTATCTGTGTGTGCGCGTATTTGGGTATGTGTGTGAGCGTATGTGTGCATGGGTGCGTGTGCGAGCGTGTGCGTCAGGGCTGGGCACCTCTCTGTAGCTGAGCTTGCCATCAAAGTCCTCATCCACCTCCTTGATCATGTTCTTGAGGCTCAGGTGGGTCTGTGGGGCTTCCAGTTTCTCCATCATGAGCTTCAGCTCCATCATGTCGATGAATCCATCCTTCCCGGCGTCGTACCTGGGCACCGCACGCACACAAAGAATCGACGATGATTCGATGCCGTTCCGGTCGAGTTGCACCATCGTATCGGTCTGATCAAAGTCATTTGGAATGAGCAGAGGTGATGCTCGCCTCGCATTTTCAGCTCTGAGCCAGTGTAGGAAATTCCACATTTCTATGACGGGGTCTAGTTTCTCCATATGACAACATATGATAATCGCTGTTGACTACCCCACAAAGTGGTGCTAATTTGATTAACTTCAGAGGGATGATGGGCTCAGTGAACCCCCAACCAGAATTCACCTTTCGAATTTGAGAGCCATCCGGCCAGTATTTGTTTGCTCCACTAGCCTAGACCAGCAGCTCTGTTCCATGGCTACACAGCGGGAAGGGGAGTAGAGTCAAGGATGTAACGCATGGGGGAAAACACGGAATGGGAAAGAGAAGGGAAATAATGGGAAATAGGAAAAGGATGGAAAAAGAACAGAACAACAGAAGCCAAGGGTCAGGAGAGATGAGGATATGTAGGCAGAGGCTGCATCAGGGCCCCGATGAGAGGGGAGGGATTCCGAGTGGGGGTGGCCACAGAAGAAGGCATGTGATTCACGGGAGCCTTGAGCTGATTTAGATATAGAGATGTTACAGTGAATCCTTTGCATATATATTGTATAAATTATACCTTCAGTGAGTCTTACACAAATCAGTGCATGTATTGTGAGTGTAAGATTTTTTGGTAATCAATGTATCGATGCTTCGTTACATGTATAATTATCATTATCTGCTTTTTATTTTAATGTATCGACATTGCAAGCTGCCGTGAGATCCAGGAGCGTCGAGCAGGCGCCATGAGACTCGCAAAGGAAGTCGTTGTGATTGGGGAGGAATTCGGAGGTGGCTAAAGAGTCCCAGGGGAATGATGAGAATGAATGAAAACACTTTGCCTGGCAGGAAACATCCGTAGAGCGAGACGAAGAGAGGCGAGTGACGTAAAGTTTGTCAACAGATAGACAGAGCACGATCGAGAGACTTCAGAAGAATGTCCATCACTGAAGTACCGAGTAGAAGAGGCGGAAAGGAGGCAACGCAAGTTCGAGTTGATGTTGTGGAACCCGGTTCGAGTTGATTTTGTGGAACCCGGTTCGAGTTGATGTTGTGGAACCCGGTGGTGAGAAGCCAAGACAGCCGAATAGAGTCTCATTTGCAATAACACAACATAAAGCACAGTAATAAAGCAAATCGTAATCGGAGCAGACGACCAAACAAATATCGCAGCAAAAAATTACCGCATTACAGGATAAATGGAAAACACTGCACAAGCATTTAGAATAGATGTCCCGTGATGAACAAATCGCTGATGCAATGCCCCTCGCTATCACTGCAAGAGCTGCAGGGTTCCAGCGGGGATGTCACGTCGGTGCACAGGTCCCCTTACAAGCAATTGCACCAACTTCTCTCTCTCAGACGCCTCGTTGGTACCGGCGTTTTGCTGCATTTCCTGTGTTTTGTTGAAACGCCGCCGATTGATTTCACGCCTGGAGCTGCCTCCTCGCTGCATTGGCTGCCGTTGTCGTCGCGCTCCTCCGCACGCGGGAGGCTGCGGAGTGAGACGGCGCTTCCCTCCCCGACGAGTTAAGGGTGGCGGGCATCGTCGCCGTGCGGCCGGACTGCCAGCGAGCGGCCCCCGGCCCACCCGCCGTGCACTGACGGCGCCGCTAAGTGGACGAGGTTATTGGCTGTCGCGTTTAGAGCCGTTGCCACATCAGCGCGAATCATCGCTGCTGGCGCGGAGCCAGCTCCGGCCCCGCGCGCGGGGGCGACACGGCGGATGAACGCCCGAGCTCCGCTCAAGCCCTCTGTGGCGTCGCGGGCACTGCGCTCGCGCGGGAACTCGGCGAGTCACGGGGTGACTTCGGACAGGTGGCCACACTATATTTTAAACTTTTTTTTTTTTAAACAGCATCGACATTCGTGTAATGACGCCTCGAAATGCTGCAGAATTTGTAACGTGCACGGTTTTCGCACCAAGACCGCTTGTGTGGAAAGCCAGAGGCAAGCGGGAAGGCTGCCATATCCGGTGAAATAAATGTCCAAGCTCTGTGGTCCTACACTGCGACGTTCGGCCAACTCCATGAATGAGTATACATGTGGAAGGAAACCAGAGTACCCAGAGAAGACCCAAGCATTAGGGGATAATACTAAATCTACAAGAATTGCCCAAGCTCTGTAATTCTTCATAGGGATATGTGGCTGGCTCGATAAGGACAGCTTTGCATGTATGTACGTTGAAACACTTTCACAGCGTACGTAGCCAACTGTGCTCACCGAAGGTGCAGCCACAGTGGCGAGCGCCCAGGCTGCACTCGTGCTGCTCGGGCCCTCGCACCACGCGCTTGCTCTCCGACCCCCTTGTCACTCAAACATACAAACTTAAGAACGGGAGAGCTCACTCTGCCCTCAAGACAGCAAGGTCGCCTGCAGTAGCAGCAGCAACAGCTGGTGAACACGCTGCCCTCAATGCAGCGTGTACGTGATCTGGGCAGCGAGGAGGCAGCGGGGGAGCCCAGGGGAAGCGTTTACAGGACGAGTGCTCGTTACGAGCTCGGATGCTCGATTCACAGATTGGCTCCGGCGAGCCCTCGCCTGGCTCACTCAACGCCCCCCCTTCCACTGTACGCGAGCAGGGGACGGCGGCGCGGAAGGTGGGACGCGATGTTACGGACACGCCCCGGCGTGGTCATGTGCAGGACACCACGGACGCAATCAAAACCGTTCTGCGCCGTAATCGAGCGGGATTGTGAGACCCGCATCCGCCCACCACCTGCCCCTTACCACCTGCCCCTTACCACCTGCCCCTTACCACCTGTCCCTTACCACCTGTCCCTTACCACCTGCCCCTTACAACCTGCCCCTTACCACCTGCCCCTTACCACCTGCCCCTTACCACCTGCCCCTTACCACCTGCCCCTTACCACCTGCCCTTACCACCTGCCCCTTACCACCCTCGGAGTGAATCGGTACTCGACGCGCGCCATCTCCACGGAGCCAGCGCGAGAAGCGCTACCTTGGTTCTCACGGTGCGGTTTAAAAGAAATAGCGTTCGGCTTCTTATCCGACTGTGGAGCCGAGCCAGCGGTGGAAGCGACACACCAAGTGGGAAGCGACCTTCGGCCCTCATGGGCGATCGATACCCGTGCCAGGATCCACGCGCCTGTGCGAGAGGCCGGCGGAGGCAGTGGGGGGCCGCGCCAGTGTCGGGGCATTCGGCGATGAATGCAAAGGCGCTCGGTGCACGTCGGTGACCGCGCTTGGCAGGGGCGGCTAGCGAAAGGGCAGCCTTTGTGCAGAACGCTCCTCGAGAAGACGTTCTCACGCCGAGGCACCGGTCAGGGCTCACGGCTGTTAATCATCGCCCACTCCGTCGATAATTCTCAGCAGCGTATTTTCCTGGCACTGGCAGCTGAAGGATTTTTTTTCCACCCCCATAGAGAAAGTCCGTGGCCGACCACTGCCTCCAGTCCCTTCTGTGCGACAGAAAAAAGCGGTCCCTGAATCATCGCTATTGATGTGTATGAATGCGTCGTGCTCATAAGGGCAGAGCGTCAGGACCGTAAATTTTTTTATGGCGGCATCAGTAAAGAGCGTTTGTGTCAATTCTGTACTCGATCAACTTTCAGAAACTCACATCACAAATCCTGCATACGGCGTAACCACAGTCAGCTCGACGCGTTTAATCAAACACGCTCCTTGCAACAGCGCACTGCCAGCTTATTGTGTCAAGCACAGCGATGAGTTTGATACGGAAATCACTGTGGAGCTGTTGAATGCGTGTGGCTCAACATGGGCTCTCGAGTTTGTCAGGTGACTCGGTGTGAAAGCGATGTCCTGCTCACACGAGCATCCAGGCGCTGGTGCTCATCTCTCGGTTACAACTCTGAGCTAGTGATGGAAACTCCGCATTCCTATGGTTCAGGCTATACATAGGACAGCTTGGGTGGCTCAGAGGGCTCAAACGGTATCCGAGACGAAGAGCCAGCAGCGCCAAGCACCTGAGTTCGAATCCAGGTAGCGTCACGATACCGGTCACGCAGGCAGCCCCTAGCGGACTACGATCATCTGCTACAGAGATGGGGGCTGGGAAGCGGGGTGAGCACGTGGATGAAGTCCGCTGGACCGCGGGAGACCACAGTGACTAGGAAGTGCCAGCGTCAGGCGGGACATAAGCGATCGGATATACTACGTGTTTGCTACGTGTGTGCCGATCAACACCCTGGACACCCTTGCAAACGAGATGTTCCACCTCAAGGGATTTTCAAAGATGAATTGTTATAAATAAAATTAAGAGACTACAACGCTCCCACTACTGTGCACGCCACCTGCTTTGTGGAAAGGGGTTTTTGGGTAGCCGTAAGTTCCTCTCGCCACTTACCACTCGGACGGTTTCACAAGAACACTTTACAGACGGAGCGAGTGGTGTGGGCGCATGATCATTGGGGTTTTTCAAGAGAAATTTCCGAGAACAAAACCCCCCACTTCTTCCCATTACACAAAACGGCTATGAGCTTCCTTATTCTCAGTCGAGTTCTTTATTCCGTTCAGCCAACACAGAAATGAAAAGGGGCATTCAGCGCCTGCCACATTGAGGAGGAGGAGGAAGTGCGATCCTCCTACCTTTAACAAATACCGCGGTGTACATGGGGCGACCAAGCAGCGCGGGAGGTGATGCCCAGTGACCCAGGCTCTCACGTGGGACGATGCCGGCTCTCACGCTTAGCGACACGATGGTCTCTGCTCAGTTGAGGTTCACGTTGACAGGGGTCAATTTGGAGCAGCTTCGCTGACCGATGCTTCGATTCATTCCAGACACTCGCCCTTATTTAGCCGCTTCTTGGCAATTGTTTTAATCGGTACTACCACAGTCGCTGTTCCCCACGAACTTCACGGCTTGATTACCTCCACCACTGTCAAGGACTCATTCAACCGGATTGACCGTTTTCTCTCACCCGTACAGAGTTCAATCACCACATTTCTCTAGTTCCCTTCGCCACGGTGCTCAGCTTTGAAATTCTGTAACTCCCTCCCTTTGTCGCTTTTCCGAGTTACAATAAACCAACTTGCTTAGCTCAAAACACCTGATAAATTCTGCTACGATATCAGCAAGGCTCTCGGTTGCTGGCCACTTTGCCCTATCGGCTTTTGAGCTGCGCTCGGCAACTGATGCAAAACTCCGAGGACAGGGGTCTCCTTCGCACGCCCAGCAGAGTAGCGTCGACCTCCCACCCACACCCCCGTACACTCCGGCTGCGTTGTGCGTGCGTCGTGACCGCTCGGTGTTGTCTGTGCCGGGACGGGTGACGGTAGAACTGCCAGGCCTACTTCCCAGTCCACCCTGTTCTTCCCTCCACCAGACTGCCCTTACGCACGGTGACGATTGCCACTATTGCCGGCAACTGCGTATTATTCCTATTTGCGTAGGTGAGAGGTGCGTTGATATTTCTATTCATGCAGGTGCGATTTGGAATGCTATTGTTAATTGTTATTCATGGCGAGAGCTGCCATGCTATTCCTATTCATGTAGGTGAGAGCTGCATTGCTATTCCTATACACAGGGGTGAAGAGACACAGCTATATACACAGGATTTCTGTGCACGGCGTTCATCAGCAGCCGGCGCACAATCCCGGGCGAGCGGCGAGGACGACTGCGTCATGTCGCCGCAGCCCCGTCTCATCAGCAGGCAGCGCGCATCGCTCCCCGCTAACACGCGGCACCCCTCGCCACCGCCGGGGCTTCCCCCGGTATTTGGGGGCTGCCTCTGGCACGCGCGACCGTCTCTACACACGTGTGCAGGCGTGCGTCCGTGTGTCGAGGTGTCTGTCTGAGGCAGCGGTGGCACAGTGGTTAGCGCACCGCTCTACAAACCCGGCCAACATCGGTGATAAATATCTGAACCGGGCCTGGGCCTCCCCTCGGTCGACTGAGCCTTAAATGAGTACCTGGTGTGGTGTGGAAACATCAACACTGGGGAGACAAAGGCGGCTGGGCTTGTTGCTGGCCACCTCCCTCATGGGTGTGCCGTGACGGCCTCATAGGTTCCAGTTAACAGCACTTGCCCTAAAAGTGTTAAAAGGCTATATGGGGGACCTTTGTGTGAGTACTCTCACACCCAGTCCGACTGCGAGCAGGGACATGCAGACATATCTGCCAGTCCCTGTGTCTACCAATGCCGACGGCCGAGCGTGGGTGGTAGTGAGGTCTGCAAATATGCTCGTGCTGATTTTAAGGAACCTTCATTGTAAACCACTAGTACTGTGAATGTTATCCCTTCACCAGCCACTACCTGCCAGTCTGTGCCACAGACTACCTGATTGCACCAGCCACTATCTGTCTGCACCAGTCACTGCCTGATTGCACCAGCCACTATCTGTCTGCACTAGCCTGCCTACCGGTATAGGCATCCATCGTCTTTCTATACTAGCCACTGATTGCCTGCACCAGTTACTACCTGTCTTTGCCAGTCACCGTACAGTCACTGCCTAAATGCATCAGTGACTACCTCTCTGCACCGGCCTCCTGTCTATCTCCTGCTCCCAGGCTGCACCATTCATTTAAATTCAAAGCAGAGACCGGCGCCGCTCGTTACGGAGCGCGGGAATTAAACGTGTTCCTCGCTGTCCCCTGGCCATGGCGAAGCCGGTCCGCGCCGGTTCTTTCCAGCGTTTTCCGTTCCATGCATTGCCGTGCCACTCCGTGGCACACACATTGCCTGATACAACCACACAAGTGAATGCGTCACAGTCCGCGTGCGGAGCCACAGCGAGGCTCACGCACGCCACTCGGCCCAGGCGTCCCGGTGTCATCTTAAACGCGAAGCCGGCACCAGACGATGGGCGCATGCGGTGGGTGCCTCCTATTCCGTAGGCCGCACGATTCGGAAAATGAGCGATGAAGTCATAAAGCACCCTTAACCTGCTTGCGTGAGCATTGGTGCTCACCTTCTGTTTCTATCCCTGAGCCAGTGGTGGACATTCCTCATTCCTAGGAGGGGGATGAGTCTATCCAGAGGAGAAGGACTGTAAAAATCCTCGCCTCTGGGTAGTAACAGAGACCGTTGTTAAGAATACGATGCCTCCTTGTGAATTAAACTTGCAGATTGTCGTGCACTCTGCGGTCATAGTCGATGTAGGCAAGAGGGAACTGAATCCCTTATTTAACCTTCAGAGGGGAATGTTTCCCATTTGAACAAGCGCATGTAATACAAATACTTAATTGGTTTGTCTCTTGCGCAAGTCTGTTGCATAAACACCGCCACAGTTTTATATTTCTAGAACCCTCTACAACTGGTCTTCACCATGGTGAGTGTGTTGAGTTTACAATGCACAATTAATTTAATGTTGCATCGCCAATCTGCTGCATTTAAACTCTGCTGTTCACACCTGCATCAAGCAACGGAAGTAATTTGCGTTACAGTGCAAGCTCGTACCCAAGCCGTCTGATTTAGGCAGACGTGCCGATGTCACGAACACAAAGGGAGCATGCCTGTGCGTGTGAAGTTATTTCTTACAAAGTCTAAAACGGATTAGATTACGATTACATTCCTTTCAACCAGGTGAGAGCCCACACAGAGTGCCTGCGATCCCCCCCCTAACACGAGCGGTGTGTGTATTAGCGACGCAGGGACGGTGGCACTTGTGACCATTACTGAAACACGTGCAAAAAAAGCAGCGGTCAGAAGCACTCGGAGAGCCAAGACGGTGCTCCGAACTTAAGCAACCGCAGCTCGGCCAACACTCCCTGATCATCGCGACGAGTGCTTTCGGACTCGGGGATCACCTGGCTGTGGGATGTGCTGTGCCGAAACTGGGGCAGATACGACGTCTTTCACAAAATACGATTTACTTCCCATTACACAACTTATTTAGATTAGTCGCGAAAAAGCCAGTTAATTGTTATGGTATGTTGTTGACGCGCGTTAGTCTGCACAATGTTTTGGCGGTTTGGCGGTGTCCTCGGGTCCAGAAGGGATGGGTCCCACTGCTCTACAATAACAACATACCCGGTGACGCTGCTGCTACTGTGGTGCCACGACCTCGGAGCAAATGGATCTGCTATCACAATCCTGACATCCAGTGTGTTAGTTACAGGACATTGCACAGAGTAGATTAGACCATCACTGTCCGAGTGTTGCGTGTGTAACATCGTGCGCAGGTACTGGACAGATCGTTGAGAGATGGCAGGTGCTTGCGGTTGCCATCATTTAGCAATGGATCGACCATGGCTGCTCATGGTGATGGAAAATGGCACAGAGTAGCATACAACATGCCTTATAATCAAGTGCACATTATATGCTAATGTTTTAATTTAAAATCATCCTCTGCATGGGACAGCTTCACCGAGTCTCAATACAGTGTTTCTCAGGAGGGTCCTCCTATATTGGGTTGTTTGTCCGTTTCCATGAATGATTGGGATGTAGGAGTAAACCGGAGTACCTGGAAAAAACCCTATGCATATTAGGAGGTAGCATTAAAAGCTCCGCACGGATAGATTTGGCGTCTCACTGCACAAGTGTGCAGCACTCTGTATTCCCAAGCAGTCGTTTCTCCGAGCACTCGGCAGGTGCCCCCCTGCCTCGGCTTCCGTGACACGCCGAGTTTGGGCATGCCGAGGGCTGTTCGGCCTCTTTAGCCACGAGAATGTGACATCACGGAAGCAAACGTAAAAACCTGAAGCCTAGATTAAAAAAAAATCCCGAAACCGCCGTGGGCGTGCACGAATTAGAAGTGAAGTACAGTTGCCCACGCCAGCTTGCGCGTGGCCTCGTCTGTGGTGGCGTCTGATGAGGTCAGGACCTTGTGCACAGAAACCACACGGGTGGCAGGAAACTACACAAAGCACTCAACTTGCTGGAGAAAAAATAATGTACCGATTTTAAAATAAGAACTTAGCTCAACGGGAAACGCGTTGTATGCAGGGTTGCAATTTGTACTGTTAACAATGATGGATCGGATGGAATGCTTGCACAATGTTATTGTTTAATGAGTTACTCCTGCACATGGCCATTTGCGCAAGACACATGTGCTTCCTGCAATTTCAGGGCAGCTTGGCTAACGGAGAAGCAGACTCCAAGTTTCGATCCCGGCTGGGGTGCATGTATGTCAATATTATGCACGAGACTCAGGGCTTTTCACAATGATGAGCGCCTCACAGACCGTGCGGTGGGTTCTCACGTTGTGTTGTTTACCTGTTGTAAATCTCACGATCAGCCAGCCCTATTGCAGTGCAATGGCAGCTGCCTGTATGACAGTTAAATGTTTCTGTGCCTCGGTTTCTCGGGATTCCCTCAATTCCTTGGGGTTCTCCCTGTATATTGGGTTTCATGGCTTTCCCCACAAAGTTTTCCAGAAGGGGTCTCACTGATGATCCCTTTGGGGTTGACATGCAGGGGGTGTCACAGAGTCTATCGTCTCCCTGCCACGGTATAATAAGCACCACCTCCTCAGCAAAGTGTGGTGGCCAAGTCCAGAAAGGTTAAGCCTAATTCCAACAACAGAATGTGCGAGCTCCACTTGTGACGCAGAACCACCAATAAAAGTAAACACTGTGTGACGACCAAAGGGACAGGCAAACTTTTACTGTTTTACCCAGAGCGTGACATTTTGTTCTTCCTGTCACTGTTGTAAAACTGGAGGTGGCACGTGAAAACTACTGGACATATGTGAAAAAGAGCTTTATAGCTCATCAGATTCCTCCAGTGTAAATACATATTTTGATTCTTACCAGTTGTAGCCAAAGCCTTCGCGACAAGAGGTAGACTGGATGTGGTGTACTGGAGTGTGTGTGAATATTTCCTAGACAGACCCGGGTGAAACCAGGCCACGGGTTGTTTGGTGTAAACGCGCCCGCACTTTGGTGAAACAGAAACACGGTTCTGTCCTCGGATGTGGGTCGCTGGACAAGAAGGGTCGCGTGGAGGGGGCCTCTCCACGCACGGCTGGCTGGCAGGGACCCGGTGCGCGCCTTCCACGCCCGGGCGCGCGCGATCACAGAGCCGCCGGGCTGGCGAATGTGTCAGCGGTAACTTGACACCGCTTTCCTGCAAGTTTAACAACTAACGGTCGGCAGGCGTTGTTAATGCTCTTGGGCACTGCGCGTTTTTCTGTTTAGTTGTCCTCCCGCACCTCCGATTAGCATGTACGGTGCGAAAGAAGTTCAACATAATACGTGGGGGCTGGCTGTACACTCATGCGGGGTTCAGCAGCAGCTGCACAACGTTGTACGGAGTGACAGCAGCAGCAGCCTGCACGTAGCGTGTGTAGCAGCAGCATCAGGGTGACAGCAATGCAGCCAGTTCCCTGAGCTGCACTGAGGTGTGGTGAGGTGTATCCTGGGGTGGTGAGGTGTGATGAGGTGTGGCATAGTGTGTCCTGGTGTGGTGAGGTGTGGCATAGTGTGTCCTGGTGTGGTGAGGTGTGGCATAGTGTGTCCTGGTGTGGTGAGGTGTGGCATAGTGTGTCCTGGTGTGGTGAGGTGTGGCATAGTGTGTCCTGGTGTGGTGAGGTGTGGCATAGTGTGTCCTGGTGTGGTGAGGTGTGGCATAGTGTGTCCTGGTGTGGTGAGGTGTGGCATAGTGTGTCCTGGTGTGGTGAGGTGTGGCATAGTGTGTCCTGGTGTGGTGAGGTGTGGCATAGTGTGTCCTGGTGTGGTGAGGTGTGGCATAGTGTGTCCTGGTGTGGTGAGGTGTGGCATAGTGTGTCCTGGTGTGGTGAGGTGTGGCATAGTGTGTCCTGGTGTGGTGAGGTGTGGCATAGTGTGTCCTGGTGTGGTGAGGTGTGGCATAGTGTGTCCTGGTGTGGTGAGGTGTGGCATAGTGTGTCCTGGTGTGGTGAGGTGTGGCATAGTGTGTCCTGGTGTGGTGAGGTGTGGCATAGTGTGTCCTGGTGTGGTGAGGTGTGGCATAGTGTGTCCTGGTGTGGTGAGGTGTGGCATAGTGTGTCCTGGGGTGGTGAGGTGTGACGCGGTGTATCAAATTAAAAGTTCAAGTTATTTCTCATACAAATGAGCATTGAAAGGGTGCTCGCCTCCTGCTTACAGCCTTGGAGTCAGTGGTGGAAATTCCACGTTTCTATGACGGGTGTGAGACTAAAATGAAGAGGTTGCAATGGAGTAAATCGGGTTGGATGTGTGTCCGGCCATAAGGATGTATGTGGGTTTGGGGGCATACGGTAGCGTATTGCTGCGTACAGGTTGTTAATTCTGTGTACTGTATATAACAACCTGTGTACTGTATATACAGTACACAGGTTGCTAATCCTGTGTACTGTATATACAGTACACGGGTTGTTAATCCTGTGTACTGTATATACAGTACACGGGTTGTTACATCCTGTGTACTGTATATACAGTACATATATAATGGCAACTTGTGATGTGCCGCCACAGGGCACTCGCCCACAGATCGACTCAGAACACGGAAAGCCGGCACCAGATTTCATACAAAGCTCTGCGATCCTCTGTATATGGAGGCGTTATCCGCCGATTAATGAGTGTTTACGTGTGGTCGTAAACCGGAGCACCCCGAAGGCTCAGGCGAGGGTAACACTGCATGCCACAGAGACCCGACAGATGGAGACCACCACGGTCCCTGCACTGCCATCTCCTGGCCAGCCACGATCCTCGACGTCCATGGGGAAGGGACTTCCACAACATGTCTGATCCACCAACCCCATGGGGAAGGGACTTCCACAACGTCTGTCTGATCCACCAACCCCATGGGGAAGGGACTTCCACAACGTCTGTCTGATCCACCAACCCCATGAGGAAGGGACTTCCACAACGTCTGTCTGATCCACCAACCCCATGAGGAAGGGACTTCCACAACGTCTGTCTGATCCACCAACCCCATGGGGAAGGGACTTCCACAACGTCTGTCTGATCCACCAACCCCATGGAGAAGGGACTTCCACAACGTCTGTCTGATCCACCAACCCCATGAGGAAGGGACTTCCACAACGTCTGTCTGATCCACCAACCCCATGGGGAAGGGACTTCCACAACGTCTGTCTGATCCACCAACCCCATGGGGAAGGGACTTCCACAACGTCTGTCTGATCCACCAACCCCATGGGGAAGGGACTTCCACAACGTCTGTCTGATCCACCAACCCCATGGGGAAGGGACTTCCACAACGTCTGTCTGATCCACCAACCCCATGGGGAAAAGACTTCCACAACGTCTGTCTGATCCACCAACCCCTTGGGGAAGGGACTTCCACAACGTCTGTCTGATCCACCAACCCCATGGGGAAGGGACTTCCACAACGTCTGTCTGATCCACCAACCCCATGGGGAAGGGACTTCCACAACGTCTGTCTGATCCACCAACCCCATGAGGAAGGGACTTCCACAACGTCTGTCTGATCCACCAACCCCTTGGGGAAGGGACTTCCACAACGTCTGTCTGATCCACCAACCCCATGGGGAAGGGACTTCAACAACGTCTGTCTGATCCACCAACCCCATGGGGAAGGGACTTCAACAACGTCTGTCTGATCCACCAACCCCATGGGGAAGGGACTTCCACAACGTCTGTCTGATCCACCAACCCCATGGGGAAGGGACTTCCACAACGTCTGTCTGATCCACCAACCCCATGGGGAAGGGACTTCCACAACGTCTGTCTGATCCACCAACCCCTTGGCTCCACAGTGCTGCATTACAGGACAAGTGCGTAGCCAAACGCCGTCCATAGATATGGAAGTGTTGCATCCAAGCTGTATGCAGCCGTGTGGAGGTATATCGTGCCGTATGAGATGACGGCGGGGTGTACAGGTGTCTGTAGGTGTGTCGAGGTTTATGTTTTTCACATCCCATGTAGGTTTATCGAGGCGCATATAGGTCCATGTAGGTGTTGTGAGGCATACTCTGGTATACAGGTTCGTGTATGCATGTGCAACACGGTTCTGCCGAGGTGCGTGTGTGCCAGTGTCTCCTACTGCTTGAACATGCGCTCCATCTCCTTGATCTGCTTCCGCGAGAACTCCTTGAAGTCCGAGTAGGGGTTGAAGGCTCGCGCCGAGGGCCGCGCCGCCTCGCCCGTCCCCTCCTTCTCCTCCTCCTCGCCATCCTCCTCCTCCCGCTTGAGGCGCCGCTGCAGCTTTCCCGCCAGCTCGTCCGTGGCCATGGCGAGCGAGAGGCGGAGGCGGGACACGGAGACACGCGGCGGAGACACGGGGGACAGCAGACAGACAGCAGAGAGACAGCAGCAAGCAGTAGCGGTGGTGGCGGAGACGCGCGGTCTGAGACGCGAGCTGAGCCGCTGATGAGGGCGGGGAGGGCGAGGGGCGGAGGCGACGGGGGGGAGGGGGGAGGAGGAGGGGGGAGGCGCCTCGGGGCAACAGCGCGGCCACCCCCCCCTGCGTGGGTGTGAATCTGAGTGTTGTGTCTCAGTGTGTGTCGCCGTGTGTTGTGTCTCAGTGTGTGTCGCCGTGTGTTGTGTCTCACTGTGTGTCGCCGTGTGTGCTGTGTCTCAGTGTGTGTCGCCGTGTGCTGTGTCTCACTGTGTGTCAGTGTGCTGTGTCTCACTGTGTCTCAGTGTGTTGTGTCTCAGTGTGTTGTGTCTCAGTGTGTGTCGCCGTGTGTTGTGTCTCAGTGTGTTGTGTCTCACTGTGTGTCAGTGTGTTGTGTCTCACTGTGTGTCTCAGTGTGTTGTGTCTCACTGTGTGTCTCAGTGTGTTGTGTCTCACTGTGTGTCAGTGTGTTGTGTCTCAGTGTGTGTCAGTGTGCTGTGTCTCACTGTGTCTCAGTGTGTTGTGTCTCACTGTGTCTCAGTGTGTTGTGTCTCAGTGTGTCTCAGTGTGTTGTGTCTCAGTGTGTGTCAGTGTGCTGTGTCTCACTGTGTCTCAGTGTGTTGTGTCTCACTGTGTGTCAGTGTGTTGTGTCTCACTGTGTGTCAGTGTGTTGTGTCTCAGTGTGTGTCAGTGTGTTGTGTCTCACTGTGTCTCAGTGTGTTGTGTCTCACTGTGTCTCAGTGTGTTGTGTCTCACTGTGTCTCAGTGTGTTGTGTCTCACTGTGTCTCAGTGTGTTGTGTCTCACTGTGTCTCAGTGTGTTGTGTCTCAGTGTGTGTCTCACTGTGTGTGTCGCCGTGTGTTGTGTCTCAGTGTGTGTCACCGTGTGTTGTGTCTCACTGTGTCGCCGTGTGCTGTGTCTCAGTGTGTCTCAGTGTGTTGTGTGTCAGTGTGTGTGTCAGTGTGTGTCACCGTGTGCTGTGTCTCAGTGTGCTGTGTCTCAGTGTGCTGTCTCAGTGTGTGTGTCTCAGTGTGCTCTGTCTCAGTGTGCTGTCTCAGTGTGTGTCTCAGTGTGTGTCTCAGTGTGCTGTGTCGCAGTGTGTGTCGCTACGAAGCCGGCCACCCGAGTTCGATTCCCGCTCACGGCCAACACTGGTGACGATTATCTGAACCGGTCATGGGCCTCCCCTAGGTCGACTCAGCCTCAAATGAATACCTGGTGTAGCGGTGTGTAAATATCGCGACTGGAGAGACAAAGGCGGCTGGGCGTGGTGCTGGCCACCCACCCCCTCGTGTGCCGTTCTGGCCTTCATAGGTGCTCGCTAACAACACTTGCCCCTACAGTCTGTTAAGGCTTCACGGGGGATCTTTGTCTTTACATCTGTCTCATGTGTAACTGTGCGTGGATCTGTGTTTCATTGTGCGTTCCATTGTGTATCTATCAGGCTGTGCGTCGCATGGTATTTGTGTATAATCTGTCCGACTGTAATGTATCTGGCTGTGTGTTTATTATCTCTCTGGCTGGATGTCTATTTAGCTGGTTCACACACAGTCCAATGCACTAATAACAGGCAAGTGGCTCGCACAGTGTTTCACGTGGGCAGTTGTTTTTATTGGCAAACAATCCCTGCCACCACACGCGTAATGTTAACGGAATGCAAGGGAGCACATAGCTTCAACTCGCCACTGCAGTGCCACAGTTGTGGTGAAGGAGCGGGCACCACAACAACCGAGAATCCTTCTCACTCAAGTTTTCTTCCAGTGGTTCTACCCAGGAAACACGCAACGTTGGGCTAATGTTGCCATTTGGTTGGAACCCTTGAGAAAAGGTTGGGCTAACATTCCCCGTTTACTGGGATTGGCCTCAGCCTCCATGTTGCACAGCGACGGTCTTTGTGGGCAGCACTTGGCCATCCGGACCCCTCGGGGTTCAAGAGCTCAGGCAGCAGCTGCATCAGGACAGCTGCCACTGACGCCAGAGCGCCTGTAGCGAGACCCCGAGATAGACATTGGGCACAGCACGGATGGGAAGCAGCAGGAGCGAGGGGAGCGGTCCGGCGGGCTCGCGGCCGCGCTGCTATTGGTTGGAATGGGGTCACATGGGCCCTCGTCGTCCACGGCAACGCCGCTGTGATTAAAATGGCGGCAAGTTACCACGTGAGAACCGAGGTGTGCAACAAGGCTGGTACCACCTGGTCTGGTGTGTAGATAAAGTAGCAATCACCCACCCACTCACACACCCACCCACCATCTCACTTCATTGACCCACCAACTCACACACCCACCCACCCACTCACTGACACACCAACTCACTTTACTGACCCACCAAGTCACCCACCCACCAACTCATCCACCCACCAACTCACTTCATTGACCCAACAACTCACACACCCACCCAACAACTCGCTTCACTGACCCACCAACTCACACACCCACCCACCAACTCGCTTCACTGACCCACCAACTCACACACCCACCCACCCACTAACTCACTTCATTGACCCAACAACTCACACACCCACCAACTCACTTCATTGACCCACCAACTCACACACCCACCCACCAACTCGCTTCACTGACCCACCAACTCACACACCCACCCACTATCTCACTTCATTGACCCAACAACTCACACACCCACCCACCAACTCACTTCATTGACCCACCAACTCACAAACCCACCCACCAACTCGCTTCACTGACCCACCAACTCACACACCCACCCACCAATTCGCTTCACTGACCCACCAACTCACACACCCACCCACCAACTCGCTTCACTAACCCACCAACTCACCCACCCACAAACTCGCTTCACTGACCCACCAACTCACCCACCCACCAACTCACTTCATTGACCCACCAACTCACATACCCACCCACCAACTCACTTCACTGACCCACCAACTCACACACCCACCCACCAATTCGCTTCACTGACCCACCAACTCACACACCCACCCACCACCTCGCTTCACTAACCCACCAACTCACCCACCCACAAACTCGCTTTACTGACCCACCAACTCACACACCCACCCACCAACTCACTTCACTAACCCACCAACTCACATACCCACCCACCAACTCACTTCACTGACCCACCCACTCGGGTTGCCACCTGTCGGGGTTTGTCCGAGACAGTCCGGGACTTTGGTATCCGTGTTCAGGTGGCAGAAATTGATCTGTGCCGAGATCTGGCACCGGTGTTCCCGTGTTGAATTCTCACATCAGTAAACTGCACGGTTTGGATAATAGACGTAGGCTGAACAAGAAATGTCGATTTGGATAAAAAGTGTCGACCCTAATTCAGAGAATTATAAATCACAACAACCGCTTTGTCTTAGTCGAGGCAAGCTACTTCTGTGCCTCTGTTGCACGCGATTATAAATAATCAGCTCCGTTGGACTTTGGCCCAATATTTCCCACACACAGAACTTATTTAAACGGCAGTCTTTGGAACGGGCTGGGCCCTCTCTGCGATTCCCCGTAGCATGGCTAATGCCACCATTGCATTGGATACGTTTGGAAGGCGTTTTGCAGCAAAGATGAACGGTGGTTCAGTAATGGAGTGCAACACCATTTGAAGCGATCGGCGCGTCCACGGACAATGATGCACAGACAACACGGAGGCTGAGAGCGTGCATCTCCCCGAGGCAGTGTGGGAGTGTATGGCCGGCAATTATGTTATCATTGGGCATGGAATGTTCTGAAACAGAAGGTTTTGGTGAGAGATGGGGATTGGTAAGAGGAGAGAAACCGAAGGCGCGGCCACAGGAAGGTATCACGGGGTAAGGTGCAAATAACGGCAGTTGAGGAGTTCGGGCATCAGCGGAGTGGAGTGTGGGTGACGGTGGGTGTGGGAGTGTGGGTGTGTGGATGACGGTGGGTGTGGGAGTGTGTGGGTGTGTGGGTAACAGTGGGTGTGGGAGTGTGTGGGTGTGTGGGTGACGGTGGGAGTGTGGGTATGGGTGTGTGGGTGACGGTGGGTGTGTGGGTGACGGTGGGTGTGGGAGTGTGGGTGTGGGAGTGTGGGTGACGGTAGGTGGGGGAGTGTGTGGGTGTGTGGGTAACAGTGGGTGTGGGAGTGTGTGGGTGTGTGGGTGACGGTGGGTGTGTGGGTGACGGTGGGTGTGTGGGTGACGGTGGGTGTGGGAGTGTGGGTATGGGTGTGTGGGTGACGGTGGGTGTGGGAGTGTGGATGACGGTGGGTGTGGGAGTGTGTGGCTGTGTGGGTGACGCTGGGTGTGTGGGTGACGGTGGGTGTGTGGGTAACGGTGGGTGTGGGAGTGTGGGAGTGTGGGTGTGTGGGTGTGGGAGTGTGGGTGACGGTAGGTGTGGGAGTGTGTGGGAGTGTGTGGGGGTGTGGGTGACGGTGGGTGTGTGGGCGTGGGGGTGTGGGTGACGGTGGGTGTGGGAGTGTGTGGGTGTGTGGGTGACGGTGGGTGTGTGGGTGACGGTGGGTGTGGGTGTGGGAGTGTGGGGGTGTGGGTGACGGTGGGTGTGGGAGTGTGTGGGCGCTCGCTAACAGCACTTGCCCCTACAGTCTGTTAAGGCTATATGGGGGATCTTTGATCTTTGTGTGTGGGTGACGGTGGGTGTGTGGGTGTGGGGGGGTGGGTGACGGTGGGTGTGGGAGTGTGTGGGTGTGTGGGTGACGGGTGTGGGAGTGTGGGTGTGGGAGTGTGGGTGACGGTGGGTGTGGGAGTGAGGGGGTGAGGGTGGGTGTGGGAGTGTGGGTGTGTGGGTTTGGGAGTGTGAGTGTGTGGGTGACGGTGGGAGTGTGGGTGTGTGGGTGAGGGTGTGGGAGTGTGAGTGTGTGCGTGACGGTGGGTGTGTGGGTGTGGGAGTGTGGGAGTATGGGTGAGGGTGGGTGTGGGAGTGTGGGTGTGGGAGTGTGAGTGTGTGGGTGACGGTGGGAGTGTGGGTGAGGGTAGGTGTGGGAGTGTGGGTGTGTGGGTGAGGGTGGGTGTGGGAGTGTGGGGGGTGTGGGAGTGTGAGTGTGTGCGTGACGGTGGGTGTGGGAGTGTGGGAGTGTGGGTGTGTGGGTGACGGTGGGTGTGGGAGTGTGGGTGTGGAAGTGTGTGTGCGTGACGGTGGGTGTAGGTGTGTGGGTGTGGGTGTGTGGGTGACGGTGGTGCTGTGAAGCCGCGTGTGAGCAATACGCAGCGAGCTGCTGGTTGACGCACATCTGCTGGTTGTCGCTAGCATCACAATCTGTGGCGCGTGTTGCACATGACGCGTGTTGCACATGACGCGTGTTGCACATGACGCGTGTTGCACATGACGCGTGTTGCACATGACGCGTGTTGCACATGACGCGTGTTGCACATGACGCGTGTTGCACATGACGCGTGTTGCACATGACGCGTGTTGCACATGACGCGTGTTGCACATGACGCGTGTTGCACATGACGCGTGTTGCACATGACGCGTGTTGCACATGACGCGTGTTGCACATGACGCGTGTTGCACGAGTGCTCTCATTGCCCCACCCCCCACCCGAGGGCTGAGGTCTGCGTGGGCTGTGGGGGTGTGAAGCGAGGGTTGTTGTGTATGGGGAGCAGTGGCGCAATAGTTATGGAACTGCGCTACGAACCCGGCGACCCGAGACCGATAATTATTAACGTTCACCACCAATAACTGTGGCGAATATCTAAACTCGGTCTCGGGCCTCCCCTAGGTCGAATCAGCCTTCACGAGTACCTGATGCAGTGTGTAAACATCAGCACTGGGGATACAAATGAGGCCGGGTGTGATGTTGCCCCCCTGTGGACCGTGCCGGCCTTTGTACGTGCTCGCTGACAGCACTTCCCTGAAAACGTGGGTCACGCCTGCAGGTGGGGGATCTTTGTTGCGAATGGAATGGCCTGGTGTGTGTGTCAGCCCGGGTGAGTCAGCGTAGGGAATCACGGGTTGCGTTGCCTACTGTACTGATGGGGTGAGCTGATATATGGACGTCGTCAGCCTAGGCTGTGTCACAATAGCTGGCACTGGCTGGTATAAGGTGCGCATTTACACGCACATAGGCTCGCGGTTCGAACCGGGCAGGCTGCCCTAGTTATCACTGTGGGGTGTATAAACCGTAAAGTACTACGCGCCGTCTGCTCCACTCGCAGTGGACGTTATGGGAAGAAGAGTGGGCCATTGCTTGCCCGCATCACGGTCCAAATTGGCCAACTTTGAAAAACTACGCTGGAAATTAATTGGGATTCACACACAGGAGCGACACCGCCCTCCGCTGTGAAATTATGTCATGGTGGCCCTTGCGCCATGAGAACGATCGCGCCTATAGCCAGGGCTTAGCCAGTCGCCACGGCCTCCCGTGTCCCCTGCTCCTCGAGTCGCGTGTTGACCCGGCCCTGAATGGTTTCCTGTATTGGGCTGCCTGCAGTGGCTACGCGTGAGCCAGCTGGCAGCAGCTGACTGACCCTCGATGTCTGAGGTTGAGACGTGTGTCCTTCATCTTAATGATCAAAACGTTTGTTTAAAGCAACCACAATTTCTGTTTGTAGTAGTGGTTAGCGCACTGTGCTTCTCGTTCACGGCCAACACCAGTGACGATTGTCTTAACCGGTCTTGGGCCCCCCCTGGGGTTACTCAGCCTCAAATGAGTATGTGGTGCTGCGTGTAAACATCGTTACTAGGGAGACAGAGGCGGTCGGGCGCCGTGCCGGCCTTCATCGGTGCTCGCTAACAGCACTTGCCCCAAAAGACTGTTAAAGCTTTACGGCAAATCTTTGTCTTTGTCACATGATGTGGTGGTTGTACACGATATGGGGTGAGACCAAAAAGTCAGCCTGCTAATGGCAACCTTATAGAGACTGCAGATGCAAGCCGGGCTCGTGGAAAGGCACTCAACACTCTGAGAGTAAGCCTCTTGGCGATGTCCGCGTCCTGTTTGCGTGCAGCGCCTCCAGCCTGCGCTGCGAGCGCCCTGCTCGTAGTGCCATCACCAGGCTGTGGGAATTGGGCCCTGGAACTGCTGCAGATTCCATTTCTTCTGCACAGAACAGCAACTTTTATTTTTCCTGCATGGTGATCTACAGAAATAGTTGGAGGTTTGACAGTTAGTAGTCTATGGGTCCAAAATATATCCGCAAATAATACACCTTCCCATATCTGTCCCCCCACATAAAAATATGCACTTATTTACACATTATCCGTCAGCCACATGGCCTTCTGGGAGTGCATCATTGTGGCAGCATTGCTTCAACGCAAGCACAACTCTGCATCGGTCTTGACATTGAGTGTCTCATCAGCAGTCAGGCGTGCTTGAGTCAATGCTGGTGAACTGCCAGATATTTATAGACAAAGACCCTCTATGGGCTTATAAAGGTTGGGAACCTTTGTTTCAACATGTGACAACATCATAACAATGTCAACTTGAAATGTGGTTGAGTATTCGCCTACTCTCAAAGAGAGGGGAATGAGAGGACGACTCAGAGGTACAAGGAGGAACTACAGACGACTGGGAAGACAGGAGCCACGCAGTGAGCCGAAGACATTAATTACCCAAGTTCTGCAGTCCTCTATGTATTAAGATATTTAGACCAATTAATGAGTGTGTATGTATGGGAGTAAACCGGCGCACCTGAAAAAAAATCCCACGCGTGCGAAAGGGCAACACTCTATCCCGTCCAGGCGGAAAAGCTGGAGCCCATTTTGGTATCCGCATCTCCTGGCGAGCAAGGGTATGGCTCCTCCTTGATGCCCACGGGAAGGAAGTTTCACAACAACATCGCGCAGTGATTCACCAACCCTCGCTACTGCCTCCACAGTGCTGGGTTACAGACTGGCAACGTGCGTAGCCGCTACCACCACCGCTCGGCGGGGATGGAGGTTGAGGATTAGCTGCAGGATGGAGAGGAATGTAGTTTGGGCTGAGAGCGGTCCAGGTGGGAAGCAAGTCGAGCAGCATTCCTCGTCTCTCGAAACTTAGCGATCAGCACGAGTTCGGGTGCAGGGAGCCTAGCCCAGTGGATGAGGGGTGGGAATGGAACCGAATTACCGCCGAATAACCATTCATCATCATTGCAGAGGACGTGAATTCGTTTATGATTATACACAGCCACGCACACAATGTCTCAACACGGTCGATATGATTTACGTGCCACTCGGTACTTCAGTATTCACAATAATTCCGTGCTCTTTTTCATACGCGGCTTCATATTTCATTGTTAGGTTTAAGGCTTTCAAATTAAATGTCATAAAAAACTCAAGACAATTCGTCAGTTACATTGTGGCCTTAAGAGGAAAAATTTTGAATAGAAATATATTCTGTAACGGGCGACGATTCGGGAAATGACCCTTATAGCACATATATGTGGTATGATATGTCATTGCCCGAAACGTCAACTATTACTGTATTTATACAGTATATATTTCAAGGCCACAATGGTATTGACGAACGCGTCGAGTTGTTGTTCATTGTCCCAGGGCTGCGCGAGGCAGATCCGATGGTGCCGCTGTCACCAACCAGCCGATAGTCCGCGCACGTGCGCGGCGCACATCGCAACCCGTCGCTTGGTGAGCGCCGCTCCGCGTCCAGGAGCCGCGGCGGCTTCCTCCTCCGCGTGACTCCCAGCCCAGCCGCAGAGCCAGGCACCCTGGGGCAGTGCTGCTGCTCAAAGCTGAGCCAGGGCATAAATACAGCGGCTGCGGCGCCGTGATCGCTCGTTGCGTCTCAAAAACGCCGTTGCCAATCTCTGCACCAGCGCGCTGCACACAGCGCGCCGCACGAAAGAACACGATTATCCCATGCACGCATTCATTCATTCGCTCAGTCATTCATTCACCACGGCCCTGATTCGCTCGCCGAGCTGGGCTGCTGCTCTCCCGGGGCAACTCTTCACCTTATTTGGTAAAGGATGCGGCGGCGTCACGGGCTGAACGCTACCATACATGGCGATGAATTTTTGAAGAAGGAATTTCTGGTGGTGCTGCTGCTGCCCCTGGGCGATGGGGTATGGGGCAGGGGGAGAGAGAAGGGGAGGAGAAAGGGCAGAGGAGGAGGAAGGGAGAGACCTCGTGTGATTCCTCTCTGCGGGGATTCTCGGCCAGCAGTAGCCCGACGGTCATCATTAGGATCGACATCAATACGCAGACAATCTGCCTCTTTCCCATATCTGTCACTTTACATAATAAATACAACATTATTTTTAGGCAGCCGCTTCCGTGAGTACATTAATCCAGCAGCGTTGATTCAACACAATGCAACATCTGGACCGGTTTCTGATGTGATGCGTAAACTGTTTTTTAAAATTATTTTTGTATGTGGAGGGATAGAAATGGGAAAGAGGCGTCGAGTCAGCTTGGTAATTATGTCGCTGGCGCTTAGGGAGATGATGGCCTCGTGAATAATGATGATGCTCGATGTAAAATTAACCGGTTTCACTTGCACCGGCAGATGGCATTCACACATTCATAATGGCATCAGGGTAAACCGTGACATTTAGGTTACACGCTTAAAGCCACGGTGTGCTTCTTACGGGAAGTAATAATGTGAACAGCTGTGACCTCGCTCTGTCCCAAACGGCCCTCTGCAGATGAAGAGCGAGCAAATGAAATGATCACCGTATCATGGTACAGTATCAGGGTACAGTATCACTAAACTCAATCTGATTATTAAAAAACACCCAGTTACTGAGCGCGGGACCAAAGGTTCCAAAAATAGGTCAAGCGACTAGCAACAAAAAGCACCAGTAGTAATACCGTACGAGGTTAATAGAGGTTTTTTTGGGTTAGATCGCGTAAATATAGACCCAGAAACCTCTATTATGGATGACATTGATCACGAAAGCCTACTACGCGTTATACCGTACGAGGTTACTTCGGGTGTGCATCGTCTCAGGAACTTCGAGAGCACGGGGAGCGCGCGCGCGTGTCGAGTCTCCGTGCCACGGACGCAGCAGCTGCGCGCTCCTCGCACCCCGAGGGGTGGGGAGGGGGCACCACGGGGGATGCGGATGGAGGAGGGATGGGCGTCGGGGCTGTGTGCACGTGGGTGGCAAGGAGCGATGGTGATGGGAGGATCAACATTGTCTCAAGTTCTCAACAGACGTGTTGACTGGACGGTGTATACACCACCTGGGATATCCCTTGAGGTGGAACATCCCGTTTGCAAGGGAGTCAGTTGACAGATACAAAGACAGAGCACAAACCTACTGACACCTAATGACATGCATGCGTACAAACATATGATAAATATCTCCCTTCACATACTTTTAGGGTAAGTGCTGTTAGCAAGTACCTATGAAAGCCGGATGCGGTCTGGCCGGCTGGGTTTTTCAGTCAGTCTTTGCTGGGAACACCCTAGCTGCGACTGTAGGCGCATCAGTCATGGTGTGCGCCTACACCAGTCATGGAATGGGATCATACGTAGGTGCATATGGTGTTGGCAAATGCAACAGCAATGGCCTTTTGCCCCTTAGAACATGTGCTGTGCATGACCTATTGATCACAAACACTTTCTTCCATCTACCAAACTGCAATAAAACAACACGGATGCATCCACAGTCAAAACAGTTGCACTCGATTGACTATGTCATTGTCAGGATGAGAGAAAGGCATGATGTCCACGAAGCCATTCAGATATACAAACACAGACATAACTTCAACTGAGAGGATGGTTTCAAATTAAGCAACCATTGGAAAGACGTTTTAAATCATACCAAACGTCAACTAATTTCTAACAGCAATTTCAAGTAATGGTATACCAAGCATATTCCTTCCGAACTTTCTATTAAACCCTTTTTTCTACTCTTCCCTCACAGCACATTCTTGCCGATCTTTAATTTTTCCGTTTCTATTGCACACACACAGTGACCCATCCTCCGCTCCCTCTACACAACAAAAACATGCTAATCCCCCAGTTACATGCTAATTTTCCGACTTTAACACCCTGCTGTTTTAACACTTTAACACAGCTATTTTTGATATGTAAACTCCTTTGTCAAGGCGCCCTGCTCCTCCCACCGAGCTTAAAAGACGCTGCGAATCTTAGCAGCGGTCATTGAAGTGATGTCGCCCTGACAGTTCTGTTACTTCACCTGAAGAAGGCCACTTGTGTTGTGAACGAAACGTCGTGATTTTTTGTTGTTTTATTTTTTACCTACGTGACTGTACCGAATAGAACCAGAGTACGACTCAACATCTCTCGGCTGAAACAGGAGAGCGTTCAGCAGAGTTTTGCTGAAGCCCTAGACCATTGCTTGGAGTCCCGAAGCCTTGACTCTTAAGATGCTGAGGCAGATTGGACAGCTCTCAGAAGTGTGCTGCACTCAACAGCCCTTGAAACAGTTGGTGCTGCCAAACGCAAATAATGCAGAGATTCAGGCACTCTTTGATGAGAAACATCGCCTGCACAGAGCCTACCTGAATGATAGCCCAGAGTCCAAGAAAACTGCATTTCTTAACATCTGCAGGACTGTCCAGGCCAAGTTTAGAGATATGAAGGTTGCTTGGCTCAGTCAGAAAGCAGAGGAGATACAATCACATGCCGACAGCAACAACACAAAGCGTTTCTACGATGCACTCGAGTCACACAACCCTCAGGGACCTCACCACTCCTGAGTGCAGATGGAACCACACTGTTCACAGAGAAAGACATAAATCCTTGCCAGATGGGCCGAACACTTCAACTCAGTCCTCAATCAGCTTTCATCCATAAATGCAGACGGGATCAATAGGCTGCCTCAAGTTGAAATGAACCTGCCACTTGCAGCTCCGGAAGCTGACGCCATAACAGCAGAAGTCTACAAGGCGGGAGGGCCGCGTTTGGTTGAGAACCTAACCGACCTCTTCCAATCATTATGGAGACAAGAAGCCATCACTCAGGTGTTCAAAGATGCCTGGATTATCCACCTCTACAAGAGGAAGGGCAATCACCAAGCCTGTGACAATCTCAAAGGTACATTCTTGCTGTCAATTGCGGGAAAATCTTTGCAAGAATTATCCGGAATCGTCAAACAGAACACCTAGACCAAGGTCAGCTGCCCGAGAGTCAGTGTGGCTTCAGAACAAAACTGTGGAATCACTGACATGGTGTTTGCAGCCCGCCAACTCCAAGAACAATACCTCACCTTTGTCGACCTGAGAAAGGATTTTGACACCGTCAGCCGTGAGCGAGGGCCTCTGGAAGATCATAGCAAAGTTTTGATGCCCAGACAAATGTATCACCATGATACGGCAGTTGCATGATGGCATGGAGGCCAGTGTGCAAGATCACCAAGAGTCCTCTGAAAAGTTTTGAGTCATAAATGGAGTGAAGCAAGGCTGTGTTCTAGCACCAACCCTCTTCAGCATGATGTTCTCCGCCATGCTGCTAGATGCCTTTCCAAACGACCACACTGGGATCCGCTTCATCTGCCGCTTTGACGGAGGGCTGTTCAACCTGCGGAGGATGCAAGCCACACTAAAGGTGGAGGAGCTGAATATTTCGCGACCTTTTGTTTGCAGATGACTGCGCACTGGCTGCTGGCTCGCATGCCGACCTCCAGGTCCTCATGGACCAGTTCTCAACTGCCTGCGACAACTTCGGCTTCAATCAGTACAAAGAAGACTGAAGTTACTGCATATACCAACCTGCCCTCGGTAATCCTTACGTGGACACAACCATCTCTGTGAAAGGTCAGAAACTGTCAGCTGTAGACAAGTTCACTTACCTTGGTAGCACTCTGTCACGTGCTGTTCACATTGATGATGAAATCAACATCAGGATTGCCAAGGCTAGTGCCGCCTTTGGCCGTCTGCGAGATTCAGTGTAGGAAAGGACAGGCATCAAGCTGGCCACCAAACCTAAGGTTTACCAGGCAGTCACTGTCAACTCTTACTTATGGCTGCGATACCTGGACAGTATACCAACACCATATCAGGAAACTCAATCACTTTCACTTGAACTGTGTGAATCCCAGACATGAAGTCCTAAGCCGTGCTAACATGCTGAGCATTCCCACACACCTTATGAAAGCACAGCTCAGATGGGCGGGCCACGTGACCAGCATGCCTGTCACTTGTCTCCCGAAGCAGATATTATTTGGAGAGCTGAAGAATGGGAAGCGAGCACATGGTGGGTCGAAGAAACGCTTCGAAGACACCCTGATGGCCTTCCTCAAGAGCTTTAACATCGATAAAAAAGTCAAGGGAAAGCCTTTCTGGAGATCGTCCGACCTGGCGAAGTCTCATCTGGGATGGCACTACGACCTCTGAACCCAGCAGGACCAAACATGTCATGGTGAGGGGACAACAGTGCAAGACCCATACCAAGAGACCGGTCCCCAAGCAGGCTGCTACCAACATATCATGTCCAGTGTGCCACAGAGTGTTCCGGGCTCAGATTGGACTGTTCAGCCATCTGTGCTCTCACCGTACCCCAGACTCATCCCAACGAAGCGTGTCATGGTCATCATCAACCTTTGATGGACGAACAAGTAAAGCATGACAGCCGGCACGGCACACGATGGGGTGGGTGGCCACCAACACGCCCGGCCGCCTTTATCTTCCAAGTCGCGACGTTTACACATCGCACCAGGTACTCATTTTAGGCTGAGTTGACCTACAGGAGGCGCATGACTGGTTCAGATAATCGTCCCCGGTGTTAGCCGTCAGCGGGAATCGAACTCGGGTGGCTGGGTTTGCAGCGCTGCGCGCTAACACAGCTTCCAATACAGTGGGAACAAACATACACCGACTTAGGCAAATTACATCCACAGAGTGAATATCTCACGCAGCCACGCGCATGGATAACTCTACAGATAACGAGGTGCGGAATGCACTCAAGCTGCACCAGCTGTGCCAGACGCACACAGAGCAGCGGGCAGCATCAGGCGTGCAGACTCAGGCCACGACGAGCCACGTGGCCTTGCTCGTGTGGAATGGCGAGGTGGGCAAGCGATGGTGATGGAGCGCCCTCGGCGGACGTGAGACTGAGAGGTCAGACGACTCGGCACTGGAATGCGGCGTGTCCCAGCGTCTTGCGCCCAGAGGGCACGACGCTGGCCAGCAGCCTGACACGGGACGCGTGTGACCTGACGTTAACGCACGTGGGCGGCCTGTGACCCGACACTGTGGAGGCAGCAATCAGGGTTGGTGGGTCGCACAAATGTTGTGAAACTCCCCGTCTCCGCGGCTGTCGTGGAGGAGCCGTACCGTTGCGTGCCAGGAGAAGGCGGTGCAGCACAATGATGAAGTAGTATTCACCTGTTCCGTCAATACGGAGTAGAGTGGCTTCCTCTGGCACGTGCGGGGTTTCTCCAGGTGGTTTGTTTCCTTACACCCCCCTCTCCCCGTGCGGGGTTGGTCTACAATGGGAAATCTGGCGGCCCCGATACCGATAATGTCGATGCAGGTTTCAACGCGGCGCCATCATTACGCCCGTCCGTGCAGCGGCGCGAGGCTAATTCGCGTCGCCTCGGGGAGAGCGGTGATCCGGCTCACGGGACCACGATGCAGCAGCCAATATACAGGGCGGGGGTCTTAACACCGTGAGGCTAACGGGATTACCAGGCACAACTGTATGGGCAGCGTTCACGCGCGAAACCAAGGCATGTCCGACCTGCACCGCATGGCGCTTCCATATACGGGTCAAGTCTCTGGCCGGCGATGGCATCGTGACAGCGCTCCCTGTCGCGAGCTGTCAGCCCCCCCACCCCCTACGGCCTCCCACGCTCCTCCCCAATACAAAGACAAAGATCGCCCGTATAGCCTTAAACAGATTGTCGGGGCAAGTGCTTTTATCGAGTAGCACCTAATGGTTGCTCGGAGTGGTGGGTGGCCAACAGCAACGCCTGGCCGGCTTTGTCTCAGCAATGCCGATGTCTACACACCGCACCAGGTGCTCATTTGAGGCTGAGTCGAACCAGGGGAGGCCCAGGACTGATTCAGATAATCGTCACTGATGTTGTTGACCGTGAGCGGCAATCGAACTCGCGTCGCCGGGTTCGTAGCGCAGAGCGCCAACCAAATACTCTACCGCTCCCCCAATTGTATGTCCAATCAACTTGGACACAAGACAAAGACACGCGCACACGGTCCAGAACCTTCACCACCCAGACTCTGACAGTGCGACACGCGTCGGGTGGGGGACAGTTGGGAGGTTTAATGAGCCCCCCGATCACAACAATAACAACTCGTGCCGGTGGCATTGCGATTCGTGTTTATATGGAAACAACGAATACCGTACCCAATCCCACTGCAAGTTTGGGTCATTCCCAGATGTCCCATCTGCCGAAACCCCAAGTTTGCTCTCCTAATGCAACGTGGCTGTGGGCTGGGACCCCAGTCAGTGCCACGTGAACTCTGTAATCACAGAGCAGGCCCGGTGCAGAATGCAGGGAGCCGCGTGGTGTCCCGGCTCTGTATGTGGCAAGGAGAGTGAGACGTGCATCTGGGGGGGAGATGGTACGTGCGGGAGTCGCCCCCTGGTGGAGCCGGGAAGCCGGGGCCCGCAGCTGCCTGCGGGAAGGCAGCGGCCACGTGGCGGGTTCTGCGGCAGGGTTCAGAGAGGGCGCCCGTCCGAGTTGACCTCTCGTGCCGCCGCTGGCTGGGAGCTCTGTGAATTCGTCGCTTCATTGGGAAACCCCACGGGGACATCGCTCCCGACTGGCGAATTCATGGCCACTTGTGACAGGCCGGTGCCTCTGTTCACCCCCGCGTCGCACAGGGACAGCTGCCATCAGGGGATCTCCTCGGCTTATATATAAAAAACGACCCGCGCTCTGAGCGGCTCGTTGCATTATGGGTGCGGTATAATTGCGAGTCGGTGTTGGTGTATACCCCCACGTGATCCATCAAGTCACCCGCAATACACTCGGCTTGTCACCAAAGCGAAGCAAATTTTAAGCCTGGTTAACGCTTGGACGAGAGACTGCCTTGAATGCCAGACGCCAGATTAATCAAGACGCAAGATTAATCAAGACGCCGGATTAATCAAGACGCAAGATTAATCAAGACGCCAGATTAATCAAGACGCCAGATTAATCAATGGCTGCTCTCCGGTCGAGCGAGCGTCATAGAAGCGTGCAGAGTTCTCGCCCCGGGCTGCGGGTTGACTCGGCCCATCTCTGAACACACGGAGCTCCGTGCTGAGTTGTTGTTGTTGCTGTGGTAGTTGTTGCTGTGGTTGTTGACTGTTCTTGTGCACCACTGCCAACGTAGTAGCAGCAGCAGCGGTCGTTGCCGGCTGTACCGAGCTGGTGCCCGTCCTTGACATTTGGGGCTTCCCGTGCACAGTTGTTCGCGGAGTGGTTTTGTCCACGAGTGTTTTGCTGCAACCAGGCTTCTATTGTATAACCAGGGTCCCCATAGAAAATGAAAATGCATTACCCAGTGCGTTTCACTTGCGCCAAAATCAACTCCACCAACCCGGCATCAACGTTGTTTGTCTCGTTCGTGTTCCTCTCCAAACGCGTGGACGACGTTGGGACAGCAGAGGGCAGTGCAGCACCATCGGTTGTTGCTCTGTACTCGACCCCACGTTTATGGCTCCCAGGCCGTCACCAACCGGCACCGACTGGCCCGCCCACCTCCACAAACACGTGTCTGGAAGAGTAGACCAAATACCATTGGAGAGTTCGCTCTGACGAAGGCCCGTCCGCCACGAGCAGGGGCAGGTGAACGCTGCGAGTTCACGTCTCCTGCTGCTGCTTCCATGTGCAGCTACAGTCGTGTCGCGCTAATTCATTCAGCTGGCGCCTCGGGACGTTGCATCTGACGTCGTCCCATGCAACGTCGCGCGCGAGGCTCCCTCGGTGTCGCCAGCACCGTAAGACACAGCCCGGTTATTGCGCGCTCACGCCATTGCTGGCCGAAGGGGAGCTCTGGGCGGTTTTTGGTCCACTCTGCCACGCTGAGCAGACGTCTTGGAAGAGATGTAAATACCCACGTTTTACTCCACCACACTTCACCCGCTGATCGACTAAGTGCGGTGAATCAATGTATACAGCTGCTGGGTGGATAGATGAGGCGGCGGGGTGGACTTTAGAAACTCGCCCCATTCTCCGAAGTGCCGCGTCGGGAGATATAATCGAGCCGGCGACCTGTGGACGGCGAGCCCATCGTGCTGCTCGCCGTGACACCACCGGCACCACCACCGCTGTGGCAGCTGCCTTCGCTGCTCAGTTCATCAGAGGACCGTGTCCATAGCTCCACAATAATTTCCGCTACTGAGGAATGCGGCATCAGACAAAACGAACACCGCAACACCCGAACCCGGGCAGAGACGCCGCCCGGCAGCGAACACGGAGGGGGGGGGGGGGGTCACGCGCTCCCCCCCCCCGCCGACTGTGCGAGTGGCCGGGTGGTGTTAGTAGCCCCCCCAACCCATCCACCTCCGAGTCTCTTTTGCGGATTAGATCCGAGCTCTTGTCTTGCCGCTCATATTATTCATTTAGTTTGTTTCAATCCTGGCCGAAACACTTTGTTGTTTTTGTGTCCCTCATGGTGATGCTCTCGCTTGCCCTTTTCTGCTCTCCCTACACAAATCCTCAAGACAACGCTTGCTGCGAGTCAAGGCTGAAGAAAGCCACTCTTACCAACGGCTTACACGGAGAAATCGACTCACCCCGAGGAAACCAAACACAACGACAAGGCATGAATAATGCACCATCTTCCGAGACCCCGCGGCAGTGGCGGGGGTGGTGGACACGTGCTCCGACACGCGGCGGCAGAACGTCACCGGTCAACGCGGTGCGACCTGCCGCTGCCTGGCAGCGCACTGGAGGCGCTCACTTCATGCCCCCACCCCCCATACATGATGGACGTGCAGTCATCGCCCAACCAGCTGCTTCCCCTGGGGGCTTCACTTTACACGAGGGGCTGGCTCCCTGTGACGCCAGCGAGCGCGTTACACCCCCAATACACCCACAAGGAACCCGACACACTCGCTGAGCGGGAGGCACGTGATCTGTGATCCAGCACTGTGGAGGCACCGAGGGTTGGTGGATCAGACAATTGTTGTGGAACTCCCTTCCCGTGGGCGTCGATGAGATGCCACAGTTACATAACGCATGAGTAACTATTGGGTAGCACACAAACCCTTATGTAATAATAACCTTTTAAAACTAAATAAACAAATGTGTATTAACAGTAAAAGTATAAAACGTTGCTGGCACAATGCATTGTGGGAAGCGTTACACCCAGGTTAGGGTCCTTCGCAGAGGCGGTTCGAGAAAAATAATCACAAGGGGGGCAGGCGGGGGGCTGTCTCCACATTTCAGGATTTTCAACAGGGCCCGCATGAGTAATAAACCAAATCCAATGAATTTCTCTCGGAATTATGATTACTCTAATACCGGTTGTCGGGTCTGAAGGGGCTTTCAATGGCCTTGTAGGAAGTGATTGGTGTGGCCTGCCTGCTGGGTAGCACCGTGGCTGTAGATGCACGGGCCCGCAGGGCAACTGCGTACGCAACGTAACAACCGCAGCGACGCACGGAGAGACGAGGCTGGCTCACAGAGGTCACCACGGGAGGTGACCGTAACGAGTTAATTGTCTCAGTCGCCAATCATTATCATCAGCCATGGTCAATCCACTGCTGGATGAAGGCCTCCCCAAGCCACAGCCACCTCCCACGATCCTGCGATGCCACAATCTACGCAACCTTCACAAACTGCATTTCAAAAGTTTGCGTGACATCGGGGGTTTCACCTTACGTGACTGATTTCCGAGCAGCGAACCTCTCTGTAGCGGGGCTCTGGTGAGAGCACCGCGCTTCCTCAGGTTCATCTGCGGTCACTGTAAGGGGTCTCAGAAGCAGCTCTGGGGCATCGTCATAGGGTTTAATTCATTTTCATTTGTCGGTATCCCGCATTTCCAATCTGTCACAGTCGGTGGATGATAAACGTGGTTGATATTCAGGACACATTCTCAAATGGCAAATATCTTTGACCTCGGCATTACATCAGCTACTTGTCGGCTGGCCAAAGTAAAGCGATGTGATTAAAATAATCCGTCTGGATTTAAATAATTAGAATACCTGTACAACTGTGGCACGAACAAGTGGGGGCTTGTTTTGCAAAGACAAGGTCCCCGTTTAGCCTCAACAGTGTTGAGGCAATTGCTGTGAGTGAGCACCTATGAAGCCCGGCAAGGAACACGAGGGGTGGATGGCCAGCACCATTCCAGGCCGCCTTTCTCTCCCCATTGCTGGTGTTCACACATCGCCCCAGGTACTCATTTGAGACTGAGTCGACCTACTGGACGCCGAGGACTTGTTTCAGACAATCGTTACTGGTGTTGGCCTTGAGCGATAATTGAAGTCGGGTGGCCGGGTTCGTCGTGTAGGGCACGGTTCGCTGCACCACCGCTCACCACTACACATGCGCAGCGAACGTGCCGAAACATAGTATTTTAAGCGACAATAATTTGCGGTGGAGAGTCTGTAAATCTAGCTCCCAAGCTGCGGAGCTGACGGGGTTGCGCTATCGCGTTTGATTAAAACGGCGAGCAGAAGGCACCCCTGCCCGGGGTTATCCGGGGTGCTGATGCTCAGCTGCGGGGCGATTTCACTAAAAGCGCAGCCCCTTCCAAGACGCGAGCGCGCTGCACCGACCCCTCCTCTCTCGAGGAAGCCCCAGAATATTCACTCGCGCCCGAATTACGCCGTCTCCTCGTAAACCCCGCATTGCGACTCCCCCACCCCAGAGCAGTATCCCCGCGTCTTAGATAAAGTGGATACTTTAATTTCAAGTGTACGAGTGGGAGCAGCGCCCACGTGAAGCGCCGTACGTTCATCCTCTCAGCAAACACGGCCGCTTCTCAACCTCCTAATCGTCTCGAACCGCGTTCACGATCGCGTGGCAATGATCGCCGGGGCACCCCGCGTGCCCTTGAGACGCGCGGCCTTCAAAATCGACCCTCTCGGTGCTTGCGATGGTGCCAGCGCTCCGCTGTACACAGAGGATCATGGGCGCCATCCTGGCGTGGTGTCGACTCGACATTAATCTGTATCTTGTGCGATGTGTAAACATCAGTTTGAGGGATACAAAGGCGGCCTGGCGTGGTGTTGGCCACAGACCATCATTAACATATGGGCACGTGCAGCCGAATATCTCAATCCACTGCTGGATGAGGGCCATGCCTTTACGGTCGTGGGGGGGGGGGGGGGGGGGGGGGGTATTTGACCATACTTCCCCATGCTGGTCAGTGCCGGTTGGTGCAAGCGGGGAGCGTAGAATTAAAGTACAGTACAACAATGCAATTTGCCACACTGCCCAATGTAGCCCGCAAGCAGCAGTGGAGTTTCGTGGAGGCGTCGCGATCCCACAGGGTTCCAGAGCTGGCGCACAGACTCACGGTGCCACGCAGCCGAGCCCAGGGCCAAGGGCTCGTGGGAAAGAGAGGCGCGAGTTTCCGGGCCCGGTGCCCAGCACGGGTGAGGATTGTTTATTTATCCGTCATAGTGAAGTAGGGATTAGCGCTGAGATTTGTGTCACAGCCACGAGGGTAAACTTCGCACAGAAGCTGTGGGGAAAGCTGCGATTTTACAGAGATCACGGTTATGGATTTAGTCAAGTCAAGGGTGATTTCCTGCTCATCTCCAGTGTACAGCCCCGCAGAGCTAGTGGTGGAAATTCCTCGCTCCTTTGGCAGGGGCGATTCGCATCCATAGCACAACCGCTGTTTACTTCCTTACAAAGTGGCGCCTATTTTAACGATCCTGGATGGAGTGATGATGAGCTGGGTCACCCCAACCCCAACCAGTATTTTAACTGGCAACCCTGGTGTGTTTGGAACGACGTCACGTGGTGGACACATGGAGGCGACAGGTGTCGGAGGTGAACGCTGCCCTCGTTTCAAAGCATCTGCGCACGTGACCTTTAGTTCAGCACTGTGGAGACATCAAGGGTTGGTGGATCATCGCACAAATGGCGTGAATCCTCCCGTGGGCGTCGAGAATGTGTCATACTTTGGCTTGCTGGGAGAAGGCAGTACAGCAAGTAGACCAATCGCCATCTTTGTCCATCTGTAAGGGGATAGAGTGTTGCCCCTCGTGCAAGGCGTGGGGTTTCTCCGGGTGCTCATTCATTGGCTGAAAACCTCAAATGAAAAACCCCCATATCGCAGCAGGACCTTCCTGAAAAAAAGAGTCGTATGACGCAGGGTGCCCCTGCTGGATAAATACGCACAGTAACATAATTACGAATCTGCACGACGCGGCGCGCCCATGAATATCCCGCGGAAGAGAATAATCCCGGGTTCATGGCCGTGTTTATGGATGCCCGCGGTCATAAAGCACGAGGCAGCGCCCATAGCGGTGATGAGGCCATTCACTCATCCCAGGGCCACGGGGCAGCGTCGCTGCTGCTGCAATTTTCTGGAAAGCTGCCAGGTTTGTTTGGAGTAGGGATTGTCAACGTAAGGCACTACCACTAGAGTACAAGGTAAAACCTATCCATAATAATATTGTATTATCATATAATTGTACTCTATATTTATATAATCCCACGAACATGTTCATTTAAAATCAGGAGCATGGACTCACCGTCGCTGTCAGAGATTGGTTGATGTGGCTAGGTGCCAAAATAATTCTCAGGAACAGGGCACCGGACTGTTCCGCCTGAAAGCCATCGCTGTGCGTGACGGGTCACGGTGCTTCTGGGCCCACAGGCACGAGCCACAAACCCCAGAGATCACGCGCCGGCGGTTTGACGATCATCGGGCCGAGTTATTTTCTGAAATAAATCTGAGTGAGTGGCAGGCAGAACCCTGCCCCTGGCAGTACAAGGCGTTCGTTTTCAAAACAGAGAAGACCACAGAGCAGCGACAAAGAGTAAAGCCCCACGCACAGAGGCCTTTGCTGCCACGCGTCGCGAGATGGCTGCGTGGCGCTGAGCTGCATGGCTTGGTTGGACGCCCACGGTTCTCTGTTTCCCACCGACCTTTCCGGTTCTAATTGCGTCTGGGTCTATCGGGTGATCCCAAATTATTCCTCATTAATTCCCCCAACTCATTAGGGATCTTGCAGCGCATGGCAACACGCGGTGCGTCAGCCTCTCGCAAGGCGCTGGGCGAATGATGAGGAGACATCGCATGACCCCCCCCCCGCCTAACGGCCGAGGGTGACGGGGTCGCGAGTGAGCGGTGAGAGCCCCTGGGAGCCCACGAGTGACGCCCTCGGAGCGCATTCGGTGCTCTTGAAGGCGATGTGTCCAGCACGTGACCTTTGGCACCGGTCGTTCCTCCTTGCCCAATTACTGGGCAATTTGGCGATGGGCAGCCGTGACCCTGACCACCCTCGTGTTTGCGCTGGGCCCGCCTGGCGGCCTGGATGTTAACTAGGCACATTGCCCGAAACGTCGCGTATGATATATATTTTTATTTCAAGGCCGCAGTGTTATCAACGGCATGTGTTGAGTTTTGTTCTTTGTCGTCTGATCGTCGTTACACCGGAGCGCCTTGTTGATTGGACGGTGCTGCTGCTTGTCTCCAACAGCGCAGCGCCGTGGGACCGACGGTAGATACATGGACACGTGACACTGTGTTTCCCGCCCGCGATCTGTGCCATGGTGCTGGTCGTGGTGGTTACGCTGCTGCGCGTGGGTTGGTGGATCACCGTACAAATGTTGTGAAACTCCCTTCCCCATCGGGAGTCGAGGAGGTGCCGCGCATGCGAGGGGGGAACACTCTATCCCGAACCGGAGGGCCATGATAACAGTCCGAACTCTGCTGTACTGCATTCTGCTGGCGAGGCAGATTATTGCTCCTCGATGCCCACGGGAAGGGACTAGCGGTGTGGTTGATGTTCGTGTGTGATTGGTAGCGGTGCGATTGGCGGTGGGGGTACGATGAGTGGAACTCAGATTGGTGGAGCTGCACGCCCCCCCCCCTACCCGCGTCGGTGATCGCTCACCAAGTCCCAGGCGCGGTCATCGATGGAGAGGCGGTGGGGGGGGGGCTCGCGGCTTTAATAGCCGACATGGCGTGGTCACCGACATAGCGTGGTCGCGCATGTCGATGAGGAGCGGCGACCTCCCGTGACCCAGTCGCGTCGCCTAGATGGATCATTCCGGGATCATGCGCGACCCATCACACACGCAGCTTTAATTAACCATCACACATACGCAGCTTTAATTAACCATCACACACACACAGCTTTAATTAACCGTGATTGTCCACAGGGAACGCGCGGAGGAATATCCCCAGCGTGTTTCACGCGGTGCTCCAAAGGGAGCTTCGTCTCAGACGGCTCCTCTTGCAGCCGCAAGACAGTTTGCTGCGGCAGCTTATTTATAACGGATGGCCTATGTCACTGTGTGTGCTCGAAGGTGTCTCGTGTTATATAAATAATTGTATTTGTTTATTCAGGCGAGCCGCATTGAGTCGCACAAATCTTATTCCGGAGGGTCTTGTATCAGGTTTTTATTGTACGATGTCTTGAGTCAATTTATGATGAGCGTTTATTATTCACGTGAGGGAACCGGCGCATCCGTACAGATGGAAACAGATGGTGATGAGTCCACTTGCTGTACAGCCTTCTCGTGGCGAGCCAAGGGTATGGTATCTCCTCCACGCCCACGGGAAGGGAGTTTCACAAGAGCGTCAGGTCGGTGACCCACCAACCCTCGCTGCCTCCACAGCGCTGGAGTATAGCAGCTGCGTGCATAGCCACCGTCCACCGTGACCCGGCTAAAGGCAGAGACGCTGTACACATGCACACGCTGTGTGTGCTCATGATGATTGATATTCTGACAGCGGTGATGGTGATCATTGCCGTGGCGCCGATGGTGGTGGTAATGACGATCGTAACGGTAACAGCGAGGAGTGATCATGAATTATGGTAATGAGTGTACAGTCACTGAGCGCGCGTGGGTGATCGTGCCCGTGTTTGTGTGTGTGATTGTGCCCGTGCTTGTGTGATTGTGCCAGTGTTTGTGTGTGTGCGAATGTGCCCTTGTGTGCGTGTGTGTGATTGTGTCCTTGTGTGTGATTGTGCCTGTGTTTGTGTGCGTGTGTGTGAATGTGCCCTTGTGTGATTGTGCCTGTGTTTGTGTGTGTGAATGTGCCCTTGTGTGATTGTGCCTGTGTTTGTGTGCGTGTGTGTGATTGTGCCTGTGTTTGTGTGTGTGAATGTGCCCTTGTGTGATTGTGCCTGTGTTTTTGTGCGTGTGTGTGATTGTGTCCTTGTGTGCGTGTGTGTGATTGTGCCTGTGTTTGTGTGCGTGTGTGTGAATGTGCCTGTGTTTGTGTGCGTGTGTGTGATTGTGCCCTTGTGTGCGTGTGTGATTGTGCCTGTGTTTGTGTGCGTGTGTGTGATTGTGCCTGTGTTTGTGTGCGTGTGTGTGATTGTGCCTGTGTTTGTGTGCGTGTGTGTGAATGTGCCCGTGTTTGTGTGTGATTGTGCCCGTGTTTGTGTGCGTGATTGTGCCTGTGTTTGTGTGCGTGTGTGTGAATGTGCCCTTGTGTGTGATTGTGCCTGTGTTTGTGTGTGTGATTGTGCCTGTGTTTGTGTGCGTGTGTGTGATTGTGCCTGTGTTTGTGTGCGTGTGTGTGAATGTGCCTGTGTTTGTGTGCGTGTGTGTGATTGTGCCTGTGTTTGTGTGCGTGTGTGTGATTGTGCCTGTGTTTGTGTGCGTGTGTGTGATTGTGCCTGTGTTTGTGTGCGTGTGTGTGAATGTGCCCGTGTTTGTGTGTGATTGTGCCCGTGTTTGTGTGCGTGAATGTGCCCGTGTTTGTGTGCGTGTGTGTGATTGTGCCTGTGTTTGTGTGCGTGTGTGTGATTGTGTCCTTGTGTGTGATTGTGCCTGTGTTTGTGTGCGTGTGTGTGAATGTGCCCTTGTGTGATTGTGCCTGTGTTTGTGTGTGTGAATGTGCCCTTGTGTGATTGTGCCTGTGTTTGTGTGCGTGTGTGTGATTGTGCCTGTGTTTTTGTGCGTGTGTGTGATTGTGTCCTTGTGTGCGTGTGTGTGATTGTGCCTGTGTTTGTGTGCGTGTGTGTGAATGTGCCTGTGTTTGTGTGCGTGTGTGTGATTGTGCCCTTGTGTGCGTGTGTGATTGTGCCTGTGTTTGTGTGCGTGTGTGTGATTGTGCCTGTGTTTGTGTGCGTGTGTGTGATTGTGCCTGTGTGCGTGTGTGTGAATGTGCCCGTGTTTGTGTGTGATTGTGCCCGTGTTTGTGTGCGTGATTGTGCCTGTGTTTGTGTGCGTGTGTGTGAATGTGCCCTTGTGTGTGATTGTGCCTGTGTTTGTGTGTGTGATTGTGCCTGTGTTTGTGTGCGTGTGTGTGATTGTGCCTGTTTGTGTGCGCGTGTGTGATTGTGCCTGTGTTTGTGTGCGTGTGTGTGAATGTGCCTGTGTTTGTGTGCGTGTGTGTGATTGTGCCCTTGTGTGCGTGTGTGTGATTGTGCCTGTGTTTGTGTGCGTGTGTGTGATTGTGCCTGTGTTTGTGTGCGTGTGTGTGATTGTGCCTGTGTTTGTGTGCGTGTGTGTGAATGTGCCCGTGTTTGTGTGTGATTGTGCCCGTGTTTGTGTGCGTGAATGTGCCCGTGTTTGTGTGCGTGTGTGTGATTGTGCCTGTGTTTGTGTGCGTGTGTGTGAATGTGCCCGTGTTTTAGTGTGTGATTGTGCCTATGTTTGTGTGCGTGTGTGTGATTGTGTCTGTGTTTGTGTGCGTGTGTTTGAATGTGCCCGTGTTTGTGTGCGTGAATGTGCCCGTGTTTGTGTGTGTGAATGTGCCCGTGTTTGTGTGCGTGTGTGTGAATGTGCCTGTGTTTGTGTGCGTGATTATGCCTGTGTTTGTGTGCGTGTGTGTGATTGTGCCTGTGTGTGTGTGCGTGTGTGTGCGTGTGTGTGAATGTGCCCGTGTTTGTGTGTGATTGTGCCCGTGTTTGTGTGCGTGAATGTGCCCGTGTTTGTGTGCGTGTGTGTGATTGTGCCTGTGTTTGTGTGCGTGTGTGTGAATGTGCCCGTGTTTTAGTGTGTGATTGTGCCTATGTTTGTGTGCGTGTGTGTGATTGTGTCTGTGTTTGTGTGCGTGTGTTTGAATGTGCCCGTGTTTGTGTGCGTGAATATGCCCGTGTCTGTGTGTGAATGTGCCCGTGTTTGTGTGCGTGTGTGTGAATGTGCCTGTGTTTGTGTGCGTGATTATGCCTGTGTTTGTGTGCGTGTGTGTGATTGTGCCTGTGTGTGTGTGCGTGTGTGTGAATGTGCCCGTGTTTGTGTGTGATTGTGCCCGTGTTTGTGTGCGTGATTGTGCCTGTGTTTGTGTGCGTGTGTGTGATTGTGCCTGTTTTTGTGTGCGTGTGTGTGAATGTGCCCGTGTTTTAGTGTGTGATTGTGCCTATGTTTGTGTGCGTGTGTGTGATTGTGTCTGTTTGTGTGCGTGTGTGTACGCGGGGAACGGTATGGGGAGCTGCGGTGCAGCGGTTAGCGCGCTGCGTTTCGAAACATGGCGATTCGAGTTAAACTAATCTTTATTTTACCAGGTAAGGCCCACTGAGCTAAAAAGCTTTTTTTCGGAAGCGACCTGGCTATCACAAATTTCTAGCAGCCAAATACTCTAAAAGCGTGGTGGTTATAAATGTGGAGAGAAAACCCGGAGGACCCGGAGAAAAATCCACGCGACCACGGGCAGAGACACGCAGACTCCAAATATACAGCAGCAGGCGTCAGGGGCGGGATCGAACCCACGACCTCCTGTATACCAGGGGAGGTAGTTAACATCTAGCCACCGTGAATGCGATTCCCGCTCACGGCCAACACCAGTGACGATGATGTGAACCGGTCCTGTGCCTCCCCTAGGTCGACTCAGCCTTAAATGAGTACCCGGTGCGGTGTGTAAACATCACCACTAGGGAGACAAAGGCGGCAGGATGTGGTGCTGGCCACCCACCCCCTCGTGTGCTGTGTTGGCCATGTGAGGGCTCATTACGCCCCTTCCGACAAGCAAGCCAGCATCAGGACGAAGTGAAAATAAAACCGAATTTTTTTGTTACTACTTACGTTACTTTATTTTACTTTTTATTTACTATTCAGTATTTATTACGTGATTACATGCAAATGTACAATATTTATTCCTAATGCTTACCTTGTTTGATGAACCGCAACCCATTTTAAAACTGATCCTTTGTGCTTTTAAATGCAGTACTTGATTGTGTTCCGACTTGCGAAACGTTCGACTTATGAACAGGAACGGAACCCATTGGTAAGTCGAGGACTGCCCGTACACGTCATCTCTCTTGCTTTCGCATTGTAAACCTGTAAAGGACAAATGGCAAAGAGCGCGACAACCTGGTGGTGAAATCTCGCAACGACAGCTCGTAAGCCTGGCGCTCGTGTGTGTGACACTGTGCGGACTGCTATGGCAGTGACATTCCACCAGCAACATTCTCACTCCGTCGCTCCCATCGCTCCCACCCTGTCCACTCCAACTCCAAACCTCGCTCTACAGCAGGGACGGGGAACCTTTTTTTCTGCCAAGGGCCATTTGGATATTTATAACATCATTCGCAGGCCATACAAAGTTACCAACTTACAAATTAGCCTGTTATATTTGGTCAAATATTTAATGAACTCACCTCTAATGTGATGGCTGGAACTGCTTCTCTTTAGCGAGGCGTGTGATGATGTTAGCTGGTATTGATGATGTTAGCTGGTATTGATGATGTTAGCTGTTATTGACGATGTTAGCTGGTATTGACGATGTTAGCTGGTATTGATGATGTTAGCTGGTATTGATGATGTTAGCTGGTATTGATGATGTTAGCTGGTATTGATGATGTTAGCTGGTATTGATGATGTTAGCTGGTATTGATGATGTTAGCTGGTATTGGTGATGTTAACTGGTATTGATGATGTTAGCTGTTATTGACGATGTTAGCTGGTATTGATGATGTTAGCTGGTATTGGTGATGTTAACTGGTATTGATGATGTTAGCTGGTATTGATGATGTTAGCTGGTATTGATGATGTTAGCTGGTATTGATGATGTTAGCTGGTATTGATGATGTTAGCTGGTATTGATGATGTTAGCTGGTATTGATGTTAGCTGGTATTGATGATGTTAGCTGGTATTGATGATGTTAGCTGGTATTGATGATGTTAGCTGGTATTGATGATGTTAGCTGGTATTGATGATGTTAGCTGTTATTGACGATGTTAGCTGTTATTGACGATGTTAGCTGGTATTGATGATGTTAGCTGGTATTGATGATGTTAGCTGGTATTGACGATGTTAGCTGGTATTGATGATGTTAGCTGGTATTGATGATGTTAGCTGGTATTGATGATGTTAGCTGGTATTGATGATGTTAGCTGGTGTTGACGATGTTAGCTGGTATTGATGATGTTAGCTGGTATTGATGATGTTAGCTGGTATTGACGATGTTAGCTGGTATTGATGTTAGCTGGTATTGATGATGTTAGCTGGTATTGATGATGTTAGCTGGTGTTGACGATGTTAGCTGGTATTGGTGATGTTAGCTGGTATTGATGATGTTAGCTGGTATTGGTGATGTTAACTGGTATTGGTGATGTTAGCTGCTATTGGTGATGTTAGCTGGCATTGATGATGTTAGCTGGTATTGACGATGCTAGCTGGTATTGGTGATGTTAGCTGGTATTGACGATGTTAACTGGTATTGGTGATGTTAGCTGGTATTGGTGATGTTAGCTGGTATTGATGATGTTAGCTGGCATTGATGATGTTAGCTGGTATTGATGTTAGCTGGTATTGACGATGTTAGCTGGTGTTGATGATGTTAGCTGGTGTTGACGATGTTAGCTGGTATTGGTGATGTTAGCTGGTATTGATGTTAGCTGGTATTGATGATGTTAGCTGGTATTGACTATGTTAGCTGGTATTGACGATGTTAGCTGGTATTGACGATGTTAGCTGGTATTGATGATGTTAGCTGGTATTCATGATGTTAGCTGGTATTCATGATGTTTGCTGGTATTGATGTTAGCTGGTGTTGATGATGTTAGCTGGTGTTGATGATGTTAGCTGGTGTTGACGATGTTAGCTAGTATTGACGATGTTAGCTGGTATTGACGATGTTAGCTGGTATTGGTGATGTTAGCTGGTATTGATAATGTTAGCTGGTATTGATGATGTTAGCTAGTATTGACGATGTTAGCTGGTATTGACGATGTTAGCTGGTATTGATGTTAGCTGGTATTGGTGATGTTATCTGGTATTGGTGATGTTAGCTGGTATTGACGATGTTAGCTGGTATTGACGATTTTAGCTGGTATTGATGATGTTAGCTGGTATTGATGATGTTAGCTGGTATTGATGATCTTCTTGGTTCTTTCGGTAAAGTCACGTAGAATGGAAATAAAATGATAATAAAAAAATAAAACATAATAAAATAAGATTCTCACGACGTTTCGGCCACAAAACAAGTAGCCTTCTTCAGGTGAATAAACAGGACTGTCCCGAAGACAGCGCTTGAGTGAACATTGCCAAGCCTGGACCGCGTCTTTTAAGCTGTGTGGGCGGAATTAACATATGAATTAGCATGTTACCCAGCACCACCACCGGATCGGGGGAGGGTGGCGGCGGGTACACAGACACAAGGAAAGAAAAAAGGAATAGGATAGGTGCGCTGTTCTGTCCTGTATTGCGTTAATAACTATGCTATAAACTGGACTACTATACAATATATATTCATATTCTTAGTTCTTTCGGTAAAGTCACGTTGAAGGGAAACAACAAAATAATAAAATAAATATAAAACAATAAAAATTCTCACGACGTTTCGACCATAACACAAACGGTCGTCATCAGGTGTGTTGGTTTGCATAAATGTATTTGTAAACGGTGTATTTATTTATTTAGAAAAAACGTCAGCGCCACGCGCAGCGATTTGGCAGTTTATTTAGAAGGACTAGTCCATCTATAGTCTCCTCTTTTCAGAATATAGATGGACTAGTCCTCCTAAATAAACTGCCAAATCGCTGCACGTGGCGCTGACGTTTTTATAAATAAATAAATACACCGTTTAAAAATACATTTATGCAAACCAACACACCTGAAGACGACCGTTTGTGTTATGGTCGAAACGTCGTGAGAATTTTTATTGTTTTATATATATTTTATTATTTTGTTGTTTCCCTTCAACGTGACTTTACCGAAAGAACTAAGATTATGAATTACTACAGTCACAAAAGCTTTAAATCAAAATTTACTATACAATATATTATTATACCTTCCAATCTAAACTACATGGTATAATATCATATCCATAGACAAAAAAATCCACCTTTGAATTATACAATGCGTTACTATACACTGCCCTATACTTTAGACTATAAAATATTAGACTTGTAACTTTACACCGTCTTATTTTTATCAACCCCACTATATGCCACACTGCTGTATATTCACTATACAATTATGATACTATATATTGCCATATGAATTGTGTTAAACATTACGATGTTATACTATTTAATATTATACCACATGCTATAAACTATACCATTGACTGTCGTGTGAAAGGTATTAAGAGGCAGTACCAACGAATGGACTTCGGTCTGAAGGTCACCGTAAAATACAATCAATTAAGAACCGAAATGGTTTATAACATCTTTCCAATGGTTACGAAGCCAGAATCCATCTTCTCGGTTGAAATTGTCTCTGTGTTTGTATATGTGGATGGCCTCATGAACAAATCTCTCATGGTAGCCAGATGGCTTGCAGAGAACCTCCGTCTTGGAGAAGTCAATGTCATGTGAGCCCACTGAATTATAACAGTGATCTGCCACGGCTGAGGAGTTCGTCCTACCGTGTTTCAAGTCTACTTTATGTTCACGGATGCGGTCCGAGATATGTCGGTTGGTTTCTCCAATGTAGCTGCTACCACAGAGGCAACTTAGTTTGTAAACGCCCGGGTACTGTATGTCTGGGACCACATCTTTTACAGACGGAACCAGATCACGGATTTTATGCACTGTGTTGAATCGGACCTAGATCTTGTGTTTATTCAGGATTTTGGAGATTTTTTTGTGACCCCCGCAATGTAGGGTAAGGTGATGGTTTTGAATGGCTCCTCAAGAGGATCCTTCTTCGTGGCTGGAGTGATGGCTTTGCGGATTGTGTAGTCGGAGTAACCATTAGCCTTGAGAGCTTGGTGTACTGCTTGAGTTCACTGGCAATGTGTTCCTGGTCGGAAATGCATTGGGCTCTATGGTATAGAGTCTTGATGAGCGAGTTCTTCTAGGATGGATGGTGGTGGGAATCCGGTTTTAAGTAAGCATCCGTATGGGTAGCTTTCCTGTAGACAGAGTGGCTCATTGAACCATCAGGTCTCCTTTTAATTAAGATATCCAAAAAGGGTAACTTGCCATCTTTTTCGACCTCAATGGTAAATCTGATGGTTGGGTGTGTGGAATTGATGTGGTCGAGGAATTGGTCTAGAGCAGGTCGGCCATGTGGCCAGATGACAAAAGTGTCATCCATGTACCTCTTCCATAAGGTCGGGTGTAGAGTGGCAGTCTGGATGGCGTCAGTTTCAAATTTTTCCATAAACACGTTGGCTACAACCAGAGATAGGGGGGGAGCCCATTGGGGTGCCCTCAATTTGTTTGTAGAAAGTTCCATTCCAGGTGAAGTATGTGTTGGTTAAGCAGTGTCTCACCAGGGGGGGTACATCAGTATGCAGTCCTTGATGAACCAAGTCTTCAATGATTGCGATGGTGTCAGGTACCGGAACTTTGGTGAATAAGGAAACCACATCAAAGCTGACAAGCAGGTCGTCTGGGGACAGGGAAATACCCTTGATTGTCGATACCAGGTGAGTAGAGTTTAGTACCGCAGAGGTGGTTTTTCCAGTGAAAGGTCGCAGGATATCAGACAGAAAACGAGCTAGTTTGTAGGTGGGGGAATTGATAGTGGAGACGATGGGACGAATAGGGTGTGTCTTCTTTATGTATTTTTGGAAGGCCATATAATCTTGGTGGTCTAGCCACAGAAGGTTTCAACGAGAACTGTTTGGTTTGATCAATTAATGCTGTTGAATCAGAGATGATTTTGTTGGTTTTAGTAACCAGGCTGTTGGTGGGGTCTATTCTTATTTTCGTATTGCTGCCATCGTTGAGTAGTTCTTGAATTTTGTTGTTATATTCTATTTTGTCCATGATGACAGTGGCATTGCCCTTGTCGGCTGAGAGGATGACAATGTCATCTCTCTTTTTTTAATTGAGATAATTCAAAGCGCTCGTATTTGCTGATGTTGCTAGGTGGCATCTTAGCGTTTTAGAGGGTTGCAGCGATTTCAGATCTTGCTATGTCTGCAGCGATGTGGCCCAGGCCCTTGAGTGCCACGTCGACATGGGCAATGATACAATTAACTGGTATGTGTCTAGGTGTGACTGCAAAGTTTAACCCTTTAGCGAAAACGGCTTTCAGACCATCAGAAATAGAGCTGTTACTGCGATTAATTACGACATTGTTAACGTCCAACTTTTCAGTGTGTGGATCCGATTTCTTGTTGGAAAGGCGGTTGAATTTGGAAATCAAATTATCCTTACATTTGGTCGACAGTGGCAGCTGAAGAGGCAGTTATATTGTCTACATGTTCCCAATCCGATGTAGACATTGTTGCCGTCAATGATAAGTGTGATTTGTAGAGTGTCTTGTCTAACTGATCTAGTTCGGTGCGTGTAAGTCTGATTTTTTCTGAGATAAGAGCTAAGCTAGTTTTAGTTAGAATTCGTTTTGCATTAAAAGAAGTTACAGCAGCAGAGGTTAGTGTAAATGCGGTTGGTATTACCTTAGAGTCGTGGCATCTCTTCAGAAAGGTGAGAGATTCGATAAGTTGAGCCTTCTTATCTCGGAGTTTGTTGAAGGATCTCAGGGTTATGTGGAATCCCTCCCCGTAGAGGCGGTTAAATTTCGGTTTAAAGCTTTCGTGACTGCAGGGATTCATCTTCTTGGTTCTTTCGGTAAAGTCCCGTAGAATGGAAATAAAATAATAAAAATAAAACATAATAAAATAAGATTCTCACGACGTTTTGGCCACAAAACAAATAGTCTTCTTCAGATGAAAAAACAGGACTGTCCAGAAGACAGCGCTTGAGTGAACATTGCCAAGTCTGGACCGCGTCTTTTAAGCTGTGTGGGCGGAATTGACATATGAATTAGCATGTTACCCAGCACCACCACCGGATCGGGGGAGGGTGGCGGCGGGTACACAGACACAAGGAAAGAAAAAAGGAATAGGATAGGTGCGCTGCTCTGTCCTGCATTGCGTTATAACTTTGCTATAAACTGGACTACTATACAACATAATATTGTACCTTCCAATTTAAACTACATGGTATAATATCATATCCATAGACAAAAAAATCCACCTTTGAATTATACAATGCGTTACTATACACTGCCCTATACTTTAGACTATAAAATATTAGACTTGTAACTTTACACTGTCTTATTTTTATCAACCCCACTATATGCCACACTGCTGTATATTCTGCTGTATATGTTTTATTGTTATTATTTTATTTCCATTCTACGTGACTTTACCGAAAGAACCAAGAAGATGAATCCCTGCAGTCACGAAAGCTTTAAATCGAAATTTATGGTATTGATGATGTTAGCTGGTATTGATGATGTTAGATGGTATTGATGATGTTAGCTGGTATTGATGATGTTAGCTGGTATTGATGATGTTAGCTGGTATTGATGTTAGCTGGTATTGATGATGTTAGCTGGCATTGATGATGTTAGCTGGTATTGATGTTAGCTGTTATTGATGATGTTAGCTGGTATTGATGATGTTGCTACTCGCAACTGTTTTTCCAGGTTTGCTCCTAGATTTATTGAATTTCGAGTCCTGCCTGCGGTTGCCTTGGTAGGGCCAGAGACCAAATGATTCCACGGGCCTTGTACGGCCCGCGGGCCGGACGTTACCCACCCCTGCTGTACAGCCAACGGGTTCTATTCTGCTGATGAGACGCTGAATGTCGAACCGGTCCCGAGTTATGCTAGTGCTAAACAATGCTGATATAATTGTGCACTCCCAGAAGGCCGTGTGGCTGATGGAATGTGTAAATATAATACTCTTACATTTCATGCGGAGGAACGAATATTTGGAGGTGTTTTGTATGCTGTATTTATGTTTTATACTGCAATCATGAAGTTCGGCAAAGTAGTACTTGACAATTTCACTGCAAGCTTTGCAGTTCCACGAGCAAGGAAGGAAACCCCTTTTACAATCAACCGATCACAATCCAGTTAGCCCCTCGTTTAATCTTTCATGTGTGCATGTGTAGTCTCATAAACTATTCAAGACTCGAAATAAGTTTTCTTTACAAAAAATAAATTACGCAGAGCCGTAAACAGCTCATCCACAGTTGTATCCGCTATCCTACAACGCAGATACGTATATCATTATTCTGGTAGCGATATGCGATAGCTGCACAATGAATGAATCCCGCGCCAGGGCAATGAATGAATCCCGCGAGACGGGCGACTGTGGAAAGGCTGGGCGAGGTGGTGAGCACTCGCGTCTCTGGGCTGTTGGGCGCAGAGCTCGTTACGATGATGGTGGTGATGATGATGCTGACGATGATGATGGAGGCTGCACTGCTATTCGCGCTCCTACCTCATCCTCCACACCCCATCCCTCTTTCTCTCTCCTCCCGCAAAAACCGAGACTTTCATCCGGACTGAGATAATCCATCCAATAGACAACCAGAGACCACAAATATAAATTCCCAGGCTACCTACCATAATGATGAATGGTGTGAAGCCGGGCAGCACTGTGTATATGTAACCGAGCAGCACTGTGTATATGTAACCAGGCTGCACTGTGTATATGTAACCAGACTGCACTGTGTATATGTAACCAGACTGCACTGTGTATATGTAACCAGACTGCGCTGTGTATATGTAACCAGGCAGCACTGTGTATATGTAACCAGGCTGCAATGTGTATATGTAACCAGACTGCGCTGTGTATATGTAACCAGGCTGTGCTGTGTATATGTAACCAGGCTGTGCTGTGTATATGTAACCAGGCAGCACTGTGTATATGTAACCAGGCTGCAATGTGTATATGTAACCAGACTGCGCTGTGTATATGTAACCAGGCTGTGCTGTGTATATGTAACCAGGCTGTGCTGTGTATATGTAACCAGGCTGCACTGTGTATATGTAACCAGGCAGCACTGTGTATATGTAACCAGACAGCACTGTGTATATGTAACCAGACAGCACTGTGTATATGTAACCAGGCAGCACTGTGTATATGTAACCAGGCTGCGCTGTGTATATGTAACCAGACAGCACTGTGTATATGTAACCAGACTGCACTGTGTATATGTAACCAGACAGCACTGTGTATATGTAACCAGGCAGCACTGTGTATATGTAACCAGGCTGCACTGTGTATATCTAACCAGGCTGCAATGTGTATATGTAACCAGGCTGCACTGTGTATATGTAACTAGACTGCACTGTGTATATGTAACCAGACAGCACTGTGTATATGTAACCAGACTGCACTGTGTATATGTAACCAGACAGCACTGTGTATATGTAACCAGGCTGTGTATATGTAACCAGGCTGCACTGGGTATATGTAACCAGGCTGCACTGTGTATATGTAACCAGACTGCACTGGGTATATGTAACCAGGCTGCACTGTGTATATGTAACCAGACTGCACTGTGTATATGTAACCAGGCTGCACTGTGTATATGTAACCAGGCTGCACTGTGTATATGTAACCAGACTGCACTGTGTATATGTAACCAGGCAGCACTGTGTATATGTAACCAGACTGCACTGTGTATTTGTAACCAGGCTGCACTGTGTATATGTAACCAGGCTGCACTGTGTATATGTAACCAGGCTGCACTGTGTATATGTAACCAGGCTGCACTGTGTATATGTAACCAGGCTGCACTGTGTATATGTAACCAGGTAGCACTGTGTATATGTAACCAGGCTGCACTGTGTATATGTAACCAGGCTGCACTGTGTATATGTAACCAGGCTGCACTGTGTATTTGTAACCAGGCTGCACTGTGTATATGTAACCGGACTGCACTCTGTATATGTAACCAGACTGCACTGTGTATATGTAACCAGAAAGCACTCTGTATATGTAACCAGACAGCACTGTGTATATGTAACCAGACAGCACTGTGTATATGTAACCAGACAACATTGTGTATATGTAACCAGACAGTACTGTGTATATGTAACCAGACTGCACTGTGTATATGTAACCAGGCTGCACTGTGTATATGTAACCAGGCAGCACTGTGTATATGTAACCAGACAGCACTGTGTATATGTAACCAGGCAGCACTGTGTATATGTAACCAGACAGCACTGTGTATATGTAACCAGGCAGCACTGTGTATATGTAACCAGACAGCACTGTGTATATGTAACCAGGCAGCACTGTGTATATGTAACCAGGCTGCACTGTGTATATGTAACCAGGCAGCACTGTGTATATGCAACCAGAAAGCACTCTGTATATGTAACCAGACAGCACTGTGTATATGTAACCAGACAGCACTGTGTATATGTAACCAGACAACATTGTGTATATGTAACCAGACTGCACTGTGTATATGTAACCAGGCAGCACTGTGTATATGTAGCCAGGCAGCACTGTGTATATGTAACCAGGCTGCACTGTGTATATGTAACCAGACTGCACTGTGTATATGTAACCAGGCAGCACTGTGTATATGTAACCAGGCAGCACTGTGTATATGTAACCAGACTGCACTGTGTATATGTAACCAGACTGCACTGTGTATATGTAACCAGGCAGCACTGTGTATATGTAACCAGACTGCACTGTGTATATGTAACCAGACTGCACTGTGTATATGTAACCAGGCAGCACTGTGTATATGTAGCCAGGCAGCACTGTGTATATGTAACCAGGCTGCACTGTGTATATGTAACCGGACTGCACTGTGTATATGTAACCAGGCAGCACTGTGTATATGTAACCAGGCAGCACTGTGTATATGTAACCGGACTGCACTGTGTATATGTAACCAGACTGCACTGTGTATATGTAACCAGGCAGCACTGTGTATATGTAGCCAGGCAGCACTGTGTATATGTAACCAGGCTGCACTGTGTATATGTAACCAGACTGCACTGTGTATATGTAACCAGACTGCACTGTGTATATGTAACCAGGCAGCACTGTGTATATGTAACCAGACTGCACTGTGTATATGTAACCAGACTGCACTGTGTATATGTAACTAGGCAGCACTGTGTATATGTAACCAGACTGCACTGTGTATATGTAACCAGACTGCACTGTGTATATGTAACCAGGCTGCACTGTGTATATGTAACCAGGCAGCACTGTGTATATGTAACCAGGCTGCACTGTGTATATGTAACCAGACTGCACTCTGTATATGTAACCAGGCTGCACTGTGTATATGTAACCAGACTGCACTGTGTATATGTAACCAGGCAGCACTGTGTATATGTAACCAGGCAGCACTGTGTATATGTAACCAGGCTGCACTGTGTATATGTAACCAGGCTGCACTGTGTATATGTAACCAGGCTGTGCTGTGTATATGTAACCAGGCAGCACTGTGTATATGTAACCAGGCTGCACTGTGTATGTGTAACCAGGCTGCACTGTGTATATGTAACCAGACTGCACTGTGTATATGTAACCAGGCTGTGCTGGGTATATGTAACCAGGCTGCACTGTGTACATGTAACCAGGCAGCACTGTGTATATGTAACCAGACTGCACTGTGTATATGTAACCAGGCTGCACTGTGTATGTGTAACCAGGCTGCACTGTGTATATGTAACCAGACTGCACTGTGTATATGTAACCAGGCAGCACTGTGTATATGTAACCAGGCTGCAATGTGTATATGTAACCAGACTGCGCTGTGTATATGTAACCAGGCTGTGCTGTGTATATGTAACCAGGCTGTGCTGTGTATATGTAACCAGGCAGCACTGTGTATATGTAACCAGGCAGCACTGTGTATATGTAACCAGGCTGCACTGTGTATATGTAACCAGGCAGCACTGTGTATATGTAACCAGACAGCACTGTGTATATGTAACCAGGCTGCGCTGTGTATATGTAACCAGACAGCACTGTGTATATGTAACCAGACTGCACTGTGTATATGTAACCAGACAGCACTGTGTATATGTAACCAGGCTGCACTGTGTATATGTAACCAGGCTGCACTGTGTATATGTAACCAGGCTGCACTGTGTATATGTAACTAGACTGCACTGTGTATATGTAACCAGGCAGCACTGTGTATATGTAACCAGGCAGCACTGTGTATATGTAACCAGGCAGCACTGTGTATATGTAACAAGGCAGCACTGTGTATATGTAACCAGGCTGCACTGTGTATATGTAACCAGACTGCACTGTGTATATGTAACCAGGCAGCACTGTGTATATGTAACCAGGCAGCACTGTGTATATGTAACCAGGCAGCACTGTGTATATGTAACAAGGCAGCACTGTGTATATGTAACCAGGTTGCACTGTGTATTTGTAACCAGAAAGCACTGTGTCTATGTAACCAGACTGCACTGTGTATATGTCACCAGACTGCACTGTGTATATGTAACCAGGCTGTGTATATGTAACCAGGCTGCACTGTGTATTTGTAACCAGGCTGCACTGTGTATATGTAACCAGACTGCACTGGGTATATGTAACCAGGCAGCACTGTGTATATGTAACCAGGCAGCACTGTGTATATGTAGGCAGGCAGCACTGTGTATATGTAACCAGGCTGCACTGTGTATATGTAACCAGGCTGCACTGTGTATATGTAACCAGGCAGCACTGTGTATATGCAACCAGAAAGCACTCTGTATATGTAACCAGACAGCACTGTGTATATGTAACCAGACAGCACTGTGTATATGTAACCAGACAACATTGTGTATATGTAACCAGACAGTACTGTGTATATGTAACCAGGCTGCACTGTGTATATGTAACCAGACTGCACTGTGTATATGTAACCAGGCTGCACTGTGTATATGTAACCAGACAGCACTGTGTATATGTAACCAGACTGCACTGTGTATATGTAACCAGGCAGCACTGTGTATATGTAACCAGGCTGTGCTGTGTATATGTAACCAGGCAGCACTGTGTATATGTAACCAGACAGCACTGTGTATATGTAACCAGACTGCACTGTGTATATGTAACCAGGCAGCACTGTGTATATGTAACCGGGCTGCACTGTGTATATGTAACCAGGCAGCACTGTGTATATGTAACCAGACTGCACTGTGTATATGTAACCAGGCTGCACTGTGTATATGTAACCAGGCTGTACTGTGTATATGTAACCAGGCTGTACTGTGTATATGTAACCAGGCTGCACTTTGTATATGTAACCAGGCTGCACTGTGTATATGTAACCAGGCAGCACTGTGTATATGTAACCAGGCAGCACTGTGTATATGTAACCAGACTGCACTGTGTATATGTAACCGGACTGCACTGTGTATATGTAACCAGACTGCACTGTGTATATGTAACCAGGCTGCACTGTGTATATGTAACCAGACTGCACTGTGTATATGTAACCAGGCTGCACTTTGTATATGTAACCAGGCAGCACTGTGTATATGTAACCAGGCAGCACTGTGTATATGTAGCCAGGCAGCACTGTGTATATGTAACCAGGCAGCACTGTGTATATGTAACCAGGCAGCACTGTGTATATGTAACCAGACTGCACTGTGTATATGTAACCAGGCTGCACTGTGTATATGTAACCAGGCTGCACTGTGTATATGTAACAAGACTGCACTGTGTATATGTAACCAGACTGTACTGTGTATATGTAACCAGGCTGCACTGTGTATATGTAACCAGGCTGCACTGTGTCTATGTAACCAGGTAGCACTGTGTATATGTAACCAGGCTGCACTGTGTATATGTAACCAGGCAGCACTGTGTATATGTAACCAGACTGCACTGTGTATATGTAACCAGGCTGTGCTGTGTATATGTAACCAGGTAGCACTGTGTATATGTAACCAGACAGCACTGTGTATATGTAACCAGGCAGCACTGTGTATATGTAACCAGACTGCACTGTGTATATGTAACCAGACAGCACTGTGTATATGTAACCAGGCAGCACTGTGTATATGTAACCAGACAGCACTGTGTATATGTAACCAGGCTGCACTGTGTATATGTAACCAGGCTGCACTGTGTATATGTAACCAGGCAGCACTGTGTATATGTAACCAGACTGCACTGTGTATATGTAACCAGGCTGCACTGTGTATATGTAACCAGACTGCACTGTGTATATGTAACCAGGCTGCACTGTGTATATGTAACCAGGCAGCACTGTGTATATGTAACCAGGCTGCACAGTGTATATGTAACCAGGCTGCACTGTGTATATGTAACCAGGCTGTGCTGTGTATATGTAACCAGGCAGCACTGTGTATATGTAACCAGGCTGCACTGTGTATGTGTAACCAGGCTGCACTGTGTATATGTAACCAGACTGCACTGTGTATATGCAACCAGGCTGTGCTGGGTATATGTAACCAGGCTGCACTGTGTATATGTAACCAGACAGCACTGTGTATATGTAACCAGACAGCACTGTGTATATGTAACCAGGCAGCACTGTGTATATGTAACCAGGCAGCACTGTGTATATGTAACCAGGCAGCACTGTGTATATGTAACCAGGCAGCACTGTGTATATGTAGCCAGGCAGCACTGTGTATATGTAACCAGACTGCACTGTGTATATGTAACCAGGCAGCACTGTGTATATGTAACCAGACTGCACTGTGTATATGTAACCAGACTGCACTGTGTATATGTAACCAGGCAGCGCTGTGTATATGTAACCAGACTGCACTGTGTATATGTAACCAGACTGCACTGTGTATATGTAACCAGGCTGCACTGTGTATATGTAACAGGACTGCACTGTGTATTTGTAACCAGGCTGCACTGTGTATATGTAACCAGGCAGCACTGTGTATATGTAACCAGACTGCACTGTGTATATGTAACCAGACAGCACTGTGTATATGTAACCAGGCAGCACTGTGTATATGTAACCAGACTGCACTGTGTATATGTAACCAGGCTGCACTGTGTATATGTAACCAGGCTGCACTGTGTATATGTAACAGGACTGCACTGTGTATATGTAACCAGACTGTACTGTGTATATGTAACCAGACAGCACTGTGTATATGTAACCAGGCTGCACTGTGTCTATGTAACCAGGCTGTGCTGTGTATATGTAACCAGGTAGCACTGTGTATATGTAACCAGACAGCACTGTGTATATGTAACCAGGCAGCACTGTGTATATGTAACCAGACTGCACTGTGTATATGTAACCAGACTGCACTGTGTATATGTAACTAGGCAGCACTGTGTATATGTAACCAGGCAGCACTGTGTATATGTAACCAGACTGCACTGTGTATATGTAACCAGACTGCACTGTGTATATGTAACCAGGCTGCACTGTGTATATGTAACCAGACTGCACTGTGTATATGTAACCAGGCTGCACTGTGTATATGTAACCAGGCAGCACTGTGTATATGTAACCAGGCTGCACTGTGTATATGTAACCAGGCTGCACTGTGTATATGTAACCAGGCTGTGCTGTGTATATGTAACCAGGCAGCACTGTGTATATGTAACCAGGCTGCACTGTGTATGTGTAACCAGGCTGCACTGTGTATATGTAACCAGACTGCACTGTGTATATGTAACCAGGCTGTGCTGGGTATATGTAACCAGGCTGCACTGTGTATATGTAACCAGGCAGCACTGTGTATATGTAACCAGACAGCACTGTGTATATGTAACCAGGCAGCACTGTGTATATGTAACCAGACTGCACTGTGTATATGTAACCAGACTGCACTGTGTATATGTAACCAGACTGCACTGTGTATATGTAACCAGGCTGCACTGTGGATATGTAACCAGACTGCACTGTGTATATGTAACCAGGCAGCACTGTGTATATGTAACCAGACTGCACTGTGTATATGTAACCAGACTGCACTGTGTATATGTAACCAGACTGCACTGTGTATATGTAACCAGGCTGCACTGTGTATATGTAACCAGACTGCACTGTGTATATGTAACCAGGCTGCACTGTGTATATGTAACCAGGCAGCACTGTGTATATGTAACCAGGCTGCACTGTGTATATGTAACCAGGCTGCACTGTGTATATGTAACCAGGCTGTGCTGTGTATATGTAACCAGGCAGCACTGTGTATATGTAACCAGGCTGCACTGTGTATGTGTAACCAGGCTGCACTGTGTATATGTAACCAGACTGCACTGTGTATATGTAACCAGGCTGTGCTGGGTATATGTAACCAGGCTGCACTGTGTATATGTAACCAGGCTGCACTGTGTATATGTAACCAGGCAGCACTGTGTATATGTAACCAGGCAGCACTGTGTATATGTAACCAGGCTGCACTGTGTATGTGTAACCAGGCTGCACTGTGTATATGTAACCAGACTGCGCTGTGTATATGTAACCAGGCTGTGCTGGGTATATGTAACCAGGCTGCACTGTGTATATGTAACCAGACTGCACTGTGTATATGTAACCAGGCTGCACTGTGGATATGTAACCAGACTGCACTGTGTATATGTAACCAGGCAGCACTGTGTATATGTAACCAGACAGCACTGTGTATATGTAACCAGACTTCACTGTGTATATGTAACCAGGCTGCACTGTGTATATGTAACCAACCAGATTTTAGCCTCAGCCGGTCGGTGCGCCCTGTTTTGTCTTGTTTTGTCTGTCAATTCAGTGTTTTGCCAAGATTTTCGGAGTTCTCTAACAAGAGACGAACTTTTATATATCAGGGAAACACCTCCTGTGGATTTAATTCCTACTTTTCTGCTTCCAGTGGCAGAATTAGTAGGCATTCTAGTCAATGCCGCGCTAGGCTTTGCTCAAGCAGCGAAACGCCGCCCAAGGGGTAAACGGTCGGGGGCTCTAGTACGGCTACGCAGACGCGGGATCCGAACAGTGCTTCCGAGCTTTTTCCTCTCCAACGTACGTTCACTGTACAACAAAATGGATGCACTTCAGCTACTGATGGTAAAAAACAAAGACTTTCTTTCATCTTCTGTTTTGTGTTTCACGGAGACATGGCTGTGTGATTTGATTCCGGACACTTCGCTACAACTAGCAGGATTCCATCTTGTAAAATCGGATCGTGACATAGCACTCTCCGGCAAGACGAAAGGCGGTGGGTGGTATTTGTTTTTACATTAACAGTGGCTGGTGTGTAGATGTCACAGTGATTCTGCAACATTGTTCTCCACTCCTTGAATCAATTTTTATAACCTGTAAACCGTTTTACTTGCCTCGCGAGTTCGCGTCGCTCATTTTGGTCGGAGTTTATTTGCCGCCTTGTTATCAGGTTAAAGAGGCCCAACGCATGCTCGCCGATCAGATTCTGAGTGTGGAGCGAGCAAATCCAGATTCGTTGGTTATCGTACTTGGCGACTTTAACAAAGGTAATCTCAGCCACGAACTCCCCAAATACATACAATTCATTAAATGCCCAACCAGAGAAGGGAACATTCTGGATCACTGCTACACTACAGTCAGTAGAGCCTACCACGCTGTCCCCCGAGCAGCACCAGGACACTCTGACCATGCCATGGTCCACCTGATTCCTGCATACAGGCAGAAACTAAAACTCTGTAAACCTGCTGTGAGGACATCTAAACAGTGGACCAGTGAGGCTGTGGAGGATTTGCGGGCGTGCTTAGACTGTACTGACTGGGATATGTTCACGACTGCTACCAATAGTCTGGATGAACTCATAGAGGCTGTGACGTCCTACATCAGCTTCTGTGAGGACTGCTGTATCCCAACACGTACCAGGGTGAACTTTAACAACAACAAACCCTGGTTCTCAGCAAAGCTCAAAAGGTTGAGGTTGGAGAAGGAGGAAGCGTTTAGGAGTGGGGATAGAGACAGATTCAAGGAGTCGAAGAACAGATTTAGCAAAGCGGTGAGAGAGGCTAAACGACTGTACTTAGAGAGACTAAAACACCAGTTCTCTACTAACGACGCTGCTTCTGTCTGGAGAGGGCTCAGGCAGATCACCAACTACAAACCCAGAGCCCCCCACACCACTAACGACTCCCGCCTAGCCAACGACTTGAACGAGTTCTACTGTAGATTTGAAAGACAATTGGACTGTCCTGAACCACCCCTTCCCACCCAAGAGGCGCCATCCCCCACCCATACTACAGAGACGACTCTCTCCTTTCAGGAGGGAGAAGTTAATAGACTTTTCAAGAGGCAGAATCCACGCAAAGCAGCCGGGCCGAACTCTGTCTCTCCAGCCACCCTCAGGCACTGCGCTGACCAGCTGTCTCCGGTGTTCACCAACATCTTTACCACCTCCCTGGATACATGCCATGTACCAGCCTGTCTCAAGTCCTCCACCATCATCCCTGTACCCAAAAAGCTAAGGCCAACAGGACTAAATGATTACAGACCGGTCGCCCTTACATCTGTGGTAATGAAGTCTTTTGAGTGCCTGGTCCTGGCACACCTCAAAGCCACCACAGACCCTCTCCTGGACCCCCTTCAGTTTGCCTACAGAGCCAACAGGTCTGTGGACGACGCAGTTAACATGGCCCTCCACTTCACCCTACAGCATCTGGACGCCCCAGCATCATACGCCAGGATCCTGTTTGTGGACTTCATCTCTGCCTTCAACACCATCATCCCTGCCCTGCTTCAGGACAGGCTATTCCAGCTGAACGTGCCCTTCTCCACCTGCAGGTGGATCACAGACTTCCTGTCTGACAGGAAGCAGTGCGTTAAGCTGGGAACACAAGTCTCTGACTCCAGGTCCATCAGCACCGGAACTCCTCAGGGCTGCGTCCTTTCCCCACTGCTCTTCTCCCTGTATACCAACAGCTGCACCTCCAATCATCTGTCCGTCAAACTCTTGAAGTTTGCGGACGACACCACCCTAATTGGGCTGATCTCTGGTGGGGATGAGTCTGACTATAGGTGGGAAGCTGACAACCTGGTGACCTGGTGTAGCCAGAACAACTTAGAGCTAAATGCTCTAAATACAGTTGAGATGGTTGTGGACTTCAGGAAGAATACAGCCCCACTCACCCCCATCACCCTGATAGACTCCCCAGTCAAAATTGTAGAGTCCTTCCGCTTCCTGGGCACTATTCTCTCCCGGGACCTCAAGTGGGAACTGAACATCAGCTCCCTCACCAAGAGAGCTCAACAGAGGATGTATTTTCTACGGCAGCTGAAGAAATTCAACCTGCCAAAGACAATGATGGTGCAATTCTATACAGCGATCATTGAATCCATCCTCACCTCCATAACCGTCTGGTATGCTGCTGCCACTGCCAAGGACAAGAGCAGACTGCAGCGTATCATCCACACTGCTGAGAAGGTAATTGCCTGCAATCTACCAACCCTCGAGGACCTGCACACGACAAGGACCACGAGGCGAGCGAGGAAGATTGTGGCCGATTCCTCCCACCCTGGACACTCTCTGTTTCAGCTTCTCCCCTCCGGCAGAAGGCTTCGGTCCATCAGGACCAAAACCTCACGCCATAAAAACAGTTTCTTCCCATCTGCTGCTGGCCTGTTAAACAAGGCCGAGGGTTAACACTGATATTAACATTTTATCTACATAATGACACCTTGCCGATATTAACTATGTTAACCTATTTGTATTTTTTATTTTTAAATTATATCTTAAAGCTATTTTATATTCGATATTTATTCAATTTTATTTACTTCACCCCCTTGGTGTTAGTTAGACTTTTAACCCTTATTATTATAGTAAGACTTGTTTAAAACTTATTTAAGATTTTAGATTCCTATATGTTGAATGTATGCACCATCCTGCCAAAGTAAATTCCGTGTCGGTGTGAACTTTCATGGCGAATAAAACCCTTTCTGATTCTGATTCTGTAACCAGACTGCACTGTGTATATGTAACCAGGCTGCACTGTGTATATGTAACCAGACTGCACTGTGTATATGTAACCAGACTGCAATGTGTATATGTAACCAGGTAGCACTGTGTATATGTAACCAGGCTGCACTGTGTATATGTAACCAGGCTGTACTGTGTATATGTAACCAGGCTGCACTGTGTATATGTAACCAGACTGCACTGTGTATATGTAACCAGGCTGCACTGTGTATATGTAACCAGGCTGCACTGTGTATATGTAACCAGGCAGCACTGTGTATATGTAACCAGACTGCACTGTGTATATGTAACCAGACAGCACTGTGTATATGTAACCAGGCAGCACTGTGTATATGTAACCAGACTGCACTGTGTATATTTTAACCAGGCTGCACTGTGTATATGTAACCAGGCTGCACTGTGTATATGTAACCAGACTGCACTGTGTATATGTAACCAGACTGCAATGTGTATATGTAACCAGGTAGCACTGTGTATATGTAACCAGGCTGCACTGTGTATATGTAACCAGGCTGCACTGTGTATATGTAACCAGGTTGTGCTGTGTATATGTAACCAGGCAGCAATGTGTATATGTAACCAGGCTGCACTGTGTATATGTAACCAGACTGCACTGTGTATATGTAACCAGACTGCAATGTGTATATGTAACCAGGTAGCACTGTGTATATGTAACCAGGCTGCACTGTGTATATGTAACCAGGCTGTACTGTGTATATGTAACCAGGCTGCACTGTGTATATGTAACCAGACTGCACTGTGTATATGTAACCAGGCTGCACTGTGTATATGTAACCAGGCTGCACTGTGTATATGTAACCAGGCAGCACTGTGTATATGTAACCAGACTGCACTGTGTATATGTAACCAGACAGCACTGTGTATATGTAACCAGGCAGCACTGTGTATATGTAACCAGACTGCACTGTGTATATTTTAACCAGGCTGCACTGTGTATATGTAACCAGGCTGCACTGTGTATATGTAACCAGACTGCACTGTGTATATGTAACCAGACTGCAATGTGTATATGTAACCAGGTAGCACTGTGTATATGTAACCAGGCTGCACTGTGTATATGTAACCAGGCTGCACTGTGTATATGTAACCAGGTTGTGCTGTGTATATGTAACCAGGCAGCAATGTGTATATGTAACCAGGCTGCACTGTGTATATGTAACCAGACTGCACTGTGTATATGTAACCAGACTGCAATGTGTATATGTAACCAGGTAGCACTGTGTATATGTAACCAGGCTGCACTGTGTATATGTAACCAGGCTGTACTGTGTATATGTAACCAGGCTGCACTGTGTATATGTAACCAGACTGCACTGTGTATATGTAACCAGGCTGCACTGTGTATATGTAACCAGGCTGCACTGTGTATATGTAACCAGGCAGCACTGTGTATATGTAACCAGACTGCACTGTGTATATGTAACCAGACAGCACTGTGTATATGTAACCAGGCAGCACTGTGTATATGTAACCAGACTGCACTGTGTATATTTTAACCAGGCTGCACTGTGTATATGTAACCAGGCTGCACTGTGTATATGTAACCAAACTGCACTGTGTATATGTAACCAGACTGCAATGTGTATATGTAACCAGGTAGCACTGTGTATATGTAACCAGGCTGCACTGTGTATATGTAACCAGGCTGCACTGTGTATATGTAACCAGGTTGTGCTGTGTATATGTAACCAGGCAGCACTGTGTATATGTAACCAGACAGCACTGTGTATATGTAACCAGGCAGCACTGTGTATATGTAACCAGACTGCACTGTGTATATGTATCCAGACAGCACTGTGTATATGTAACCAGGCTGCACTGTGTATATGTAACCAGACTGCACGGTGTATATGTAACCAGGCAGCACTGTGTATATGTAACCAGGCAGCACTGTGTATATGTAACCAGGCTGCACTGTGTATATGTAACCAGACTGCACTGTGTATATGTAACCAGGTTGCACTGTGTATATGTAACCAGGCAGCACTGTGTATATGTCACCAGACTGCACTGTGTATATGTAACCAGGCTGTGTATATGTAACCAGACAGCACTGTGTCTATGTAACCAGACTGCACTGTGTATATGTCACCAGACTGCACTGTGTATATGTAACCAGGCTGTGTATATGTAACCAGGCTGCACTGTGTCTATGTAACCAGACTGCACTGGGTATATGTAGCCAGGCAGCACTGTGTATATGTAACCAGGCAGCACTGTGTATATGTAACCAGGCAGCACTGTGTATATGTAGCCAGGCAGCACTGTGTATATGTAACCAGGCTGCACTGTGTATATGTAACCAGGCTGCACTGTGTATATGTAACCAGGCAGCACTGTGTATATGTAACCAGGCAGCACTGTGTATATGTAGCCAGGCAGCACTGTGTATATGTAACCAGGCTGCACTGTGTATATGTAACCAGACTGCACTGTGTATATGTAACCAGGCTGCACTGTGTATATGTAACCAGGCAGCACTGTGTATATGCAACCAGAAAGCACTCTGTATATGTAACCAGACAGCACTGTGTATATGTAACCAGACAGCACTGTGTATATGTAACCAGACAACATTGTGTATATGTAACCAGACAGTACTGTGTATATGTAACCAGGCTGCACTGTGTATATGTAACCAGACTGCACTGTGTATATGTAACCAGGCTGCACTGGGTATATGTAACCAGACAGCACTGTGTATATGTAACCAGACTGCACTGTGTATATGTAACCAGGCTGCACTGTGTCTATGTAACCAGACAGCACTGTGTATATGTAACTAGGCAGCACTGTGTATATGTAACCAGGCTGTGCTGTGTATATGTAACCAGGCAGCACTGTGTATATGTAACCAGACAGCACTGTGTATATGTAACCAGGCAGCACTGTGTATATGTAACCAGACTGCACTGTGTATATGTAACCAGGCAGCACTGTGTATATGTAACCGGGCTGCACTGTGTATATGTAACCAGACTGCACTGTGTATATGTAACCAGGCTGCACTGTGTATATGTAACCAGGCTGCACTTTGTATATGTAACCAGGCTGCACTTTGTATATGTAACCAGGCTGCACTTTGTATATGTAACCAGGCAGCACTGTGTATATGTAACCAGGCAGCACTGTGTATATGTAACCAGACTGCACTGTGTATATGTAACCAGACAGCACTGTGTATATGTAACCAGGCAGCACTGTGTATATGTAACCAGACTGCACTGTGTATATGTAACCAGGCTGCACTGTGTATATGTAACCAGGCTGCACTGTGTATATGTAACAAGACTGCACTGTGTATATGTAACCAGGCTGCACTGTGTCTATGTAACCAGGCTGTGCTGTGTATATGTAACCAGGTAGCACTGTGTATATGTAACCAGACAGCACTGTGTATATGTAACCAGGCAGCACTGTGTATATGTAACCAGACTGCACTGTGTATATGTAACCAGACTGCACTGTGTATATGTAACCAGACTGCACTGTGTATATGTAACCAGACTGCACTGTGTATATGTAACCAGACTGCACTGTGTATATGTAACCAGACTGCACTGTGTATATGTAACCAGACTGCACTGTGTATATGTAACCAGGCAGCACTGTGTCTATGTAACCAGGCTGCACTGTGTATATGTAACTAGGCAGCACTGTGTATATGTAACCAGGCTGCACTGTGTATATGTAACCAGGCAGCACTGTGTATATGTAACCAGGCAGCACTGTGTATATGTAACCAGACTGCACTGTGTCTATGTAACCAGGTAGCACTGTGTATATGTAACCAGACAGCACTGTGTATATGTAACCAGGCAGCACTGTGTATATGTAACCAGGCTGCACTGTGTATATGTAACAAGACTGCACTGTGTATATGTAACCAGGCTGCACTGTGTATATGTAACCAGGCTGCACTGTGTATATGTAACCAGGCTGTACTGTGTATATGTAACCAGGCTGCACTGTGTATATGTAACCAGGCTGCACTGTGTATATGTAACCAGGCTGCACTGTGTATATGTAACTAGGCAGCACTGTGTATATGTAACCAGGCTGCACTGTGTATATGTAACCAGGCTGCACTGTGTATATGTAACCAGGCTGCACTGTGTATATGTAACCAGACTGCACTGTGTATATGTAACTAGGCAGCACTGTGTATATGTAACCAGGCTGTACTGTGTATATGTAACCAGGCTGCACTGTGTATATGTAACCAGGCTGCACTGTGTATATGTAACCAGGCTGTGCTGTGTATATATAACCAGGTAGCACTGTGTATATGTAACCAGACAGCACTGTGTATATGTAACCAGGCAGCACTGTGTATATGTAACCAGGCAGCACTGTGTATATGTAACCAGACTGCACTGTGTATATGTAACCAGACTGCACTGTGTATATGTAACCAGGCTGCACTGTGTATATGTAACCAGACTGCACTGTGTATATGTAACCAGGCTGCACTGTGTATATGTAACCAGGCAGCACTGTGTATATGTAACCAGGCTGCACTGTGTATATGTAACCAGGCTGCACTGTGTATATGTAACCAGGCTGTGCTGTGTATATGTAACCAGGCAGCACTGTGTATATGTAACCAGGCTGCACTGTGTATATGTAACCAGGCTGTGCTGTGTATATGTAACCAGGCAGCACTGTGTATATGTAACCAGGCTGCACTGTGTATATGTAACCAGGCAGCACTGTGTATATGTAACCAGGCTGCACTGTGTATGTGTAACCAGGCTGCACTGTGTATATGTAACCAGGCTGTGCTGGGTATATGTAACCAGGCAGCACTGTGTATATGTAACCAGACAGCACTGTGTATATGTAACCAGGCAGCACTGTATATGTAACCAGGCTGCACTGTGTATATGTAACCAGGCAGCACTGTGTATATGTAACCAGACAGCACTGTGTATATGTAACCAGGCAGCACTGTGTATATGTAACCAGACTGCACTGTGTATATGTAACCAGGCTGCACTGTGGATATGTAACCAGACTGCACTGTGTATATGTAACCAGGCAGCACTGTGTATATGTAACCAGACAGCACTGTGTATATGTAACCAGACTTCACTGTGTATATGTAACCAGGCTGCACTGTGTATATGTAACCAGACTGCACTGTGTATATGTAACCAGACAGCACTGTGTATATGTAACCAGGCTGCACTGTGTATATGTAACCAGGCTGCACTGTGTATATGTAACAAGACTGCACTGTGTATATGTAACCAGACTGTACTGTGTATATGTAACCAGGCTGCACTGTGTATATGTAACCAGGCTGCACTGTGTATATGTAACCAGGCTGTGCTGTGTATATGTAACCAGGTAGCACTGTGTATATGTAACCAGACAGCACTGTGTATATGTAACCAGGCAGCACTGTGTATATGTAACCAGACTGCACTGTGTATATGTAACCAGACTGCACTGTGTATATGTAACTAGGCAGCACTGTGTATATGTAACCAGGCTGCACTGTGTATATGTAACCAGGCAGCAGTGTGTATATGTAACCAGACTGCACTGTGTATATGTAACCAGACTGCACTGTGTATATGTAACCAGACTGCACTGTGTATATGTAACCAGGCTGCACTGTGTATATGTAACCAGACTGCACTGTGTATATGTAACCAGGCTGCACTGTGTATATGTAACCAGGCATCACTGTGTATATGTAACCAGGCTGCACTGTGTATATGTAACCAGGCTGCACTGTGTATATGTAACCAGGCTGTGCTGTGTATATGTAACCAGGCAGCACTGTGTATGTGTAACCAGGCTGCACTGTGTATGTGTAACCAGGCTGCACTGTGTATATGTAACCAGGCTGTGCTGTGTATATGTAACCAGGCAGCACTGTGTATGTGTAACCAGGCTGCAATGTGTATATGTAACCAGACTGCACTGTGTATATGTAACCAGGCTGTGCTGGGTATATGTAACCAGGCTGCACTGTGTATATGTAACCAGGCAGCACTGTGTATATGTAACCAGATAGCACTGTGTATATGTAACCAGGCAGCACTGTGTATATGTAACCAGACTGCACTGTGTATATGTAACCAGGCTGCACTGTGGATATGTAACCAGACTGCACTGTGTATATGTAACCAGGCAGCACTGTGTATATGTAACCAGACAGCACTGTGTATATGTAACCAGACTTCACTGTGTATATGTAACCAGGCTGCACTGTGTATATGTAACCAACCAGATGGTAGCCTCAGCCGGTCGGTGCGCCCTGTTTTGTCTTGTTTTGTCTGTCAATTCAGTGTTTTGCCAAGATTTTCGGAGTTCTCTAACAAGAGACGAACTTTTATATATCAGGGAAACAACTCCTGTGGATTTAATTCCTACTTTTCTGCTTCCAGTGGCAGAATTAGTAGGCATTCTAGTCAATGCCGCGCTAGGCTTTGCTCAAGCAGCGAAACGCCGCCCAAGGGGTAAACGGTCGGGGGCTCTCGTGCGGCTACGCAGACGCGGGATCCGAACAGTGCTTCCGAGCTTTTTCCTCTCCAACGTACGTTCACTGTACAACAAAATGGATGCACTTCAGCTACTGATGGTAAAAAACAAAGACTTTCTTTCATCTTCTGTTTTGTGTTTCACGGAGACATGGCTGTGTGATTTGATTCCGGACACTTCGCTACAACTAGCAGGATTCCATCTTGTAAAATCGGATCGTGACATAGCACTCTCCGGCAAGACGAAAGGCGGTGGGTGGTATTTGTTTTTACATTAACAGTGGCTGGTGTGTAGATGTCACAGTGATTCTGCAACATTGTTCTCCACTCCTTGAATCAATTTTTATAACCTGTAAACCGTTTTACTTGCCTCGCGAGTTCGCGTCGCTCATTTTGGTCGGAGTTTATTTGCCGCCTTGTTATCAGGTTAAAGAGGCCCAACGCATGCTCGCCGATCAGATTCTGAGTGTGGAGCGAGCAAATCCAGATTCGTTGGTTATCGTACTTGGCGACTTTAACAAAGGTAATCTCAGCCACGAACTCCCCAAATACATACAATTCATTAAATGCCCAACCAGAGAAGGGAACATTCTGGATCACTGCTACACTACAGTCAGTAGAGCCTACCACGCTGTCCCCCGAGCAGCACCAGGACACTCTGACCATGCCATGGTCCACCTGATTCCTGCATACAGGCAGAAACTAAAACTCTGTAAACCTGCTGTGAGGACATCTAAACAGTGGACCAGTGAGGCTGTGGAGGATTTGCGGGCGTGCTTAGACTGTACTGACTGGGATATGTTCACGACTGCTACCAATAGTCTGGATGAACTCATAGAGGCTGTGACGTCCTACATCAGCTTCTGTGAGGACTGCTGTATCCCAACACGTACCAGGGTGAACTTTAACAACAACAAACCCTGGTTCTCAGCAAAGCTCAAAAGGTTGAGGTTGGAGAAGGAGGAAGCGTTTAGGAGTGGGGATAGAGACAGATTCAAGGAGTCGAAGAACAGATTTAGCAAAGCGGTGAGAGAGGCTAAACGACTGTACTTAGAGAGACTAAAACACCAGTTCTCTACTAACGACGCTGCTTCTGTCTGGAGAGGGCTCAGGCAGATCACCAACTACAAACCCAGAGCCCCCCACACCACTAACGACTCCCGCCTAGCCAACGACTTGAACGAGTTCTACTGTAGATTTGAAAGACAATTGGACTGTCCTGAACCACCCCTTCCCACCCAAGAGGCGCCATCCCCCACCCATACTACAGAGACGACTCTCTCCTTTCAGGAGGGAGAAGTTAATAGACTTTTCAAGAGGCAGAATCCACGCAAAGCAGCCGGGCCGAACTCTGTCTCTCCAGCCACCCTCAGGCACTGCGCTGACCAGCTGTCTCCGGTGTTCACCAACATCTTTACCACCTCCCTGGATACATGCCATGTACCAGCCTGTCTCAAGTCCTCCACCATCATCCCTGTACCCAAAAAGCTAAGGCCAACAGGACTAAATGATTACAGACCGGTCGCCCTTACATCTGTGGTAATGAAGTCTTTTGAGTGCCTGGTCCTGGCACACCTCAAAGCCACCACAGACCCTCTCCTGGACCCCCTTCAGTTTGCCTACAGAGCCAACAGGTCTGTGGACGACGCAGTTAACATGGCCCTCCACTTCACCCTACAGCATCTGGACGCCCCAGCATCATACGCCAGGATCCTGTTTGTGGACTTCATCTCTGCCTTCAACACCATCATCCCTGCCCTGCTTCAGGACAAGCTATTCCAGCTGAACGTGCCCTTCTCCACCTGCAGGTGGATCACAGACTTCCTGTCTGACAGGAAGCAGTGCGTTAAGCTGGGAACACAAGTCTCTGACTCCAGGTCCATCAGCACCGGAACTCCTCAGGGCTGCGTCCTTTCCCCACTGCTCTTCTCCCTGTATACCAACAGCTGCACCTCCAATCATCTGTCCGTCAAACTCTTGAAGTTTGCGGACGACACCACCCTAATTGGGCTGATCTCTGGTGGGGATGAGTCTGACTATAGGTGGGAAGCTGACAACCTGGTGACCTGGTGTAGCCAGAACAACTTAGAGCTAAATGCTCTAAATACAGTTGAGATGGTTGTGGACTTCAGGAAGAATACAGCCCCACTCACCCCCATCACCCTGATAGACTCCCCAGTCAAAATTGTAGAGTCCTTCCTCTTCCTGGGCACTATTCTCTCCCGGGACCTCAAGTGGGAACTGAACATCAGCTCCCTCACCAAGAGAGCTCAACAGAGGATGTATTTTCTACGGCAGCTGAAGAAATTCAACCTGCCAAAGACAATGATGGTGCAATTCTATACAGCGATCATTGAATCCATCCTCACCTCCATAACCGTCTGGTATGCTGCTGCCACTGCCAAGGACAAGAGCAGACTGCAGCGTATCATCCACACTGCTGAGAAGGTAATTGCCTGCAATCTACCAACCCTCGAGGACCTGCACACGACAAGGACCACGAGGCGAGCGAGGAAGATTGTGGCCGATTCCTCCCACCCTGGACACTCTCTGTTTCAGCTTCTCCCCTCCGGCAGAAGGCTTCGGTCCATCAGGACCAAAACCTCACGCCATAAAAACAGTTTCTTCCCATCTGCTGCTGGCCTGTTAAACAAGGCCGAGGGTTAACACTGATATTAACATTTTATCTACATAATGACACCTTGCCGATATTAACTATGTTAACCTATTTGTATTTTTTTATTTTTAAATTATATCTTAAAGCTATTTTATATTCGATATTTATTCAATTTTATTTACTTCACCCCCTTGGTGTTAGTTAGACTTTTAACCCTTATTATTATAGTAAGACTTGTTTAAAACTTATTTAAGATTTTAGATTCCTATATGTTGAATGTATGCACCATCCTGCCAAAGTAAATTCCGTGTCGGTGTGAACTTTCATGGCGAATAAAACCCTTTCTGATTCTGATTCTGTAACCAGACTGCACTGTGTATATGTAACCAGGCTGCACTGTGTATATGTAACCAGACTGCACTGTGTATATGTAACCAGACTGCAATGTGTATATGTAACCAGGTAGCACTGTGTATATGTAACCAGGCTGCACTGTGTATATGTAACCAGGCTGTACTGTGTATATGTAACCAGGCTGCACTGTGTATATGTAACCAGACTGCACTGTGTATATGTAACCAGGCTGCACTGTGTATATGTAACCAGGCTGCACTGTGTATATGTAACCAGGCAGCACTGTGTATATGTAACCAGACTGCACTGTGTATATGTAACCAGACAGCACTGTGTATATGTAACCAGGCAGCACTGTGTATATGTAACCAGACTGCACTGTGTATATTTTAACCAGGCTGCACTGTGTATATGTAACCAGGCTGCACTGTGTATATGTAACCAGACTGCACTGTGTATATGTAACCAGACTGTAATGTGTATATGTAACCAGGTAGCACTGTGTATATGTAACCAGGCTGCACTGTGTATATGTAACCAGGCTGCACTGTGTATATGTAACCAGGTTGTGCTGTGTATATGTAACCAGGCAGCAATGTGTATATGTAACCAGGCTGCACTGTGTATATGTAACCAGACTGCACTGTGTATATGTAACCAGACTGCAATGTGTATATGTAACCAGGTAGCACTGTGTATATGTAACCAGGCTGCACTGTGTATATGTAACCAGGCTGTACTGTGTATATGTAACCAGGCTGCACTGTGTATATGTAACCAGACTGCACTGTGTATATGTAACCAGGCTGCACTGTGTATATGTAACCAGGCTGCACTGTGTATATGTAACCAGGCAGCACTGTGTATATGTAACCAGACTGCACTGTGTATATGTAACCAGACAGCACTGTGTATATGTAACCAGGCAGCACTGTGTATATGTAACCAGACTGCACTGTGTATATTTTAACCAGGCTGCACTGTGTATATGTAACCAGGCTGCACTGTGTATATGTAACCAGACTGCACTGTGTATATGTAACCAGACTGCAATGTGTATATGTAACCAGGTAGCACTGTGTATATGTAACCAGGCTGCACTGTGTATATGTAACCAGGCTGCACTGTGTATATGTAACCAGGTTGTGCTGTGTATATGTAACCAGGCAGCAATGTGTATATGTAACCAGGCTGCACTGTGTATATGTAACCAGACTGCACTGTGTATATGTAACCAGACTGCAATGTGTATATGTAACCAGGTAGCACTGTGTATATGTAACCAGGCTGCACTGTGTATATGTAACCAGGCTGTACTGTGTATATGTAACCAGGCTGCACTGTGTATATGTAACCAGACTGCACTGTGTATATGTAACCAGGCTGCACTGTGTATATGTAACCAGGCTGCACTGTGTATATGTAACCAGGCAGCACTGTGTATATGTAACCAGACTGCACTGTGTATATGTAACCAGACAGCACTGTGTATATGTAACCAGGCAGCACTGTGTATATGTAACCAGACTGCACTGTGTATATTTTAACCAGGCTGCACTGTGTATATGTAACCAGGCTGCACTGTGTATATGTAACCAGACTGCACTGTGTATATGTAACCAGACTGCAATGTGTATATGTAACCAGGTAGCACTGTGTATATGTAACCAGGCTGCACTGTGTATATGTAACCAGGCTGCACTGTGTATATGTAACCAGGTTGTGCTGTGTATATGTAACCAGGCAGCACTGTGTATATGTAACCAGACAGCACTGTGTATATGTAACCAGGCAGCACTGTGTATATGTAACCAGACTGCACTGTGTATATGTATCCAGACAGCACTGTGTATATGTAACCAGGCTGCACTGTGTATATGTAACCAGACTGCACGGTGTATATGTAACCAGGCAGCACTGTGTATATGTAACCAGGCAGCACTGTGTATATGTAACCAGGCTGCACTGTGTATATGTAACCAGACTGCACTGTGTATATGTAACCAGGTTGCACTGTGTATATGTAACCAGGCAGCACTGTGTATATGTCACCAGACTGCACTGTGTATATGTAACCAGGCTGTGTATATGTAACCAGACAGCACTGTGTCTATGTAACCAGACTGCACTGTGTATATGTCACCAGACTGCACTGTGTATATGTAACCAGGCTGTGTATATGTAACCAGGCTGCACTGTGTCTATGTAACCAGACTGCACTGGGTATATGTAGCCAGGCAGCACTGTGTATATGTAACCAGGCAGCACTGTGTATATGTAACCAGGCAGCACTGTGTATATGTAGCCAGGCAGCACTGTGTATATGTAACCAGGCTGCACTGTGTATATGTAACCAGGCTGCACTGTGTATATGTAACCAGGCAGCACTGTGTATATGTAACCAGGCAGCACTGTGTATATGTAGCCAGGCAGCACTGTGTATATGTAACCAGGCTGCACTGTGTATATGTAACCAGACTGCACTGTGTATATGTAACCAGGCTGCACTGTGTATATGTAACCAGGCAGCACTGTGTATATGCAACCAGAAAGCACTCTGTATATGTAACCAGACAGCACTGTGTATATGTAACCAGACAGCACTGTGTATATGTAACCAGACAACATTGTGTATATGTAACCAGACAGTACTGTGTATATGTAACCAGGCTGCACTGTGTATATGTAACCAGACTGCACTGTGTATATGTAACCAGGCTGCACTGTGTATATGTAACCAGACAGCACTGTGTATATGTAACCAGACTGCACTGTGTATATGTAACCAGGCTGCACTGTGTCTATGTAACCAGGCAGCACTGTGTATATGTAACCAGGCTGTGCTGTGTATATGTAACCAGGCAGCACTGTGTATATGTAACCAGACAGCACTGTGTATATGTAACCAGGCAGCACTGTGTATATGTAACCAGACTGCACTGTGTATATGTAACCAGGCAGCACTGTGTATATGTAACCGGGCTGCGCTGTGTATATGTAACCAGACTGCACTGTGTATATGTAACCAGGCTGCACTGTGTATATGTAACCAGGCTGCACTTTGTATATGTAACCAGGCTGCACTTTGTATATGTAACCAGGCTGCACTTTGTATATGTAACCAGGCAGCACTGTGTATATGTAACCAGGCAGCACTGTGTATATGTAACCAGACTGCACTGTGTATATGTAACCAGACAGCACTGTGTATATGTAACCAGGCAGCACTGTGTATATGTAACCAGACTGCACTGTGTATATGTAACCAGGCTGCACTGTGTATATGTAACCAGGCTGCACTGTGTATATGTAACAAGACTGCACTGTGTATATGTAACCAGGCTGCACTGTGTCTATGTAACCAGGCTGTGCTGTGTATATGTAACCAGGTAGCACTGTGTATATGTAACCAGACAGCACTGTGTATATGTAACCAGGCAGCACTGTGTATATGTAACCAGACTGCACTGTGTATATGTAACCAGACTGCACTGTGTATATGTAACTAGGCAGCACTGTGTATATGTAACCAGGCTGCACTGTGTATATGTAACCAGGCAGCACTGTGTATATGTAACCAGACTGCACTGTGTATATGTAACCAGACTGCACTGTGTATATGTAACCAGACTGCACTGTGTATATGTAACCAGGCTGCACTGTGTATATGTAACCAGACTGCACTGTGTATATGTAACCAGGCTGCACTGTGTATATGTAACCAGGCAGCACTGTGTATATGTAACCAGGCTGCACTGTGTATATGTAACCAGGCTGCACTGTGTATATGTAACCAGGCTGTGCTGTGTATATGTAACCAGGCAGCACTGTGTATATGTAACCAGGCTGCACTGCGTATGTGTAACCAGGCTGCACTGTGTATATGTAACCAGACTGCACTGTGTATATGTAACCAGGCAGCACTGTGTATATGTAACCAGGCTGTGCTGGTATATGTAACCAGGCTGCACTGTGTATATGTAACCAGGCAGCACTGTGTATATGTAACCAGACAGCACTGTGTATATGTAACCAGGCAGCACTGTGTATATGTAACCAGACTGCACTGTGTATATGTAACCAGGCTGCACTGTGGATATGTAACCAGACTGCACTGTGTATATGTAACCAGGCAGCACTGTGTATATGTAACCAGACAGCACTGTGTATATGTAACCAGACTTCACTGTGTATATGTAACCAGGCTGCACTGTGTATATGTAACCAACCAGATGGTAGCCTCAGCCGGTCGGTGCGCCCTGTTTTGTCTTGTTTTGTCTGTCAATTCAGTGTTTTGCCAAGATTTTCGGAGTTCTCTAACAAGAGACGAACTTTTATATATCAGGGAAACAACTCCTGTGGATTTAATTCCTACTTTTCTGCTTCCAGTGGCAGAATTAGTAGGCATTCTAGTCAATGCCGCGCTAGGCTTTGCTCAAGCAGCGAAACGCCGCCCAAGGGGTAAACGGTCGGGGGCTCTAGTACGGCTACGCAGACGCGGGATCCGAACAGTGCTTCCGAGCTTTTTCCTCTCCAACGTACGTTCACTGTACAACAAAATGGATGCACTTCAGCTACTGATGGTAAAAAACAAAGACTTTCTTTCATCTTCTGTTTTGTGTTTCACGGAGACATGGCTGTGTGATTTGATTCCGGACACTTCGCTACAACTAGCAGGATTCCATCTTGTAAAATCGGATCGTGACATAGCACTCTCCGGCAAGACGAAAGGCGGTGGGTGGTATTTGTTTTTACATTAACAGTGGCTGGTGTGTAGATGTCACAGTGATTCTGCAACATTGTTCTCCACTCCTTGAATCAATTTTTATAACCTGTAAACCGTTTTACTTGCCTCGCGAGTTCGCGTCGCTCATTTTGGTCGGAGTTTTTTTGCCGCCTTGTTATCAGGTTAAAGAGGCCCAACGCATGCTCGCCGATCAGATTCTGAGTGTGGAGCGAGCAAATCCAGATTCGTTGGTTATCGTACTTGGCGACTTTAACAAAGGTAATCTCAGCCACGAACTCCCCAAATACATACAATTCATTAAATGCCCAACCAGAGAAGGGAACATTCTGGATCACTGCTACACTACAGTCAGTAGAGCCTACCACGCTGTCCCCCGAGCAGCACCAGGACACTCTGACCATGCCATGGTCCACCTGATTCCTGCATACAGGCAGAAACTAAAACTCTGTAAACCTGCTGTGAGGACATCTAAACAGTGGACCAGTGAGGCTGTGGAGGATTTGCGGGCGTGCTTAGACTGTACTGACTGGGATATGTTCACGACTGCTACCAATAGTCTGGATGAACTCATAGAGGCTGTGACGTCCTACATCAGCTTCTGTGAGGACTGCTGTATCCCAACACGTACCAGGGTGAACTTTAACAACAACAACAAACCCTGGTTCTCAGCAAAGCTCAAAAGGTTGAGGTTGGAGAAGGAGGAAGCGTTTAGGAGTGGGGATAGAGACCGATTCAAGGAGTCGAAGAACAGATTTAGCAAAGCGGTGAGAGAGGCTAAACGACTGTACTCAGAGAGACTAAAACACCAGTTCTCTACTAACGACGCTGCTTCTGTCTGGAGAGGGCTCAGGCAGATCACCAACTACAAACCCAGAGCCCCCCACACCACTAACGACTCCCGCCTAGCCAACGACCAGAACGAGTTCTACTGTAGATTTGAAAGACAATTGGACTGTCCTGAACCACCCCTTCCCACCCAAGAGGCGCCATCCCCCACCCATACTACAGAGACGACTCTCTCCTTTCAGGAGGGAGAAGTTAATAGACTTTTCAAGAGGCAGAATCCACGCAAAGCAGCCGGGCCGAACTCTGTCTCTCCAGCCACCCTCAGGCACTGCACTGACCAGCTGTCTCCGGTGTTCACCATCATCTTTACCACCTCCCTGGATACATGCCATGTACCAGCCTGTCTCAAGTCCTCCACCATCATCCCTGTACCCAAAAAGCTAAGGCTAACAGGACTAAATGATTACAGACCGGTCGCCCTTACATCTGTGGTAATGAAGTCTTTTGAGTGCCTGGTCCTGGCACACCTCAAAGCCACCACAGACCCTCTCCTGGACCCCTTCAGTTTGCCTACAGAGCCAACAGGTCTGTGGACGACGCAGTTAACATGGCCCTCCACTTCACCCTACAGCATCTGGACGCCCCAGCATCATACGCCAGGATCCTGTTTGTGGACTTCATCTCTGCCTTCAACACCATCATCCCTGCCCTGCTTCAGGACAAGCTATTCCAGCTGAACGTGCCCTTCTCCACCTGCAGGTGGATCACAGACTTCCTGTCTGACAGGAAGCAGTGCGTTAAGCTGGGAACACAAGTCTCTGACTCCAGGTCCATCAGCACCGGAACTCCTCAGGGCTGCGTCCTTTCCCCACTGCTCTTCTCCCTGTATACCAACAGCTGCACCTCCAATCATCTGTCCGTCAAACTCTTGAAGTTTGCGGACGACACCACCCTAATTGGGCTGATCTCTGGTGGGGATGAGTCTGACTATAGGTGGGAAGCTGACAACCTGGTGACCTGGTGTAGCCAGAACAACTTAGAGCTAAATGCTCTAAATACAGTTGAGATGGTTGTGGACTTCAGGAAGAATACAGCCCCACTCACCCCCATCACCCTGATAGACTCCCCAGTCAAAATTGTAGAGTCCTTCCGCTTCCTGGGCACTATTCTCTCCCGGGACCTCAAGTGGGAACTGAACATCAGCTCCCTCACCAAGAGAGCTCAACAGAGGATGTATTTTCTACGGCAGCTGAAGAAATTCAACCTGCCAAAGACAATGATGGTGCAATTCTATACAGCGATCATTGAATCCATCCTCACCTCCTCCATAACCGTCTGGTACGCTGCTGCCACTGCCAAGGACAAGAGCAGACTGCAGCGTATCATCCACACTGCTGAGAAGGTAATTGCCTGCAATCTACCAACCCTCGAGGACCTGCACACGACAAGGACCACGAGGCGAGCGAGGAAGATTGTGGCCGATTCCTCCCACCCTGGACACTCTCTGTTTCAGCTTCTCCCCTCCGGCAGAAGGCTTCGGTCCATCAGGACCAAAACCTCACGCCATAAAAACAGTTTCTTCCCATCTGCTGCTGGCCTGTTAAACAAGGCCGAGGGCTAACACTGATATTAACATTTTATCTACATAATGACACCTTGCCGATATTAACTATGTTAACCTATTTGTATTTTTTATTTTTAAATTATATCTTAAAGCTATTTTATATTCGATATTTATTCAATTTTATTTACTTCAGCCCATTGGTGTTAGTTAGACTTTTAACCCTTATTATTATAGTAAGACTTGTTTAAAACTTATTTAAGATTTTAGATTCCTATATGTTGAATGTATGCACCATCCTGCCAAAGTAAATTCCGTGTCGGTGTGAACTTTCATGGCGAATAAAACCCTTTCTGATTCTGATTCTGTAACCAGACTGCACTGTGTATATGTAACCAAACAGCACTGTGTATATGTAACCAGGCAGCACTGTGTATATGTAACCAGACTGCACTGTGTATATGTAACCAGGCTGCACTGTGTATATGTAACCAGGCTGCACTGTGTATATGTAACCAGACTGCACTGTGTATATGTAACCAGACTGCAATGTGCATATGTAACCAGGTAGCACTGTGTATATGTAACCAGGCTGCACTGTGTATATGTAACCAGGCTGCACTGTGTATATGTAACCAGACTGCACTGTGTATATGTAACCAGACTGCAATGTGCATATGTAACCAGGTAGCACTGTGTATATGTAACCAGGCTGCACTGTGTATATGTAACCAGGCAGCACTGTGTATATGTAACCAGACAGCACTGTGTATATGTAACCAGGCAGCACTGTGTATATGTAACCAGACAGCACTGTGTATATGTAACCAGACAGCACTGTGTATATGTAACCAGGCAGCACTGTGTATATGTAACCAGACAGCACTGTGTATATGTAACCAGACAGCACTGTGTATATGTAACCAGACTGCACTGTGTATATGTAACCAGACTGCACTGTGTATATGTAACCAGACTGCACTGTGTATATGTAACCAGACTGCACTGTGTATATGTATCCAGACAGCACTGTGTATACGTAACCAGGCTGCACTGTGTATATGTTACCAGACTGCACGGTGTATATGTAACCAGACAGCACTGTGTATATGTAACCAGGCAGCACTGTGTATATGTAACCAGACAGCACTGTGTATATGTAACCAGACTGCACTGTGTATATGTAACCAGACTGCACTGTGTATATGTAACCAGACTGCACTGTGTATATGTAACCAGACTGCACTGTGTATATGTATCCAGACAGCACTGTGTATACGTAACCAGGCTGCACTGTGTATATGTTACCAGACTGCACGGTGTATATGTAACCAGGCAGCACTGTGTATATGTAACCAGACTGCACTGTGTATATGTAACCAGGCTGCACTGTGTATATGTAACCAGGCAGCACTGTGTATATGTAACCAGACTGCACTGTGTATATGTAACCAGACAGCACTGTGTATATGTAACCAGGCTGCACTGTGTATATGTAACCAGACTGCACTGTGTATATGTAACCAGGCTGCACTGTGTATATGTAACCAGGCTGCACTGTGTATATGTAACCAGACTGCACTGTGTATATGTAACCAGACTGCAATGTGTATATGTAACCAGGTAGCACTGTGTATATGTAACCAGGCTGCACTGTGTATATGTAACCAGGCTGCACTGTGTATATGTAACCAGGCTGTGCTGTGTATATGTAACCAGGCAGCACTGTGTATATTTAACCAGACAGCACTGTGTATATGTAACCAGGCAGCACTGTGTATATGTAACCAGACTGCACTGTGTATATGTATCCAGACAGCACTGTGTATATGTAACCAGGCTGCACTGTGTATATGTAACCAGACTGCAATGTGTATATGTAACCAGGTAGCACTGTGTATATGTAACCAGGCTGCACTGTGTATATGTAACCAGGCTGCACTGTGTATATGTAACCAAGCTGTGCTGTGTATATGTAACCAGGCAGCACTGTGTATATGTAACCAGACAGCACTGTGTATATGTAACCAGGCAGCACTGTGTATATGTAACCAGACTGCACTGTGTATATGTAACCAGACAGCACTGTGTATATGTAACCAGACTGCACGGTGTATATGTAACCAGGCAGCACTGTGTATATGTAACCAGACTGCAATGTGTATATGTAACCAGGCAGCACTGTGTATATGTAACCAGGCAGCACTGTGTATATGTAACCAGGCAGCACTGTGTATATGTAACCAGGCAGCACTGTGTATATGTAACCAGGCTGCACTGTGTATATGTAACCAGACTGCACTGTGTATATGTAACCAGACTGCACTGTGTATATGTAACCAGACTGCACTCTGTATATGTGACCAGACTGCACTGTGTATATGTAACCAGACTGCACTCTGTATATGTGACCAGACTGCACTGTGTATATGTAACCAGACAGCACTGTGTATATGTAACCAGACTGCACTGTGTATTTGTAACCAGGTAGCACTGTGTATATGTAACCAGGCTGCACTGTGTATATGTAACCAGGTAGCACTGTGTATATGTAACCAGGCTGCACTGTGCATATGTAACCAGGTAGCACTGTGTATATGTAACCAGACTGCACTGTGTATATGTAACCAGGTAGCACTGTGTATATGTAACCAGGCTGCACTGTGTATATGTAACCAGGCTGTACTGTGTATATGTAACCAGGCTGCACTGTGCATATGTAACCAGACTTCACTGTGTATATGTAACCAGGTAGCACTGTGTATATGTAACCAGGCTGCACTGTGTATATGTAACCAGACTGCACTGTGTATATGTAACCAGACTGCACTGTGTATATGTAACCAGGCAGCACTGTGTATATGTAACCAGGCTGCACTGTGTATATGTAACCAGACTGCACTGTGTATATGTAACCAGGCTGCACTGTGTATATGTAACCAGGCTGCACTGTGTATATGTAACCAGGCTGCGCTGTGTATATGTAACCAGGCTGTGCTGTGTATATGTAACCAGGCAGCGCTGTGTATATGTAACCAGACAGCACTGTGTATATGTCACCAGGCAGCACTGTGTATATGTAACCAGACTGCACTGTGTATATGTATCCAGACAGCACTGTGTATATGTAACCAGGCTGCACTGTGTATATGTAACCAGACTGCACGGTGTATATGTAACCAGGCAGCACTGTGTATATGTAACCAGGCTGCACTGTGTATATGTAACCAGGCTGCACTGTGTATATGTAACCAGGCTGCACTGTGTATATGTAACCAGGCTGTACAGTGTATATGTAACCAGACTGCACTGTGTATATGTAACCAGACTGAACTGTGTATATGTAACCAGGCTGCACTGTGTATATGTATCCAGGCAGCACTGTGTATATGTAACCAGACTGCACTGTGTATATGTAACCAGACAGCACTGTGTATATGTAACCAGACTGCACTGTGTATATGTAACCAGACTGCACTGGGTATATGTAACCAGACTGCACTGTGTATATGTAACCAGGCTGTACTGTGTATATGTAACCAGGCAGCACTGTGTATATGTAACCAGACTGCACTGTGTATATGGAGCCAGGCAGCACTGTGTATATGTAACCAGGCTGTGCTGTGTATATGTAACCAGACTGCACTGTGTATATGTAACCAGGCTGTGCTGTGTATATGTAACCAGGCAGCACTGTGTATATGTAACCAGACTGCACTGTGTATATGTAACCAGGCAGCACTGTGTATATGTAACCAGGCTGCAATGTGTATATGTAACCAGACTTCGCTGTGTATATGTAACCAGGCTGTGCTATGTATATGTAACCAGGCAGCACTGTGTATATGTAACCAGGCAGCACTGTGTATATGTAACCGGACAGCACTGTGTATATGTAACCAGGCAGCACTGTGTATATGTGACCAGGCTACACTGTGTATATGCAACCAGGCAGCACTGTGTATATGTGACCAGGCTACACTGTGTATATGTGACCAGACAGCACTGTGTATATGTAACCAGGCAGCACTGTGTATATGTGACCAGGCTGCACTGTGTATATGTAACCAGACAGCACTGTGTATATGTAACCAGGCTGCACTGTGTATATGTAACCAGGTTGCACTGTGTATATGTAACCAGACAGCACTGTGTATATGTGACCAGGCTGCACTGTGTATATGTAACCAGACAGCACTGTGTATATGTAACCAGGCTGCACTGTGTATTTGTAACCAGGCAGCACTGTGTATATGTAACCAGACAGCACTGTGTATATGTAACCAGGCTGCACTGTGTATATGTAACCAGGTTGCACTGTGTATATGTAACCAGACAGCACTGTGTATATGTAACCAGGCTGTGCTGTGTATATGTAACCAGGCATCACTGTGTATATGTAACCAGACTGCACTGTGTATATGTAACCAGACTGCACTGTGTATATGTAACCAGACTGCACTGTGTATATGTAACCAGACTGCACTGTGTATATGTGACCAGGCTGTACTGTGTATATGTAACCAGGCTGTGCTGTGTATATGTAACCAGGCTGTACTGTATATATGTGACCAGGCTGCACTGTGTATATGTAACCAGACTGTGCTGTGTATATGTAACCAGACTGCCCTGTGCATATGTAACCAGACTGCACTGTGTATATGTAACCAGACTGCACTGTGTATATGTAACCAGGCTGCACTGTGTATATGTAACCAGACTGCACTGTGTATATATAACCAGACTGCACTGTGTATATGGAGCCAGGCAGCACTGTGTATATGTAACCAGACTGCACTGTGTATATGTAACCAGACTGCACTGTGTATATGTAACCAGGCAGCACTGTGTATATGTAACCAGACTGCACTGTGTATATGGAGCCAGGCAGCACTGTGTATATGTAACCAGACTGCACTGTGTATATGTAACCAGGCTGCACTGTGTATATGTAACCAGGCAGCACTGTGTATATGTAACCAGGCTGTGCTGTGTATATGTAACCAGGCTGTACTGTGTATATGTGACCAGGCTGCACTGTGTATATGTAATCAGGCTGCACTGTGTATATGTAACCAGACTGCACTGTGTATATGTAACCAGGCTGCACTGTGTATATGTAACCAGGCAGCACTGTGTATATGTAACCAGGCTGTGCTGTGTATATGTAACCAGGCTGTACTGTGTATATGTGACCAGGCTGCACTGTGTATATGTAATCAGGCTGCACTGTGTATATGTAACCAGGCAGCACTGTGTATATGTAACCAGGCTGCACTGTGTATATGTAACCAGGCAGCACTGTGTATATGTAACCAGGCTGTGCTGTGTATATGTAACCAGACTGCCCTGTGCATATGTAACCAGACAGCACTGTGTATATGTAACCAGACTGCACTGTGTATATGTAACCAGACAGCACTGTGTATATGTAACCAGACTGCCCTGTGCATATGTAACCAGACAGCACTGTGTATATGTAACCAGACTGCACTGGGTATATGTAACCAGGCTGCACTGTGTATATGTAACCAGACTGCACTGTGTATATGTAACCAGACTGCACTGGGTATATGTAACCAGACTGCACTGTGTATATGTAACCAGACTGCACTGTGTATATGTAACCAGGCAGCACTGTGTATATGTAACCAGACTGCACTGTGTATATGGAGCCAGGCAGCACTGTGTATATGTAACCAGGCTGTGCTGTGTATATGTAACCAGCCTGCACTGTGTATATGTAACCAGACTGCACTGTGTATATGTAACCAGGCTGTGCTGTGTATATGTAACCAGGCAGCACTGTGTATATGTAACCAGGCAGCACTGTGTATATGTAACCAGGCAGCACTGTGTATATGTAACCAGGCTGCACTGTGTATATGTAACCAGGCAGCACTGTGTATATGTGACCAGACAGCACTGTGTATATGTAACCAGGCAGCACTGTGTATATGTGACCAGGCTGCACTGTGTATATGTAACCAGACAGCACTGTGTATTTGTAACCAGGCAGCACTGTGTATATGTAACCAGACTGCACTGTGTATATGTAACCAGGCTGCACTGTGTATATGTAACCAGGCTGCACTGTGTATATGTAACCAGGCAGCACTGTGTATATGTGACCAGACAGCACTGTGTATATGTAACCAGGCAGCACTGTGTATATGTAACCAGACTGCACTGTGTATATGTAACCAGACTGCACTGTGTATATGTAACCAGGCTGCACTGTGTATATGTAACCAGGCAGCACTGTGTATATGTGACCAGACAGCACTGTGTATATGTAACCAGGCAGCACTGTGTATATGTGACCAGGCTGCACTGTGTATATGTAACCAGACAGCACTGTGTATTTGTAACCAGGCAGCACTGTGTATATGTAACCAGACAGCACTGTGTATTTGTAACCAGGCAGCACTGTGTATATGTAACCAGAGAGCACTGTGTATATGTAACCAGGCTGCACTGTGTATGTGTAACCAGGTTGCACTGTGTATATGTAACCAGACAGCACTGTGTATATGTAACCAGGCTGTGCTGTGTATATGTAACCAGGCATCACTGTGTATATGTAACCAGACTGCACTGTGTGTATGTAACCAGGCTGCACTGTGTATATGTAACCAAGCTGTGCTGTGTATATGTAACCAGGCAGCACTGTGTATATGTAACCAGACAGCACTGTGTATATGTAACCAGGCAGCACTGTGTATATGTAACCAGACTGCACTGTGTATATGTAACCAGACAGCACTGTGTATATGTAACCAGACTGCACGGTGTATATGTAACCAGGCAGCACTGTGTATATGTAACCAGACTGCAATGTGTATATGTAACCAGGCAGCACTGTGTATATGTAACCAGGCAGCACTGTGTATATGTAACCAGGCAGCACTGTGTATATGTAACCAGGCAGCACTGTGTATATGTAACCAGGCTGCACTGTGTATATGTAACCAGACTGCACTGTGTATATGTAACCAGACTGCACTGTGTATATGTAACCAGACTGCACTCTGTATATGTGACCAGACTGCACTGTGTATATGTAACCAGACTGCACTCTGTATATGTGACCAGACTGCACTGTGTATATGTAACCAGACAGCACTGTGTATATGTAACCAGACTGCACTGTGTATTTGTAACCAGGTAGCACTGTGTATATGTAACCAGGCTGCACTGTGTATATGTAACCAGGTAGCACTGTGTATATGTAACCAGGCTGCACTGTGCATATGTAACCAGGTAGCACTGTGTATATGTAACCAGACTGCACTGTGTATATGTAACCAGGTAGCACTGTGTATATGTAACCAGGCTGCACTGTGTATATGTAACCAGGCTGTACTGTGTATATGTAACCAGGCTGCACTGTGCATATGTAACCAGACTTCACTGTGTATATGTAACCAGGTAGCACTGTGTATATGTAACCAGGCTGCACTGTGTATATGTAACCAGACTGCACTGTGTATATGTAACCAGACTGCACTGTGTATATGTAACCAGGCAGCACTGTGTATATGTAACCAGGCTGCACTGTGTATATGTAACCAGACTGCACTGTGTATATGTAACCAGGCTGCACTGTGTATATGTAACCAGGCTGCACTGTGTATATGTAACCAGGCTGCGCTGTGTATATGTAACCAGGCTGCGCTGTGTATATGTAACCAGGCAGCGCTGTGTATATGTAACCAGACAGCACTGTGTATATGTCACCAGGCAGCACTGTGTATATGTAACCAGACTGCACTGTGTATATGTATCCAGACAGCACTGTGTATATGTAACCAGGCTGCACTGTGTATATGTAACCAGACTGCACGGTGTATATGTAACCAGGCAGCACTGTGTATATGTAACCAGGCTGCACTGTGTATATGTAACCAGGCTGCACTGTGTATATGTAACCAGGCTGCACTGTGTATATGTAACCAGGCTGTACAGTGTATATGTAACCAGACTGCACTGTGTATATGTAACCAGACTGAACTGTGTATATGTAACCAGGCTGCACTGTGTATATGTATCCAGGCAGCACTGTGTATATGTAACCAGACTGCACTGTGTATATGTAACCAGACAGCACTGTGTATATGTAACCAGACTGCACTGTGTATATGTAACCAGACTGCACTGGGTATATGTAACCAGACTGCACTGTGTATATGTAACCAGGCTGTACTGTGTATATGTAACCAGGCAGCACTGTGTATATGTAACCAGACTGCACTGTGTATATGGAGCCAGGCAGCACTGTGTATATGTAACCAGGCTGTGCTGTGTATATGTAACCAGACTGCACTGTGTATATGTAACCAGGCTGTGCTGTGTATATGTAACCAGGCAGCACTGTGTATATGTAACCAGACTGCACTGTGTATATGTAACCAGGCAGCACTGTGTATATGTAACCAGGCTGCAATGTGTATATGTAACCAGACTTCGCTGTGTATATGTAACCAGGCTGTGCTATGTATATGTAACCAGGCAGCACTGTGTATATGTAACCGGACAGCACTGTGTATATGTAACCAGGCAGCACTGTGTATATGTGACCAGGCTACACTGTGTATATGCAACCAGGCAGCACTGTGTATATGTGACCAGGCTACACTGTGTATATGTGACCAGACAGCACTGTGTATATGTAACCAGGCAGCACTGCGTATATGTGACCAGGCTGCACTGTGTATATGTAACCAGACAGCACTGTGTATATGTAACCAGGCTGCACTGTGTATATGTAACCAGGTTGCACTGTGTATATGTAACCAGACAGCACTGTGTATATGTGACCAGGCTGCACTGTGTATATGTAACCAGACAGCACTGTGTATATGTAACCAGGCTGCACTGTGTATTTGTAACCAGGCAGCACTGTGTATATGTAACCAGACAGCACTGTGTATATGTAACCAGGCTGCACTGTGTATATGTAACCAGGTTGCACTGTGTATATGTAACCAGACAGCACTGTGTATATGTAACCAGGCTGTGCTGTGTATATGTAACCAGGCATCACTGTGTATATGTAACCAGACTGCACTGTGTATATGTAACCAGACTGCACTGTGTATATGTAACCAGACTGCACTGTGTATATGTAACCAGACTGCACTGTGTATATGTGACCAGGCTGTACTGTGTATATGTAACCAGGCTGTGCTGTGTATATGTAACCAGGCTGTACTGTATATATGTGACCAGGCTGCACTGTGTATATGTAACCAGACTGTGCTGTGTATATGTAACCAGACTGCCCTGTGCATATGTAACCAGACTGCACTGTGTATATGTAACCAGACTGCACTGTGTATATGTAACCAGGCTGCACTGTGTATATGTAACCAGACTGCACTGTGTATATGTAACCAGACTGCACTGTGTATATGGAGCCAGGCAGCACTGTGTATATGTAACCAGACTGCACTGTGTATATGTAACCAGACTGCACTGTGTATATGTAACCAGGCAGCACTGTGTATATGTAACCAGACTGCACTGTGTATATGGAGCCAGGCAGCACTGTGTATATGTAACCAGACTGCACTGTGTATATGTAACCAGGCTGCACTGTGTATATGTAACCAGGCAGCACTGTGTATATGTAACCAGGCTGTGCTGTGTATATGTAACCAGGCTGTACTGTGTATATGTGACCAGGCTGCACTGTGTATATGTAATCAGGCTGCACTGTGTATATGTAACCAGACTGCACTGTGTATATGTAACCAGGCTGCACTGTGTATATGTAACCAGGCAGCACTGTGTATATGTAACCAGGCTGTGCTGTGTATATGTAACCAGGCTGTACTGTGTATATGTGACCAGGCTGCACTGTGTATATGTAATCAGGCTGCACTGTGTATATGTAACCAGGCAGCACTGTGTATATGTAACCAGGCTGCACTGTGTATATGTAACCAGGCAGCACTGTGTATATGTAACCAGGCTGTGCTGTGTATATGTAACCAGACTGCCCTGTGCATATGTAACCAGACAGCACTGTGTATATGTAACCAGACTGCACTGTGTATATGTAACCAGACAGCACTGTGTATATGTAACCAGACTGCCCTGTGCATATGTAACCAGACAGCACTGTGTATATGTAACCAGACTGCACTGGGTATATGTAACCAGGCTGCACTGTGTATATGTAACCAGACTGCACTGTGTATATGTAACCAGACTGCACTGGGTATATGTAACCAGACTGCACTGTGTATATGTAACCAGACTGCACTGTGTATATGTAACCAGGCAGCACTGTGTATATGTAACCAGACTGCACTGTGTATATGGAGCCAGGCAGCACTGTGTATATGTAACCAGGCTGTGCTGTGTATATGTAACCAGCCTGCACTGTGTATATGTAACCAGACTGCACTGTGTATATGTAACCAGGCTGTGCTGTGTATATGTAACCAGGCAGCACTGTGTATATGTAACCAGGCAGCACTGTGTATATGTAACCAGGCTGCACTGTGTATATGTAACCAGGCAGCACTGTGTATATGTGACCAGACAGCACTGTGTATATGTAACCAGGCAGCACTGTGTATATGTGACCAGGCTGCACTGTGTATATGTAACCAGACAGCACTGTGTATTTGTAACCAGGCAGCACTGTGTATATGTAACCAGACTGCACTGTGTATATGTAACCAGGCTGCACTGTGTATATGTAACCAGGCTGCACTGTGTATATGTAACCAGGCAGCACTGTGTATATGTGACCAGACAGCACTGTGTATATGTAACCAGGCAGCACTGTGTATATGTAACCAGACTGCACTGTGTATATGTAACCAGACTGCACTGTGTATATGTAACCAGGCTGCACTGTGTATATGTAACCAGGCAGCACTGTGTATATGTGACCAGACAGCACTGTGTATATGTAACCAGGCAGCACTGTGTATATGTGACCAGGCTGCACTGTGTATATGTAACCAGACAGCACTGTGTATTTGTAACCAGGCAGCACTGTGTATATGTAACCAGACAGCACTGTGTATTTGTAACCAGGCAGCACTGTGTATATGTAACCAGAGAGCACTGTGTATATGTAACCAGGCTGCACTGTGTATGTGTAACCAGGTTGCACTGTGTATATGTAACCAGACAGCACTGTGTATATGTAACCAGGCTGTGCTGTGTATATGTAACCAGGCATCACTGTGTATATGTAACCAGACTGCACTGTGTATATGTAACCAGACTGCACTGTGTATATGTAACCAGACTGCACTGTGTATATGTGACCAGGCTGTACTGTGTATATGTAACCAGGCTGTGCTGTGTATATGTAACCAGGCTGTACTGTGTATATGTGACCAGGCTGCACTGTGTATATGTAACCAGGCTGCACTGTGTATATGTAACCAGACTGCACTGTGTATATGTAACCAGACTGCACTGTGTATATGTAACCAGACTGCACTGTGTATATGTAACCAGACAGCACTGTGTATATGTAACCAGGTTGCACTGTGTATATGTAACCAGACTGCACTGTGTATATGTAACCAGGCAGCACTGTGTATATGTAACCAGGCAGCACTGTGTATATGTAACCAGGCTGCACTGTGTATGTGTAACCAGGTTGCACTGTGTATATGTAACCAGGCAGCACTGTGTATATGTAACCAGGCTGCACTGTGTATATGTAACCAGGCTGCACTGTGTATATGTAACCAGACTGCACTGTGTATATGTAACCAGGCTGTGCTGTGTATATGTAACCAGACTGCACTGGGTATATGTAACCAGACTGCACTGTGTATATGTAACCAGGCTGCACTGTGTATATGTAACCAGGCTGCACTGTGTATATGTAACCAGGCTGCACTGTGTATATGTAACCAGGCTGCACTGTGTATATGTAACCAGACTGCACTGTGTATATGTAACCAGGCTGTGCTGTGTATATGTAACCAGACTGCACTGTGTATATGTAACCAGACTGCACTGTGTATATGTAACCAGGCAGCACTGTGTATATGTAACCAGACTGCACTGTGTATATGGAGCCAGGCAGCACTGTGTATATGTAACCAGGCTGTGCTGTGTATATGTAACCAGCCTGCACTGTGTATATGTAACCAGACTGCACTGTGTATATGTAACCAGGCTGTGCTGTGTATATGTAACCAGGCAGCACTGTGTATATGTAACCAGACTGCACTGTGTATATGTAACCAGGCAGCACTGTGTATATGTAACCAGGCTGCAATGTGTATATGTAACCAGACTTCGCTGTGTATATGTAACCAGGCTGTGCTATGTATATGTAACCAGGCAGCACTGTGTATATGTAACCAGACTGCACTGTGTATATGCAACCAGGCAGCACTGTGTATATGTGACCAGGCTGCACTGTGTATATGTGACCAGACAGCACTGTGTATATGTAACCAGGCAGCACTGTGTATATGTGACCAGGCTGCACTGTGTATATGTAACCAGACAGCACTGTGTATTTGTAACCAGGCAGCACTGTGTATATGTAACCAGACAGCACTGTGTATTTGTAACCAGGCAGCACTGTGTATATGTAACCAGAGAGCACTGTGTATATGTAACCAGGCTGCACTGTGTATGTGTAACCAGGTTGCACTGTGTATATGTAACCAGACAGCACTGTGTATATGTAACCAGGCTGTGCTGTGTATATGTAACCAGGCATCACTGTGTATATGTAACCAGACTGCACTGTGTATATGTAACCAGACTGCACTGTGTATATGTAACCAGACTGCACCGTGTATATGTAACCAGACTGCACTGTGTATATGTGACCAGGCTGTACTGTGTATATGTAACCAGGCTGTGCTGTGTATATGTAACCAGGCTGTACTGTGTATATGTGACCAGGCTGCACTGTGTATATGTAACCAGGCTGCACTGTGTATATGTAACCAGGCTGCACTGTGTATATGTAACCAGACTGCACTGTGTATATGTAACCAGACTGCACTGTGTATATGTAACCAGACAGCACTGTGTATATGTAACCAGGTTGCACTGTGTATATGTAACCAGGCTGCACTGTGTATATGTAACCAGACTGCACTGTGTATATGTAACCAGGCAGCACTGTGTATATGTAACCAGACTGCACTGTGTATATGTAACCAGACTGCACTGTGTATATGTAACCAGACAGCACTGTGTATATGTAACCAGGTTGCACTGTGTATATGTAACCAGGCTGCACTGTGTATATGTAACCAGACTGCACTGTGTATATGTAACCAGGCAGCACTGTGTATATGTAACCAGGCAGCACTGTGTATATGTAACCAGGCTGCACTGTGTATATGTAACCAGGCTGCACTGTGTATATGTAACCAGGCTGCACTGTGTATATGTAACCAGACTGCACTGTGTATATGTAACCAGGCTGTGCTGTGTATATGTAACCAGGCTGTGCTGTGTATATGTAACCGGGCTTTATAGTGTGCAGCAGACATAAATTCCCACGATGCTTCATGACGGCCGTTTAAACAAATTATCCACACAGTTTAGAAACAGAAGTGGCATCTTTATTTCATTCAGACATGAAATATCGAGTGCGGAGTTGCCAATATTTATCGCCTTAGCACGAGGCGATGCAGGCCGGGCTGCTCCATTTTCTCTCCACTATAGACCACACGGGAACACGTTTCTCAGTCAGCCTGGGGCTATCAACACCGCGTTTTTCACTCTGATGAAGTTAAATCCAGGGCTCGATACAAAGCAATTAATGCCACCCGACACCAAGATGCCAATGACCTCGCTGTCCGGGTCTAACTGCCTCCACGAGGGTTGCCTTATGTTCACGAACACGATCCAAGACATGTCGCTTCGTTTCCCCAATGTAACTACTGCCGCATACACAGCTTAGTTTGTAGACGCCGGGGTACTGCATGTCAGGGATCGTATCCTTCACAGATGGGATCAGATCACGAATTTTACCGTGTTAAATCATATGGCTTGTGTGCGCTGGAGCTTCCTGCAAGTATGCGGCTCTTGATGATCGACTCTCTCGCTCAGGAGGCATCGAGGAGGCTCGGTTTTCTTGTCCGCGTCAAAAGCTTTTCAACTTCGGACTTCGGCCTCAGCTAGAATCCTGCTGCTGCTGCTGCTGACGAGGCTGAGCTGGAGCAGCCAGCCAGCTCCCAGCTCACTGCACCGGTAGAGAGAGTTCAGAACAAAGCCATCGGTGTGATTGAAGTTCAAAGAACGCCTCGTGGCACGTGACACTCGACAAATGAGGAGAAGAGTTACCCTCGTGGTGCTGGGAGCTGACGGTGTGAGCGGCCGTGACCACGGCAGGCAGCGATGGCGAGGCCACGGCACGGCGATCTGGACGGCGCACGGGGACCTGCACAGGCCGTGATGACATGGAGGTCACAGGCCGTGATGACATGGAGGTCACAGGCCGTGATGACATGGAGGTCACAGGCCGTGATGACATGGAGGTCACAGGCCGTGATGACATGGAGGTCACAGGCAGTGATGACATGGAGGTCACAGGCCGTGATGACATGGAGGTCACAGGCCGTGATGACATGGAGGTCACAGGCCGTGATGACATGGAGGTCACAGGCCGTGATGACATGGAGGTCACAGGCAGTGATGACATGGAGGTCACAGGCCGTGATGACATGGAGGTCACAGGCCGTAATGACATGGAGGTCACAGGCAGTGATGACATGGAGGTCACAGGCCGTGATGACATGGAGGTCACAGGCAGTGATGACATGGAGGTCACAGGCCGTGATGACATAGAGGTCACAGGCCGTGATGACATGGAGGTCACAGGCAGTGATGACATGGAGGTCACAGGCCGTGATGACATGGAGGTCACAGGCAGTGATGACATGGAGGTCACAGGCCGTGATGACATGGAGGTCACAGGCCGTGATGACATGGAGGTCACAGGCCGTGATGACATGGAGGTCACAGGCAGTGATGACATGGAGGTCACAGGCCGTGATGACATGGAGGTCACAGGCCGTGATGACATGGAGGTCACAGGCAGTGATGACATGGAGGTCACAGGCCGTGATGACATGGAGGTCACAGGCCGTGATGACATGGAGGTCACAGGCAGTGATGACATGGAGGTCACAGGCCGTGATGACATGGAGGTCACAGGCAGTGATGACATGGAGGTCACAGGCCGTGATGACATGGAGGTCACAGGCCGTGATGACATGGAGGTCACAGGCCGTGATGACATGGAGGTCACAGGCAGTGATGACATGGAGGTCACAGGCCGTGATGACATGGAGGTCACAGGCAGTGATGACATGGAGGTCACAGGCCGTGATGACATGGAGGTCACAGGCAGTGATGACATGGAGGTCACAGGCCGTGATGACATGGAGGTCACAGGCCGTGATGACATGGAGGTCACAGGCCGTGATGACATGGAGGTCACAGGCAGTGATGACATGGAGGTCACAGGCCGTGATGACATGGAGGTCACAGGCCGTGATGACATGGAGGTCACAGGCCGTGATGACATGGAGGTCACAGGCCGTGATGACATGGAGGTCACAGGCCGTGATGACATGGAGGTCACAGGCCGTGATGATATGGAGGTCACAGGCAGTGATGACATGGAGGTCACAGGCCGTGATGACATGGAGGTCACAGGCCGTGATGACATGGAGGTCACAGGCCGTGATGACATCGAGGTCACAGGCCGTGATGACATGGAGGTCACAGGCAGTGATGACATGGAGGTCACAGGCAGTGATGATATGGAGGTCACAGGCCGTAATGACATGGAGGTCACAGGCTGTAATGACATGGAGGTCACAGGCAGTGATGACATGGAGGTCACAGGCAGTGATGACATGGAGGTCACAGGCCGTAATGACATGGAGGTCACAGGCCGTGATGACATGGAGGTCACAGGCATTGATGACATGGAGGTCACAGGCAGTGATGACATGGAGGTCACAGGCAGTGATGACATGGAGGTCACAGGCAGTGATGACATGGAGGTCACAGGCCGTGATGACATGGAGGTCACAGGCCGTGATGACATCGAGGTCACAGGCCGTGATGACATGGAGGTCACAGGCAGTGATGACATGGAGGTCACAGGCCGTAATGACATGGAGGTCACAGGCCGTGATGACATGGAGGTCACAGGCCGTGATGACATGGAGGTCACAGGCCGTGATGACATGGAGGTCACAGGCCGTGATGACATGGAGGTCACAGGCCGTGATGACATGGAGGTCACAGGCCGTGATGACATGGAGGTCACAGGCAGTGATGACATGGAAGTCACAGGCAGTGATGACATGGAGGTCACAGGCCGTGATGACATGGAGGTCACAGGCCGTGATGACATGGAGGTCACAGGCAGTGATGACATGGAGGTCACAGGCCGTGATGACATGGAGGTCACAGGCCCTGATGACATGGAGGTCACAGGCCGTGATGACATGGAGGTCACAGGCCGTGATGACATGGAGGTCACAGGCCGTGATGATATGGAGGTCACAGGCAGTGATGACATGGAGGTCACAGGCAGTGATGACATGGAGGTCACAGGCCGTGATGACATGGAGGTCACAGGCCGTGATGACATCGAGGTCACAGGCCGTGATGACATGGAGGTCACAGGCAGTGATGACATGGAGGTCACAGGCAGTGATGATATGGAGGTCACAGGCCGTAATGACATGGAGGTCACAGGCAGTGATGATATGGAGGTCACAGGCCGTGATGACATGGAGGTCACAGGCAGTGATGACATGGAGGTCACAGGCCGTAATGACATGGAGGTCACAGGCCGTGATGACATGGAGGTCACAGGCATTGATGACATGGAGGTCACAGGCAGTGATGACATGGAGGTCACAGGCAGTGATGACATGGAGGTCACAGGCCGTGATGACATGGAGGTCACAGGCCGTAATGACATGGAGGTCACAGGCCGTGATGACATGGAGGTCACAGGCCGTGATGACATGGAGGTCACAGGCCGTGATGACATGGAGGTCACAGGCCGTGATGACATGGAGGTCACAGGCCGTGATGACATGGAGGTCACAGGCCGTGATGACATGGAGGTCACAGGCCGTGATGACATGGAGGTCACAGGCCGTGATGACATGGAGGTCACAGGCCGTGATGACATGGAGGTCACAGGCCGTGATGACATGGAAGTCACAGGCAGTGATGACATGGAAGTCACAGGCAGTGATGACATGGAGGTCACAGGCCGTGATGACATGGAGGTCACAGGCCGTGATGACATGGAGGTCACAGGCCGTGATGACATCGAGGTCACAGGCCGTGATGACATGGAGGTCACAGGCAGTGATGACATGGAGGTCACAGGCAGTGATGATATGGAGGTCACAGGCCGTAATGACATGGAGGTCACAGGCTGTAATGACATGGAGGTCACAGGCAGTGATGACATGGAGGTCACAGGCAGTGATGACATGGAGGTCACAGGCCGTAATGACATGGAGGTCACAGGCCGTGATGACATGGAGGTCACAGGCATTGATGACATGGAGGTCACAGGCAGTGATGACATGGAGGTCACAGGCAGTGATGACATGGAGGTCACAGGCAGTGATGACATGGAGGTCACAGGCCGTGATGACATGGAGGTCACAGGCCGTGATGACATCGAGGTCACAGGCCGTGATGACATGGAGGTCACAGGCAGTGATGACATGGTGGTCACAGGCCGTAATGACATGGAGGTCACAGGCCGTGATGACATGGAGGTCACAGGCAGTGATGACATGGAGGTCACAGGCAGTGATGACATGGAGGTCACAGGCCGTGATGACATGGAGGTCACAGGCCGTAATGACATGGAGGTCACAGGCCGTGATGACATGGAGGTCACAGGCCGTGATGACATGGAGGTCACAGGCCGTGATGACATGGAGGTCACAGGCCGTGATGACATGGAGGTCACAGGCCGTGATGACATGGAGGTCACAGGCCGTGATGACATGGAGGTCACAGGCCGTGATGACATGGAGGTCACAGGCCGTGATGACATGGAGGTCACAGGCCGTGATGACATGGAGGTCACAGGCCGTGATGACATGGAGGTCACAGGCCGTGATGACATGGAGGTCACAGGCCGTGATGACATGGAGGTCACAGGCCGTGATGATATGGAGGTCACAGGCAGTGATGACATGGAGGTCACAGGCAGTGATGACATGGAGGTCACAGGCCGTGATGACATGGAGGTCACAGGCCGTGATGACATGGAGGTCACAGGCCGTGATGACATCGAGGTCACAGGCCGTGATGACATGGAGGTCACAGGCAGTGATGACATGGAGGTCACAGGCAGTGATGATATGGAGGTCACAGGCCGTAATGACATGGAGGTCACAGGCAGTGATGATATGGAGGTCACAGGCCGTGATGACATGGAGGTCACAGGCAGTGATGACATGGAGGTCACAGGCCGTAATGACATGGAGGTCACAGGCCGTGATGACATGGAGGTCACAGGCATTGATGACATGGAGGTCACAGGCAGTGATGACATGGAGGTCACAGGCAGTGATGACATGGAGGTCACAGGCCGTGATGACATGGAGGTCACAGGCCGTAATGACATGGAGGTCACAGGCCGTGATGACATGGAGGTCACAGGCCGTGATGACATGGAGGTCACAGGCCGTGATGACATGGAGGTCACAGGCCGTGATGACATGGAGGTCACAGGCCGTGATGACATGGAGGTCACAGGCCGTGATGACATGGAGGTCACAGGCCGTGATGACATGGAGGTCACAGGCAGTGATGACATGGAGGTCACAGGCCGTGATGACATGGAGGTCACAGGCCGTGATGACATGGAAGTCACAGGCAGTGATGACATGGAAGTCACAGGCAGTGATGACATGGAGGTCACAGGCCGTGATGACATGGAGGTCACAGGCCGTGATGACATGGAGGTCACAGGCCGTGATGACATCGAGGTCACAGGCCGTGATGACATGGAGGTCACAGGCAGTGATGACATGGAGGTCACAGGCAGTGATGATATGGAGGTCACAGGCCGTGATGACATGGAGGTCACAGGCTGTAATGACATGGAGGTCACAGGCAGTGATGACATGGAGGTCACAGGCAGTGATGACATGGAGGTCACAGGCCGTAATGACATGGAGGTCACAGGCCGTGATGACATGGAGGTCACAGGCATTGATGACATGGAGGTCACAGGCAGTGATGACATGGAGGTCACAGGCAGTGATGACATGGAGGTCACAGGCAGTGATGACATGGAGGTCACAGGCCGTGATGACATGGAGGTCACAGGCCGTGATGACATCGAGGTCACAGGCCGTGATGACATGGAGGTCACAGGCAGTGATGACATGGTGGTCACAGGCCGTAATGACATGGAGGTCACAGGCCGTGATGACATGGAGGTCACAGGCAGTGATGACATGGAGGTCACAGGCAGTGATGACATGGAGGTCACAGGCCGTGATGACATGGAGGTCACAGGCCGTAATGACATGGAGGTCACAGGCCGTGATGACATGGAGGTCACAGGCCGTGATGACATGGAGGTCACAGGCCGTGATGACATGGAGGTCACAGGCCGTGATGACATGGAGGTCACAGGCCGTGATGACATGGAGGTCACAGGCCGTGATGACATGGAGGTCACAGGCCGTGATGACATGGAGGTCACAGGCCGTGATGACATGGAGGTCACAGGCCGTGATGACATGGAGGTCACAGGCCGTGATGATATGGAGGTCACAGGCAGTGATGACATGGAAGTCACAGGCAGTGATGACATGGAGGTCACAGGCCGTGATGACATGGAGGTCACAGGCCGTGATGACATGGAGGTCACAGGCCGTGATGACATCGAGGTCACAGGCCGTGATGACATGGAGGTCACAGGCAGTGATGACATGGAGGTCACAGGCAGTGATGATATGGAGGTCACAGGCCGTAATGACATGGAGGTCACAGGCAGTGATGATATGGAGGTCACAGGCTGGAATGACATGGAGGTCACAGGCAGTGATGACATGGAGGTCACAGGCCGTAATGACATGGAGGTCACAGGCCGTGATGACATGGAGGTCACAGGCATTGATGACATGGAGGTCACAGGCAGTGATGACATGGAGGTCACAGGCAGTGATGACATGGAGGTCACAGGCAGTGATGACATGGAGGTCACAGGCCGTAATGACATGGAGGTCACAGGCCGTGATGACATGGAGGTCACAGGCAGTGATGACATGGAGGTCACGGGCAGTGATGACAAGGAGGTCACAGGCAGTGTTTCGACATCACGGTTCGTTTCACAGCACGGACCTTTATACTGTTTGTTGCTGGCCGATTGACGTTCTATCTCTCTGGGCCCTGTGCTCAGTAACCGTTTTAGAAAATAAATAAATCAGTCGCCGATGCCCCTAATGGAGAGAGAGTGGGAAAGCAATGGGCGCCCTCCGAATCCTTCACCTGTGTGCGCCTTTGGCGTTGTATGCATGCCTGTCGAACTTCTTTCGCACCGTACGTAGCCAACCGTGCTCTCTCGGAAGTGCAGGAGAAGGAGTCGGAGGCGCGGGGGCAGAGGCAGAGAGAGCGCGGGACGCAGCTCCCAGTGGAGGTGCCGCGCTGTGAGGACTCTCCAGAAATACATTCCGTGGAAAAATGACGCTGTGAAAATGTCAAACCTGCCCAGTTTGTTTACGTTTAACGCCTCTGCCGAGATGAATAATCCGGCGTAGGGACTCATTCCGTCTCCTAGCGGTGCAGCGTTGGCCCCCTGGAGGAGCTCGGCGCGCTTGTCCCGCGGCAGCGGCGTCAACTGCGGGACTGGGCCCAGGTGGCCGAGCGGCCGGCGCTGGGCCCGGAGCGTCACGGGGCCGTCGCCTCCACGCCACTCCCTGCCCCGCTGGCTGCCTCCGTTTCCTTTCGTAGTCGGACACAAACCAACTCAACCGACAAGTCGCCTCCTTCCCACATCTGTCACTCCACGCCAAATAAAAACAAATCTGTCTACATTCTTCTTGAAGAGCATCATTTCAGCAGGATTCGTTACAGACAAGCAAGCTCTCAACCGGTTTTGGCGTTTAGTGTCTCATCGACAGAGTCAGGCTTGTTTGAACAAATGCTGATGAGCTGCCAGATTTATCCAAATGTTAAAGACATTGATTTTTTATTTAGAGGGAGAGATATGTGAAGGGGGCGAAGTGTCTGGGTATTTGTGTTGATGTATTCTTCACATTGATGCTAGTGCTTTCTGTTGTGCGTCTTACTAGGACCCAGATCGAACTGGGAAGGTCTTCTGGAAGTTCGACAGCATTGACTCAAGCAAGACTGACTCTTGATGAGACACTGAATACTGAATCAATGCTGTTGATATTATGCACTTACAGAATGCCATGTTGGTTGATGGGATGTGTAAAATACGTTACTTTACGTTTCACGTGGAGGCGAGAGACGCGTGTATTGTCCGCTCGTTTATTCTGTGTGTGGGTGTGAAGGGGGAGAGAGGAACTGGTGACAGTCTGGAACGCAACGGCCCCCGGTGCCACCGCGACCATCCCCACCACCATACCATCCTCACCACCATCGTCACCACCATCCTCACCACCATCATCACCACCATCCTCACCACCATCGTCACCACCATCCTCACCACCATCATCACCACCATCCTCACCACCATCGTCACCACCATCCTCACCACCATACCATCCTCACCACCATCATCACCACCATCCTCACCACCATGCTCACCACCATCCTCACCACCGTCCTTACCACCATCCTCACCACCATCCTTACCACCATCCTCACCACCATCCTTACCACCATCCTCACCACCATCCTCCCCACCATCCTCACCATCCTCACCATCATTACCACCATCCTCACCACCATCATCACCACCATCCTCACCATCCTCACCACCATCCTTACCACCATCCTCACCACCATCCTTACCACCATCCTCACCACCATCCTTACCACCATCCTCACCATCCTCCCCACCATCCTCCCCACCATCCTCCCCACCATCCTCACCACCATCCTCACCACCATGCTCACCACCATCACCACCATCCTCACCACCATCGTCACCACCATCCTCACCACCATCCTCACCACCATCGTCACCACCATCCTCACTACCATACCATCCTCACCACCATCATCACCACCATCCTCACCACCATGCTCACCACCATCCTCACCACCGTTCTTACCACCATCCTCACCACCATCCTTACCACCATCCTCACCACCATCCTTACCACCATCCTCATCACCATCCTCCCCACCATCCTCACCATCCTCACCACCATTACCACCATCCTCACCACCATCATCACCACCATCCTCACCATCCTCACCACCATCCTTACCACCATCCTCACCACCATCCTTACCACCATCCTCACCACCATCCTTACCACCATCCTCACCATCCTCCCCACCATCCTCCCCACCATCCTCACCACCATCCTCACCACCATGCTCACCACCATCACCACCATCCTCACCACCGTCCTTACCACCATCCTCACCACCATCCTTACCACCATCCTCACCACCATCCTTACCACCATCCTCACCACCATCCTCCCCACCATCCTCACCATCCTCACCACCATTACCACCATCCTCACCACCATCATCACCACCATCCTCACCATCCTCACCACCATCACCACCACCTCACCACCATCCTTACCACCATCCTCACCACCATCCTTATCACCATCCTCACCACCATCCTTACCACCATCCTCACCACCATCCTCACCACCATCCTTCCCACCATCCTTACCACCATCCTCACCACCATCCTCACCACCATCCTCACCACCATTATCACCACCATCCTCACCACCATCCTCCCCACCATTCTCACCACCATCATCACCACCACCATCCGCGCGCAGCGAACAGCAGCTTACAGAGAGAGATTGGGGAGAGGGGCTGGTCCAAGGACGGAGGGAGCCTTAGGGCTAGGGTTGTTCCCCTGTTCCGGGCTGGTCCCGGATCACTCCGGGACTTAGCATACCTGTTCTGGTGGCATCAGGAACTAATTTGTATCGAGATCTGGTGCCGGTGTTATTACTGCGCCGTGTTGATCATAGACCTTGGCTGACTGGGTGACGAGCGTGGGTATTCACTGTGCAGGAGGTGATCCGAGGAATTGGCCATGCGCCTCACCGAGTCTTTGATTCGGCACGGTCCTGCATTGAGCATTTTGCTTATTTCGTTTTTTTTTACAGCTGTCACTGCTGCCCCTGCCAAGGCGTTGCTGTTTGTCATTCAGGCCGTGCTTGTGCTTCGTGGCGCATTGAGCCACGCGTCGTGAGGCTGCTTCACGGAGAGCTGTGGGACGGCTCGTGCAGGGAGAATTTGAGCCACATGGAGCCACGCGGAACCACTCCTCTGTGCTCCGCGTCGCCTCCTTCTCCGACTCCTCCTCCTCATCGCTTTTCAGCATTCCATATCCGGTGGTGCTGATCAACCAAATGATTACCCCATTTTCCCACGTGATACTATTGATGTAATTGGCTCTGTTTGGTGCTGGAGGGTTACATCTACACGACAATCTCACACAAGAGACATGCAATTTGAACATACGAGTAGTCGTGAAAGCCGACATATGAATGTGTGTTTTAGATCTATGTGAGGTTTGCGTTCATGAAAACTGGCGCTCCATCACTGCCGGGCCCACGCCGCCGGACGAGGGGGGGGGGGGGCACGCGTCACAATGGAGAGGAGTCACAGAGCGCGCGTGGCGTCAAGTTGGCGAGTTCTGACGCCGCTCTCGAGATGATCGCCCCGCGGTGTCTCTGGGGCGCTCGTGACGGACTCGCTCGACGCGTGCCACTCCGAGGCAAACGCCCGACCGCGTGTTCAGACGTCCGCGTCGAGAGCCGCGGTCGTGCCCCCCCCTGCACCGACCACCGCGCCGCGCGAACGGCGCGGCCGTGGTTGTCTCATTCGGATTAATTCCCTGCGCGGCCAGCCACTTGAAAGCATCGCAGCAGCCGCCGCGTCCGCAGGGGGTGGGGGTGAGACGCGGATTTAAACCCCCATCCCCCTTTCAAAGTGCGCGGCGCGTTTGATGCGGGCGCCGTTGCCGCCGGACAGGAAGAGGTCTGCGATGGCCACCGCTGCGCTGGGCTCGGCCGCTTCGTCACTCGCGCAGCCAAGCGGCTGAGCCCGACGACTCGACGGGCTCAGGGCGAGTGTTTGAGTTTGGCCGCTCGGCGAGCGCGGACTCGGGGGGCCGTGGCGCTGCCCGGGGGCGGCCTGGAGAAGTTGCGCGGCTCGGCACGAAGACGGGCGTCGATTCCGGACTGTGCCTCGAGTGGCAACTCGGAGAGGCGCGCTCTCATTCAGGCACAGAGACGCCTCAGTACGGAACGAGCTGACGCACTCACGAACATGTAGATGATGACCTAATGTCATTACCATTTCTCATTAAAATGCACTCGCACAACCGCGGCAGCAGCTCGAGTGCATTCTACACGAACCGGCGGTGTTCTCCATCAAATGATGTATATGCACATAATTATGTGTTTTACTTCGTGAGATATTAATGTATCAATGCAAACGGTATAAGTAATAGATTTAAAATCTGTGTGTACGTGTCTGGTGGCGTGTTTTATTTCTGGTAATTGACACTCTGGACAGCCTTGCAACCGAGAAGCTCCATCTCTAGGGATGTTCCAGGTCAAAACAAGTCGCCAAGGAGCTGCGTGAGAGCCGCGTGCCAGTGCAGTGCTTCGCGCGCTGTGACCCCGGCGACCCGAGGTCAATTTCCGCTCACGACCAATTGCGATACAAGTGGCAAATATTTAAACCGATCCTGGTCCTGCTATTGGTTGACTCACCCTTAAATGAGTACCTGGTGCGGTGTGTAAACATCGCCACTGGGGAGACAAAGGCGGCCGGGCGTGGTGTTGGCCACCCACCCCCTCGTGTGCCGCGCCAGCCTCGCGTGCTGCCCTGTGGCCGTGTCCACTCCGCCTGCGGGCGAATTCCGGCCCGGTCGTGGTTCGGCACGAGGCGTTCATTGCAGGGCTTCGGGGTGAATTCGTATGCTTCTAATGGGGTAAGGAATGCAGCCTCCTATCTTAAGAACCCTTTCCAAACGCTGATTCTGTAATATTTGTGCTGCATGTTTCTGCAACCGGGCAGAGATTTATCCGAGCGGTGTCGCCACTACGCGCTTGTTTAGTTCTTGCACTGGGTTATTACGTTAATATATTTTCAGCCAAAGATAGTGACACTCCCTTTAGAGTGACACTATCTTTTCTGCGCCACTGTGCCCCTCCTGTGCCATCGTGTACCCGCCACGCCTGTGCCACCAGCTCTCCCTCTCGAAGTGCCGCCGGCGAGCATGACAAAGACTGCTGTGCTTTACGTGGCTGCCAGGCGCAGTAAATTTCCTTCACACTCCTAAATGACGGAGCGTGAAAATAAACCCCCAGCTGACATCAGCGCTCTCCGCATTCACGCCGCAGCCGCCTCCTCCTCCACATAGCTCAGCCACGCGTGTACACACAAAAACAAAGATCCCCCATATAGCCTTCAACAGGCTACTGGGGCATGTGCTGTTAGCTAGCGTGTGTAGTGGCCAGCACCGCACCCGGTCGCCTTTGTCTCGCCAGTGCTGATGTTTACACACCATCCATGTTTACTCAATTAAGGACTGAGTGGCCCTTGGCAGTCCCAGGACTGGTTAAGATTCTAGATTTGAAGCTTTCGTGACTGCAAGGATCCATACTCTTTGGTTCTATTCGGTAAAGTCACGTAGGTACAAAATAAAATAACAAAAATCACGACGTTTCGGCCACAACACAAGTGGCCTTCATCAGGTGAAGGGACCGTGCTGTCATGAGGACAGCGTTGGAGTGAAAACAGCCAAGCCCAGGTCGCGTCCTTTAAGCTGTGTGGGAGGAAGCAAAACGCTTGACAAAGGAATTAGTATAAAAATGAGCACGATATACGTAGGAGGTGCATGGGCCATGATGGACCAGGAGCGGGTGGGGACCATGACGGACCAGCAGTGGGGGGTGGGGGGGAGTAGAGTGAGTGAGTGGAGTGAGTGGAGTGAGTGAGTGGGGTGAGTGGAGTGAGTGAGGTGAGTGAGTAGAGTGAGTGAGTGGAGAGTGAGTGGAGTGAGTGAGTGGAGTGAGTGAGTGGAGTGAGTGAGTAGAGTGAGTGGAGTGAGTGGGGTGAGTGAGTGGAGTGGGTGAGTGGAGTGGGTGGAGTGAGTGAGTAAGTGGAGTGAGTGGAGTGAGTGAGTGGAGTGAGTGAGTGGAGTGAGTGAGTGGAGTGAGTGAGTGAGTGGAGTGAGTGAGTGGAGTGAGTGGAGTGAGTGAGTGGAGTGAGTGGAGTGAGTGGAGTGGAGTGAGTGGAGTGAGTGGAGTGAGTGGAGTGAGTGGAGTGGAGTGAGTGGAGTGGAGTGAGTGGAGTGAGTGGAGTGGAGTGAGTGGAGTGAGTGGAGTGGAGTGAGTGGAGTGAGTGGAGTGAGTGGAGTGAGTGGAGTGGAGTGAGTGGAGTGAGTGGAGTGAGTCAGTGGAGAGAAATACGCAGCTGTGAATGTTTGGGATACCACTAGGTGAAGGGGCCGTGCTGTCATGAGGACAGCGTTGGAGTGAAAACAGCCAAGCCCAGGTCGCGTCCTTTAAGCTGTGTGGGAGGAAGCAAAACGCTTGACAAAGGAATTAGCATAAAAATGAGCACGATGTACGTAGGAGGTGCATGGGCCATGATGGACCAGGGGCGGGTGGGGACCATACCATGATGGACCAGCAGCGGGGGGGGGGGGGGGGGTAGAGTGAGTGAGTGGAGTGAGTGAGTGGAGTGAGTGAGTGGAGTGAGTGAGTGGAGTGAGTGAGTGGAGTGGAGTGAGTGGAGTGAGTTGAGTGAGTGGAGTGAGTAGAGAGAAATAAGCAGCTGTGAAAGTTTGGAATACCATTACTTGAAAAAAATGTCACTGTACCATTGAAAATTAGTTTAATGTTTGGTTTGATTTAGAACATCTTTCCAATGATTGCTTAATTTGAAACCATCCTCTCGGTTGAAATTGTGTCTGTGTTTGTAAATCTGAATTGCCTCGTGGACAAATCTCTGATAAAAACCCGTGGGTTTGCAGAGAACCTTGGTATCGGAGAAAACTATATCGTGATCACCCACAGCGTTATAACAGTGGTCAGCTACGGCAGAATAATTCGTTTTGCCGTGTTTCAAATCTGATTTGTGCTCGCAAATTCCGTGACCTGATCCCATCCGTGAAGGATGTCGTTCCTGACTTATATCGAGGACGAAGCGACATGTCTCTGACCGAATTCGCGAGCACAAATCAGATTTGAAACACGGCAGAACGAATTATTCTGCCGTAGCTGACCACTGTTACAACGCTGTGGGTGATCACGATATAGTTTTCTCCGATACCAAGGTTCTCTGCAAACCCACGGGATCTTATCAGAGATTTGTCCACGAGGCAATTCAGATTTACAGATACAGACACAATTTTAACCGAGAGGATGGTTTCAAATTAAGCAATCATTGGAAAGATGTTCTAAATCAAACCAAACATTAAACTAATTTTCAATGGTACAGTGACATTTTTTTCAAGTAGTGGTATCCCAAACTTTCACAGCTGCTTATTTCTCTCCACTCACTCACTCCACTCACTCACTCCACTCACTCACTCCACTCACTCACTCACTCCACCCACTCACTCCACTCACTCACTCCACTCACTCCACTCACTCACTCCACTCACTCTATCTACTCACTCCACTCACTCCACTCACTCACTCCACTCACCCTACTCACTCCACTCACTCCACTCACTCACTCCACTCACCCCACTCACTCCACTCACTCACTCCACTCACTCACTCCACTCACTCTATCTACTCACTCCACTCACTCCACTCACTCCACTCACTCACTCCACTCACTCACTCACTCCACTCACTCACTCCACCCACTCACTCCACTCACTCACTCCACTCACTCACTCCACTCACTCACTCCACTCGCTCACCCCACTCACTCCACTCACTCACTCCACTCCACTCACTCCACTCACTCACTCACTCCACTCACTCACTCCACTCACCCCACTCACTCACTCCACTCACTCACTCCACTCACCCCACTCACTCACTCCACTCACTCCACTCACTCACTCCACTCACTCCACTCACTCACTCACTCCACTCACTCCACTCACTCCACTCCACTCACTCCACTCACCCCACTCACTCACTCTACTCACTCCACTCACTCCACTCACTCACTCTACTCCCCCCCCCCCCCCGCTGCTGGTCCGTCATGGTCCCCACCTGCGCCTGGTCCATCATGGTCTATGCACCTCCTACGTACATCGTGCTTCCTCCCACACAGCTTAAAGGACGCGACCTGGGCTTGGCTGTTTTCACTCCAACGCTGTCCTCATGACAGCACGGTCCCTTCACCTGATGAAGGCCACTTGTGTTGTGGCCAAAACGTCGTGATTTTTGTTATTTTATTTTTTACCTACGTGACTTTACCGAATAGAACCAAAGAGTCCTGGTTAAGATGTTAGTCGCCGTTATTGGTCGTGAGCGGAAATTGAAGTCGGGTCGCCGGGTCAGTAGCGCAGTGCTTCTAATGGCTAATCACTGCGCCACCGCTCCCCACACGCCTGCTCCTGCCCGAATGCACGCGAACGCGGATACACATTCAACTTCAGTCATTCTCAAAAAGAACCAACGTTGTTAACACTTTTATCAACACTATTATGGTAATAGTTGTATGTGTTACTTGAATATTGGTGAGAATAATTAGATATGGAACGGTGATGCTTGTAATAGTATACATTTAATTATAACTATAGCAACCTGTACGTCATTTGGACGAGGCTATTAGCCAGCCAGAAAACAACTTGTACTTATTTTAGAACACAGTGTAGTAGTATATCGTCAGTTCGCGCACGCACGTTCGCATCATGCCGTGCATTCCACTGCACGTGGGTGCTGCTGCCGCCGCCGGTATAAATTAGACGCGAAGTCTTTATTGCCGCTGCTGCCTGTAACGTGAATCGGAGCAATCACGCACAGTTCCAGAGTCAATTTAAAGCCGCCTGCTCCCCAGAGGGACGGCGGAGGAATAAGATTGTGATGAGTTTCTGCTGGGGTCCGTGAGCTTCGTGATCTGCATCGCGACGACCGGCGGCAGTGACGCCGGGGCGCGTGACGGGAATTATTGAAACCTGGCCTGGCCACTGCGCCTGGCACGGCCGTAGCGAGGTTGCCATCAATCCCGCCTTTAATCCGGACACTTCGGGAAATCGTCATCTGTACGTCAGATGGTGGGGCATGGACATGTACCGAGATCTTTTACCAGTGTTGCTGTGTTGAACTCGATCACGGTAATGTGCACAGTGATGATAATCGACCGACAGGGCCGTCCTCGCGCCGTCCCCAACATCACCACCACCACCGTGTCCACCACCGTGCCCACCACCACCATCACCACCACCACCGTGTCCACCACCGTGTCCACCACCTCACTCTCAGAGTTGCTACATAACTCGTGGCGACGGCAACACCTCGAGGATTTATTGGCGAGCAATGCCCAGCGCCGGTGCCAGGTAGCGAGCGAGCGAGAGCGGCGATGCCTTTTATGGCGTTAATAGTGCGGGAGCATTACTCTGCCAAGCAGATTGCAGATGACAGACATTTCATAATGGCACATAAACTGCAATGTTAACCCATTGTACGTGGCACTCGCAAGTATCGATACAATCCGTTCAGACGCGGACTGTGGATGGGTGCCAATTTGCTCTGGAGCTGTGGATTCGCTTTAGATGATCGATGCACTCACGGCTGGGCTGGAGATGGAATAGTAAAGTGCTTGCGGCCTCTGATTTGCAGAGTACAATGTCTCAACATTGTCTCGGTGCGTCTCGCGATAAAGTTGTAGAAATGAGCTCAACTGGAGGCAGATACGATCTGGCGAACTGAGCTGTTGAATCCGAGTTCTATTCACAAGGAGATGGGTCATGTCTGAGGAATGCGAATTACGAAGTATTTGGCAGTCTCCGTAGAGCGCTCTTGACTAATAGGTGCTCGCTGTAAGGTCACGCTCGCCTTTGCGGTAGGCGAAGGTGTCACTCATTTGTCTGTATGCTCCCTCCCTGGAAAGATCGCTCCGCCAGATAATAACTGAGCCCGCTTTATCGCCCGGTAGCATAACGATGTCATCACGTGCCTTGAGAGTTCCTGCTATAAATAAGCAGACAATTCGCCTCCTTCCGACATCTGCCGCTTCTCTTAAATAAAAATATTTTTTTTACATCCCATCAACAACATGACCTTCGAAGAGTGCATACATTGAGCAACATTGGTTCAACACAAGCAACACTCTGGGCTGGTTTTGATATACGGTGTCTCATCAGCAGCATCAGGCTCTCGTGAGTCAATTAAATAAATGTTTCTTGATGACCAGTTTTAAATTAACGTATGAATAATTATTTACGAGTAGCTTTTGAGTACCAGACAGATCCTTCAATCATCAAAAGTATTTTAAATATATTAATTTATATTCAAAGTCAAATTATACAATGTTGCTGGTACAATGCATTGTGGGAAGGTTTGTTCTTGTGAGGACTGACAAGGCGCAAGTGGTCATCATAAAAAATAAATATCCTCAGACCCCAACTCTCATCATTCCCTCTTCCTCTATGTTTATGTACATTAACATCATGCTAATTTCTCACATTAACATCATGCTAATCCCTCACATTAACATAGCCACTTCCGTGCCCTATAATTTCTCACATTAACATCATGCTAATCCCTCACATTAACATAGCCACTTCCGTGCCCTCTAATTTCTCACATTAACATCATGCTAATCTCTCACATTAACATAGCCACTTCCGTGCTCTCTAATTTCTCACATTAACATCATGCTAATCCCTCACATTAACATAGCCACTTCCGTGCTCTCTAATTTCTCACATTAACATCATGCTAATCCCTCACATTAACATAGCCACTTCCGTGCTCTCTAATTTCTCACATTAACATCATGCTAATCTCTCACATTAACATAGCCACTTCCGTGCCCTCTAATTTCTCACATTAACATCATGCTAATCTCTCACATTAACATAGCCACTTCCGTGCCCTCTAATTTCTCGCATTGACATCATGCTAATCCCTCACATTAACATAGCCACTTCCGTGCCCTCGTTCAGGATGCCGCTCTCCTATCTTACAGTTACATGCTAATCTCTCACATTAACATCATGCTAATTTCTCACATTAACATCACTAGCCTCGGCCACTTCTTTATGACCCTTGAGCTACACCCATTTCAAACCTTTTAAAACAGTCTGCCTCAGCCGCAGACCATGCTTTCCCACCTGATGACGGACGCTTGTGTTGCGCCCGAAACGTGACTTACCGAAAGAACCAAAGAGTATGGATTCCTGCAGTCACGAAAGCTTCAAATCAAGATTGAGTTTATTTTTATAATTGTGTCGAGGTGGCTGGACTGTGGATTCCCTCGCCTCTAAATAATTCTCTCTCTCCGGCTGGATTGCTGCCTGCCTGGCGGACTGGTGCGCATGTTCACGTTAGTGATGTCACCGCGCACGCCGCGGGATGACGTCACCCACATCCCACAGCGTTCGGCTGGGATCGTGCGCGTTGACGTCACGCCTCCTTTTCCACCCACCGAGCACTTCGGCAGCGAGTCGCCGCACGAACGCGACAGAGGACGGAGTGCCGGCGAGGGACATCGCGGAGGGAGGAAGAGACGGAGAGGAATGGTGAGGAGAGGGTGAAAGGACATGCAGTGGAGAGGAAAGCGACAAGCGGCGGGAGAGAGGGTGACGGAGCGGCAAGAGAGATCGAGGTGTGGGAATAGGGAGTGCGAAGTTCCATTTAGTTCAATTTATTTGGTATAGCCCTGTGAGCCATTCGGCTCTTAAATCGGGTGCAACCGCAACAAAAAAAACATGAACAAGAAATAATCTTAAAGTGACTTTGTGACTGTGCAAACATAAAATCCAGGAATAAAACATCAAAATATTCCTCAAAAAGCACCGTACACCAACGCTGTGTGCAAAAATCCCAGTGGGATGCAAGTCAAACAACAACAACCACAAGACAACTAAGATTAAGGCCATCAGTTTAAATCCGTACTACAATAAACAAAAACATGGCCAAACCAAAAAAACGTTTTCGAAATCACCAAAACAAAGCCATAAATGCAATATAACAGTGATCACAGGGACTGTGACCTAATTTTTTACAATATACTACATAAATAACATATAACAAACAAACCCTAGAGCCATAGCTGGCTGCATGAGTCACTCCACAACAACAGGAGCATCAGTCGGAGTATCACATTTTTCAATGCACCTTTAAGATCAGCACGCTAAATCAAAATACAGATAATACTTTGCAGCGGTCATCCGGAGCGAAACATTTTATTTTATTTTAGGCCACTGAATAGCAGTGGCAGTTAGGGGTGTACAACTCCTCTAGAGCAGTTCTAAGTGAAGATCTCATAGGTAGTGATTCAAGTTGCAGTTTATTGGCAATAGCATTCCAGACCCTGGGGGCATCAATAGCAAAGGCCCTTCCTCCGGTTTTTGTACGGCAATAGGGAATGTGAAGCTGGTAAATGAGCGAAGACCTGAAGTCAAATTTGTTCTTTGAAACAGAGAGGAGATCCAGCAGGTAGTCTGCGGATTTTTTTGCAAGTACATCGTGAATAAATAAGATCTGGTGCACAAGCCGTCGAACATTAAGAGATGTTAAGTTTGACCCAATGTAGAGATCACAGTGGTGAGTCCTATATGGGCAGTTCAATGCAAATCTTAAGGCCGAGTGATAGATGGAATCAAGCTTCTTCAGTACAGTACTTGGAGCTGATTTATACACGATATCACAGTAATCAAGTAGAGGCAGTATGGTAGCTTTTATCAATTCCAAACGGAACATAGGGGGGAAGCAGTGCTTGTATCGATACAGAAAACCAATTTTTATTTTTGTCTTTTTACCAATATAATCAATGTGATCTTCAAAATTCAGTTTTGAATCCAGGATGACCCCAAGATACTTATAGATCTTGACTTGCTCTATTTGATAATTATTTCAGGAATGTAATTGGGGAAAAATAACTTCCTGCTTTAGTCCTGGTGAGAAGCATAGCACCTTGGTTTTGGAGGTATTCAGGACTAGTTTAAGAGCAACTAGCTGATGTTGTAGTTTGTTGAAATCACCCTGGAGCTTAGCAATCACGTCATCCGGAGAGCGGCCAGCGGTAATCAGTATCGTGTCATCTGCAAAAAGATTTACCCTGGAATGATCCAGTTCAGTGCCCAAGTCATTGACATAAAGAGAGAACAAGAGGGGGCCGAGAATGGAACCCTGTGGGACCCCTTTCGTTATCTTAACACTGTTTGACCTCCAACCATCTGTGGATACGGTTTGGGTGCGAGAGGAGAGATACGGGGAGAGGGAGAGACAGGGAGAGGGAAGTGGGTGAGATCAAGTGGGAGGAGAGGAATGTAGAGGGAAGGAGAGGAATAGAGACATCGAGACAACTTGGGATGTACAGCCCAGAGAAGGCAAGACTAGAAAGGCGGAGAGAGACAACTCTGTCAGATTCACGGTGTTGTTGGCTGGCTGGTAGAGGCGGACGGATGACCACGTCCAGCGGACGTGCGGGTGTGCTATACTGTAGTCGTTATTATAGTAGTGGTGGTGGTGAGGGAGGGGAGGAAGAGCGGCTGCCTCGGGTTGAAGTGGTGACCGCTGTTGATGCGTCCCCCGTGCCGCTCCGGGAGGTCGCGTTCCTTTCACGCCGCCGCAGCAGCAGACAGCGCGGTTTGCGCGTGTCGGCTCTGCTCCTGCCATGGCTTTTGAAAATCAGAAAATTACATTTTGCGGCACAGGGACAGGATGGGATATGCAAATGAGCGAGTGGTCGCTTTTATCGCCAACTGATAATATGCGCTGCATTAAACGAGACACGGCACCGAATGGTGATTGGCAGCCGCAGCGGCTGCTGTGATGGAGATGAACCAAATAATACATTAAATAGACAATTCGCCTCCTTCCCATATCTGTCTCTCTGAATATTTTTTTTTACATATCCAATCAGCCATACGGCCTTCTGGGAGTGTGTAAATTCGGCAGCTTTATTCAACACAAGCAAAACACTGGAGCAGCTTTAACATTAATTGTCTCATCAGCAGAGCCAAGCTTGCTTGAAGCAATGCTGAACTTCCAGATGTTTTGAGGCAAGGATGCTTCCCTTAGATATGGGTCCTATTTCGATGCAAAACTATATCAAACATCACGTAAAATAACCACGAGCTGCGTTGTGGAGGATATCAGCCACGCGTCTCTGGGTCACGCGAGTGTGCATTGCCCCAGAGAGCACGGATATTGCTTGGTGCAGCTGCAAGGCTCTCCCGTGCGATGCGTCCCTTCCTCCTGGTACGATTGTGCATCGAGCTAGGACCCACATTTAACAGAGAGGGTTCTTGCCTTTAAACATCTGGCACTTCGCCAGCATTGGTTCAAGCAAGCATGACTGCTGATGAGACACCGAATGTAAAAACCGGTACAGAATGTTGCTTGTGTTGAAGCGAAGCTGCTGATGAAGGCCGCGTGGCTGTCACGGCACGCGGTTGCACAGCTCCCTCGTGACCTCCTCGAGGCGCGCCTCCTCCCTCCCCCACCCACACGCCTCTCTGTAGAATTTAACTTTGCAGATTGAGCCACTGATTGGCAATCATACACGCGGCTGTTGTGAGAAGCTAATAATATACCCGCGTCTCCTAATTGATTTAAATTGATTCAGGAAAAGGTGTCATTACAGCGGCTCTCCGCGTGTTTCCTCGGCAAGACGTCTAGGGCTTGAGTACAATATCGAGTGCTCCTGCTTGTGAATGCACGCGTTATTTCTGATACCTCAATGTCTGGCAGCGTGAGACGTCTCTGTTAAATGTTCACCCCCAACCCCCAACGCCTCCCTTGCCATGGAGACCTCTGGACCTCTGGCCTCTCATAGTCTGGGCATGTGGCAGGCTCCACGTAGCAGGCTCCACGTGGAGCTACATGAGCGGGACAGTGAGCTATTGTTGCAGGTCACGGTGCAAGCAGCAGAGTCGGGTCGCGTGTTCAAGGTCGGCACTGCATGTGCGCACACGTGAAGTGGCCAGGAACAACCAGCACCGTCACATTTGTAATATTTACGAGTTGATGATACGTGTCTATCATTGACAAGGTTGTTGTTATATTCTTGGTTCTTTCGGTAAAGTCACGTAAAAGGGAAACAATAACATAATAAAAATATAAAACAATATTGTTTCCCTTCTACGTGACTTTACCGAAAGAACCCAGAATATGAATCCCTGCAGTCACGGAAGCTTTAAATCAAAATTTTAGGTTGTTGTTGTTGTTGTTGTCAGAGCTTGGTGATCAGAGACGATTATGGTCGGGGATTCCAAAGTGAAGTGGTTCGAGGGAAGAAGCAGAGAAGCGTTGTGACCTGCGGTATGGTGTGGAGTCGGTGGGTGGTTGAGTGGGTGAGTAGGTGGGTGGTTGAGTCGGTGGGTGGTTGAGTGGGTGGGTGGTTGAGTGGGTGGGAGAGTCGGTAGGTGGTTGAGTGGGTGGGGGAGTTGGTGAGTGGGTGAGTGGGTGGGGGAGTTGGTGAGTGGATGAGTAGATGAGTGGGTGGGTGAGTAGATGGGTGGTTGAGTCGGTGGGTGGTTGAGTGAGTGAGTTGGTGAGTGAGTGAGTGGGTGAGTGGGTGAGTAGGTGGGTGGTTGAGTGTGTGGGGGAGTTGGTGAGTGGGTGAGTGGGTGGATGGTTGAGTGGATGAGTAGGTGGGTGGTTGAGTGGGTGGGGGAGTTGGTGAGTGGGTGAGTAGGTGGGTGGTTGAGTGGGTGGGGGAGTTGGTGAGTGGGTGAGTGGGTGGGGGAGTTGGTGAGTAGATGAGTGAGTGCAATGAGTGCTCGTCGTGAAATGCTCAATGTGTGCAATTGAACCTGGGACCCTTGACAAGAAACACAGATCCCCCATGTAGCCCGCATCGGCTGTTGGGGCAAGTGCGATTAGCGAGCACCCATTGTGCTATATGAATCAGAGCCATTGGCCAACATTTGCTCTTTTTATATTTCTTTGTTGATATCCCTGTTGAGGTCATAGCGTTATCGGCGAATGTGTTGTGTTTTTAAGAAGCCCAGAATGGCACGCCACGTGATGGTGTGCCCAGCGCCTTGCCTGGCCACCTTTGTCGACTCGTTTATAGACAGGAAGCCAATTTTGCGATTCAAAGAATTAAACTAAACTCCCTCCAAAGACGTAACACTCACTGACGGATGTGGCCAGAAATCCCATTTTGCACCACAGAGCTTGGGAAATTGTTGGTAACGCCAGATGTGGCTGCCTTCCAATGCGATGTGGTTCCACGCGCCTCCTTTACATAAACTGCGCGCATGACAGGGTTGCGAGACGTGATTCCCGTGAAGGACGTGATATTCAAATACGACGTCAATCAGCGCGATGCTTCTCCTTCGGCAGCCTGGTTTAAAGACCCCACTTAACATTGTGCACGCTTCTCCATGCAGCCAGCGCTCATTGCTCTTTGACCCGCCAGTAAACGATAGGAGTTGTTTACATTTCACTGAACACTTATCCTGACCACCAGCCGCGTGGGGAATCGTCGCCCAGCATCACTGGTGGTGGGAGGCGGTGGCTGACGGCACCACCACCCTGACGCTGAGCTCACGGCTCTCAAGGCTGCGCGCTGTTGGACTAAACGCAATGTAACCAGTAAGCTTCAATGAACACAAGTAACATCAACGTAACAATACGCCTCCTTCCCATATTCGTCCCTCCACGGAAAAAAATATATACTTGTTTTTTTTTACACAGGCCATCAGCCCCACGTCCTTCTGGGAGCGAATTATCTCAGAATTTTTATTTTATTTTTCACGTTAAGGGATCGATGTATGAAGGAGGCGAGTTGTCTGTTTTTTTTATTTTAATATGTATATTATGTATTGATTATTTTGTGTCATGCATTATAGGAATTGTTTCCATCGAAACAGGACCGACATCTAACAGCGAGAGTCCTTGCCTATTAACATCTGGCAGTTCGCCAGCATTGGCTCAAGCGAGCCTCACTGGTGATGAGACACTCAATGTCAAAACCGGTCCAGAGTTTTACTTGCATTGCTGAACCAATGCTGCTGAAAGAAAATCACCCCCGGAAGACCGTGTGGCTGATGGGATGCCTAAAATGTGGGATGGAGGCGTGTTATGTTGTGCCCGATTTTGCGTTGTATCGCTTTGGAGAACGTCAACGCTGGAAACTATATCTTCAGCACATCCTGTCATAGGAATGTGGAATTTCTTACTCCTGGTTCAGGGCCATAAAAAGGAACTGATATCCTCCATGAGCTAATTTTAGAGGAGAAACACTGACTGCTTTAACGTCAGATGATGATGAAGATGCAACTCGGACTGTGAATGGATGTTCACTCTGCGTGTTGAGTTAATTCCCTCCCTTCATTGCGGTTTCGCTGCACGAGCCAAAGGGCCGTCTAAGCGTGCGGCGTGCACGCACGGCTGGGGGGGACCTCACGGCCACGACGCGGAGTGGCCGGCAGGTCGGTCACACCGCGGTGGCGACACTCGCGCCTCGCAGCAAGAAGGGGCCTCGGTTCGATTCCCCACTCTGGTGCCTTTCTGTGTGGCGTGTGTGTGTTCCTCCCCTGTTCTGCACGGGTTTCCTCTGAATGCCAACGTCCCCCCACATAACTAAAGAAACCCCCGCATACAATGTAACTGGTATTGGCCGAAAATCCCAATGTTGAAAAAAAAATACACTGCAAATGACTCAGTTGGGTTTACACACAGAGCATCAACACCGCTCCCTACTGCGGTAACGCGGCAGGACCTTCCCGACGACGAGTCTTGAGACTCGGTGAGGCTTTCCTAGATAAACAAGCGTAGTTCACACGTCAACACGCATGTACCAGTGGGGCCCCATTCGCGTTTGAATTGCGTTACACTAACACCTTTAAAGTTTCCTAACGGATAGAAATTAATGCAATTCAATACAAAAAAATAAACACTTGAGTTTTGTTTACGATTGCAACATTCTCTCGAGTGATTCCCATGGTGGCTACGCTGCTGCTGCTGCTGCACGAACCAGCCCACGACCCTACAATGGAGGCGTCAGCGAGGATTCGTGGATCAACGCACACAGGGCGGCTCTGTGCAGCACGGCATCAACTATTTCACGAATCTTAAATTCCCTGCGCCCTGTGGTCTGCACAGAGAAAGGCGACAGTGGAACGGAACAAACGACGGAGCGCACGGTCAGCCGTTGACTGCCGTCACGACAAATCAGCGGTGGCGACACCAAAGCAATCCACCGGTCCGCAACCTCTGCCGTTGAACTGCCAGAAACGGCGGATGTCGATTCACAACTTTTGTTGCCGTTCCAAAAATCGACTCGCCCCCGATCTGTGCATCGCGCCGAACGAGAGCAGCTGCATCGCTCGGGACGCACGGCTCGCGTGTCGCCACGAGGACGCGGCGCATCACCTCGCGGGCCCGCTGCGTGGAGCCCGAGGGCGCGGGGGGCCCGGCCACCGCGTGGCTTTTGGTTTCCGCCGCAGAGATGGTTCCCCTTCCGTCGTCACGAATGGAGGAAAATAACGGAGCGGAGAAGTCTCTCAAGTTGATTAATTGCCCAAACTCTTGCCCCACTGTCAGGGCATCTGATTGTGCAGGAAGGCTGCCACCGTTTCTGCAGTGGACCAAACCCGGAGGCATTTCTCAGTTGGCACGAGGTCTGTCATCCACACTGTGCCGTGTACCGTGATGCAGTTCAACACAGAATCACACCGCCACCAGATCTTGGTACAAATCAATTCCTGCTGCCACCTGAATACAGACGCCAATTCCCCCACCGTCTGGGTCAGATCTGGACGGGTGGCAACGCGAGTGTGGTCCCTTGCAGTGATATCATCACGGTTAGTAACAAATAGCGGTACACCGTTATAAATCCAGTCTGTGCAGAATCAGGCAGCGCGCAGGATATTGAAGATGTAACTGATGCAAGTGCTGCACTCAGTCCTGGCTCTGGGAGATGGTGAATGCTGATTCCGCTCTCGAGGTGGCTCTCTCGCCCACTTCAGCAGTTGTTTCTTGCTGTGGTTGTCCCACCTGATGACGGACGCTTGTGTTGCGCCCGAAACGTCGTGTTTTGTTTTATTTTATTTCTAACTAAGTGACTTTACCGAAAGAACCAAAGAGTGTGGCTCGCATGTTGCTTATCAAGGGATGCACAGAGCTCGCCTCAAACGCCATAACTTTGCTGCCGCTGAATCTGTTTACAATGACAATAAAGACGAACGTTTTCTCGTTTTTCGACTCAGCACAATCTAAAAACAACCCACCAACCCCATTATTGCGATCGTGCCATTCTTATAACGCCCTGCGAGGCTTCGTGGCAAGTTCTTAAGAGTAATTTTCATAACAGCCCCCTTAACGTTACAATAATAAAAACAACTTAGTGCATTGGGTATTCACGTGTTTCACATGCACAGCCTGCAGCCGTGCCACACCAGGGGGCGACGTTGCGTTGTATAATCCCAAGTAAGTCCCTTTGCAGGTTCCCTTCGAATTCGGAAAATCTGGACCGCGACGCTGGCACACAATGGCCTACTCTTTTATCATAATGTCACGAGACCTTTATTGTCCACTGTGGAACAAATGGTGCACATCATACGGTCATTACACCCGCAGCAGTAATAACCAGGCCGGCCGCTGGATTCGAACCGTGAATCTCTGCAACAAGCGGCCATGTCACCACCGCCACCCCTCCAATGGAGTCAACCGCCATGCGCTCGTTTCCCGGTGGACAATCCGAGGAGGGGGTGACCAGCAGCGAGCAGCAGCGACGGGCGTCGTGTGGAGAAGGATACCAGTTGCCAGTCAGGGTCTCACCCGGGGCAGAGTCGCACAGGCAGGAGCTGGAGGCCCAGTATTCTCTCGCTCTCAATAATTCATCAGCGCATTGGCAGTCAAACGCGGCGTCTGTTCTGGAAGCAGGGACAGAAGAGTGCGGAATATCCCGAGCGACGTTGAACCATTCACAAGTGTTCCGGCGTGTAAATCTAAGTGTCGAGTGGCTGCAGCGATCTGCATCGCCGGTACTGATGATGTTATTATTAATAAGATGCTGCTGCTGCAGAGCGTAAATGTCACTTACAAATGTCACGCGGCTGCCCGGTGACGGCGCGTGCCGTCTCGCCGGGACCGCGAGCGCCCCGGGGTCGTCGTCGTCGCGTTTTGTGGTCGTGGAATTCGTGGGATGGGGGGGGGTCACGCGGAGTGGCCACGCCACGTGGTGCGGTGGCTCCTTGTGACGGCGGTGCCGCGCCTGTCGCTGGCATATCCAACGACATTGTGGATTGACATGAAACATTTGCAAATCAGAAGTACATTCAACAGTGCTTGTTCTAGGGATGGACTCGCCCCCACCATATGAATGTGGAATCTCTAGCACTGATTTAGCAGGTATTAACTGGTGATTAGTACCACCTCATTGCTAATTGGAGGTGGAGAGATCACGCTTTCAAGGTTATGCAAATTATCCAAACACCGGGACTTTTGAGAATGATCCGTAATTGTTCCTGAAAACACGAAAGTCCCAATGTTTGTGAATTCAAAAGTCATTGCTCTCGTGCCGCTGCTGTGTCGCTATCAGGGCGCAAGTGGCGAGTGCCGGCAGCCACATCCTGCCCTGTGAGTGGCACCGCGGCGTGGCGTCGACACACAATGACCGACTCTTCTTCGAATGACGGCACGGATCTTTAACGTCCACCCTTCTTGAAGCAGACGTGTTTCGTGGTTAATACCACACCGCGTAATTAACCGGGCGGGCGGATTGCCGGATTCGAACCGCGAAGTTCTGAAACGAGCGGCGACTGCGCCGCCTCTGATCTCCGCCGCGCTGATGAGAGCAGTGCAGATACAATCCTCCGATTGGGCGAATTGTCTTCGTGGCTTCCTTCTCTCCGCGCAGAATAGAATTGAAATGAATAAGATACGATTTGCATTTAAATCACTTTATTCACAACCCATTGTATTTGCTCGTCACACTCAACCCGGCTGTTTTGGGATTTTAACAAATCTTTATAAGAAGTCATGATTCTAACCCGTAACTAATCCCACTCATAGCAGGCAGGGCTCTCTTCAGAACAGGGTGTTTTATTATATATGGAATATAATTTAAAATTATATGCAAATGTAATTTTGGCTGATGTCTATTTTTACTTTCACGAGTGCATTGCTAATGAATGGCTGCTGCCGTGTGGGTCGATCGCGTGGCGGGGCGGGGCGGGGCGGGGCCGCTCGCTCCTTCGCGCTGCGCTTGAGCCTCTGCTCTCTGCTCCGGGCTCTCTGGCTACCGCCTGAGCCCCCTGGCTCCTTGAGCCCCTAGCTCCCCAGTGACGGCTCCCTAGCCCTGGTCCATGCTCCTTGGTTCCCTGGGCTTGGCTCCTCCTCCCTGCTCCTCCGACCGAAGCACCCGGAGGAAACCCGTGCGGAACAGGGGGAGAGCAACACGGACTCTGCGCAGAGAAGCACCCGAGGCGGGAGCCGCATCCAGGATGTTTTTTGCTGCGAGCCACGGGCGTTGCTACTGCGCCAGCCACGAGTGGTCGTAACGCAGCACCCCTCCCTCGCTCGCTCCCTCCCCCGTGTAGACGTGGGCACGGGTGGCGCGTGGAGGAGGATGGAGCGCGGGTCCCGAGAACTCCTCCCTGGAAAACAATCACAGGCTGATGGCCGCATCCATCTCCGGGGAGGCACGCAGTTGTGACGGCGCAGACGACGCGCGGGCCGCCACGGCAGTAAAGTGCGGACCACACGCCGTTTGTTGGGATTGGTCTCGCTATGGCGTTGCTGGCGTGCGTAGCGCGTGTCTGTGTGGCGCGCGTGCGTTTGTGTGTGTGCCGCGTGGTGTTTGTGTGTGTGCCGCGTGGTGTTTGTGTGTGCCGCGTGGTGTTTGTGTGTGTGCCGCGTGGTGTTTGTGTGTGTGCCGGGTGGTGTTTGTGTGTGCCGCGTGGTGTTTGTGTGTGTGCCGTGTGGTGTTTGTGTGCCGCGTGGTGTTTGTGTGCCGCGTGGTGTTTGTGTGTGCCGCGTGGTGTTTGTGTGTGCCGCGTGGTGTTTGTGTGCCGCGTGGTGTTTGTGTGCCGCGTGGTGTTTGTGTGTGCCGCGTGGTGTTTGTGTGCCGCGTGGTGTTTGTGTGCCGCGTGGTGTTTGTGTGCCGCGTGGTGTTTGTGTGTGCCGCGTGGTCTTTAGCGGGGACGACAAACGGACAGACGAAGAGGGGCGGCGTGGTGTTTGTGTGCGGAACGGACTTGCCAGGGTAGACGCTTAACCCGTACCCCTGACCACCAACGATTCACCAGCCGGCCAGCCAAGCCTCGGCTTACCACTTCCACTTTGTACCAAACATCAGCAGTCGCCCCAGGTGTTCCCTACCACGCCGATAACTCCGTCCCACGTCACTTCCATGCGTGGAGAGCGCTCAGGCGTGCGGTCGAGCGTTGTCATCCGCGGGCTCTCGTCACTTCTCGTTGCTGTCCACTCGTCTTCTCCAGCACCAATCAAAAATGTAGATGACGAGAATACCCCATCATCATAACAGAAGAATAGATCAGGTTGGAATGCCACACTTTTCAAACAACAACAACAACAACAACACAAAAGCACGTGTAACCAGCACGGCATTTGTGCATGATTTAAAAAACACCAACAGTTCCCGAAGAAGTGCACCGCGGCTCCCTGAGGACGTAGCATGATCAGTTTCGCTCGACTGACATCAGCACAGCTGAGCAGCTGTGAACCTCTCCTCGTGCCGTGACCATCGAAGTTCCGCAGCAACTCGGGCACCACTGCAATGGGAACACGCGCGCATCGCATCGACTGCAGCCCGAGCCTCTGCGTGGCTCCATCACCCCACAGCCCATTCGCCGCCGTCATCGATGTGTTTTTATTTGTTTGCCATCAGTTTATTCGCATATATATAGTTTTTACGAGCGATGGGCTGAGCATTTCAAAGGCGCGGGTTCGCAAGGCGAAGTGGGGAGAGGCGCTGTCGGCACGGCCACGGGAGGGAGTCTCTCATCGCCCGCGACGCCACCGCCAGCCCACCCAACGACGGCGCGCGTGAAACCGGCCGGGCGACCACGCCTGGGCCCTAATGCAGGTAGGTTCACTCTATCAACAACTCTACTACTTGTGCTTTTGTTCTGCGAGAGGATTCCATCGATTCACTTCAGCAGCAGCAGCAGCAGCAACACGAAGAACAGAAGGAATGGAGACGGACTCGGTTTGCTTGTTGCGCGCGACTGTCGGACACGTGCAGCAGTGCAACGGAGATGAAGCGGCAATGACTGGGAGAGTTTGGGCCAATAGCGGTGTCGTGGGTTTATTCTACGACCACAACGGGGTAACTATATAACCAGTAACCACAACGGGGTAACTGCATAACCGGTAACCACCACGGGGTAACTGCATAACCGGTAACCACCACGGGGTAACTATATAAACGGGTCAGGTCAGTCGGCACACTGCCCGACCCACGATGCCGAGCACGAAGACCGGAGTCCGAGGAGAAGACGTCTCACGGCGGGTTCCATTCCAGCAGACAGCCCCGATGGGACCTCCCTTTTATGCCCCCCAGCGTGGCCTGGTTCCGCCCTGTGCCACGCCCCCTTCTGAAACTTATCAGAAGATTCTGAGCCATACATCACGTGTCCCTTCTCTCACCTTTGGGCCAAAACGTTACATTGTCCTGTCACGTGCTCTTGCAAGCCAACAGGACTGCTACGTCCTCAGATGCCCCCTCTCTGCCAGCCACCAGAACCATGTCCCCTAGGGACCCTTTTCCATGACATAGCTGGCAGAGAGGGCTACTACACTCCCAGTTCACCTCTCTAGCAGTAACTGGCGCTAGTCGCCGTAGTGACCCATTATATGTCACTACATCGGTATTGTAAAGTTCATTGCAATACAATACCGGTACCCATACCAGATGTCCGTACAAATTAACTCCTAATATCCGAACACCGACACTAGTTCCCGGAGTGTCCGAGTCAAACTCGGAGAGGTGGCAACTCTACAATTTACCATGCACGCCTTTGCCTACATGATTGCACCTTACACCAACGCTGACGGGAACTGTAAATACGTCGTCTGCCCACGTCATCTCTCCAGTTGACGCGCGTGGCCAACGTGACCAGGTCGCCCTTGAACGTGGCCCACTTAGGCCCAAGTTCTTTGCTTGTCAAATGAACTCTCTGGCTCCGACATCAGGCCCTGGTGTCCACAGCAGATGTTGCCTTCCCTGAACCTAACCTCCACGACCTTGATGTGGGCCACAATGTCACTCGGGTGTTTGTCCTCCTCCTACTCTGGGAGAATGATCCTGCAGGGATCGTCTGCGTGGTGATTGATTACAGCTCCCTCCAGCAGGGAGACTGGGCCGCGTTCCCGTGCAGCACGGCTGCCCGGCTTGGCACAGCGGTTCGTCTTCACGCCAGCCTCAACCGGCCCCATTGCCAAAGTCAATCAATGCCGGGACCCACGGCGAACAGAGAAGGCCCCTGCCTCTAAACGTCTGGCAGTTCAACGGGATTGGTTCAAGCAAAGTTCGATGTTGCAGACGAAACGCAGAATGACGTCCATCACCCCTTCCAGCAGCGGCGCGCTATTCCCCAATCCCATTTATATATCGTTTGGATGATGTAATTCACCTGCGTATGTTCCCTAAGTCGCATGTTGCTCTACCTGTAATGCCAAGCGTTGATCCCTGAACTGCCAGCTGTGTTTCGGCAATGACCCTCGCCAGCATTGGTTCAAGCGAGTCTGAACATTCAGCAATTAATTAGCATAACGACAGAGATGGAGAGAGGCGATTCACTCGAAACCATCATCAGCCGTGTGGAGCCACTTTATAGCATCGCCCCGGAGGGATGATGAAATCTGCATCTCGCAATCGCCGAGGAACCACAGACAAACTGGAAGGCAGCCACGTAGTGAGCCAGCACCAATAACTGTCCAGGCTCTGCGGTCCTGTATTAGTATCAAGATATCTTCAGCCAATTAACGAGTTGTTTACACACGTGGGAGGAAACCTGCGCCCCAGCAGGAAACCCACAGGTGCGAGGGGGCAACACTGTATCCCATACAGAAGGGACAGATTATATTGGTTTGCACTGCTGTGCCACGTTCTCCGGTCGAGCCAGGGGAGGCGAAGGGAGTTTCACGACATCTGTGTGCCGTGATCCACCAACCTCCTTTCCGCTGCCTCCACAGTGATGGGTTACCGGCTGCAGCGTGCCCCCCCCCCCCCCCCCGCCGACTGATTCCGATCTGCTCGCTCTTCCACTGTAGCCGGCATCGTTCCCTCCAGTAGAGGTCAGAGTCCGCAGCAGGGACGGACCCCGGCCTCACCTGCAGGCGGCTCGCCCCGACGCGGCGCTGTCAGAGCTCCAAGATGGATGACTCCAAGCGCGGTGCCATTTCTCATCTCGCCGGCATTCCGGGCTTCGATCCCCGCGAGCGCCACGAGTAATTTGTTTCCCCACCTCACGTGGTCTCCAAACAACAAAATAACAACCCCCATCCACGGCGCCACATGTCAAGCGGCCAGCAACAAGCAGCACTGCCAACGTTGTAATGGCTAAGAGTGTAGACGTTTCTGGAACTGAGTAAGGTTAATGTTATAATGATAGGAGTTTGGGAGAATAAACCACGATGGGAGGAGGTGAACCCAAAGTGGAGCAGTGCGAGGGAACACACTGAAAGAGAAGTGAGGTGACATGCAATGTGGGGAGTGAGTGAATGTGTAAGGTGAGTGGGTAGATGAGTGTGTGGGTGGGTGTGTCGTTGTGACCTGCAGTGTGGTGGTTGAGCGCGGTGGGGATGAGATGGAACTGTCAAACTGGTCGAGCGAGTTCTCAACAAGGGTGAAGAAATCAACGAGTTAAGTTCACGAGAACAGTGGCCATATGGTAGCGAGAGAAGAGTGACAAGGAGGCGACTGACCGTCGGTGCACGAGTGATTGGAGTGAACCAGTGGTTGCTAGATCATGATGATCAATCACCCGACAGCTTTATGTTGAATTCTACCGGCTGCAGCTGGACATTGAATTATTGTGCTGAGAACTCCCAATCACAACGGCAGCAAGCGATAGCGCGCTGCTGTTGCTGCTGCTGCTGCTCAGACAGCGTGACGAAGGCACCACTCACGTCCGCGTGCCTGGCGTGCGTGTCATGTGACCACCCACACGCGATGCTCTCAGTCAAACAGAACAATGACACAGATCACCCCGTATAGCCTGTGTAGACTGTTGGGGCAAGTGCTGTTAGCGAGCAGCTATGAAGGCCGGCACGGCTCACGAGGGGGTGGGTGGCCAGCGCCTGCCCGCTGAGGACACGCGAGCACAGAGGAAGCGTCCCCTAGGAGACATCCTGGGCGGAGTGCCACGCTTGACGCTGACGCGATGTGAAACCGGCGCTTTGTGCGGGAGGAATGCACGCGAATGCGGCGAGGTCAGTGTTGTTTGTGTGCACAGATGTTGATATTTAGTGGTGCCCTGGGCGGGTTTTATTATTTGCATATGAAACAAATCAAATCACCCGTTCCTCGTGATGCTACCACGGGCATCAAAATAAAACGAATGCAGGTTCAGAATAATTTATATCTGGAGACGATGCTGCTGCTGCGATGGCAGCGGTGTACAAGCACAGACAACAAAAACGACATCCCCACACACTCCGCGTCAATAACACTGCGTGGCAACATGCGATGTTTCGGGCGACTATCCTTCATCATTACCGTATACCTCATTGTATATTTTATATATACGTATTTGTGTTTTTAGGAAGTGTTCTTGACGAGTGTGTTGAGTTGTTTGTGACGAAGACCATCAGCGGTGATGACCTCACTGGGGGGTCGAGTTGGCCTCGCGTGAAAGCCCTTCGGCGGCCACGTGACCGCTTCGCAGTCGCCTCCCGTTGTGCCGCGCTCCGAGTGTGGGCCTTGTGACGTCACCAACGCGACAGCCGCCGCCAGCGCCGTGGTGCCATCCCCGCTACGTCATCCGCAATGCCAACCAACACGAGCGGCTCTGTCATTATGACAATGCTTTCGGGTGGTGAGATGAAGAGGAATGATGATGACAACATCAACTTGTGACTCTGCGCCGCCGCCGCTCCACCGTGTCCGCTCATGGCTGTGACACAGAGGCAGGGCGACTCAGAGGAGCCACAGACGAGCGGGAGAGGATGCAGCCACGCGGTGAGCCGGCGCTTTCCAACTCCTCAAGCTCTGCGGTTCCCTATATATTGAGATGTTTTTGTATCTGGTTCTCATCGCTCCCGCTCTCTGCTTGGCGGGTTTCCTAACGGACGCTGGTGGTTCCATCTCTTTGGCTACCGCTTCGTTATTACTCTGAACCATCGTCCATCATCCCCACTTTGCAGCGCTGTCCACCTTCCCACGTGAACGTCCGAGCCAGCGCAATCCCCTCCCTGTCGACCGCACTCGAATGTGGCGTGGCCGGGGCTCGTGGTTTATTTACGGCCCCCTGGCTGGGGACGGAGTGGAGGCGACCAATGATGCCGTTCCGCCGTCTCCTCCTCTTTCTGATGCTGCTGTCAAGTTGCTGAGCTCCAGTGAAGGCGTTCTGAACGCACCACCAACTGCTTCTCAATACGCTAAGCAATAAGAGTGGATTATTTTATCTTATGTTTATTTATGCCGCGTGCCAACTTGTACGCTTTAATGTCTGCTCGCCGGATGTTGCTGCTGCTGGGGCCCTCGCCTGCACCGGAGCCGCGCGCCTGGAAGAGGAAGTGGAGGAGGCGGCGTTGTGGTTGGTGATGAGAGCCCAGCGGAGCCGGGCGGCGTTGTGGTCGGTGATGAGAGCCCAGCGGAGCCGGGCGGCGTTGTGGTCGGTGATGAGAGCCCAGCGGAGCCGGGCGGCGCTGCTCGCTCTGCCCACGGCGCCTCGGTGTGCGCCTGGGTTATTAAAAGGCGAACAGATTTGCGTTTCTTTTTGTCGTCAGAGCAATGGCACTGAACATTTGAATGATTTGAAACGGCATTTTTAAATCACCAACCATGCACAGCTGTGCTGATGTCGCTCGTTCGACCGCTGCTCGCAGTCTCGCCTGTCCGGTGATATCGGCCCCACATCTCCCGCCCTTCGGCATAGCTGCTGTGGGGGAAACGAGACGCCAATCAAACGCGCTCCGTGCACAATGCGAGCGTGGCTCGTGGGATCCCGGGCGCGCAACCTCGCCTGGGAGCAGCAGCAGCAGCATCAGAAGAGACGCACGCCACTCTTGGAGCGCGTGGGAGCGAGGCGGCTACAGAAGGGATTCCAGCAGAGATTCCAACAGAGATTTCGGAAGAATTGACCTTAAGCTGAATTAGTTTAATATCTGGAATTACCATAAAAACGCGATCTACACCGCCGGCAACGCTGCAAGATAGTTAATCGTTGTGGGATGTCTCCGCACCGGTAAACACATCGCAAATCAAGCTGGGCCCCGACTTCTTGAACTTTCAAGTAATCGAAGCCGAAGTGAAGAAGCAGCAGCTGTGCGAAATGAATATCAATAATCAATATCAACGTCAATAATGAATATCAATAACCAATGTCCATGTGCCATGTGGATGCGGAATTCGCAGCGCGCCCTCTCATGAACCGAGCGCGGCGTCCCCCCCCCCCCCCCCCCCCAGTGTGGGAGGGGGGTGGGGGCCTCGCATTGGCCGTGGCTTGCTGGGTTCACGCCCATTGAGGAAACTCGTTTAACTTACAAAGAATCCGGTCACGTCACCTTCATTGGCCTCTCGCAAGAGCTGTTCTGACCGAGAGGACTGCCTCTGCACTCACGCACTCGTGCGGGCGGACTCGCTCACACTCACACGCACGATTCAGAAGCAGAAGTCGCCATCGTAAATATCCCGCACACTGCCAGTCGCGACGCCACCGCACCTCGCAGTCGAGATGCGGCCTCTCTCGTCGTGCGGCTCCCTTTTTTTTGGGGGGGGGGAGGGCTCTGACGGGACGGGGCACGCTCCAGCGACGACGAGAGAGCTGCGGTGGAGGCGAATTAATCGTTTGTCAGGGTCCACAGAATAATGCGGAGCAAGAGAGGAGAATGCTCGTTTGAATAATTGAAAAGGACTTTCACTGCCGGCTTACGGGTGTCGTTGATTACTTCATTTAAGAAAGAAAATCACCGCCTTGAGCCTGCAAGGCACTGCGGCTCTGGGTTCCGGCTGGATACGCGTTTAATTATACCTGGGCCATTTTTTTTACCGGATTCGGAACCGAATTCATTTGAGGATGCTGCCCTCTGGCCGACTGCGACTCAGCGGGTTCCTCTTTACCCGTGGCGACGCCGCGTGCGTGTGCACGCCCTGTCTGGTGGCAGGGCGCCTCTCTTCAAAATCAGAGTGGGTTTCTGCTCCAGTGCGTATCGAGGCCTTAAAGTGTTTAGCAGTGGTGTGCCACTGGTAAACACTTTGACGTATCCGATGTCAAATATATGATAGCATACCGCAGTAGCGACTCATCACTGTGAGAATCTCTACGTAGGGAAGTCTGCACGGCACGAAACATATCGCGATGTACTCGAGCTCGGTGCGGGCCCAGCAAAGTGAGGCCTTGTGGCGCAAGCATGGGGCCCGTGCCAGTGTCACTCGCCCACTCAGCAGGCCGGCGTGCCGGGTAGAGGCCCTTCCTCACGGGCGGCGACTCTCAGCCAAGGCAGAGTCAGTGGCGTAGTGACAACATTGTCAGCTCAGGGGGTGCGGCAATCGGTCAGGTGGGGCCCCATTATTTGATTTGTCTCGCACGGTCGCACCTCGGCTATTGCATTTCGCGGTTCGTGTTGTCTAATCACACCATGACGGTCTCAAACATGTAATGCTGTAGGGGCGCTCCGTCTTCGCAAACTACGTTTTTTGTTCTTTAACACTGTTGTTGAAAACATATCTCTTGGTGGTTGTCAAGGGACCCCAACTCGTAGCTTTGGCCACCAGGGGACGGGGGGAGTGGCGGGGATGAGGCACCCCCTGGCCCCACGCTCGTTTCGCTTCTGGCTCGAACGTTCCGGAGGGGCCTCGCGCTGACCACGAAGGTGTCGCCATCGCCTCTCCTCCCACCGTAGACCAACCCCGTGCAGACCTTACTTCTCACTCAGCACTGGGCCTCTTATCAAAAGTGTGCAGTTTAGTAGAGTTGGGCACAATACCGGTATCAGCTGGTCTCGCTACAAATATATTTTTGTTGCGGGTCGAATCTGGGCTGATGGCAACCCCGGACTGCGTGTGAATGTGTGAGTCTGAGGTCTGTGCGAGTGTTTTTCTGTGTGAGTCTGAGGTCTGTGCGAGTGTTTCTCTGTGTAAGTCTGAGGTCTGTGCGAGTGTTTCTCTGTGTAAGTCTGAGGTCTGTGCGAGTGTTTCTCTGTGTGAGTCCGAGGTCTGTGCGAGTGTTTCTCTGTGTGAGTCCGAGGTCTGTGCGAGTGTTTCTCTGTGAGTCTGAGGTCTGTGCGAGTGTTTCTCTGTGTGAGTCTGAGGTCTGTGCGAGTGTTTCTCTATGTGAGTCCGAGGTCTGTGCGAGTGTTTCTCTGTGTGAGTCTGAGGTCTGTGCGAGTGTTTCTCTGTGTGAGTCTGAGGTCTGTGCGAGTGTTCCTCTGTGTGAGTCTGAGGTCTGTGCGAGTGTTTCTCTGTGTAAGTCTGAGGTCTGTGCGAGTGTTTCTCTGTGTGAGTCCGAGGTCTGTGCGAGTGTTTCTCTGTGTGAGTCCGAGGTCTGTGCGCGTGTTTCTCTGTGAGTCTGAGGTCTGTGCGTGTGTTTCTCTGTGTGAGTCTGAGGTCTGTGCGAGTGTTTCTCTGTGTGAGTCCGAGGTCTGTGCGAGTGTTTCTCTGTGTGAGTCTGAGGTCTGTGCGAGTGTTTCTCTGTGTGAGTCTGAGGTCTGTGCGAGTGTTTCTCTGTGTGTCTGAGGTCTGTGCGAGTGTTTCTCTGTGTGAGTCTGAGGTCTGTGCGAGTGTTTCTCTGTGTGAGTCCGAGGGCTGTGCGAGTGTTTTTCTGTGTGAGTCCGAGGTCTGTGCGAGTGTTTCTCTGTGTGAGTCCGAGGTCTGTGCGAGTGTTTCTCTGTGTGAGTCTGAGGTCTGTGCGAGTGTTTCTCTATGTGAGTCCGAGGTCTGTGCGAGTGTTTCTCTGTGTGAGTCTGAGGTCTGTGCGAGTGTTTCTCTGTGTGAGTCTGAGGTCTGTGCGAGTGTTCCTCTGTGTGAGTCTGAGGTCTGTGCGAGTGTTTCTCTGTGTAAGTCTGAGGTCTGTGCGAGTGTTTCTCTGTGTGAGTCCGAGGTCTGTGCGAGTGTTTCTCTGTGTGAGTCCGAGGTCTGTGCGCGTGTTTCTCTGTGAGTCTGAGGTCTGTGCGTGTGTTTCTCTGTGTGAGTCTGAGGTCTGTGCGAGTGTTTCTCTGTGTGAGTCCGAGGTCTGTGCGAGTGTTTCTCTGTGTGAGTCTGAGGTCTGTGCGAGTGTTTCTCTGTGTGAGTCTGAGGTCTGTGCGAGTGTTTCTCTGTGTGTCTGAGGTCTGTGCGAGTGTTTCTCTGTGTGAGTCTGAGGTCTGTGCGAGTGTTTCTCTGTGTGAGTCCGAGGGCTGTGCGAGTGTTTTTCTGTGTGAGTCCGAGGTCTGTGCGAGTGTTTCTCTGTGTGAGTCCGAGGTCTGTGCGAGTGTTTCTCTGTGTGAGTCCGAGGTTTGTGCGAGTGTTTCTCTATGTGAGTCTGAGGTCTGTGCGAGTGTTTCTCTGTGTGAGGCTGTGGGGTGCTGTGCGTCAGTGGTAGGGTTGCCACCTTTTGCACAGACCAAACCCATGGACATACATCTCAGCCAGCTAAGGTATAACAACACCTGCACCAGATCTCGGTACAACTCGATTCTTGCTGCCACGCAGCCACGGATGCCAATTCCCGGACAGTCCGGATCACACTGTCCGGGCCGGTGGCAAGCCAAGCCGTGTAGCTGTTTCCATCCGTGCGGGGATGGAGTGTTGCCCCCTCGCGCGTGTGGGGATTCCTCCGGGTGCCCAGATTTCCTCCCACTATTTGGCTGAAACTAAATGCAGGAGCCTCCTGAAAATGAGTCTTACGACTTAGTGTGGCTTTCCTGGATAAACGGGTGAATCGTTATCGCCGTCATAATGAATGTACCGGAAGAGCGCGAACGGGTTGTGTGGCCGCGGGAGGTGGCAATGGAAATGGCTCAGCAGCTGAATGTTTAAGGGACACAGAGCGGGGATGGGGCATTATCCTGCGCATTGCGGACACTGCGATTGTGCCGTGAATCCTAACGCGATATCAGTCTGACTATCGTGAGCTCAATAATGAATATTAACCACGCCAGTGTCCTGCAGAACCCGGCCTCCCCGCCACCGATCCCCGTTCGGCCCTCCTCCGCTGCCCCTCGCGCAGGGGCTCAGGTCGGGCAGCACCGACCGGCAGCCTCTGCGGCGACCGCCCCTGCCAACCACTTGCCCGCCCCTTTAGCCAGAGACGCGCCGCCTGATTATTCGAAGCGAAATCGCCCCGCGAGGTTTCCCGTTTGGGGAAAATACCACGAGGTTTTCCATTAGGAACCCGATGATCTGTGATGCAACCTTTGCCAGGGTGGAGGCAATTGTCTGGAAGTATTGGCATTTTAGGCTTGAAGAATCTTGTAGAAAATGGAGCTTTAACTCTTCTTCCTGTAATATGCCCTCCCTGCCGGCGGAAAAGACGTGCAAGGTTTGTAAAGCAGCACCCCCCCTCGTCCTGGTGCAGCTGGCGAGCACAGCCCCTGCACTGTGTGCACAGCGGCTCCTGATAGGGGGTTTAAAGCAAGCGCAGCCGTGGTCACAGAGTCCGGTGCATAGCCCCCTCGGTGCCTGACGAGCCAGAGTCTGCTGCAGGGTCTGGGTGCCGGGGCTCACGGCGCTTACTTCAAAGTCCCCTTGCCGATAGCGGTACGACTCGGGTCGCCACTCTAGACCAACCCCGGACAGGTTGCTCAGTCAGGCTGGGTCTATCAACGTTGAGCAGTATCGTGTAATGCAGTTCAAACACAGCAACACCGGTGCCAGATGTCGGTACAAATCAATCCCTGCCACCTGAACACAGACACGAATTCCCGGGCTGTCCGGCTCAAATCTCGACAGATGGCAACCCTATTTAAGGCTGAGTCGGCCTAGGAGAGGCCCAGGACCGATTCAGAGAACTGCCACTGATGTTGACCGTGGCCGAGAATCGAATACTGTACCCTCATGTGTTGTTGCATGATGCCCACGAACGTCGCCTGCCCGCCCCATCACCGCTGTGGCGGTATCGTCCCCAGTGGCAGTGCCGCATTTGTCACTGCGGCAGTCACGAGGAGCGCCTCGGCCCCGCCACCTCGAGAGCACCGCGGTGATCCCTAGGCTCCGATTAGCGCGTCTCGGGGGGACTCGGCGTGGCAGCTCGCGGGGTAATGGCCGCGGGGCCAGCAGGGATCTCTTTGAAACGCAAACTGTTTGAGAAATGCAGCGGAGCACATTTTTGCGACAATTAATATTTTACCAAAAATAAATGGGGAAATGAAACGCTGAGCGCTTACAGCTGCGACACACGGCGCGCATTGATTTGATTCTGCTCACGAGAATTTAAATTGGCGGGGGAAAAAATAAACAGGCAATCTTACTCGAAAAGAGAACGCACGATTCTTCATTAATATTAAATGACATCACGACGCGATTTGCACAGCGTGCTCACAAATAATTGGTCTATTCAGCGTAGGCTTGCGTTCATCTGGAAGGCTTACCTCGCCTCTGAGAGAGAGCATACATCATCAGCAGAGCCAGCCGAATTGTATTGATAACAGATAATTCCGTTTTATTTCAGATGCTTTACTGAGATATTCCCTTGGGATGGAGCATCTCGCTTGACCATGTGTACTTGCCCGTTTTAAATCTACAACTTATACAGAATGCATTCACACAGTGAACATCACACCGCAGCCACACGCGTGGACATCACACCGCAGCCACACGCGTGAACATCACACCACAGCCACACGCGTGGACATCATACCGCAGCCGCACGCGCGAACATCACACCGCAGCCACACGCGTGAACATCACACCGCAGCCACAAGCGTGGACATCACACCACAGCCACACACGTGGACATCACACCGCAGCCACACGCGTGAACATCACACCGTAGCCACACGCGTGAACATCACACCGCAACCACACGCGTGGACATCACACCGCAGCCACACGCGTGAACATCACACCGCAGCCACACGCGTGAACATCACACTGCAGCCACACGCGTGGACATCACACCGCAGACACACGCGTGAACATCACACCGCAGCCACACGCGTGAACATCACACCGCAGCCACACGCGTGGACATCACACCGCAGCCACACGCGTGAACATCACACTGCAGCCACACGCGTGAATAATTGGAGCACACCGCCAGTTCGTGTAGAATGCACTCGAGCTGGAGCAGGTGTGCGCGTGCTGTTAGCGAGTGGCACCTACGAACGCCCCCCACACACACACACACAATGCACACAATGCACACACACAATACACACACAATACACACACAATGCACACACACAATGCACACACACAATGCACACACACACAATACACACACACACAATACACACACACAATGCACACACACAATACACACAACAACAACCGCCATTCGCCACTAAGTGGCGGTGACGTCACCACGACGCTTGTGCCACAAAATATACACACAATACACACACACAATACACACAATATATACACATACACAATACACACACAATATATACACACACACAATACACACACACAATACACACAATATATACACACACAATACACACACACACACAATACACACACACAGAATACACACACAATACACACACAATATATACACACACACAATACACACACAATACACACACAATATATACACAATATACACACACACACAATACAAACACAATACACACACAATACACACACAATATATACACACACACAATACACACACAATACACACACACAATACACACACACAATATATACACACACAATATACACACAATACACACACACGGGCACGCGCAGAGCCTAAGTGACACGTGCTCGGAGGGCCGCGTGTCGACGAGGTCACCGTCCCGCAAGCGTCTCCGAGTCGCGATTGCGCGCCATCAGTCTGCGAGGCAGCCAGCTCTCTCGGTTCGCCGCGATTGTCTCTCGCAAATGAAAGCGACTCTGTTTGTTTTGAGTATAAAGGTTGCTCCTCCGTCATTGTCAGAACGCGTTTGACCCCCTCGTGTCCGCGCCTCTGGGCACAGACGCGGCGGCGTGACCTTGACCCCACCCCCCCACTGGGTAACCTTGAGACTGGTTAACCCTGAGATTGAGTAACCATGAGACTGGTTAACCCTGAGACTGAGTAACCATGAGACTGAGTAACCTTGAGACTGGTTAACCCTGAGACTGGGTAACCTTGAGACTGGTTAACCCTGAGACTGGTTAACCCTGAGACTGGGTAACCCTGAGATTGGTTAACCTTGAGACTGGTTAACCCTGAGACTGGTTAACCCTGAGACTGAGTAACCATGAGACTGGTCAACCCTGAGACTGGATAACCTTGAGACTGGTTAACCCTGAGATTGGTTAACCTTGAGACTGGTTAACCCTGCGACTGGTTAACCCTGAGACTGGGTAACCTTGAGACTGGTTAACCCTGAGATTGGTTAACCTTGAGACTGGGTAACCTTGAGACTGGTTATCCCTGAGATTGGTTAACCTTGAGACTGGTTAACCCTGAGACTGGTTAACCCTGAGACTGAGTAACCCTGAGACTGGTTAACCCTGAGACTGGTTAACCCTGAGACTGGTTAACCCTGAGACTGGGTAACCCTGAGACTGGTTAACCCTGAGACTGAGTAACCCTGAGACTGGGTAACCCTGAGACTGAGTAACCCTGAGACTGGTTAACCCTGAGACTGGTTAACCCTGAGACTGGTTAACCTTGAGACTGGTTAACCCTCAGACTGGGTTACCCTGAGACTGGGTAACCTGAGACTGGGTAACCCTGAGACTGAGTAACCCTGAGACTGGTTAACCCTGAGACTGGGTTACCCTGAGACTGGGTTACCCTGAGACTGGTTAACCCTGAGACTGGTTAACCCTGAGACTGAGTAACCTTGAGACTGGTTAACCCTGAGACTGGTTAACTCTCAGACTAGGTTACCCTGAGACTGGGTTACCCTGAGACTGAGTAACCCTGAGACTGGGTAACAATTGTAGACTTGTCTCTTGCTTCTTGAGAAGTGTTTTCGTTACCAAATAGCCCGGGATGCCCCCGATCCCCTGAGACCTTGTAAGCTGGGCAGGGTTGAGCCTGAATAAGAATTGCCAGCGAGTCCAGGTTTGACAGTCTCAGAATTGTCATGCGTGTGTCGGGTGCCCGGATTTGATTTGTACCGAGATCTGGTGCCGGTGTTGCTGTGTTTAATTTTTATCGTAGAGAACTGAACAGCATTGATAATCGGCCGAGGCTGACTGAGCACCGTGTCCGTGTTGTTGTCTCCAGTGGGACACGTGGCCCAGACTATCCGGCGGGCAACGCGAGGGCAGTGGGACAACATCCATTGTTGTTCTCTGTTTCAGCGCTCCAATGTCTATGCTCCCCGCCTTCACCCACCGGCAGAAGGAAGCACGGTCACGAGTGGTCAAATGACCCGTGTGTGTGTCGTGAGGCCCTCATCCAGCAGTGCGATGGCAGAAGGGCTGTCTGCATGTTATTTACAAGATGCATTATCCATCACGCACCTCCGATTAGTACGGTTGGCTACGTACGGTGCAAAAGAAGTTCAACAAACATACATCCCGGCGTGTGGGTGTCATGTCCTGTGCTTCCAGGGCAGGCATTCCTAATCAAACATGACTCACGTGTCTGAATAATGCTCCGTTATAGTTCATTCATTAGCACGGAACTCTGCCATGAACCACTGCAAGTACAGTTTTTCATCTGCAGTGTCAGCCGTGAGCAGCAACCACACCCTAACTGATGAGGCTATATTTCGAAAAATCTGTCGAGCTTTGTAAACGTTAATAATTTAAATATAAATTATAATTGATGAGGCAATATATAACGAGTTGTTTGCACGAGTGAGAAAACGCAGCCGGTACAAAGGAGAGATACGTTGAGGACTTCCTGTACTGCCTTCCTCTCGCGAGCCAAAGGGAGTTTAATGTGTGCAGTGATCCACCAACCCTAGCCACTGCCTCCACAGTGCTGCTGCGTTACCGGCTGCCACGTGCACATCCACGGGCTGCGTGTGTGCATGTCGCGCGCGTGTGTGTTGTGTGTGCGAGAGCTGACTCTTTAAAGCTTTCATCGTGTTTTTGTAGACTTTTTAAACGTCCCTTCTGGCTTTTATTGCACCTAACATGTGGGGGTTTACGAGTATAGAGACAATTCGGGCATCTCCCCTAATGTCCGAGACGTTACACTCGAACTGAAGCCAACGACACAGAGCGAGAGCGCTCGACACCGCGCCGCACGTCGCTCAGGCCGCTGGCACCGTGCGGTCTCGATTAGGCCTCTTAAATGCCACTCGTCGGGCTTATAAATACAGTGAATGTTCTAAAATAATTAGCTGTCGTTGTGCTGTGTGTGTGTGAGAGTGACCAACATAGGCCTTTGTGCGTGTGTCTAGTTGAAGGGCAGTGGTGACACTCCCACTGTCTGTTCTCGTGATCAGTGCTTTTTTGAGGAAGGTTCTGTTTTAACCGCAGCTGCTGCGCTCAGGCCCAAAGAACCGACACGTCAAGCAGCCATCAAAGAGTTACAATCATTTTATCAATCATTGTTAGTCCCAGTCAATTGTAACACTTGAGGCCTGATTAGTGACTTTTTGTATATTTTAGTAATATTTTGAACCTCAATTCTGCTACTTTCTGGAATAATCACAGCTATTTTCATAGTAAATGGTGAACACTTGCAATTCACGTGTGGCTGATTGCGTGCAAAATCGACCCCATCCCGCCACCACGCATGAACCACTGGGGGAGTGGCACTATGTTCGCTCTTAGACTCATCGCCTGCTCACGCTGCTGCTGCTAGGTTGGCCGTGGTGCGCAGGCACAGTCAACAGAACTCAACACGTGTGGCAATAACACCACTTCTAGATTTAAAGCTTTCGTGACTGCTAGGATCCATACTCTTTGGTTCTATTGGGTAAAGTCACGTAGGTGAAAATAAAATAACAAAAAATCACGACGTTTCGGCCACAACACAAGCGGCCTTCATCAGGTGAAGGGACTCCAGCGCTGTCCTCCAGACAGTCTCGTCCCTTCACCTGATGAAGGCCGCTTGTATTGTGGCCGAAACGTCGTGATTTTTTGTTATTTTATTTTCACCTACGTGACTTTACCCAATAGAACCAAAGAGTAATAACACCACTGTGTGTGTGGCCTTAAAAGAAAACAAAATGATACAAGGTGATAGAAGTCTTTGTACTTGGAGGAAGGGCCATAATATATTCTGTTGACGAATGTGTCCACTCCGTTTGTTAATTGAGCTTCTTCGTGGCGCTACACACGCACGTTGAGCCATGAAGCACACGTGTGAAGTGTGAAACAGACGGAGCCTGATTGGTCAGTTCGATCTGTCGACGGGGCCAGCGTTGTGACATCGGCACTCCCCCGGCTACTGATTGGCTGTGGTGGATTTTGTGGAATGTGACTTCCTCACCCGTTTTTCAAAGGAAACCGGGCAGAATCGATGTGATGCTATGTCTGGCTAAATGCCGGAATTTTCCCAAAAGTGTGGAAACAAACTCTACCATGAACCGTGTCGCCTTTGTGAATCGTGACGATTGTGCATTCATCACCTTCCCAGCCCTGGCGTCCTGGAGTCGCGTGTGTGTGTGCTCATGGCAGAAGCTGTAGCGGCGAGAGGGTAGTGAGCAAGCAGGGCCGCCGCTGTGGTCTTTTGTGAGCCCGGCAGGGAGCAGGGAGAACGCGGGGGGAGACACCGCGAGACGTCGTGAAGGGCCCGGCAGCTGACGCACGAAGACGCCGTCTGTGAAGAGATCGAGCGACACAGCACGTGTCACACTTTTATTCAAAATCGCTTATTTTTAATTAGTGTTAATCGCGAAGCTACGGGAGCGGTAAATGCAAGACGAGATCAGCAGGTTGTGTCATGAACCGCCACTATGCGCCGTGAGGGCTCAGCTCGCCGGGCCGTCATCGCCACCGCACCCCGCGCACGCTGCGGTGAGCAGAGCGCCCGGTGTGACAGAGCCGCCGGTAGATGCCTGCAGGCATTCACAGAGCTGCCGGTAGATGCCTGTAGGCATTCACAGAGCTGCCGGTAGATGCCTGCAGGCATTCACAGAGCCGCCAGTAGTTGCCTGCAGGCATTCACAGAGCTGCCGGTAGATGCCTGCAGGCATTCACAGAGCCGCCGGTAGATGCCTGCAGGCATTCACAGAGCCGCCGGTAGATGCCTGCAGGCATTCACAGAGCCGCCGGTAGATGCCTGCAGACATTCACAGAGCCGCCGGTAGATGCCTGCAGGCATTCACAGAGCCGCTGGTAGATGCCTGCAGACATTCACAGAGCCGCCGGCAGATGCCTGCAGACATTCACAGAGCCGAGAGAGACGGCGGTAGCGGTCGTGGTGGTGGAAGCTGCGTGACCTCTACTGGACCTTGTGGACGCATGGCACAAGACCAGGGCTGCCTCGTCAGAGACCGCACGGCACGGAATAATAAAAACAACAATGCCAGTCGGCTATGACAAAACCACTCAGAATGTTCCCGATCTCGTCAAATACCAGAAGCTCAGCGGGCTTGAGCATCCTGCAACACCCGTGCATAGCACGGGTGTTGCAGGGTGCATAGCACGGGTGTTGCAGGGTGCATAGCACGGGTGTTGTAGGGTACATAGCACGAGTGTTGTAGGGTACATATCACGGGTGTTGCAGGGTGCATAGCACGGGTGTTGCAGGGTGCATAGCACGGGTGTTGCAGGGTACATAGCACGGGTGTTGTAGGGTACATAGCACGGGTGTTGCAGGGTGCATAGCACGGGTGTTGTAGGGTACATATCACGGGTGTTGCAGGGTGCATAGCACGGGTGTTGCAGGGTGCATAGCACGGGTGTTGCAGGGTACATAGCACGGGTGTTGTAGGGTACATAGCACGGTTGTTGCAGGGTGCATAGCACGGGTGTTGTAGGGTACATAGCACGAGTGTTGTAGGGTACATAGCACGGGTGTTGCAGGGTGCATAGCACGGGTGTTGCAGGGTACATAGCACGGGTGTTGCAGGGTGCATAGCACGGGTGTTGCAGGGTGCATAGCACGGGTGTTGCAGGGTGCATAGCACGGGTGTTGTAGGGTACATAGCACGGGTGTTGTAGGGTACATAGCACGGGTGTTGTAGGGTACATAGCACGGGTGTTGCAGGGTGCATAGCACGGGTGTTGTAGGGTACATAGCACGGGTGTTGTAGGGTACATAGCACGGGTGTTGTAGGGTACATAGCACGGGTGTTGTAGGGTACATAGCACGGGTGTTGTAGGGTACACAGCACGGGTGTTGTAGGGTACATAGCACGGGTGTTGCAGGGTGCATAGCACGGGTGTTGTAGGGTACATAGCACGGGTGTTGTAGGGTACATAGCACGGGTGTTGTAGGGTGCATAGCACGGGTGTTGCAGGGTGCATAGCACGGGTGTTGTAGGGTACATAGCACGGGTGTTGTAGGGTGCATAGCACGGGTGTTGTAGGGTACACAGCACGGGTGTTGTAGGGTACATAGCACGGGTGTTGCAGGGTGCATAGCACGGGTGTTGTAGGGTACATAGCACGGGTGTTGTAGGGTACATAGCACGGGTGTTGTAGGGTACATAGCACGGGTGTTGTAGGGTACATAGCACGGGTGTTGCAGGGTGCTGTTGGGCTGCGTTCTGGGCAGAGCTTGGAGCCGCGCGGCTGCCCTGAATCATTCTCTGAATCATTCTCCAATGTTCATCTCCCGCCACCATCAACCCACGTGGCCTGTGTTGTTAGGCGTGGTCCAATAACCCCCATGGCCAATACAGGCTGGAGATGCCGTCATCCAGCAGTGGATTAACACGATGTATAATGTGCACATTTACAACGCCCTTTGTTTCCCCAGTCTCAAGACTTCTTTTCAGGAGGGTCCTGCGTAAGGATATTTGACAACTCGCATAAAATATTGTTTAGTATGTGGGAGAAAGCTTGAGTACCCGGAGAAACCCCTCGCGTGTGAGGGGGTAACACTCGTTCAGCCTGTGATGCAGCACTGCGGAGGCAGCGGCGAGGGTTGATGGATCACACGCGCACACACCTGTTGTGAAACTCCCCCTCCACGGGTGTCAAGGAGGCGCGATCCTCTGGCTCGCCGGGCGTTGACGCAAATATGGCCTCCACCTGTGCCACCTGTATGGGATGTCGCGTTGCCCCCTCGCACGTGTTAGTTTTCTCTGGGTGCTCCGGTTTCCTCCCACATGCAAATACTCAACAGTTGGCCAATAGCACCGTCATATATAGAGGGCCGCAGAACTCGGGCAATTGTTGGTAGCGCCGGCTCCTCCTCACCGCGTGGCTGCGGCTGCTGCTGCCTTCCCCGCTCCTCGTCCGTGGTTCCTCCTCCTCCTACCCCTGGCGCCTCTGGGTCGCCCTCTCTCTACGAGAGCGATGAGCGGATACTGTGCAGCGCAGCGTTACAAGTCGAGTTCACAGCACTGCTACAACATCAACATCATTATTATTATTAACACTCGCGGAGAACCCATTGATCTGCAACGGGGCACACCAACAGCTGGCCGAGTCCATCCTCTCGTCTCGCGCGCTGTGCTTGGGGCACGACAACTAATCTGCCTTTACGCCGTACAATGCCAAGATAGGATGCATTGTGAGTTTTTTTTGTAATATTCTCTGGAATTTAAAGAATATTTTTGGCAAAACTAACAAGTGGGTGTGTGGAGAGGGGGTGGAGAGGGGAGGGGCTGTATACCGGGGGGGGGGGGTTATCGAGTCGTCGAACCCGCGGGGCGACACCGCCGCCTCTCGTCGCCTGCGCCTCTCACGCCGCCGAGACATCTTCTCATTCTTATTATGATCCTTATTCTTCTGCTTAATTTGGATTCACGAGAGGTGGCCGCGGGTTTTTTTTAATCGCCGCGTAAACGACGGAAAGACAAATTGTGACAATAATTTCCGCAATGAAACGGAAGGCGTGCGGAGAGAAGTGAGCGGTGCCTCGGCACGTGGCCGGGCGGCGGAGGCTTTTAAATCGCGGCTCTGTGCCCGCGTCCGACGTGTGGCCACTCCGCCTCCACGCCACTCTTCCAGAGCTGCTGCTCCTACTACTCCTCCAGCGGCTCCTGTTCCAGTGAACCTCACTCGTTGATTCCTTAGTCCGTGTTGAGGGCTCGATCTACCGGCCTGCTTTGGCTCATCCACGCTGTGTTCAACCGCCATGCTGCAGGTCACAACAATTCACTCAACTCAATTACTCACCCACCGATTCACTCATCTCTCACCCACACATTCACTGACCCACACACCCTCAGACATCCACTCACCACACTCCCTCGCACTGCTGCGCTTTGTCCAATTTCCACCCTCAACTTTACTCAAATAAAATCGTTAAGAACTTTGACATTGCTGTTTGTTGCTGGCCGCGTGTACACGATGCGTGTGCACGCAGCACCCCGCGTGCAAATCGTCTCGCAGCGCCGTGCGGCCTCCGTTGTCGACAGCAGCGACACCACCCAGCGTCTGCGGCCTGTCTCTGATTGACCAACGTGCAATGAACGTGCAGCAGCAGCAGCCAGTGCGGTCGTACAAAGCAACCCCGAATCCCTCCCTCCAGCGACAGCGGCGCCGAGTTAGGATCGTCTTCTTTCAGTCAGCACGAGGTTTATTATCAATACTGTACAGCGACATGTGATCAAATTAAACACGATTACAGGTACTATAAAACCAACTCCTGCCACCAGAATACAGACCCCAGTACTCGGACTCTCCGTGCCAAAACTGGACACGTGGCGACCCTATTCAGTGAGGCTGCGGGGGCGCCTGCAGGGCCTATAGATGGATGTTGAATTAAACGATTCTTCGGTTCAACGGGAATTGTGCCGCAGTAATCCTCACTGCCTGTACATATTTACAGTTGTAGCGCGTTACCGCGTGATGAATGATTCAGGAACACCAATAAATGATGCAGGCTACTGCTGAGGCGGAAGAAGCAAATAAGAATAGGAGAGACACCGGCTTACTGTGAACAAGGTGGCCACTCGAATTGGGGGGCTCAGGGTTTGCCCGGCTTGGCGTTTGGGTCCCAGCAGCAACCCCGTCGCGCATCGCGTGAGGCCACGCGCCACGCTGTTGTCGCTGCAATTACTGCGAGGTTAATCAGGGCCACACTCTTATACCAGCAACATCGTAATCTTCCTCTGTTTTGGCTTCTATCTGGCAGCACAAATCTCAGTCGACAGCTTCTTGTGCAGGCCCTGACCCTGATTATTGTAGTCACATCTGAATTCGTAGACCTAATTCATTCTTGCAAATTAGATCCTGGTCTCTTGAGTTCTCACCTGGTCAAATAATACAACATACTGTACTCGTAAACTTGAACTTTAAACTGAATATCTGGGGCGGAATACCCAATCCCTATCTCACGTCACTTGAAAGAGTTCAGAGGAAGGCAGTAAGGTGACTGATGATCCAGCACGCATTGACTGACTCCAGTTACGCGTATACCGGCTGGCAGTTGCCTCCTTATCACTCCGCTATTGTTTCTACCGTGATGGCTGTTACCTTGACTAGTTAAATCCTCACCGTTCCTGCTAGCTTTCCTGATCACACACGCAGGTGTCTTAAAAAATATCAGCTCCCCCACCATTCGTCACTTCACCACGGATTTGGCAAAGAGCCTGCGCGAGGCACGAGTCGAGCAGCAGCCGCAGCAGCAGCGTGATGAGTTCGTGACTCAGCCCTAGGGCCCTCGGGTTTCTTCGTGGCCGCTGGCAGTGCACGGCGAGTGTGCTTGGGACTCCCGGGCTGCCTCGCCTCGCTGATGACTCCAACTTGACCGGGGCCCTTCACAAAGAAGCGAGACCCTGCAGGTTGGAATTGGCGCAACTCCGAGGTGTGGGGCTGTGTGGGCTGTGTAAAGTTTTGATTGCGGCTCTCGCCTTGCGGTAGATTTTTATATTTGTTACGAACTTTTAAATTAATTCGGGCTGTGGGTAATCGACTTTCCGCGTGCAATTTAATAATGAAGAAAGCTCTCAGCGTGGATGCGTTTGATGTTGCAGTAATTCAGTAATAAAGAACGCCTCGCCAGGCACAGCTATTCATGGCTTTTACTAAAGGCAGCTTTGCCTACATTTGTATCAAAAGATAAGCTACTTAATCAATCTTTATATATATACAAAAAATCAAAATGTTATAAAATTTGTTTTTCGCATATCGGTTACCACGTGTCTGGGTTTGTCCCGGACAGACCTGGGAAATGGCGTCTGTGTTCGGGTGGCCACATGCATTTGTATTTCTCCTGAGACTTGGTACAAGACTTGAGTTGAACTTCATCCCAGGAAACTGTTCACAATAGACCGAGGCTAGCGATGAATGTGTCTGAATTTGGTCGCGGCGAAAAAATTGGCGACCCCGGTTCAGACGCCTCAACCTCGATGTGTGTGTACCTCCAACCTCGATTTGTGTTTAACTCCAACCTCGATTTGTGTTTACCTCCAACCTCGATTTGTGTTTACCTCCGACCTCGATTTGTGTTTAACTCCAACCTCGATTTGTGTTTACGTCCAACCTCGATTTGTGTTTGCCTCCAACCTCGATTTGTGTTTACCTCCAACCTCGATTTGTGTTTACCTCCATTCTCGATTTGTGTTTACCTCCAACCTCGATTTGTGTTTACCTCCAACCTCGATTTGTGTTTACCTCCAACCTCGATTTGTGTTTACCTCCATTCTCGATTTGTGTTTACCTCCATTCTCGATTTATGTTTACCTCCAACCTCGATTTGTGTTTACCTCCAACCTCGATTTGTGTTTACCTCTAACCTCGATTTATGTTTACCTCCAACCTCGATTTGTGTTTACCTCCAACCTCGATTTGTGTTTACCTCCAACCTCGACGTCTCAGATGGGCCACACGACTCTAGATGGCATCGAGCCTCACGTGGCCCAGCGGTGGCGCGTTCGCTGATTGTTGAAGAAGTTCGCAGATCGAGCCCGGCTCTCACCCCGATTAATACTGCGGCTTCAGCCACAGTAGACGTTAAAGATCCCCTGTGCCGACGCGGTCCAAATTTGGCAATTTAAAAATGGTCCCCAAATTACACAATTAAGATGATACACAGTAGCAATTGTCGCCCCTTCCTGACAGCAGACTAATGTCCACTTGCAGGCCAGGTGCTGAGGCAACTTGTGTCGCAGAGGGGTAGGTGTCAATAGCGGTGCCCTTTAAAACGTTTCGAGAGGTGAAGCGCACTGAGACGACCCGGCGTATAGGAGTGTGGCGCTTTTTGAAAAAACACATGATTCTCATTCTTACCTGGACAAAATCACTCACGTATTTTTAACTCACACAACAGACCTGTTTTATTATTGCTCACGAATAAGGGGGCTCCAGGTGGCATCCTGCCCAGGGGCCTCCAGGAATCTTTGCGCAGCCCTGCTGCTGATGTGTATCAGTGTGCCCGTGTACACGCGTGTGCCAATGGGTACACGCGTGCAGTGCCAGTGTATTTGGTGATTTTTCTGTGCACCTCTCAGTCTCCCGCAGTCTGCCTTGCTGCAAGCTGAGCTCTGCCAGTTGTGTTAGTTATGTGGAATATTGATCACACGAGCATCTGGGGAGTTCACTGTTTGTATTTCATTTGGAAATGTCTCCTGTAACTCAACTTATTGGCTGGAATGTTTCTTATTCTTCTATTCTGGCAATTCAGGGGCTCTTCCCCTCCTGGGAAGTGTGTGTGTGTGTGCGCGGATAGCTGTGACCGTAGCCCTGTCTGCTGCCACAGATGTCTTTAGGTTCATCTAATTTAAAAGCAATATTCCGTGTTGATGCGCTGGGAGAATGGGACTTTGGCTGTGAAATGTTTAATACCCTGGTGCTTGAGGACTGCGGTGTGCGGGTGTGCAAAGTGCATCTAGCCGGCCGCAAGTGCTGAAACTTTGCACCATCACGCAATAAAAACCTTCAACTATTCACAAAACCGGGCCTGTTTGCTATCTACACGCGTGTCCTCGCTCTGCATGAGCGGCCTGCATGCGATCGCTGTGTCCTATACCCTGTCTGTATAGCCCTGTCCCCAGACCCTGTCTGCATAGCTCTGTTCCCAGTCTCTTGTTTCCGATGACGTTCGGAAATCTGGCGGCGGGGCATGCCATGACTGACCTCAGAGGCATCTTCATCCGAGCTGCGCGAGAAGCCCCCGGTGTCCTTACTGGAGACACAATTTCGCTCTGTGCCATCCCAGGCGTGCGGTAGCTACGCTTGGGCCACCTCTGTCTGTGGCTGATTTGCATCGCTGGCGTGATCGAATGAGTCTATGACATATGGAGGGATGATGCGTGATATTTCACAGATTAATGCTATCGCTTACAGCGACGTTGTCTTCCGTTATCAGGCGGTGCCAACAGCGGCGCTCGCTCGCGGTCTCGTTGCTGACATTTGCTGTGGGCTGACTCCGCGCTCAGCCAGAGCTCCGTGTGCCAGGTGCCCGCCTGACCCCGAGTTGAAAGTTTAAACGCCGTTGCTGACTATAGGCCCACAATGTCGAAGAGCCGGCAACAAACAGCACTATAAGTAATTTATAAGCGTTAACGTGTTTCTTGAATTAAGCAAGGTTATTATGAACATCTTGGAAAATAGACAATAGGAAGGAATTGCAAACTGGTGCAGTGCGAGGGAAGAGGCAGAAAGAGAAGTGAGGCGATCTGCAGTGTGGTGAGTGGGTGGCGGAATTGGTGAATGATGAGTGAGTGTGTTCTTGTGACCTGCAGTGTGGTGGTTGAACCTTATGGATGACGATACATCTCCTAGCGGTGTCTAGGAGATGTTAACTACCTCGCCTAAGATGAAGAAGGCCGTGGGTTCAATCCCAACCCCGACGCCTGCTGTATATTTTGAGTTTTAATGTCTTTCTCGCGTTGGTCGCGTGAATTTTTCTTAGGGTCCTCCAGTTTTTCCCTCCACATTTAGACACACGTGTTCAGAGTATTTGGCTGCTATACATTTCCACATGATAATCAACTTCCTTGAGCTATTATTTGTGGCCAGGTCGCTTCTGAAAAAGAGCTATATAGCTCAGTGGGCCTTACCTGGTAAAATAAAAGGTAACTTTAAGAATGACGTTCACTGGCACAGTAGCCACGGTAGTAGCGACAAGAAGGCGACTGACCACCAGTGAGTGAGCGACTACATGCAGCGAACCAGTAAGTGCTGGATCACCCTGAACTCTGAACTCTATCCGCAGCGAGCGAGGAACCGGGTGCTCCACCTAAGACTTGGCAGCAGCAGCAGCAGGATTCTAGCTGAGGCCAAACCTGATGCTCTGTACGACAACAGCGATAACTGCTCGGAGTTCAAGAGGCTTTGGCACGGAAAACACAACCAAGATTATTCGATCCCTCCTTAGCCAGATGGGTAACACAGCCGTCTCGTGACAGCTCGGATAAAGATTGTTGAGCCAATTGAAAGAGTCCCTGGAGGTCAGAGAGCAGCAGCATGAGCTACTCGTAGAAATCGACTCTTAAGAGCGTTCTTAAACACCCGTTGAACATTATGTTTCAATAGCAGTGTTTTTAGTGCACTCAGTTACGCAGTGGCCATTATCATTATCTTACATTAATCTGCACATACAAATTAAATACGGTGTGGGCTCCCCTTTGCAAGCCGCGATGCAATGCTGTTCCTAATGATTTGTGTGCTGCTTTGTTTGTCCGTGATTACCCACCCTCGGGGTGCATTAACTTCGCAGCCACAAGGCTTCAGTCGTGCAGCCTCCTTGCCTCTGCAGCTTTTATCAAAAAATAAAATCCCGTAAACAAAACAAAACTCGCGATTATCATAATTGCTATAAATTGTCCCCGACCAAAGATAAATGTAAGTAAAAATGTTTCTCTTGATGTTTGTGAGAGCCTGCACTTAAATCAAAGCGTTTGATTAAAACGAGCTCTCCCGTTTGCTTAAAACGCCAACAGCTTTTTAAAACAACCGAACCCTACTTCACATCGTCTGTTAAACCCGCCCTGTGTTGTCTCAGTCAGCGTTGAGTGCAAAAAGCCCAATCCACTGTGCTGGCAGCGGCCCTGTGCAAGCGCCTGGCCACCTCGCCTGGCTGGACTGGCCCAGTCGGCGTGTGATTGGCTGTTCTTGTTGTTGTTGTTGTTATTATTATTATTATTATCCGTGCTTACCAAGGACAGCCACACTGAGTCTCAAGACTCTTTGTTGAGGTTGGTCCTGCCAGGTTTAGGAAGGAGGGGGCGATGCTGCTGTTGTGCGTGATCCCAATCGAGGCATGTACGGGTCATATCTCAGCATTGGGATGTTTGTCCAAAACCAGTTACATTGTGCATATGGGTTTGGCTATGGGAGCAAATCGGAGAACCTGGAGCAAACCCATGCAGAACAGGAGGAGAACATATAAACTCTCACAACAAAAGTCGCCCGAGTCAGGAATCGACCCCAGATCCCTTCTTGCTATGTGACACAAGAATTACCACTGTACCACCACCACCACCAGCACCACCCGGCCATCCTCAGTGCCCTCGGATGAGAGGTGTAGTTAGGAGGTGTGCTGGCCGCATCGGTGTGGAGTGTGGATGAGAGGTGTGCTGGCCGGGTTGGTGTGGAGTGTGGATAGGAGGTGTGCTGGCCGGGTTGGTGTGGAGTGTGGATGAGAGGTTATCCTGGCCGGGTTGGTGTGGATGGGAGGTGAGCTGGCCGAGTTGGTGTGTGGTGCACACGGGAGGTGCACACGCAGTGTACACAGCACGGGTAACGAGGCTGTGCAGGGTTTCAACATTTTTCATTGATGAATTTCCCAAATCAGGGCGGAAGAAAAGGCGGATCGTCGCTGTTCTGTAACCCGCGGCGGCGTTCACGGTGGCTAGCTCTCCACGCCTCACGCTCTTCTCCATCTGTGCGCATCCGCTGAAGCACCGCAGCGGACGTCGTGGGGAGCGTCGTGGGGAGAGCGGCACCTTGCCCCGGGCAGGAGCGGTAAGGGTTCGCGCCTCGGAGTCACGTGGCTGCCGCTCGCCACGTCGCTGCGTTGACACTCGGGGACGTGCGGCGCTCCTCGTTCACGCACGAAGTGGACCCCGCGTGGAGAGTGGCCGCCGATCGGCGGGCACCGCCAGAGACGCCTCAAAGATTCGCCCTCTCCCCATGAGAGACGTGGACAATGAGACGAGGGATGACTCTCATCAGGATTCTATATTTTTTTGTGACGAGGGCACAGCCCCTGGCAGTTGCTCGCTCACGTCACTGCTGGAATGAGGGCCTCCACCAGAAGGAACTGCAGAGGGTATTTGGTCTACGCTTCCATGAGAACCCACACTTTACCCCACCGATGATCAACTTAATTTAGGAGGACCCATTCACCCTGTCGGCTGGACCGAGGCTGTGGGCAGGATTTGAGAAACTTGGCACGTGGTTTAGGCTGCCGCGCCGCGAGATGGGATCGAGCGGTGACCTTTGTACTGCGAGTCCAGTGGCGCTGCTCGTACCGTGTCGCGATCACTGTGGCAGCTGCCTCGCTTGAACCACGGTGATGGCATTCATTCACAATATTCATTCAGATTTTCTATTCACAGTATTCATTCACAATATTCATTCACAGTATTCATTCACATTTTTAATTCACGCAATTCATTCACAATAATGAATGAAAAATACCGACTAACAGCATGCATTTACAAATATGCATTTACAGTCTTCATTCACAGTTATGCGTTCACAGTAAATATTCACAGTATTCATTTACAGTTTATTTAAAGTGTTCATTCACACTATTTATTCACAAGATTCATTCACATTATTAATTCACAATAAATAGTCACAGTATTCATTCGCACTATTGTTTCACAGCATTTATTCACAGTTTATTCACAGTATTCGATCGAAGTATTAATTCACAGTATTCATTCACAGTATTCATTCACAGTATTTTTCGGCGATGCCTGCACTGGGATGCTTCACCAATCGCGTGTTGTAAGGGGTTTCAATAAAATGAAATAAATAAAATACAGCGCCTTCGTGATCTCGGGGTGAAAGGTACTTTAGAGGTGTCTTTGACGATTACGTGAGATGAAATCAGATTCACCAAGTGTCTGCACCCAAGTGTTTGCACAAACCAACTTGCTGTACTGCATTCACAATCTCACAGTATTCGCTTCACTTCACTGGGCAGCGCACGGCAGCCTTTGGTAAAGAACCCGGCCGTGAGCATCGAGCCTGGGTTTGAGTCCGTGTTGGGGCCACGTCTGAGTCTGCGGGTGGGTCTGGTGCTCTCACTGCTGCGTCGACCGTCGGGAGAGCGGCCTGCACCCTGCACGAAGACGACTCTTCACTGCCGTCTCGCCTCGTGCAATGCCCTGCGGTCACAACGTGCCAGTGCACGACCGGCACCTTCTCACAACACCAACGCGTGTTTCCCGGAACCGCCCAGAACGGTTCCTACTCCCGATGCTGCGATGTTCTCGCAGAGAAAAGCAGGCGGTGATCCCGGACCGCAGGAACGAATTGGTTCAGAGCGGCTGTGCGCTGCGGCACACGTGCTGTCAGTGGCTTGCGTGTGTTTCGAATGTTGTCCACCACGTTTTGTAGAGCTGTTTTTCACATTTGCATTCCCGCGCTGTGATGGTAACAGTCTTTTAAGATGTGCGCTGTGATGGAATAGAACGTGGCAATTTCCCTGCGAGTCACTTCAGGCATGCACACTGCCATTTTTCATTAAACGCAATTGTGGAGGCAAAATCATTTTTCCCCCGGGCTCGTGGAATTGCCACGGAAACGTTTTTTTTCTCTTTCAGAGGCCGCCGTCTTTGTGCTGCGAGGCACGTGGCGAGAACAGATAGCGGTGACCTACGTTGTCGTTTTTTTTGCGGTATGAATGCCGGGCGTGCGCACGGCCGTAGGTGCTGATCAGAGCCCACACCTCGCAAGGAGCAATCGCACCATTTGCGCCCGGCGTTCGCATCCACGCCTCTTCGTTTTATATTTATTTTGCTTCCTAATTATACAGCCGTGCGGCGTGTCTGTCGTGACCTGGCTGACTCATGCACAATTCACAAGTTCCTCTGCGCCTGGTCGCTTTAGCAAAGTGGGAGTTGCTATCACAACAGCGTCGGAGAGTCACGGCGAGCGCCGCGGTGCGTAAAATGCAAATCGCCCCGCCCGCCTTGCGCAGGAGCTCCTCGCAGCCAATGTCATAAATTACACAGCGTGGAAATGAGTTCCCAGTTAATTTTATTTCTGAAATGAATTAATTGAGTCCATTTATTTGTATAAGGCATTACCATATGTTTCACAGTATGCCCTGTAAGTTGTGTATGCTGTCTTGACGAGTGCATTCAGAGCAACGCATCGAGCATTTTCTGAGGCTTTCTGGAGGCTCCGGGAGTCCCGCGTTAGAATTCCTCGTGGGGCCCCCTCGCTCATTAGCGACAAAAGACAAAACGAGTCTCGTCGTGGGCCCTTTTTTATGTGAGGCCTGTGACAATTTCCCCCTTTGCCCAAACCTCCGGGGAGTTCTGGGTATGTCCTGAAGCCAGTCTGCGACATTCGCATCACGGTAAATAGCCGGTGAGAATAATTTCCAACAATATACTGGCCGAGCCGGAAGGCTGGCGACCACAGCAATGGACACGTTTATCCGTTCATTTATCTCACCACAGGGGGCAGCCTCACGGATCTGACGTACGAGGGCGGCCTAATTGATCTTCTGATGAGACGGCCACGTTTTCTAATCTCTTTGAGATGGTGCCCTGTGAACAATAACAGTCCACACGTTCAGCTCCGTCGACAGCATCGCGTGTGGGATGCAGTGGTCACATGACACGCACGCCAGCCACGCGAAATGGAGTGGTGCCTTCCTCCCGCTGTCTGTGAGCAGCAGCAACAGCAGCGTGCTGTCGCGTGCTGTTGTTGCTGCTGCTCATTCCATTCGTGTTCGGCCCGCGCGACGCGTGGTGCTGCTGTGATGGGGGTTCTCGTCGTTGCATTTTAGCGGGGTTTAGAATTGCTGTAGAGGCTTTGCCGACCTTTGAGTCTCCACTCGAGTAGCAGCCCTGACCATTCTGAAGATTTCGCTCTTGGAGGCAGTGTAAGGAAACACGAACTGGGATATTCGGCACCATCAATGGAGATGATATTGCCTAAAATGACCGAGCAGACAAGTCGCCTCCTTCACATATCTGTCTCTCCACGTATAAAATACTTAATTATGTTTTTACACATTCCATCAGCTGCACGGCCTTCTGGGATTGCATAATTTCCTCAGCTCTGATACAACACAAGCTAAGACAATGCCGGTGACGTGAAGCGTCAGACGTTCACTTGCAAATTCACTCTCTCTGCTAGCTATGGGCCCAAGTTCAATACAAATCTATGCAATGCATAATACACAACAACTGTTAGTTGGTTCGACGTGGAGAACGTAACTAACACAATGAATAAGCAGACACTTGCGCCATGACGCCAATGTGACGAGCGGGCGGATACAACATCAAGAGACGAGAGCAGGGCCCAGGGGCCTCTCGGCTCTCTCTGACAAACAGGTCTCCTACTGGGGACGAGAGGCTCTCTCTGACAAACAGGTCTCCTACTGGGGACGAGAGGCTCTCTCTGACAAACAGGTCTCCTACTGGGGACGAGAGCCTCTCTCTGACAAACAGGTCTCCTACTGGGGACGAGAGGCTCTCTCTGACAAACAGGTCTTCTACTGGGGACGAGAGGCTCTCTCTGACAAACAGGTCTCCTACTGGGGACAAGAGGCTCTCTCTGACAAACAGGTCTCCTACTGGGGACGAGATGCTCTCTATGACAAACAGGTCTCCTACTAGGGACGAGAGGCTCTCTCTGACAAACAGGTCTCCTACTGGGGACGAGAGGCTCTCTCTCTGACAAACAGGTCTCCTACTGGGGATGAGATGTTCTCTGAGAAATGGGCTCGCCGGTTTCGGGGCTATTTCTAGAGGCACCGCGACCCCCGCTCGCTGCCGCGCGTGCTCCCCGTGGGACTGGAGCGCGGAGAACGCGAACCGCGGGACCACAGGGCCCCTGTAGTCCCACGTGGGCACGTGGAGCGGGGTTACTGGCGCCTTTTGCATCGGGGAGTGCGAATTGGCCCGCTCGCCGCGCGGTGTCTCGCAGACTCCGCGTGCGTTCGTGCGTCGGCTCAGAGACGCGGGCGTTCACGTCGCAGGGGAAGTGCCTGGCGCTCTGAGATTGACATAAACGTGAGTTCGAGATAACGCGTTATTTCGTGGCGACGTGTGCGCGCGTCTGTGTTTATTGCTGTGTAACATGGTAGGCAGAGGCAAACCGAGACAATTACCAAGGGGAGACGGTGGTCCCTAAATGTCAAGCATTTCAAAAGGGCCCCCTACATTAATGCCAAATCACAACCCACCCAATGTATTTTCCCCGGTAAATATCCACAACACAACAATGGCCGGGGTTTCAAGGGAGGGGCGGGCATCGTCGCCCACATCGCGCCCACCCTTGGATCCACATCGCCCCCACCCTTGGATCCACATCGCCCCCCACCGTGGCACGTGTGTCACGTGGTGCCGGCCGGACAGCCAAACTGCGTTCCATCGCTCGGCAAGCGACAGGCGCCGAACTGCCGTGGCTCGCAGCCTCGGATGGGCTTGGCTGTTTGGTTACACACAGGTGCATGTCCAACCGGCCCGGGGGATGATTAAGTAATGACAATGCTATTCACTTGATTGGTGGGAGAGGACATTCGTTACCCAGGGTGTGCCTGGGTAATTGGCTCAGCTGCTGCTGCGGTATAAATGGGCAGTGGAAACATAGAGAGCTGTGTCTGTGTCGCGCAGTTACTGCTGCAGATGGCGATGATGACGGTAAGTGTCCTTATGATGATTATGATGACGACATTGTGAGCCTGTGGATTATACAGTACGCAATAAATACGCCGCACAGCCCTGTTGCGGAATTGGCCTCACTGGGCTGGAAAGGCGCCCTCCAACCGCCGAGCGTGGCCTTGAAGGTGCTCAGCGCGGGGAGGCAGCGCGCCGATGTCCTCGTGGCTCCCACGTGCGGGAGAAAAATGTCACCAAATGGGCTTTTGAAGGTTGGCGGAGATGAAACAGAGCTAAATAACAGCTTCCTAAGTGGGTTATAGATCGAATATCGCTCTGGAAGGGTGCCGGGGTTAACAGACGGAGGGATGTGGATGGACCGTGCACGGAGCGGAGTGTGACGGATAAAGGGGCACGGAGTGAACCGGGAGATTCATTCACCGAGAGGCATTAGGGGCCTGAGCTCCGGCCGTGACCCCCCCCCCCCCCGTGGATAAACAGGCAATAAAGCGCAGCCGTGATTGAGCAGCGGGGGCGGCAGGCCGAGTGATGGTGTCCCGTCCACAAGAGAGAGGAGAGAGGCCAGGAGATCCCCTCCCAGCTCTCGGAGATTTGTTACTCGCACAGATTTCGCACGGAGACGCGGAACACCGCAAGCAAGTGTGAAGGTAGAACATGCGCCAAATGTTTTGTTCAAGCTCGGTGGTCCTACATTTGTATAACCTGTCAACTATAAATGAGCATTTGTACATGTGGAATGAAATCGGAGTACTGAGTATCCGGAGAAAACTCAGGCGGGTGATGAGGGTAAACCTTCTCCCTTCATCGATATTTATTAATCCACTTCCTGTACTACCATACCGTGATCAGGAGATGACCAGGCTAATTAAGTCTTTGTTACCTTCACAGAACCAAACCTTACCACCATCATCATCGCTCGCTTTGACAAGGAACAAGCCTCCAGGCACAATCCAGTGATTGAGTTGAGCGGCTGACGGGGGAATTCATTTGAGGCTTCCTCAGGCGGGAGGATCAAGCTGGGTCACGTCGTGTACTCACATGGCGCCGGGTGTTCATTGCATTGTGGCGACTCAGGTTTGTGCGATTTCGCTTATATGAGCCTCGCCCATTTCTACCCAAATTTGCTACATGCGGTATGAATTCACTCATGGGGCTATGCGGTCGTGCGTGGGATGGCACTGTGTGTGTGATGCGTGGACTTGTCGGCAGGCAACCGTCTTGTGCGTTTTCGCTTTCTGCGCTCCTTTTATTTTTTTGAACGCATCTACCGCACGGAAACCTCTCTTAGCCAACACAGTTTCGACTACGAGTCTACGACGTTTCCGCAGACAGACGGGAAACGGCATTGAACATGTACTGCTGCGGGACCAGTGGGTTCCAATCGGCACTTGTACATTCACACTCCCACCGCTGCCTCTCTCCCCCGTGACCTCCCCCCCCCCCCCCCGTACCGCCGCGTGTGCCGAACCAGCCCGGGGAGCCCCGTCACGGCCGCGCCTGACGCTGACACGCGGCCTGGCTGCTGCTGCCGCAGCGTCTCGGTAATTGTCTGTCACAAGCCCGTGGCAGCCGCTGCTGGATGAACTTTAATGACGTCTCGGGCCCCTCGTTGTAGCGACCGCGCTGTGATACGGGCCGCGTCGTGCTTAGAGCCGGGGACGCGAGCTCGGGGAGCAGTCGGCTCGCCGCAGTCTCTGAGCGAGCCCAGGCGAGATTCGGCGCCGTGGCTCCCTCCCTTATCCAACAATCCTCGCTGGAGCCAGATGATGACTCAAGGGCAGATCCGGGCAAAGGGGGTTATTGGTGTTTTCAAAACGAGACTGAAAATGCCACGGAACATTCGTAGCTCTGCAGATGTTTGCCCGTAGGTGTGTGGCCTCGTAATCACTTGGAGCGGCTCGCCCCGATAAATATACACACACACATATTGCATGTTTATATATTTATATAGGGAGTGAATATAAAACCCGGCTCCTGTTTCCATCTCAACACTCCGCCGGATGATTGATGCCGATGATCAAAAGGAGAGCTGTAAGGTATCACCTGCACAGCGACGTGGTGAAAGGCGCTCGCTAAGCTTGTGCCAAGCTACGTGCGCGGTGGGTACGGCGTGGGGTGACGAGGAGGCGCGCTGTGCCGCGCGTGGCGGGCAGCAGGGAGGTCATCCACGCGCGACGCCGCTCGCGCGTGGACCCAGAGGCGATCGTCGGCATCCGCTTGATTGCATCGCAGTAAAGGCGCGCGGCAGCTGTGTATATATCGAGCGGTTTCTTGAATTCTTCTTCAGTAACCGTGGTCCCTCTCGCGGGTTGTTGCCGGCTGCTATCAAACGCGCGGCGCGTGATGGATGTTGCTTCCGCCAGGGAAACGAAAGGGAAGAGGCGGGGGGGTTGTGCGCAGGAGGTGCTGCTCATTATCCCGCGTCCACCGGGGGAAAGGCGGAACCCATGGCTCTACTGACGACGATGAGGAGGGGGGGGGGGCTGCGTGGTCAACGACGAGTTGGCAGCCTTCCATTAAGAGCGTCTTCCTCTGCTTATTTTACAACTAAACACATTGCGCTTTTCCGTAGCGTACGGGATTTTGAACCCTGCAAAACGAATCCATTTAATTTTAAATTCCACGGGACCTTTGCTGATCTCATTTTAAAGCAGCCCCGGGATAGCGCGAGAGTGCATGAGGAGAGTAAATGGAAAATTAAACACACGACCACAGTCGTGCAGTTGTTGTCATGCACCCCCAACGATGGCCAGCAGAGTAGAGACACTGTGGAGTCTGCGCGCCTTCATCGGAGGAGGAAGAAGAGCAACACGACACGAACGCTCTCATCAAGCCCGCTCGTCGTGCCCAGCAGGCCTCAGACGTTGGCATCCCGCTCCTGAACCATCTTGGTGCCATCGTGCCCAAGGCTCGAGTCGAAGAGCGAGTGGCCTGCGACCAGGCACGTCTGGTGGAGGAGAGGAGGCGCCGACTGCGACCTCCCCCCCACACCTCGCGTGGCAAATTGCCCCCTCGGGGAGGGGGGGGTGAAGAGCTGCAACACAAATCCGGATGCGTGAGTGAAGGGTCGCAGGTGAGAGCAGGGCCATCTGAGTCGCAGCAGACTGGCGGCAGAATTTAGCGCGTGGGAGAAGGATTGACGACACGAGCGAGCGTGGTGTCTGAGCACTCGGTACTGTGTGCCATGGGTGATGCCTCATTGGGGTTGAAGCTTAAAAAAAACAAGTTAATTCAATTGCTGAGCACAGGCCCACAATGTAAAGCGGCAGCAATAAACGGCACTTGAATGAATAAATAACTTGGGGGAGGGGGGGGAAGAGGTTGGGAGGAGGATATTCCAAAGTGGAGCAGAGCGAGGGAGGAAGCAGAAAGTGCGATGACCTGCAGTTTGGTGGTTGAACAGAGAAGTGGTGCTGGTTGTTGCTGGCTGCGAAATGTTGTGGTGTTTCGCCGTTGGGCTTGTTCAGCACGTGGTGTAAATAAATAATTTCGACCGCCTCTGCCTGGTGGGGCTTTTACCACGGGGTTTCTGGACTCGTTCCCCAAGGTTTAACCCGATAACCTTTCGATTGGTTGAAACTTAGGTGGAGGTACAGATTCGTACGTGATTGAGGGGGTGTTGATGTTGTCTGCGCGTGCTAATGCGTCATCTGGAGGTGTCGGGCGTGCTGTGATGCGCGTTTTTATAATTTCGCCAACAAAACGTGTGAACCATAACCACAGCACCTGTCCATTGAATCGCTTTTTTCGAGTTGTTGCTGAGTAGTCGCACATTCGCAACTCGCTTGTTGTGTGCACAGAGGCGGCTGTAAAGCGACATGATTTTCCAGTGGTTGTGGCTACGCTTCATCCGGCCCGTGACATCGATAACAGAGAACCCGGTGGGATTCTCGAGCGCTCTGCAACAAGACGCCCGTGTTGCAGCGGAGAGCAGGTTTAGGGTCGAGTGAAAGAGGGGTTCACATCAAGTTCAAAGTCCCACCACTTGAATCGTCCTCAATTCCAGTGCTGCTTTGTAGGCGGTACGACAATTTTAATTAGTATCGTCGTGAAGATAAACGATAAACAAGCCAACAATACGCCTTCACATCTATCCCTCCACGTAAACAAATATTTATTAACACATCCAATCAGCCACACTGCATTCTGGTAGTGTATCATTTCATTAGCATTAGTTGAACGCAAACAAACTCTGGCCCAGATTGAATTGTAAAGATCTGGAAGTGCATTGCCATTGGCTCTAGCAAGCCTGACTGTTGATATAGAAGCCGGTCTAGAGTTTGCTCGTGTTCAACCAATTCTCTGAGGGCCTCTCGTGTCGCTGCACACATCCGTCTAATTAACATGTAAATTATGACAATCAATAAAGAACGAGAATGCGTCGTGCGAGCAGAAACCCCATAAAATAATACTGTCACGTTCAACTCCTCCATGAGATGGTGGTCTGGACAAGGCTGAGCGCGTTGTACAAGCGGTGGCGGCAGTCACGAGGCATGCGAGGCAGATGGATGGGAGTGGCGCCTCCCTGCTGTTGTGGGACGTTTGTCCAATTCGCAATAATATCTCTGTGCTGTGTGTGAGCGACACGAGCACTGGGACCGTGACGGGCTGCAGGGCGCGCGTGTCCCCTCCTCGTTCCTTGTCGCCTCGCCACGAGTGCTGTTTCACCTCAGCTGCCGCTCTCCCCGCGTGCAGGCGCGGGGCCCGTTTGTTGTCCCTTATCGCGCCGCAAGGAGCACGCAAGGAGCCCGCTCGCTCGCTCGCACACAGAGCGGGCCCCGGCTCAGCACGCGAGGGACGGAGAGGGGGGGGGGATACGCGCCGGTTGCATCTCTTTACTGGAATAGGCAAATGCTCAGACTCTCCTTGTCATTCACGGGGCCCTTATCTGTAAATAGCAGTGCAGGCCTCGTTAGCGACACCCGAGTGACGTTCGAGGCGGCGAGAGCGACGCACGTCACCCGTGCCGTGACTCAGCCCGTGCGCCGTTCAGCCCCGTGACGTTAACCTACACGGCGCCGTGAACCCGCAGGCTGTTAAAACCTGCATGTCGCGTGATGTTAATTCCTATGGCGTTGACCTGAACAACGTTAATCTGTGACACTAAACGAGGCAACGATAAACTGTACTCCATTATCATGGGGCCTCCTTTGCCAGGACCAGAATATAAGAATAGGGTTTTCCCCTTTTTTTCTGGCAACAAAACTGAAACCTTTTTACGAGGAATCATGTCTGCATTAACCACAATACATCCTCTGGTCTAACACCGTTTGAGACGAGGCTCAAAAGAAAGCTGTCTCTGGCGTGGACCTATCGGTTTCAAGAACAATGCATATATTTTTTTTATTTAAAGCTTTCGTGACTGCAGGGATTCATATTCTTGTTTCTTTACCGAAAGAACCAAGAATATAATGTATATATTATCAGTGTTTTTTGTTTGCATTCTGACCACAAGTATTCTGGTTAATGCAGACATAATTCCTTGTTAAAAAGGTTTCGGTTTTGTTTCCAGAAAAAGGGGAAAACCCTATTCTTGTACTCCGTTAGCCAGTCTCCTGTCAACCCATGCAATGCCTGTGATGTCGACCTGTGTGTGCGGCGTTAACCCATAGGCGATTAACCTGCATGCCGTGAACAGCTGCAATAGGAAGCCCCGTTGCATTGTTTTAAACCACATGCCATGAACCCATGGCATGCTGTTTGTGCCGGCGAGGCGAAGCAATGTCCAATAGTGTCCCACGTCTACATGAGTAGGGTTTGTGGATCACGCACGTTGCGTGAAGCTCCATATCCCAGGGCGTCAGTGGCGCCATCGTCTGCCCTGCCAAGGTTTTGGCAGTACAGCAAGTAGAGTGGATGCAGCCTCTCACCACCTCGCACGCCACGCAGGGTTACTCCGCTTCCTCCCTCGTGGGTAAACGCTCATTAATGGAGTTGGTCAGACATCCCAATGTAGGATCACGGAGCTTGGGCATTTGTTGGCGCCGGTTCTGGCTGCCTGGTCTGTGGTTTACCGCGCCTCTAATACGAAACCTGTGCGCTTTATAAACTCCACGACAGGGTTTTGGAGATGCAAATGTGCATACACGACGGGATATACAAGTACCATGTATGATGATTTTATTAATGATGCCTAAGATATCAGACATACGGGTGGGGCCGTTGAACGTTCAGTGCAGGCGATCATCACTTTCTCCGAGAGGTCCCATCCGGTTTTCGAGGGCGTCTTCTTTCACCAATACTGAGCACAGACGTCCAGCGGCCAGCAACAAATAGCTCTGTCAATGTTAAATAGTTAAGAACGAGAACGCGTTTCTTGACTTCAGCAAGGCTCTTTACTTTCACAGCTTGGGGAGAGTGACAATAAGCTGCCGTGTGCTGACTACACACGTGGCTGGCATTGAAGAATAATTCGTCGCTTGGATGTGTTTTACTCCACAGGGCCCGCATGTTTTGAACTCTGTGTGGCGGGTGGCACAGGGGATCGAGTTCAGAGGAGACTCGGCTGGTTGTAGTTTGTGAAGGAATAGCAGCAGCGTGGTGGAGTCCGTATGTTGAACTTCTTTTGCACCGTACGTAACCAACCGTGCTAATCGGAGGTGCAAGTGAAAGCTCCGACGCACACAGCACAGCAATGAGGTTCACACGGACCGCTGATTCCTGACAGATTGGACGGTGCCTTCTGCGATTAAAAGCACCTCGTGAGGATTCGTACGAGAACGCGCTGACGTCATAGCAACCAGGTGACTGGTGGTGATTCGTCAACGTGAGCAGACGCCTCGCCTCCTTCATCCAACCGTTGCGCCACATACAAACTAACATTAAAGGGGTATATTTAACACATCCCATCAGCATGTCCTTCTGGCAGTGAATAACTTCAGAATAATTTGATCAATAGTCGCAAAAAGAAAGCACGAATGCTGGTGAGACACTGAATATCAAAGTCCCAAGTTTGCGTTCTATAACCACTGCCGGTGAAATGATGCACTCCCAGAAGGCGTTGCGGCTTTTGAGATGTGTACAAACAAATGCGATTTTATTTTTGATTTGGAGGGACAGACATGAGAATGAGGTGGCCTGTGCGTCTCCAGGATTGTGAAGGAGTTCAGGTGAGCCGTGCGGGCGTGGATGTGCACCTGGCCTGTAATCCAACACTGGAGGCAGCAGCGACGGTTGGTGGATCACACAAATGTGTGATGTTCTAGATTTGAAGCTTTCGTGACTGCAAGGATTCATACTCTTTGGTTTTATTCGGTAAAGTCACGTAGATAAAATACAACTTTACCGAATAAAACCAAAGAGTATGTGTGATGTTCCTTTACCGTGGTTCGTTGAGGAGGAGCCAGAGCCTGGCTTGCCACACAAATTGTATTGCTGATCTAAGATAATTTTGAAGCGAATGATACAAATCTGGCTCTATTTTAAAGGCGCTCAGCCAGCACGTGCGACTCAATCCCAGTCCCTGCGTAGTGCTCCCGTGAACTCCTCTTTGCCTGTTCCGTCTGGGGAATCGAGCGTTGCCCCCTCACACGCGTGGGGTTTTTCTGGGTGCTCCAGTTGCTCTGGTTTCCTCCCAAATGTATGAATAACTCCACAATTGTCTGCTCATTTATTGCGTTACACAACGAAACTTATTTCGTGAAATATTCACAGGGAGTATCTTATCGACGTCACAGCATTAAATAATCATTAGACTTTATATTAAAATATACAAAGCTAATGTTCGTTTAATCACCACTTGAGGTGAAAGAGGGACTGTCGAGGGAGCCTGTGGATAGTCGCTTGTGAGAGCGTGCGGGGCTGGCCGCCGTGCGGGGCTGGCCTCTATTGGCGAGCCCCACGCAGGGACTGGGATTGAGTCGCACGCGCTGAGGGCCTTTAAAATAAAGCCAGGGTTTTCATTCGCTATAAAATTACCTGACATCGCCAATAAAAATGTAGCTGCGCCAAAAGTTAGTATTGCTTAATTTTATGGAGTACAGCAATCACTGGATGATAATTAATATAATTTATAGTCACAAGTAATCACCTAGCCCGGCACATTTGTCGCTGCCTTTTGAAAACAAAACAATCGCCTGGATGCCGCAGTTCCCATTGTGTACCAACATTTGCATCTGAGCAGCGTACGCACCAAACGATGTGTGTGGACGTGTTGTGAGCGCGACTTCTTCCGAGGTGTCGTTATATTTTATCACATTTCAATGGTAGTGAAAATTCGGTGGCGCGCCTTTCCAAACAATTTGCTTTGTTCCCGCAGCGGAGTAATTTTTTTTATTTCATTTCGGCAGCTTGCACGCCGCCCTAATTGGAACGGCATTAAAATGTAAATCAAAGCAATCTAAACCATCTTGTTTAATTTGCGCTGCATGTGCAAACACCCTCCTGGGCTGTGATCAATTACAGCATCGGCGGATGAGTCTTTTGCACAGGTGGAACGGCGACCGCTCGACCGGTCTGTGTCAAAAGTGACCCCGTCTCGGGGCACAAGGCTTCAAATACAGATCTGACAAACCTATGAACACACCCCCATTCAAATATCTCGGCTGAAAGCGGGCGGTGTTCCGTCGGAATATATGGAGTCCAGACGCCGGATTGTCAGCGCTGCCCCCCTGGCTTCAAAGGTCACGAGATCTAAAGAGGGCATTTGCCTGCCACTGGGAGCTGCCGGTGGGTAATGTCCGATTTGCTTCTCTTTCGTGAACGGGCTCGTCCGCTCTCTTCATCGGGCAGCGCGCGGATTGCGTATCGCAGTCTCGCGCATCTTCAAGAAATTTGTTTCTGCTGCCGAGCCGGGAGATGGGATGGAACCGGCGTACCCCTAGATGGCAAGTCCGGTACGCTGACCTTACACCACCGCTCTGGCAGCTCCATTGAAGAGCAGTTCTACATGCAAACGTCGAGCCCTCCTTAGAAACGAACAGTGTTCTTTAACATAAGCGGCTTGTTGAAATTAATCTGCTTGCAATCCCTTGCTCATTATTGTAGGATTAGCTGTACTTGCGGACCTCTTCTCATTGCCCATTGTTGGCGTTTGATTGGAAGGAAGTCCGCGCAGCGCCCTCACAGTACACATCCTTGTTTCGTTTCTTACAACTTCTGCTCGCAGGCACAAAGGGTCTAAACTTCAATCGGCCAGCAACAAACGGCTATTTTAAATTTGCAATAGATAAGAGTAAATGTTTCAAAGTTCAACATATTTCTTGAAATCAGCAGGGTTATTATTATAAGAGGTTGGGAAACGAGACGATGGGAGGGAATTCCAAAGTGGAGGAGCAGTGCAAGAGATGAAGCAGAAGTGAGGTGACCTGTAGTGTGGAGAGGGGGTGCGTGGTGTGGGGTGCGTGGCTGAGTGAGCGTGTTGTTGTCACCTGCAGCGCGACCAATATGGATGATAATGGTCGCGAAAGCATGCGTGTTAAACTTACGCTGTGGTTGAGACGACACAGTCGTCAACAGAGTGAACGGTGGACACGTGGCAGTAGCGATAGGAGACGACTTACCGTCAGCGTGCGAGTGATTGGAGTGAATTAGCGAGTGCTGGATCGTTCATCAACTTAACAACTTTAGAATCTATCGAGTAGAGCAGAACGACTATGGAACGGATGCTGCTCCACACGTTCACTGCTCGCATGAGCCTCGGCTGCTTCGCTGTAGTGAAATGCCGTCCCAGTGACTTACTTTTATTAGAATGCATGCAAGCCACTGGATGCAGTGTGTGGGTAGCTGCGGTGTAGGGCGGGCAGCTGTGAATCTGCAGCGCTCGTGGGTTGAGGACCACGCTGCCCTCCCTGCGTGCCAGTCACGAAACTCAGCGTGACGGGATTGTTGTCTTCAATGTGATTCGCATTTCTATTTATTCTGTCGTGTGGAACTCGAAAACTTTGGGTACATCACCTCAACACAAATTAAAATAATATTGTAAATCGTTTTCCATTGTTCCGATATTGAAGTAATTTGGTGACGTGTATCAATAAAATAATAATGTGATTGTGCATTTTGAGGGACAGACATCGAGAAACGAGGCGGTATTGTCTGCGTATTGATCAAGTTGTCAGAGGGTGAGGTGAAGATTCACGACGCACTGCAGTGGCACCGTCACTGAGGGCCTCGTCGGAGAGTCTTCGCCATAGGGCGACTTGACGCACTTCACCCTTGGTTTGGCCTCCCGTTACGTCAGAGCGCGCGGTGCTGAACGCGGGGCAATGGTCCCAGTGGGTTCGTGTTGACCAGCCAGGGTCCTCACAGACACGCGGCCGCTGTGTGCACACCCACGGGCACGCGGCATGAGATGCAGCGTGTCGCGAGTGCGTCGACAACAGGCGGGGCTGCCGGGCCCCCCGTGTCCCTCTCGTTCGCGGGGGATGAGTGACAGTTTTAATAAGCACAAAGTGCCCTTTAGCACTCGGCAAAAACATGCATTACTCTTTTATTAAAATATTTCATCTGCAAAATTCCTTGACGGAGCATCTCATTTGCCAAGGGTGTTTAGGGTGTCGATTGACACACAACACAGCAAACACTGTAATGTATTTGCGAGTGTACATACACAAGACAAAGATCCTCCTTATAGACTTAACACACTTTTGAGACAAGTGCTGTTAGCGAGCACCGATGAAGGTTGGCACGACACACGAGGGGGTGGGACGCCAGAACCACGCCCGGCCACCTTTTTCTCCCCAGTGCTGATGCTTACACACTGCATCAGTCACACATTTAAGGCTGAGTCGACCTAGGAGAGACCCAGGACCGATTCAAATATTCGTCTCTAGTGCCGGCCGTGAGTGGGAATCAAACTCGAGTGGCCAGGTTCGTAGCACAGCGCGCTAAACGCTACACTAGACCGAAGACACATAAACACATTAACGTCTTAAATTTAAACTGTGTGTATGTAAATCTTGATTCAAAGCTTTCGTGACTGCAGGAATTCATATTCTTTGGGTCTTTCGGTAAAATCACGTAGATAGGTTCAAAGAAAATAACAAAAAACTATGACGTTTCGATCGCAACACAAACGTTCGTCATCCTGATGACGAACGCTTGTGTTGCGATCGAAATGTGACTTTACCGAAATACTCAAAGAATATAATAGTGTGTATTAATATCTCATCCATTGAAATGCATCAATAAAAATAATTTGATGGAGCACACCGCGGGTTTTGTGTATAATGCACTCGTGATGTAATAGCTGTGTGAGTGAGTTTGAATAAATTATAAAATATCTAATACATCTATCTATAGTCTTATTTATCCAGCAGTCGTAGGATTATTCAGGAGAGTCCTGCATTGGGTTTTTATTTGAAGACGTTTCCAGCCAAAGAACGGAGAACTCACGTGTGCGAGGGGACAATACTATCGCCCTAACAGATGGAAACAGATGGCGATTAGTCAGTTTGCTGTTCTGTCTCCCGAAAAGCCAAGTTACGCCCATGGGAAGGGAGTTTCACAACAGATCTGTGTGTGATCCACCAAACCTCGCTGCTCTCGGCTCCACAGTGCTGGAGTACAGGCGGAGCCAGGACCGCGCGGCATCAGATTGAAATTGGAGATGTAAATGATTTGAGACCGGTTGTACGTGCGAGTGTGGGAGATCGTTTCGTGCAGAACCATATCTGTGACTTAATGAGATTGCCTGTTGGAGTGCTTACTCTGGGGACCATTTAAACTGTTATTATTTAAGGACCGATTAAGTCCAGGGCTGAAAATATCAGTGGGGGTATGCACGGAAGAAAACGACAACTTTTACAAGTTCCGCCACAAACTGTGCCTTACTCTGAGCTGCCAGCTTGAATAATTGAATCACACGCGGCTCTGTCACGGCAAACACGCACAGCCCAGGCCCCAGCCAACCGATGTTGTGGTCACTCTGAGTGACCACTTCGGATGCATCCTGTACAACACAAGCTGCCAGCGGGATCCATCGAGGCGAGGATTTCCTTTCCGCGCTCGGCTCTGTAAAGAAACGTGATTTGGTGCACTGGGCAGTTAAGCTGTCTCTTCTGCGGGCACGGTGGCCGTGGTTGCTGATAGCTGAGTCGCGGGCGCGTGATGCCAAGGTTGTGTAGTGGGACATTCCCTCGAAAGGATCCACAAACCATCAAGTTTGGTGTTCCACAAGCGATCCAACTTGCTCTCAGCCATCTATTTATACCATCAATGTGATCCAGGCCGTCCAATAATCTCGCTAGAGATACATATAACATCTGTTTACTGGGCTTGTTGTACCTGGCTCACCTGGCTTCACTGTTACCGTGAACTTGACTCTTGTTGATTCCTCCGCCCATGTTGAGAAGTCTCGTTCTACCAAACACCGACTGTTGGTTTCTCATCCACAGCGTGCACCACCACACTGCAGGTCACAACTACTCCAGACACTCGCTCAGCCACCCGCTCACCATACTGCAGGTCACAAATACTCCAGACACTCGCTCAGCCACCCGCTCACCACACTGCAGGTCACAACTACTCCAGACACTCGCTCAGCCACCCGCTCACCACACTGCAGGTCATAACTACTCCAGACACTCCCTCAGCCACCCGCTCACCACACTGCAGGTCACAACTACTCCAGACACTCGCTCAGCCACCCGCTCACCACACTGCAGGTCACAACTACTCCAGACACTCGCTCAGCCACCCGCTCACCACACTGCAGGTCACAACTACTCCAGACACTCGCTCAGCCACCCGCTCACCATACTGCAGGTCACAACTACTCCAGACACTCGCTCAGCCACCCGCTCACCACACTGCAGGTCACAACTACTCCAGACACTCGCTCAGCCACCCGCTCACCACACTGCAGGTCATAACTACTCCAGACACTCCCTCAGCCACCCGCTCACCACACTGCAGGTCACAACTACTCCAGACACTCGCTCAGCCACCCGCTCACCACACTGCAGGTCACAACTACTCCAGACACTCGCTCAGCCACCCGCTCACCACACTGCAGGTCACAACTACTCCAGACACTCGCTCAGCCACCCGCTCACCACACTGCAGGTCATAACTACTCCAGACACTCCCTCAGCCACCCGCTCACCACACTGCAGGTCACAACTACTCCAGACACTCGCTCAGCCACCCGCTCACCACACTGCAGGTCACAACTACTCCAGACACTCGCTCAGCCACCCGCTCACCACACTGCAGGTCACCTCCCCTCGCTGCGTCTTCCCTTGCACTGCTCACCTTTGAAATTCCCTCCCATCGTCTCTTTTTCCCCAAGCTCTATGAATAACTTTGCACAATTTTAGAAACGTGTTCCAACTCTTCTCGAATAAAATTTTGATAGTACTGTTTGTTGCTGACCACGTAACATTGTGGGTCTGCGCTCCGCAACGGCGCGAAAGAAAAGCACGGCTGTGGATTTCATGGTGGCTTTAAAATGTGGGGGGCCTGGCAGAGGCGCGGAGGCCGCGCGTGGATGGAGGGGAGTGTGGTTGGCGACCTCGCCCCCTTGGGCTGTGCCCCCCACCCTGAGCTCTCCGACCTCACCCCTATCGCGTGTTGATTTTGACGACGCGCCACCAAAACCCGAAAGTGAGACGCAACGGCGCATCGCATACGACTTCTCCTGTGCGGGGTTACCGACGTACCGAGAGTAATCTGGCGCTCTTATTGGCCCCATGAGGCACATCAACTCCCACTTAGCGCATTCGCGATCTATTACATCGCGCTCGGGAGGTTGCAGTTACGCAATGGAGAGAGTGAACCTCGGTGCTGAGAATCGCAAAGAGCCAAGCGAAGCCGCTGTTGCTCTGCGTCGTACTCCTCACGGCCCTCAAAGTCCCCACACCCGAGCAGTCGCACGTGTTTCGCCGTCGTCGTTGTTGGTGGTGGTCTTCAGAATGTCCGTACTACGCGAAGTCGAATTGCGCGCCCAATGGCGCCCCGGTCAGGAGCCTCGGCAGCAGAGCGAGCTGCTCGCAGTCGGAAGGGTGTGAGTTCGCATCTTGGTTTGGGGTCAGACACAGCCCATCAGAAATGTACAATGTTGGAGATACTTCTGCCGCCGCCATAGCAATGTGGAATTTTCGCCATTGGCTCAGGACTGTGAACAGGCGATGAGTGCCAATGCCCATTTTTGAGCAGAAGGAAATCACTTTTAATTTTCGTACTCAGTCACAGCTAGAGGGCAAACGCAAAACCTCGTGATCTTGCTCCAGTCTTTAAATACATACACTTGCTACTTATACGAAGTACGCTTTGTGAATTGTGTATAAGTAAGCTAGGATTCATCCCCTTCCACTGTGTTCCACGCATTTACAAATTGAAAATCAATTGGAATTGAGTGTTTTAATTAGAACTTCCTGTCAATTCCAGAGCCTTTGGAGTAATGCGGTATTTCACTGAAGACATTACACAGATCAATTAGTGGGTCCGTATTGTATGATCCACGAACGGAGTATCGGACGGAATCAATGGAAATGGCAAAGTGAACACTGAACGAGAGTTCTTCATTGCACGAGTCAGAGGTGTGGGAGCCGAGTTCGCTTCCAGTTGTCGAGCACAGGCCCAAAGTTCCAAAACAACAAGCGACCTGTAATAAACATAACGATCAAAGTCGTAACGGTCAAGAGTGTTTTTTAGTTTTAGAAATGTTATCATAAGAGCTTGGAGAAATAGATGGTGGGATGAAATTCGCGCAGTGCGGGGGAAGAAGTGAAGTGTGCTGTTGTGACCTGCAGTATGGTGAGTGGGTGAATGGGTGTGCTGTTGTGACCTGCAGTATGGTGAGTGGGTGCATGGGTGTGCTGTTGTGACCTGCAGTGTGGTGAGTGGGTGTATGGGTGTGCTGTTGTGACCTGCAGGGCGGTGTCGTGGATGAGACGAAACGGTCAGTGTCTGGTAGACAGTACTCAACATAGATGGAGGAATGAACGAGTGAAGATCGAGGGAACAGTAACCGGTAGTCGTGATAGAAGAGTGATATAGAGGCGGGTGGCAGCCAGTGAGCGAGCAAGTGACTGGCGTGAATTGGTGAGTGAATTGGAGAGTGCTTGATCCTCGATTAATCTCACCGCTTTATGTTGGCTATCAAATACAGCGAGGAAGGAACTGGCTGCAGGATGAGTAATTATATTTATTATGCCGTAGCACATTTTCCTGAGTGATTTTGTTTAAACTAGGAACAGCTCATAATTGTGGAGCTGTCCTGTGCTATGAAGTGGGACAGGGTTCGTGATCTGTGAGAAACCTGTCATCATTAAAGATGCGTGACTAGCCGTTGGAACAACATTATCTCCCATAGTTTGCAAAATGTTTGCACAGAAATTAAATACCGCGATGATGGACTCATGCTTTGATTCAAATATTGAGACAACCGATTTGAAAACGTACAGATCCATTTGAGAAGTTAAGGCACGCATAGCACTGGTCCATGAACATCGCTCGTCATGCAACCACTGGAACACTGAAGCCAACCGGCATCCGTGTGAACAACGCAGGCCTCTACCACCGGGCACATACATACTCCCCGTCATATTATGCTGAATGCTGATGACTATCGAATCGCATTGCGTGTGGACTGTGCTGGCTACGAGGAGACATTTCACTCGGTGAGAAGTGACGCAGTCCTCCATGCTTTCGCAGTCCGAGGCCCCTTCACTTGTTCAGAAGAATGTCTGGCTACGTTGAGATTTCACGAAGAAAGCAGCAACGTACAAGAGACGATACAAATACCTCCCCTGAAGCCTTAACATACTTCTGGGGTGAGTGCTGTGAGCGAGCACCGAATGAAGGCCGGCACGGCACACGAGGGGTGGGTGAACGGCACCACGCACTTTCGCCAGAGTCATTCACAGGAACGTTGCAAAATATTTCTGAACATTTTATTTGAGGAATAAAGGCGCAATCGTAATTGAGCAGAACTTCCCCACCTCCAGATGTGTTGGCGACGCAGTCAAATAAAGAAATGCAATAAATAAATAAATAAATGGGGTGATGCACGAGGGATTGCAGCAAATCGAAATCGGAGCAAATAAAATGGAAATTGGAGCAACATCAACCAAAGAGATATCAGACCGACATCGTGAACAGCGACACATCGCTCGGCATGAACAGGAGAGCCTGTGATCACGTCATGCTGCCAGCCGTGACAAACGGATGTTAAACACCGCCATCAACAACGCTGTGTTCCAAACGGTGAAAACCACACGAGAAATAACCAAAAACCCGTTCCCATGCATGGCAAGACACTGAGACCTGTGCTGCAAATAGAGTAACATGGAGACGCGAGGAGAAATGCAGGGATTGGACAGATAACGCATGCAAATGTCGGATTGTGCTTGGTGTGAAAACGAAGTGGGCTAGCGCAGAGTACATCACCAGAAGACATTAGCTCGGCGGATGAGCGAGCTGGAGAAACTATGGCAACCAAGGGTGGACACGATTTGACTTAAAAAAAGGCCCACGGCAAAACTACGATGAAATCTGGATGCAAATTCAAGAAACCTCCTCTGAGTGTTCGATAAGACCGCTTCTGTCTGCAGAGTTTCCCAGCCGCTTGAAGCCAGCGTGCGCTCTTCACATTTCATCCAATTTTGTGTAAATATTCTCCATTGGCTCAACTTGCCTTAATCTCGTCACTCTCCTTCTTTAAGAACAATTAACTTTTCACTTTGCCTTGTTCACGTTTTTTTTAAATTAAGTAATGCACTTCCAGAAGGCCTTGTGGCTGATATAATGTGTACAAAAATAGTTTTTGATGTGGAGAGGCAAAATATGCACGGGAAAGAGGCGTCTTTCCAAATGTCTCCATCGTGACTCCTTCCCCACGACGCCGCCACCGCCGCGCTGTCTCGAGGTCGTTTTCAGCGCGGATACCGCGTCCCGGCCACGAGAGCGCTCGCTCCTGCACTCCTCCCCTCCTGTGCCCCAACCTGCACTCCTCATCTCGTCTGGGAGTTGCGAGGATTAAAGGCCACGCGCTTTCTTCCCAGCGGTCTTCGCATTCGTGGATTCAAATGAACAAAAGAAATGCCGCGAGAGATGTCCTCGAGGTAAGAACCACGTGGCCGTCCGGGCCATCTGGCGGCCGTTGCGACGAGGCCCCCCCCCCCCTTCCCCCCGGGGCAGCGCGTGTGCCCTGGGAGAATTCTCTCCGAGAGCCCAGATTGTAAATGGCTTTGCTCATTTAGAAGCGGCAAACAAATCCCCATACATTGCCGAATAAGCCCCGAAGTCATGGCATCGGCGGTGGGTTTGCCATATGCTGTTGCTTGCGCGGGTCCCTGGCAGGCCGACAGAACGGCGGACGATGATTGAAACGCCGTGTGCCGGTTCTGCGACGCAAGCCCAGGCCGGCCGGTAGCAAGTCTGGCGACACATTGCGGTGTTTTAAGGGCTCGCTCAATTACGTGAACGTACAAAACACCCAACTGCTGTGCTGGGCTGTCTAATTGGCGATATCAACGCGTTGACGTTTCCCGTGAGCACAGTTTGCCCGGCATCTCTGGCTAGGTGCTGTCATTCCTCAAACACCCGGAGAAGGCTGCACCCACACACTCCTAGTTTGATGTTTGCATTGAGTTCTTGCCTTGGGTTGCAACGTGTCTGGGTTTGACCTGAACAGTGCGGGTAGCGGGAATTGATTTGTGCCAAGATCTGCTGGTATTGTAAAAAATTTGACATTACACTGCACAGTTTTGATAGTTCTAGGCCGAGCGAGACATTTGGATAGTTTGGATCTCGAGTGCAAAAGGTGAGGCGCCTGGTACCGCCCCTCTCCTGCTGCAACAGCAAAACACCCGGCGTGTACCCCCTGGCCTCGAGTGAATCGCCGTTGGCTCTTGGCACATTATTATAAACCTCAACGGAAGACCGATCAGTCATTGTTGTGGTTTAAAAAAAAAATTAAGAATAAATCGATGAATGCCAATTGACTGCTGCTGCTGCACGAGCATTTACGCTTACAGAACGTCAATGTTATTTGTGCATATCGAGTCGGAACAAAAACCTCCACAAGGATCGCTCCAATTGGTAATTCCTAGATGAGCGGAATGACGAGAGCACAATGAGCCGGTGGTTGGCCATCTCCCTGCCGGACACGGGGCTCTGGTGCCTGCCAGTTTCTCGAGCGATAGATGCCGGCTACACCCTGCGCTGTGGCCAGGGTTGGATAGCCGGCCCGGCTAAGACCACGGGTCTGTCCACGGTGCTCGTATGCGTTGTCGCGGTCTTTTATTTTTTAATACAGTGGCTGGGCGCCGGCTCAAAGGCAACCTCACTCTACAACCAGGGTCCCGTGACCCGTACCGTTCGCTTTGTGCGGCCCGTGGCCACACAGGGCCTACCACTTCTAAACAGCCTGCACGTGGCTTTATCCATCATTGCAAGCATGTTAGCTGCACTTATCAGGTCGGCATAAATTAAGTTATTCCTGCTCGAATGAGCATTCATGTACTGCTCATATATTTACAGCCCTGCGTCAGTGGTGTAAATGTCACGTTCCTATGGTGGGGACGAGTCTGTCCGTAGGGAAGTAAACAATTGTACTCATTTCATTGACAGAGGAGGGATGATGAGCCGAGTTAACTTCGCAACCAGGGTTTGAACTCATCACCTGCCAAAAGTTTTTATTAGTCGTGATGCGGGTTACCCGGCGATGTCTCTAGGCAAGGAACGCGTCTCACACCCCTGGTCTAAAGGCTCTGGTAATGGGTTTTGAGATTTCTGAACCTTACACCAAACGCCGAGTGGCAATCTGGCTCGTGGTAGGGGTTTGTTTTGGTGAGGGCAGAGGGCATTTGTGCCCAGAGGGCATGGCGAGTCTCCCAGAGAAATGGGCGTGATCGTTATGGCAGGGTCTACGAGTCCACCGTGCTCTGTACAGTAAACCGTGGAATTAGAATAGTTACATAAATGCTTGCAATTTTCAGTTTTTTTTCTTTTCAAGCACGTTCTCTCCTGAACGAATGTATTTAGTCGTTACAAAGAAAAAAATAAGTAGATTTGCATCATAATAACAAAAAACCCCAACACCCATGCACAGCGCTAAGCTCTGCTTTTGCACCCAGAGACTCTGGTCTCGGTGAGGCTCGGCTGCTTTGAACAAAGGCTCGTACGAGTGTGCGCGCTTGTCAGCTCGATGGTAGTGGCGCGGTGAGCACCACACAACGAACCCGACGTTTTGGCGTTCGATTCCCGCTCCTGCCCAAGATCAGTGACGAATATCTGAACCGGTTCTGGACCTCTCTCAGGTCGACTCAGCTTGAAATGAGTACATGGTGTGATATGTAAGCCTCAGTACTGGGTAGACAAAGGCGTCTCGTGTACCGAATTGGCCTTAATAAGTTCTCGCTAACAGCACGTGCCCCAGCAGCCTGCATGGCTATACAGGGAATCTGTCTTTGTTGTATGTTATTCAGATTATCCTCAGCGATATTAAACATCTTTTGCTTGAGTTATATGACTTACAACCCTGTTAATTTCATATTTGAATTGAAAGTAATGTTTGTTTACATTTTTCGCAATATCTGTGATCATTACACACGGAGAACACCCTTTGTGGAGTGTTTTGTGAACGACAAATTAAATAGGCGATGGTGGTGGTGGTGTGTGTGGTGGTGGTCGTGTGGTGAGAATGGTGAGAATGAGATCCCACCAACAGCCTCGTTACGAAAACCAACAATATCACCGATTCGACATCTTCAATCGAACCAACCAAGCGGGTTTCCTTAAAACCCTCTGCTGCTAGACCACCCAGATTGTATGGCTTACCAAAAATCATTAAAGAAGGTACACCCCTTCGTCCTATCGTCTCCACCATTGACTCACCCACCTACAAAGTGGCCCGATTTATGTCTGAGACCGTACAACCATTCACTGGTAAGACCACCTCAGCTGTACTCAACTCAGCTCACCTGGTATCGTTAATTAAGGACATCTCACTATCTCCAGGTGATTTGCTCGTTAGTTTCGATGGAGTCTCTTTGTTTACCAAAGTTCCTGTGCCTGACACCATTGCAATCATTGAAGATTTGGTCCAACAAGGACTGAATGCTGATGTACCGGCCCTGGTGAGACACTGCCTCACCAACACTTACATTCACCTGGAATGGAACATTCTACAAATAAGTTGACGGCACCCCAATGGGATCTCCCTTATCTCTAGTTGTAGCCAATGTTTTAATGGACATTTTTGAGACAGATGCCATCCAGGCATCCACTCTACGCCCGTCCTTGTGGAAGAGATACGTAGATGACAAGTTCATCATCTGGCCACATTGCCGACCGGCTCTGGGTCAATTCCTCAACCACATCAATTCCATACACCCAGCCATAAAATCCACCATGGAGGTGGAAGCTACCATTCTTGGATGTTTTAATCGAAAAGAGACCAGATGGCTCAATAGGACACTGTCTACAGGAAAGCCACCCATACGGATGCATATCTAAAACCAGATTCCCACCACCATCCATCCCAGAATAATTTCCTCATCAAAACTCTACACCATAGAGCTCGATGTATTTCCGACCATGATCACCTAGCCAGTGAATTGGAACACGTACACCAAGCTCTCAAGATAAATGGATATTCAGACTACACAATATGTAAAGCTATCACCCCAACCACTGGGAAAGAACCATCTGAGGACCCAATCAAAACCATCACATTGCCATACATAGCAGGGGTCACCAAAAATATTTATAAAATCATGGCAAACACAAGATACAGGTTCGATTTCACACAGTACGTAAAATTATTTATCTGATCCCATATGTGAAGGATGTGATCCCTGACATGCAATACCCCGGCGTTTATAAACTAAGCTGTGTCTGCGGCAGAAGTAACATTGGGGAAACTAAGCGACATGTCTCGGACCGTGCTAGTGAACATAAGGCAGATCTGAAAGACGGTAGGACCAATATCTCGGCCGTGGCTGACATTGTTTTAATACGGTGGGCTCACACGAACTTGATTTCTCTAAGACGACAGTACTTTGCAAACCCACTGGCTATCAACAAAGAATCGTTTATGAAGACATTCATATATAAAGACGGACACAATCGCAACCGAGAAGATGGTAACAAACTTAGCAATCATTGGAAGGACGTTTTCAACCAGTTCAAGTTATAACAGGCTGTGATGTTTCCATCTTGCCACCTTCCGATGTTAGTTGTTATTTTCGGCTTTCCGATTTTACATTAGCAGGTTAAATTTCTCACTAACACAGCCAACTTCGCACGCAGACCTAAAGGTGGTGGCGGCTCTACGATCTTCCAATAACACGCTAATCTCTCACATTAACATGCTAATCTCTCACATTAACATGCTAATCTCTCACATTAACATGCTAATCTCTCAAATTTACATGCTAATCTCTCACATTAACATGCTAATCTCTCACATTAACATGCTAATCTCTCACATTAACATGCTAATCTCTCACATTAACATGCTAATCTCTCACATTAACATGTTAATCTCTCACAATAACATGATAATCTCTCACATTAACATAATAATCTCTCACATTAACATGCTAACCTCTCACATTAACATGATAATCTCTCACATCAACATGCTAATCTCTCACATGAACATGCTAACCTCTCACATTAACATGTTAATCTCTCACATTAACATGTTAATCTCTCACATTAACATGCTAATCTCTCACATGAACATGTTAATCTCTCACATTAACATGTGAATCTCTCACATTAACATGCTAACCTCTCACATTAACGTGATAATCTCTCACATTAACATGTTAATCTCTCACATTAACACGCTAATCTCTCACATTAACGTGATAATCTCTCACATTAACGTGATAATCTCTCACATTAACATGCTAACCTCTCACATTAACGTGATAATCTCTCACATTAACGTGATAATCTCTCACATTAACATGTTAATCTCTCACATTAACATGTTAATCTCTCACATTAACATGTTAATCTCTCACATTAACGTGATAATCTCTCACATTAACATGTTAATCTCTCACATTAACATGTTAATCTCTCACATTAACGTGATAATCTCTCACATTAACGTGATAATCTCTCAAATTAACGTGATAATCTCTCACATTATCATGCTAATCTGTCACATTAACATGTTAATCTCTCACATTAACATGTTAATCTCTCACATGAACGTGTTAATCTCTCACATTAACGTGTTAATCTCTCACATTAACGTGATAATCTCTCACATTAACATGTTAATCTCTCACATTAACATGTTAATCTCTCACATGAACGTGATAATCTCTCACATTAACATGCTAATCTCTCACATTAACATGTTAATCTCTCACATTAACATGTTAATCTCTCACATTAACATGTTAATCTCTCACATTAACATGTTAATCTCTCACATTAACATGTTAATCTCTCACATTAACGCGATAATCTCTCACATTAACGTGATAATCTCTCACATTAACATGTTAATCTCTCACATTAACATGTTAATCTCTCACATTAACATGTTAATCTCTCACATTAACGCGATAATCTCTCACATTAACATGTTAATCTCTCACATTAACATGTTAATCTCTCACATTAACATGTTAATCTCTCACATTAACGCGATAATCTCTCACATTAACATGTTAATCTCTCACATTAACATGTTAATCTCTCACATTAACATGTTAATCTCTCACATTAACATGATAATCTCTCATATTAACGTGATAATCTCTCGCATTAACATGCTAATCTCTCACATTAACATGTTAATATCTCACATTAACATGTTAATCTCTCACATTAACGTGTTAATCTCTCACATTAACGTGATAATCTCTCACATTAACGTGATAATCTCTCACATTAACATGCTAATCTCTCACATTAACATGTTAATCTCTCACATTAACATGTTAATCTCTCACATTAACATGCTAATCTCTCACATTAACATGTTAATCTCTCACATTAACGTGATAATCTCTCACATTAACGTGATAATCTCTCACATTAACATGTTAATCTCTCACATTAACATGTCAATCTCTCACATTAACATGTTAATCTCTCACATTAACATGTCAATCTCTCACATTAACATGTTAATCTCTCACATTAACATGTTAATCTCTCACATTAACATGTTAATCTCTCACATTAACATGCCAATCTCTCGCATTAACATGTTAATCTCTCACATTAACATGTCAATCTCTCACATTAACGTGATAATCTCTCACATTAACATGTTAATCTCTCACATTAACATGTTAATCTCTCACATTAACATGCCAATCTCTCACATTAACATGTTAATCTCTCACATTAACATGTCAATCTCTCACATTAACATGTTAATCTCTCACATTAACGTGATAATCTCTCACATTAACATGTTAATCTCTCACATTAACATGTCAATCTCTCACATTAACATGTTAATCTCTCACATTAACATGTTAATCTCTCACATTAACATGTTAATCTCTCACATTAACATGTTAATCTCTCACATTAACATGTCAATCTCTCACATTAACGTGATAATCTCTCACATTAACATGTTAATCTCTCACATTAACATGCCAATCTCTCACATTAACATGTTAATCTCTCACATTAACATGTCAATCTCTCACATTAACATGTTAATCTCTCACATTAACGTGATAATCTCTCACATTAACATGTTAATCTCTCACATTAACATGTCAATCTCTCACATTAACATGTTAATCTCTCACATTAACATGCCAATCTCTCACATTAACATGTTAATCTCTCACATTAACATGCCAATCTCTCACATTAACATGTTAATCTCTCACATTAACATGTCAATCTCTCACATTAACGTGATAATCTCTCACATTAACATGTTAATCTCTCACATTAACATGTTAATCTCTCACATTAACATGTCAATCTCTCACATTAACATGTTAATCTCTCACATTAACATGTCAATCTCTCACATTAACATGTTAATCTCTCACATTAACATGCCAATCTCTCACATTAACGTGATAATCTCTCACATTAACATGCTAATCTCTCTCATTAACATGCTAATCTCTCACATTAACATGTTAATCTCTCACATTAACATGTTAATCTCTCACATTAACGTGCTAATTTTCACCTGGCATCCCTTTGGAAAACCCACCACCGTCTCGGTCGCTGCCCACCACTCACATTCTCATTGGCTGCTGACATTTGGGCTACGCCCATTTCAAATCTTTTATAAACAATTTGCCTTTAGAAGCTAACCCCCTTTCACGATGACGACCGCTTGTGTTGTGATCGAAACGTCGTAGTTTCTTTGAACCTATCTACGTGACTTTACCGAAAGACTCAAAGAATAATAATGAGAATGGTGGTGGGGACAGTGGTTACGCGTCCTCTACGTACGGCCACTTTTTTTACCGTGATCCATTCTGGAGTGGATGTGAGGCCACGAGACGTAGCGTGGCAGCGCTGGGCCCTCTGAGCCCTGGTGGTCAAATCTTGCGCTATCGCTACTTGCGTGACGTGAACACGCGCTGCGGGTATTGCGCAGCAATTTGTCTTGACGTGGATTTATTTGAACAGCTGCATGATGCAAAGTCAGACTCTTGTCGCAAACAATTCCGTGGAACTATTTGCAGCGAAGAAGAGATCGTCGGTCCACGACTCTTCACGCTCTCTCGCGTGGTGATGGGTGGTGGTGGTGGTGCACGTATACATTGGATAATGCACCTCATTCCCATCTCTCGCTCTTCGCATTGTAAATACGAGGATGTTTTATACATCCTGTCAGCCACATCCTTCTGGGAGATATGGGGAGGAGGCTTATTATCTGATTGTTTATTTTGTTATTTATATTCTCCACAACTATGCCAATGATTTATTTGTGTGATCTATAGTTTCGCATAAGAACTAAGATGCGCATCTAACGGAGAGGGTCCTTGCCTATAGGCATCTGGCAGTCCACCAACATTGGCTCAAACAAGCCCAACACTGAATGCCAATACTAATCCAGTGTTTGCTTGTTTGTTTTGAACTTATTCTTCAGAAATTATGCATTCCCAGAAGGCCGTGCGGCTGATGAAAATGTGCAATAATTGTCTTTATTTGTTATGAGGTGCGAATGAGGCGCGTTGTCTGCTTATGTTTGTTGTTAGTTATTCTCCAGAGCGATGTGAATGATTGTTTTCGGTACATTGTTCCAGTTATTCTGCACAAGTCATAGGAGCCAGCGAAATGCAAAGTAGTCTCTACGTTAGATCAAATAACATTACATGGAAGCATCTTCAGACGGAATCGGATTGTATATATACCAAATCCATTTTTCATTTGATATATTCATGAATAACTGGAATTGTCACATGCCATGTTGTTTACTAAAATACAGTTTGTGATGAGATACATTTAATCATTATGTGAACGTAATCACAGGTCAAGATGAAAAACAAAAAACCGGAGCCTTTGCCACAAAAATATCTCTCTCCATTCGTAACATCGTTATTAACATCATTCGTAACATCTGCCCCATTACCCTCCCCCTCACAGCTGGCTTAGGTCAAGTCAAGCGATTTCTGCTCAAATGAGCATCGAGTCGGTACTCATTTCCCACTTACAGCCCTGAGTCACTGCTGGAAATTCCGCATTTTTATGGCTGGGGTGAGTCTATCCATCGAGCAACAACTGTGGACTTCCCCACAAAGTGGTACTAGTTTGACATGTAGGCTTTCGCGACCAATATTATTCATAATAAAGGTTTTTGGGTTAGATCGCGTTTATTTATAAATGTGTCGTAACCCTCCACCACCCGACACGGCCAATCAGCAAAAAAAGTGTCACGTTGACAAAAGACAAATAATTCACTACTTTAGCCCACCGGTGTGTTGATTCACTCTTCAACACACCGGTGGGCTAAAGTAGTGAATTATTTGTCTTTTGTCAACGTGACACTTTTTTGCTGATTGGCCGTGTCGGATGGTGGAGGGTTACGACACATTTATAAATAAACGCGATCTAACCCAAAAACCTTTATTATGAAAGTGGTACTAATTTGATCGATCTTGGAGGGATGATGGTTTGAGTCAACCCCAAAATAGGATTTTATTTTCCAGCCTCTCGCTCTGCCACTGAGCCACCCGGCTGGATAAGTTCGACTTTGGCACCCTGGGATCTCATCACTGGGAAATTGTCTTCTTCCACCACGGTGCCATCCCCTCACGTCTTCAGAATGTTCCATAATTCCCACGAACGTGGCAGCCGAGTCGATTTCAAATTCCAGCCGATACCCTCCAACAGCCCTCATTCACCATTGCGTTGAAACGGAACGCGGCCAGACAAAGCCAACGTTTGGCGATTGTTTTGCAAGACGTCCCATTCCTAGCTCACCATAGCAAAGCGCACATGCAAAGATCAATACCCACCACGTCGCCCTACAGAACGTGGGGGAGGGGTAAGTGCTTTCAGCGAGCACCGATAGGGTCCCGAACGGTGCCCGACGTTGTGACCTGGGCAGTATTCCGCCCGGCTACCTTTGTCTCCCCGGTGCTGATGTTTACAGAACACACCAGGTACTCATTTAAGGGAAGGTCGACCTAGAGGGGGCCTAGGACTGGTTCAGATATTCAATCTGATGGTGGTCACCAAGTTAACAGCGCAGTTCGCTAACCACCGTACTTCTGCTCCCCACATGCACGTGCAGAGACACTCGTAGGTGTGAGTCACGTGGATCGGTCTCAGGTTGGTACGCTCCAGGGATTGTCTTGATGCTGTGGTGGATCGTGTGCTCCATCTCACTCTCATGCTTTAGGAACGAAATAAATATGCTTGGTGAATATTGTTGTGGTAATGGCATGACAGTTTTACTAAAATCACGCACCTATTCACAGGTTCTGGACGTGTGCCGCGGCTACATGGGACGATACGGTAGCAGAGGAGAACAGGGTGTTCGTTATTTGTATCTGATAAATAGTTGATTCAGCAATGTGATGTGCACACGAGAGTAGTATTTCAGTTATATTATTCAAATATTTAATCTGTAAAATGCGTTCAGAAGGAACGCCTCAATTGCGAAGGTGTCCAGGCCAATGGGCGGAGCTGGATTGAGTCGCCACCCACGGGGCCAATATTCCGGAGCGTCGCGATGCCAAGCGACGTGTGGCCTTCTCGAGTGGAGGTTGGGGAGAGTTGAAGTGGGAGAGAGAATCAAAGGCACATTCGTGCTTTCCATTTAATTGGCCAAAGATTGCTGACACAATTAGCACTTCGGGTTTTTTTCTGAAAGATTTTTTTCTTCCCATTTGGCGAATGTTCACTGCAGAGTCGGCTACCAGACAAACAGCGGGAAATTAATTGCGTCCAAAGGGAAAACCCCGAATTAAATTCAAATTTGAGCAGAAAAATGTTGCCGTCCACGGTGCCGCCCCAATTTGCATAATAGATTTCGTCGGAAATGCACAGAAAAGGATCAATCATTCAGTTAAGCGTGCTGGGTGCACTTGACTTGAGCACACAGGAAAATGTGGGCCGGCTCATTTTGCTAATCAGTGTGCAGTTTAATTAATCCCCCGTACCTGTGTGAGGAGCAATTTCCATGGAAATCGATCCCTGAGCTCATAAAACTGAAGCCTCATGCTCCTGGCCGAGGCTGCACTCGTGGAATATTAATGGCAGAGGCACAAGGAGGCTGCTTTAATTGCCTGACCTTAGCTGAAGGTTGCTGCTGACGCAGCAGACCCCAGCACAGGCATTGAGAGTTCCTGCCGGCCGAGCAGCATCCCACAGCTCACACACAGTCGCCATGTCTGTAATGGAGCACCTACTTCCTCACTGCACCGGATAGAGTTCAGAGTACAGCAGCAGTCGGGGTGATGGATGATCCCAGCACTCGTTCGCTCCAGTCAATCGTTCACTCGCCGGCGCGGTCAG